>NC_080694.1:50834482-51459482 GCF_030445035.2 Dasypus novemcinctus | reverse complement strand
GAAAGCCATGGATATGAAGAGAGCACACACATACAAACACACTTCCATATACATACAACCATATAATTACATATACAATTTAAATCAATCAAGCTACTATTAGCTAATATTAATTGTCTCATTAGGATTCCTGTTAACCAGAGCTGAAGTCAGGGATGCTTGGGAAAGCTAATTGACTCAAGTTAATTGTAATTCTTCCTGGAGGTTTTATTATGATAACTCCTGAATTCATTGTATTATTCTACATTTTGCACAGTACTAAGATTCTCCACATAAATCATACTTATAGGATGATGAAAGTCTAGATAATATAGACAAAGCCTATTGTATTATTTGGATTGTTCTCCCCTGTTCTCTGTCTCAATTCTTTTCCCAACCTCGATTTGACTCTTTTTCCATTTTCTGCAATTTTCTTTATCCTCTGTTTTAAATGTATTTATCATAGCATTTCTCTATTACCCAGATCCATGGTATATGGTTCCTGTCCCCTTGGCCTTCTTGGTGAGAAGAAGGACAGCCAGGGGAAAGGATGTGTGTTCTAGAATCAGAAGCACCAAATATAAACTCTAGCTCTTTCACTTACTTGCTGAAAGATCTTGGGTAAAAATACATAATGTGTACTAATGTATTTTCTCAGGTGAAATAGGACAAAACCCAAGTGCAATACTCAACATATAAATGGTAGTAATTAATATGATAGATAAATATATGACCATTTAACAGCCAGTAGGTTCTCTGGGATGTATCTATTTATACAGCATACAGTATGGATTTAATAGACTTTTGAAAAAGATTTTTTTGAAAGCAATCGTGATCTTGATTTAGTTTTTGACTGCCAAAAGCCATTTTCTTAATATTAGTACTCATTTAATGGCCAGTGTGGACTTGAAAGAGTGTTCTTCAAGAGAATTATTTCAAGTCCTGTCTCTTCCATTTATTAGCAGCATTACATTAGACAAATCATTTACTTTCCTGAATCTATTTCTTCATTTTGTGAAATCAGAGATTTGGAAAACATAATCTTTAAGATGTTCTAGCTCTGAAAACTTGAATCCTAATTTTCCATTAGTGAGATAAAATATTAATTTCACCTTTACGATAATACTTTCAAATCAAGCTGTACAAAAGTATACACACAAATTCAACTTGATAACAAATATTTAGGACAAAATTACTCAAAATATGCCATTAAAATTTCTTTATCACAGTTTTTGGTTAATATTAATATTTACCAGTATGTCATATGTGCCTGTTACATGCATGCTTTATAATGTATGTGTCATCCAAAGGACTATCAACTAAACAACTCACCTAATGGATGTATAGTATTTCATCAGCCAAAGCAGAAGATCCTCAGTTATTGATATTCTTTATACTTTGATGCATGTCATTTTTTGTTATTTTGTTAATTTTATGCCAAATTCTAAGTTCTATACTCTCATTTTATTCTTAGTTTCTGATCTAGAACCAAATTTAAAATAGCAGAGATATAATATAACTATATTCCTGCCTCAATTCTCAAAATTTATTTCACAAAATGGGCTTATATTACCCTACACATATTTTCGCCCTACAAAATCCAAATCTTCTCCAAAGCCTTAATATCTGAAATAATTTTATGTCTAATGTTCCATTTGGGTAATTGTTAGATGGTAATAATGTGTCATATGCTTAATGTGCTTTCCAGATTGAAAGTCATTTAAACAGTTATATCTTAGGGCCAAAAATTTTCAAAGGTGATCACCCTGGTTTAGTTTGCTGTATTTCACTTGCAGCTATTAGACAGATTGCATCTATTAGAGATAGACGGGGACATTGGTTTGCAAATTTGATCATGAAGAACACGAGTACCATTTC
The DNA here is from genome assembly GCF_030445035.2 of Dasypus novemcinctus. Taxonomy (NCBI): domain Eukaryota; kingdom Metazoa; phylum Chordata; class Mammalia; order Cingulata; family Dasypodidae; genus Dasypus; species Dasypus novemcinctus. Next base: position 51,457,625 of record NC_080694.1, on the reverse strand, counting down.
ACATGTGGCATTTCTATTTTTCTAAAGAAGAATGCATGTAGGTGTATGGAAACTTATCACATGCATGCCGTACATGGCTGTTTTGTTTCCTGGTTGCTGAGACATACATCATACAATGGGTTGGCTTAACAACAGGAACTTACTGTCTCAGGGTTTCAGAGGTCAGAAGGCTTGCTCACAGCTAGTTGGTACCTTCTGGCTAGACATCTCATGAAAACACTCATGGCAGGGTTTTTTCCTTTCACTTCTGGGTTGCATTGACCTCCAGCTTCTGGCTGCTCCCCACAGCTTTCTCTCTTTGCTTGCTTGAAGGACATCAGCCATATTGGATTAAGGCCCATCCTTGTTCAGTTTGGGCACATCTTAACTAATAACATCTTCAAAGGTCCTACTAACAAATGGTTCAAACTCAAGGAATCAGGGGTTGGGGTTGATTCAATCCCCAACAATGGTCTATAGATTTTTTGTGATTCAGTATTAAAAAAAGAGCTAATTTTTGTTAGCATTCTGTAGATGTTGAGGGCTCGTGAAAATTGAGCAGTTATCTGGAAATCAGATCAATCCAAAAACATGCTAAAAGACTTACTTTTCCAAAGGTAGCATAATGCAGTGGAAAGTCTGTGGGCTGGTCAAAAAAGTAGACATGCATTTGCACCCCAATATATAATTAAATGAATTTTGGAAAGCTATTTAATGAATTGAACTATTGCTTCACATCTGAAATGTGGATATGCAGTCTATTCTGGGACTTCTATTCCATCTGATAAAATGTATGATGCATTCAGCAACATGACTAGCCTATGGCAGGTGCTCAACATATTAAATATTTTTCTCTCATATAGTTATTTCTACTGTCTGTTTGTAGTATAAATCCAGCCTAATTAAATTGGTGTTTTGATTTTGAACTGTCATGTAAAATCTCCTCATATTAATGTTTTTGTGTCTTCTACATTTCAAACCTGAATTAACAACCCTACCATTTAAGAGATTTCATCATCAAAAATAATGGCATTATGATTGGTGTGGATTAATTTACAATCTGATATTTGTTAATGTTTTTTGGCAGCACTATTAAATCACGTTTGGGAGAGCTAGCAATGAGTTGTTTTCTTGTCATGAGGGAAGAGAAATAAAACTTTTAAATGATGAAAAATGTAGTCATCCCAAAGAAATTACTTCAATTTGATGCCACATGAGTCACATGTCACTTCCATTCTTATTTCATTGGTCAAAACAAATGATAAATGCATACCAAATTCACAGTTAGTAGAGAATTGGAATTTTATCATATGTCCAACAGGAGGAAACTGGAATATGTGTGAACAGCCCTATTAGCGATAACACGGTGATTCTCGGACCTCAGTATGCTTAAAATGATCAGATTCTAACCCATTAAGTCTGGAGTGGCCCAGGAAATAGAGATATTTCATAAGCCCTATGAGAAATTTTGATGCAGGTAGTCCAAGGACCTAACGATGAGGACCACTTTGTTAAAATTTTAGTTCCTAAAGGACAGCATTCAAAATTACACTTTAGGAATTAAGGGTCACCTGGTTAATTCACTGAATAGCTGTTTCCAGATACAACTGTCTAGGATCCGAACAGGGGTGTGAGGTTTCATGGATTGCTAAGCAACATGGTGAACCAAATAAGGATTCAGTCCCACAGGGTTAGGGAGATAGAGATCAGCAGAAGAAGCAGACCCTGGAGAAAGAGTCTGCAAAGTGTTTCTCTGTCTTATGATCACATTATCACAAGTCTTATAATCACAGTATCAAGGAGGTAAAACTCGCATCATTATTATTAAATTTTCAACCCCCATAATTTACAGATTGGAAAATTAAGCTTCAGAAAGATGATGCAGTTGCCTGAAGGTTGATATTACACAGAGGTACTAAGATTTTCTTTTTTTTTCTTTCCTACTCTAATTCATATTTTATTCCTCCATCCTGTGGACTCTGGGATGGTGATGTCCACTCCACCTCTATATTGGGAGGGGGCTTAGATTCCACGTGGATGATGGATGCAATTCTCCTGCTTGCAGTTGTAGGCACTCTTGGCTCCCTGGTGTGGTGGTTGACCATCTTCACCTCCCTGTTAGCTGACCTGGGTAAGTCCAACGAACAAGAAAGTAGGAGTTGCAACTCTGCTGAGGTTCAGGGCCCAGCTGGCATATGGACAGTCCAGAGATTCAAGTCTGAGGTTTTCTAATTTCAGGAATGGTACTGTTAACTGACAAAGTCAGAGAAGATCAGCTGTAGGTATTTTTTGCAGGCTGAGATGTCTGTTACATATTGAGTAGATTGCAGGCCTCAGTTCATCAAGAAAAGGGGTCATACCTTATTTATTTTTTACAATTAACCTTATCACAGGATCTAGGTCATAGATGATGCTCAATAAATATTTCTGGACTGATGATCACTATCTTTAGAATACAAAATGAATAATAGACCTTGTTGGTTTTACATAAAGATTTGAGCAGTGAATAGAGAAAGGTATCTTTTTTACAAGTGAAACAATCAAAGATAGACTATTTTAGTAAAATATTGATCTCATTCCATTCTTTTATCCCCTGGAAGTTCCCTGAAGTCGCTCTGTCAATGGAGTTTGTTTACTCCAAATAACATCTTTGTTTCCTTCTACTATTGGCATGTTTGAATGTTTACCACTCAAATTCAGCATAAAGGAGTTTTCTTTTTTAGGTAAGATCAGGCAAAGAGGTACTGAATGAATAACACTTGATTGGGAATGGTAAATAACCATGCAATTAAACTGTAAACACTGTGTGTGGTGATTTTAATGTAATTTGAGGACTTGTAAATTACATGGTCACAAAATGGCACTTGGGCTTATGCTTTACAAAAAAAATTCCATGTTTGTATGAGATTAATTAGTGCAGCTTGCATAAAGATACTGAATAAAGCCCTTTCAGAAAATTCTCATTTGTAAGGTTTTCTTATTTAGAAAGCATTCTTGGATTTCTGTGTGTTTTCCCCTTCTCTGGTCTTCAAGAAACATTATTATTGTCTAGAGATTTCTGTAACTGAAAATTAATCCAGACAGAGTAAGCAGTCAATGCATTTATGTTCTGTTCATAGACTGTGTTTCAGTTCTTGAAATGGGTTGGTTATTTTACAAACTGATGGCATCCTGAATTCTCTATTTCAATTCATTGATCAAGGACCCAAATGGGGCTTTTTCACTGTTGGAAGAATTTATGTGCATGGTTACATGAATCACAGACACCAAAGCCGCAGGAGAAAAACTGCAGCAGGGTGATCATGATGTCCACTTACAGGTGTCTCCTTGTGCTGGGTGGGGTGGTAACAGTAAGAGAACCAAGACGACTCCCCCATCTCAGGAAGTTCTTATGGTTTTCCATCTCCAGGAATCTTTCACTTTGCAACCTTGGACTCAAGCCGCCATGTTGCCATTGGAAAGTGTCAGAGGTTTATGCTATGGTGAAACAATGAGGATGACTCCTTGCCAAATGCTATGCTAAGGTCCTCATAAGCATTATGTCATTTAACGTTTACAATAACACTATTAAGTTGATATTATTACTACTGTTATTGTTGCTTTAAACATGGGGAAGCAAACAAAAAAGCTAACTTGTTCAAGATCACACAGCTATTTAGCTGCAGATTTGAGGACCAAGGCTGGCTTGCCTGATCCCCGAAGTCTTTGCTCTTAACATCTTAGGTACTCTACTTCTCTAGATTAGGGCTGAGTGCCTTGAAACCTTATGTATGGCCCCATTTCAGGACTTTTTATATATATGCTGTTCTAGATTTCTAGGCTGCTGAAACAGATGCCATGAAATGGGTCAGGTTAAACAATGGGAATTCATTTGCTTATGGTTTTGAGGCTTAAACAAAGTCCAAATCAAGACATCATCAAGGTGATGCTTTCTCACTGAAAACTGTGCCTTTCTGGGGCTTGCGGCGGTGATGCTTGTTCCTCTGTCACATGGCTAGGCATGTGGTGGTGTCTCCTGCTCTTTCCATTCTCTTCCAGGTTCTGTTGATGTCCAGCTTTATGGCTGTTTCCTCTGTGGCTTTCTCTCTCATTTCTGAATTCATTCCATTTATCAAGGACTCCTGTAGCAGGATTAAGATCCATCCTGATTGGACTGGGCCACACACACCTTAACTGAAGTAACCTCATCAAAAGGTTCTACTTACAATGGGTTCACACCCACAAGAATGGATTAGGTTTAAGAACATGTTTTTTTTGGGGTACGCACGGCTTCAAACCACCACAGATGCCTCACAGCTTAGGTAGATTCATTGCATGGCCAGGAATTGAGTTAGTTAAGAGACAAGAATGCATGGCTCTGGAACTGCACACCTCACATATAAAGGCTCTAACATCGTAGATTTGGGGGATAGTTGTAAACATGTTCTATTGCACGCTGATGGGTTTTGACTGTATCAGAAAAATGCCAGATTGTTCTAACAATCTTACCTTTGGGAGAGCCCATCTTGAAACAGTCTACGATGCTACCACAAGCCACCTCCAGAGGTCCTGGACATATTGAGACTTTGGGTAGGAGAGGAGGGGTATGACAAGGAGTGATGGCTGGAACAAAAGCTCATATCATCCAGGATCACTATCCAAAAGAATCATGTGGTAGGTGAAGAGAAGCAGTGCTGGTCAGGGTCCCTGTTCTGGAATGCTGGGAATCTGATCATTTCACCCAAACATTCCATTTTTTCACCCTGAGGAGCAGACCTTCACTTGCAAAACCCCAATTATTAATTCAGTGCAAAAACCTGAGATACAGCGCCATATTTCCACGGACCAAAATAATCACTCAACCCATTAAAACAGTTGATTGAACCTAGCCAGATGTGCTTTAAAGGAAAAACAGAGTTTGCATATGCCGCAGGTTTGCCATTTCATTCATTATTCAGCATTTTGACATCTTCTATGTGTTAAGACTTGTGTTAGACAATGAGAATACAAAGATGACAAAACACAAGTTTTGTCAATAGAAAACTGGAAATTAATATTGGTTCAGAAGTGACTCTTACCCACATAACATATTCCATGGTCATAAATTTCAACATACTGGGAACATTCTGTGAACACAATATTTTAGCACAGGTGGAGCTAATTATAGATGGTTATTTTGATTTGGACAGCAACATTACCCACCCTTTCTCTGATCATCAAACTTCTGTACAAGATTCAACATACTTTCACCTCCCACATATTGTTAGTTATTAAGTCCAGCTGCTTCCTTCTCTGTGATGCACTTAAAAATATCCTTCCTTTTTTAGACTTTACACAGCTTCCTTTATCTAGGACCCACTGACCTTGTTCTATCAAACACTAGCTTATTACATATTATCGCAACGAACAAAATTTCAGCAGTGGCACTCAGTTTCCTCCAAATTTGTCATTGTGAATATGCCACAGAAGAGGTCTATTCTTTCCTGTTGCTTTCAGTCAGTGCATCTTTCACTGTTTGTTCCTTTAAATTCCAAAGAAAAGTATCACTTTTCAATACGGTACAAACATTTAGCTTTTGCTCACTGAAGCAAAATTTTCGAGTATTTGATTCTTTCTCAGATTATTGTGCTCTCAGGTAAATTAAATGTCAGTGTGAGGGATGGCTTCACCCATTTTTGTAGCTGGCTTTATTCAATCCAAAGAGGTCATCAGGGAACAGTCAGCTCAGCAAAGTGTGCACGATGAGGTAGGCTTTCTATCAAATTCCAATGGCTTTCACCAGCGTTAAAGCTGACCTGCAAGCTTTTCTGCTGGTGGTGTGCAGTGTCCAACTAGGTATCCTGAAGAGCAGCTAAGAACGCAGAATAATCAACTCACTTCAGCCATGTGATGGAGTAAAATCCTGTCTCCAGGTATTACATAAAAGGAGCCACTTATTGTGGGCAAGGTCAATTGAAGTAAGCATTTTATTTTTTTAAAAAACTTAACTTATTGCATAATAAAGCTGAGTGTCCCATTTTCTTGGACTCTTAAAGATTAAAGAGAAAAGCAAAAGGATCAAGAAACCAGATGGGATTCAACAACATAGGAAAGGGAAAGAGAAATACTCTTCTTTTTAAGATTCTCCCATGGAGCTCCCTTTTGAAATTATCATCCCTCTCCTCCTGTCCTCTCCATCCCTTCCCACAAGATAAGTTGCCAGCTAGGGCCGGCCAGCTGGTTCTCCCTGAGAGTCCAGCTAGTACACCTGCACATTCCAGCCGCCCTGATGTCTGAGCTCAGTTTGGACTTGTTAACGTGGGAACCGACCCCAGGATTCCTCTGCACGGGCAGGGGCTCAGATCACCTCCAGGTGTGCATGAGACATCAGCCACCAGTAGACTATAAATAGAGCAGGTCATCAATCCTTGCCATTCTGCCCCTTCAACCTTATGCTTCTGGGATATGAATTAGAGGGACAGACAGATCATCTGTGAAGTTTTCCAGGCTTGGTTTTAAGAAAGGCAGGTTTTCAGCAGAACGCAGTCTGCCTGGAGCAAAGTTCTGGGGTTGGTCACATTGTCACCGGTGACACGCAGAGAAGAAAGGGCACCTCTGCCAGAGGGCAAACCCCAGGTTTCCAGCCTGAGATGAGCGACAAGTCCTTCCCAGATCATCTTCTAACCTGGTTTCCTTCATGGCTCATTACTCAGGACCAAAGATTTTGAAACTAAGTGAATTAGAAATAGATAATGGGCTCTCACTTGGAAATACACTCAAGGAAAAAAAAGTATTGATGAAATGATAGATTCTTTGAAATATAACTACTTCCTGAAGATGGATGAGGGAAGTGAACAAGGACATACCAAAAGTTCCCTCACTGGGAAGAAGAGGTGTGATATGGGGGCATTTTCAGGACTTGGAGTGGTCCTGAATGATATTGCAGGAACAGATGCAGGACATTAAATATCCTGCCACAACCCACTGAATGGACTGGGGGAGAATGTAAACTACAATGTAAACTATAAACCACGAAGTGCAGCAGTGCTCCAGAATGTATTCACCAAATGCAATGAATGTGCCACAATGATGAAAGAGGTTGTTGATGTGGGAGGAGTGGGGGGGGCGGAGAGTGGGGTATATCGGAACCTCTTATACTCTTTAATGTCACATTTTCTGTGATCTATGTATCTTTTTTTTATTATTTATTATTTACCCCCCGCCCCTCTTCCCTTTGTGGCATGCTTGCTGTCTGCTCTCTATGTCCACTCGCTGCATGTTCTTCTGTGACTGCTTGTCTACCTTTGTTGCACCGTCTTGCTGTGCCAGCTCCCCACGGGCACGGGCCAGCCTGCCTTCACAAGGAGGCCCCAGAATGCAAACCCAGGGCCTCCCATATGGTAGAGGGGAGCCCAATCAATTGAAGCATAGCCGCTTCCCCTATGTATCTTTTTTTTTTTTAAAGAAAAACAAAAAAAAATTTCCCTCACTGAAAGCCAAAGCATAACATGCCCAAATCTGGGATTTTTTTTTTTTTTTAAACATAAAAGGCTTTCTTTTTTTTTTTATCCACTAATTTGTAGGTCTATCACTTACATATTCCTCCACAAGTTTCAGATATCGGAATACTTAGGACTCCCTATGAAATCTTAGAATGTTAGATCCTGAAGTGCCTTGGGGTTTGTAATACTTAAACAGATGAAGAAGCTGGCTCCTGGGACTGACGTGACTTTTATTTGTGGGAGATTCTCTTCAGAGAAACATAGGGTTTTGGAATGTCTTTATAAAGAGAAATTTCAAGGTTTGGTGAGAGAGCAGAGTGTATTTTGAAACTGACTTTGTTTAAAACACTTAGTATAATTCAATGAGCCATGAAGGAGAGCCATATCTGGGAACAGAACCAAGTTCTCCCATCAAACAAACTGGAGATGCAATCTGGTCTGTTGACACTAAAGGAATATTCCACTTTTTCCACTGTGAGAAAATTAGACTATTTTTGAAGCAAAATTAAACTCCCAGGCAGCATGCTCTAGTCAGAACAGACCCAGATTCTTAGCAGGTGCTGCTGGCGTTATTGCCATCTCCGGGCCAATAAGACAGCAGACTGCTGAATTTGAATGCTCCTTGTCCGTCTCTGGACTGCTATTTTGGCCACTCGGAGGACAGATAGCTGATTTTGAAAATGCTTTACATCAAAACGAATCTCACATTAGCATGAGCTCCACGTTCATAACTATGTTACCCTAAGTAGATTTTTAATATTTTATTATAATTAGTATATATAGCTTTGTGCCCCTCTCAAAACTAAACTTTTCATTTATTAGCCCCAGCTGTTCTCTGATTCTGTAACAAAAATAGCACATTAGGGACAGGACTCAATCAATCAACCAAACAGTATTGATTGAGCACTGATTGCTGATCATGTCACAGCTGCAGGAGGAGCGCCATGATCTCCAAAGTCCTTTCTACCACCACTGCCTCCGTAAGTGACACAAGTGGACAGATGAGCTCTATTAGTAAAGGCACTGGGTCTTCACAAATGCTTGGCAACTTTGCAGCCACTCAATGAGTATTTGATGAATAAATAAAAGATCTGAGAGTTGGCTCCAAATTCTCTATACGACCTTCATGATGGGCCAGTTGTATGTACCTCAGTTGTATATGTGTGCTCCTCAGACATGTGTGAACCTCAAAGGCCACTTGGTTCCTACTAGTTAAACTTAGATTAGCAGCAAATCTCAACAGCTGGCTTTGTAACATTTTCCCCTGGGCCCCGTTCTGGTTCTCCTTGATTCTTCTGTCCTTCTACATCATGGATGAGGAAGACAAGACATATTTTCTTTATTTCTACTAAATGATATCTCTCCCCTTAATACAGAAATCCCATATTGGTCCTGGAAGTCCCTTTTGGAATTTGACCCATATTGGTGCTTCGCCAGCCTCCACGGGAATGGTGCAAAATTGTGTCAAGTGTAAAAACCTGGAACTGCCAATAACGCTTACCCTAGGGTCCATGAGTGGGTTCAGAGACTATTTCAACTTCTTGAAATTTTACATGTATTTTTCTTTGAGATGAAAATCCAGAATTATCACAAGATTCTCATACACACATATATATGCACAATACAATGTTAAAAACCACTGCCCTACAAATTACAGTGTGTGTGACCAAAGTCAAGTATGTGCCCAGAAGAGAGTTAGAACCTGCAGGAGAAAACCAAAAATGCTGTGCCCTGACACCCTGTTCTTACCATGTAGTTGCAAAGATGAGACTTGTTTATAAAAACTTATGCACTCACCTCCCATAAAAAGAGCTTCTTCTTTATCAAAAAAGAGCAAACTTCTCTTTACATTATGAGCTTTTTATTTTTCAAAAGTTACACAAATTATAAAAATATATTCCAATTCACCTCTTAGGAAGTCATCTCATAAAGGCAAAGAGGCTGTGGGTCTTCATTTCTGCCTATCACATAGAAAGTGCTCAAAAATTATTTGTTGACTGAATAAGTAAAACAAAAAATGGCAGGAGCTGCATCTGTATTTCTGATTGCTTCCAACTTGCCTGTAAAAATGCAATGATGAATAAGGTTTTGGGGCTTATTTTTGTATATTATGCAAAGATCTAATATTTAAAGAAGAAGCTGATTGACTTAGTTTCATAATTAAAGATGCAAATTGTTAGCATTACATAAGATTTCTAAAAGCCAAAACATTAAATAACATGGTGTTGAGTGTATTGCAAAAATTTACAGAACCAAAAACTAAATACACACACACAAAACAAAAATAAAAGATGGGAAATATCCTGGAAATATCACCACCACAGAGATGGGCTTTTGGATTGCTTGGAATATCCCAATTCTATGCAATGTAGCTCTATTATTTACAAATATTATACAGTACAGTGGAACTAGGTTTTTATCCTTGCATTAAACTTAACTCTAATTTTGAATGCTGTGGTGTAGAAAGACACTGAAAACTTTAAGAGAACCAACATAAAGCAAGCCATAATAGTAATTAATTTTGTTCAAAACCCAAACAATAAAGAATAAAGGTTACTGAACTAGTAAAAGTAAAAGTGAATAGGGGGAAGTGGATTTGGTCCAATTGATAGAGTGTCCGCCTACCACATGGGAGGTCCAGGGCTCAAACCCAGGGCCTCCTGACCTGTGTGATGAGCTGGCCCACGCAAAGTACTGATGCATGCAAGGAGTGCCCTGCCATGAAGGGGTGTCCCCCACATAGGGGAACCCCAAGCACAAGGAGTGCGCCTTGCAAGGAGAGCTGTCCCGCACGATAAAAGCACAGCCTGCCCAGGAGTGGCACCACACACACGGAGAGCTGATGCAGCAAGATGACACAACAAACAGACACAGATTCCCAGTGCCACTGATAAGAATGCAAGTGGACACAGAAGAACACACAGCAAATGGACACAGAAAGCAGACAATGGGGGAAGGGGACAGAAATAAATAAAAATAAATCTTTAAAAAAAAAGTGAATAGGGGATTCATGATCTTCAGATACATCAAATTTCTCACTTAGAGACTGATACAAGTCTCTTCACCATCAGTAATTACAAAAGAATAGATGGACTAGATACCATGAGGAAATTAGAAGAGACGTAAATAAGGGTTATCAGAGAGTATAAGATATCTCCTGAAATATCCTCTCATAAAGGAGATCATACAAGCTCCCTTTTGAAAGCACTTTAGAAACAAGACTGATTTTTAGCAGGACTGAATGGGTGATCAAACTCTGAAGTCTCTTTCTGACTCATCATCGTAATGGCTTTTTAATCTAATAGAAAGAAAAACAAGGAATAAAATGTTCTCCAATGGAAGAAGAATTTCTTCTTTTAAAATTTTCTTGGTCTCACTGCTGTATTCCTTTAGAACATATGGCAATGGGTGAAAGAATTTAGTACAAAAACAATCTGCAGGTCACTCAAAGGGAAATCCCATATGAATCAGCAGTGAAAACCTGATTTCTTATTTCTAAAGGTGTACCAAATAGCTTATCTGGTCTTCAGTGGGAATGACCCTTGCATTTCTGAGATTAGAGGCTAACTGCAGCAAAAGGCAATTAATTGAATGATGCGTCTGTGCTAATGTGTCTGTGTGTGTGGACAGTAGAGATAATATACTATTAATGTCACGATTAATGTATTTATCATCTCTTCCATTTAATTTTTGAAACGCAGTGATTTCTCAATCAATAGCTGAACACTTAAAACATTTTTTGTCATTTTATGAAAGAACAAGTTATTTGAGCTAAAACTATGTAACCAGTTAGGTAACATTATTCAATATACTATAAACCCTTCAATACCCTTTGTCACTTAAGGATTGCCATTTACAAAGGTCTATGAAAAAGTGCTTCAGTACAACCATGCCTGTTCTTTTGTCCTTTTAAGCCAGGTAAGAATTTCACAGAATTTGGTATTTAGAGTCCTTGTTGTGGAAGACATATAAACCAGTCTCACCATTCAAGTAACACTATCTCACTTATAAGTTCTCAGAAAAAAAAAGGAGGCATGTACAATATTCGGTAAGACTGTAGGACATGTCCTGCCATAAGGACCACAGACGTTGAGGCTCACGTGACCTCAGCAGGCCATTTTCCTTAGTCCTAAGGAAATTCTTATGATCTATGTCTATATCTTACAGATTAAGAGAAAGAGGCTATGGGGAAGGGGTCAAACGCATTTTCCTCTTGGTTGCAGAGACCAAGGCTTGGGGATTTTTTCTTCGAGGGTCACTACCTCCTTTATTATTTCTGCCTCAAACATTAAAACTATTATTTTGTTTTTCCAAGTTGGGTACCAACAAAGTAAGTGCGTGGCTTCCCTAACCCAAAAATGGAAAAACAAAAATGTCTTACTGACTTACACATTTTCTATGTGAAAATCTTACTCAGTTTTTGATCTAGAGGATATGACTTGGAATTTAGCATCAATAGGTCATTACTCACTATCTATTATATGCCTCACTCTTTCTTATTTGCTGTGGGAGGAGCAGAATAAAATGGTATAAAATATCTAGCCTCATGAAGAATTAAACTCAGACATACCTTTTAAACTATCTTTTCCCATCCCCTTATTCCTCGACTACATTCACTTCAATTCCCTAGCCAGATGTCACAACCACATCCCTGCACATGCCTGTGACTCACCTGCCCTAGCTCACTTTAACATACTCAATAAGCAAAATTACATTTCCAGGCCTAGTCCAGGACGACGTGTTTATATCCCAACATAAATGCATGACCGTGAACTTCAAATGAGTATCAGTGCTGCCAGACAATCACACTTTTTCATCTACCCTCTTTTATCGGCCCTTCTCCGAGCCTTTCCTCTTTGCTCGGTCTCCCACTATTCTACCCCCTATCCTGTCTCTCAACTGATGCTGATGCTTCCTTCTTCATTAAAAATAGTTGAAGCCATCCTATGAATACCCATAAATTCAGTCCACTCCCAGCACTTGTATCTCTATACTGTACATTCCTGCCAGTTAGCATAGATTAACTAGTTGCTATCCATGAAAAATAAATCCCTCTTCTTGTGCACTGGATCGCATCCTTCTCACCCAGTCAGGGACATCCTTCCAGCTACTATTCCCTCTCTTCTACATCATCAATTTTTTTTTGCTATTAGATTATTTTCATCAATATACAAATCTGTTCTCTCTTAAAAGAAAAAATCTCTTAACCAACCTACTCTTTCCTACTGTCACTTAATTACTTTGCTTCTCCTTTGCAGTGAAACTTCCAGAAATGATCATCTATTCTTGTTGGATCAAAATTATTTCTTCTGTTTTCTCCTAAACCCACTCCAATTAGGCTTTCATCTCCACCATTTTCTCGTCGAGGTTCCCATGACCACCTCACTGCTAAATGTGGTGATCAGTCTTCATCTTCCTTGACACCCTATGCAGTTGATTGATTATCCCTTCTTGCTATTTTTCCTTCCCTTGGATTCCGGGACACCAGATCTCCTGAATTTATAGTGACCTAATCTCAGGGTCCTTTGACAATTCTTCTTCTCCTCTTAATCTCTCAATGTTGACATCCCCTGGAGCTCATTCCTGTTTCTCTTGGTTATGTATTCAGTCTTGGGGCTTTAGATTGTATCTATATACTCGTGAGTTACAAATGATGTGCAGCTCAGAAACTCCCCAAATTCCAGAACTGTATATTCAACTGCCTGCTCCACATCGTCACTTAAATATATAATCAGCATCTCATATTAAACAAGGCCAAAGAATGCAGTCTCCATCCTCAAATCCTGCCTTGCTTGCAGCCTTTCCCATCACAATTGATGGCAACTTCATTCTTCCAGTTGCTCCGGAAAAATCATTGGAACAATCCTTGCCTGCTCTATATCTCACATCCCCACATTCACTCTATCAGGAAATCCGCGCCCCCCCCCCCCCGCCCCCCCACCTCCGGGCTCTATCTTCAAAATACATTCAGGATGCAAATTCTTCTTATCACCTCCACCATTATTGCCCTGGCCATGCCACTATCATTTCTCACTATCTTATGGCAATGACCTCTAAAGGGGCCTCTTGACCCCTGCAGTCTAGTCTGAACATAGCAGCCACACAGAGCTTCTTAGCAGGTAAGGCAGGTGGCATCACGCAAAGCCTTGCAATGGTTCCCCATGTCACACAGAGTAAAAGGAGACTCTGCACAGCCTGGCCCACCATATCTCTCTAACCTCCTCTTCTGCTGCTCCTCTCCCTCTCCCTCCCCCCATTTTAGCCACAGGAGCCTCCTGACTGTTCACCTCACATATCAATGTTTATGCATGTGCCTCTGCGCCCCCATTCATTCTCCAGTGCTGCTGCATCAAATTACCACAAACACAGTGACTAAAAACAACACAAAGAACAAGTAACACCAGCAACTACTCTCTCCTCAACAGTGCTGGGTCAACACTACTAATTCTTATTCTTTAATTCCCTTCTTCCTAATTCCTTGCAAATATCACCCTCCTCAGTTAAACTAGCTTTTTTTCAGACTGGGTACAATACAATTGAATAGTTTTCAACCAGAGTCAGCTTCACAAGGTTAACACCAGGGCAGTCCCATGGGGCCCCATCACAGGCATTTAAGGCTCTGCAGTCATCATCTTGAAATCCCTAGGAATTTTATCTTTGAATTTGTATCTGGTAGGTGAAGTCCAGTGGTTGGTGGAGCATGCCCTGTGCGCTTGCGGTCACTTCAGTTCACTTGCCGTCCTTCCTCCTCCAGCCTCCAAAATATGGATTCTTGGCAGTCTACTCTCTTGCCTCGTGGCACCCAGGGTCCCAACTGGCTTCCTGTCCCTCCCTGCCCTCCTCTGAGTGACCACTGCTACCCCACCCTGGTATCTGGGGTCCCACCAAGCCTCCCCACCTTGACTCTCATCCAACAACCTCTGCTGTGCTTTGCCCTTAGCTGGCACCTGGACAAGAGGACTCAGGGTGGGGTAAGGTGGAGCCTGGAAGTGACCATGTCCATCTGCATTGACAGTGCCTGGTGCATTAGGCAGGTGACTTGGCAGGATGAGCCTCTCACCCAGCCCCGATCCTGGGACAAAGAGCATGGTCCAGGTGGACGTTACAATCACTTGGGGATCAGCTGTTCACCGAGGTTGGTGTGGCAGGCTACTGGGTAGATAAGACTGATTTTTGCCACTCCTGGCTGGGGCAGGTCAGTCCAGCAGCAGAGAGAAGGGGGATCCCGGCACCTATCAGACCATTTTAGCCACTTTGACACACAGAACAGGGGCACATGTGAAGGTCTGTACTCACCCAGCAAGTATCCTTGTGCCCATGGAACAATGCATTAAATAGCAAATAAAACCTACCACAACAGGTCAGGAGACATAAAGAGACCATGCCCAAAAGGATACCTTTTATATTTAGTGTCTTGAAGGGCAGTTTTTCTTGCTTCTTGAACAGAGGTCCAGCATTTTTATTTTGCAATGGGCCATGCAAATTAGTTGGCCTTGGTTTCAATATTCTAATTACCTCACATTCCAGCCAGGCTTGCTGAGATTTTCCCAAAGTCACTAGGATGGACACATTGAGTTATTCCATATACTTCTTTCAAGCTTCTGGAGATAGTCTCTTGGGTTGCTTTTCTAGGGAAGGAATAGCAGTTCATTTGTTTACATGTAGAAAATAACTTTGCTTCTATGTCATTTGGAGTTTTTCTCTGTTACTCCCATAGACCAGCCATGTGTTACAGTCATTTAAACACATGCCTTGAGTATATCCTTGGATCTCCTCAACATCTACCTCAGGGCTTTTGCCCAGAATAGATCTGCAATAAATTTGTTTAAATATTTAATACACGAATGGATCATTCAATAAAGTCTGAATGTACTTTTCTGGCAGGAATGAGCTTCAGGAATGTCTTTCTTCAGTCCACACTGTGCCAGAAATAGAGGGAAACCTCTGACCGGGCTGAGCCTGTGGTGTGCACTTAGTTGTTTTGTTATTAACTAGGCAATATGCCCCTGCATCTCTCACCAGTTTCAAATTAATGGGCTCCACAAAGAAATAAACCCAACCCCAAAGGAACTGGGTGCTCTCTCTCTCTGATGAAGAGAGCTCTTGTTTACTTACCTTGGCACTTCTTTTTTGCATTCAGGAGACAAAGCGGAAAGCAGAAGCTTGCTAGGAGAAGAATAAAGCTGCCAGAAGTGGAGGGGTGGGGGTTCAATTCAGTTGTCACTTGCAGCCCATCCCTCTTCTGAAGCATCTGTAGCCTCCTAATTGTTTCCCTCCCCTTCCTGTGTTTGCCTCTCACACACTGAACACTCCCAGACAGCTTTACAAATTGGCTCTGGAATTGCTAGGCAGTAAAAATTCCATCGAGTCTGAAAAAATACACAACTCTCCTGCCCATGTTTATTAATCAGTTGCTATTTTACACCTTGTCCTTGCCCATCTTATTATGCTCAACACTGGCTCTAGGCAATATTGAGAAGTAGGCAAAGTTGATCTTTGTCCTTTACCCTCTACACCCCCATTTCTGTAGTCTTTCCCTGATTTTCAAAGATTCCTCCCACTCTGCTTTTCAGAGGTTTTTATTTTCCTGATTCCCTACCAGAAATTTACACTAGCTATGATTGACATAATGTATCACACTTTCTAGGTGTTTATGTGTTTTCAAATATGTTGCCTAGAGAGGGCAATGCTCAACTTATAATGAAATCTCTTGCTGTGTAAGTTTTGATGTTGCATAAGGTAGAGGAGGGTGGTATTTCAGGGCAATGGGACACCTAGCATCCCTCGAATCATACTCAGAGGAAGTATGGCCACTATAGATCTTGGAATTATTAGCCTAATGATGGTCCTCCTTGTCATTGATCTAAGAGAGGTTTATTTCTTTCTGCAGCAAATAAATGTTTAGCATCCACTGTTGTGACATGTTGAATTTGGCGAACCCCAAAAGAAAGATTATGTTTTTAAACTAATCCATTCCTATGGGTGTGAGACCCTTTGATTGCATTAGATTCTCTTAAGGGGCCTTGATTAGATTGCTTTTGATTAGGACCATATCAGTGAGGTGTGCCTCAGGTTGGGTCTCCACCCTCTTATTGGATCCTTATATAAACTGAGACAGAGAGAAAGAAGACACACAGCGAAGGGAGCTCTGCTATTTTGACCCACACATGCAAGAGAGGGGACTCAACTATTACTAGCAGCTTAAGCTAAGGCCAAAAGGTCCCAAGAGGCTGGGCTCACAAAGCAGCTCAAAGCTGAAGCAATGAGCCATTTACCGAATTGCTCACAGCTGGGCTCAGAGGGAAAGCAGAGCAGCTGAGGCTAAGGAGACCTGGAAAGGAGACAAGCCATATGCTTGATCACCCACAGCTGAGCTCCTAGAGATTGTCAGGAGCCTTGAGGGGAAGGCAGGGATCTTGCAGAGATCAGCAGCCATCTTGCCTTACCACATGACAAGACACCAGGATAACCAGTAGCTCAATTTGGTGAAAAAGCCTCAATGATGGTGCCTTGATTTGGACATTTTGCAATCTCAGAATTATAAGATTTTCCACTAATAGAATTCCCATTACAGACCAGGGTTAGGTGGTGACAGACTAAGAAGCTCCAAGAGTCATCTTGTCCTACAAGGCAGTTAGAAATCAGCAAACTTGATTATACATCTCCACCCGCAATGGGATAGGAGAGGGGCAGTGTTTCCTCAACCTCTCCAGGCAACTGCAGGTGCTTTTGGTACACATGGACTAGAGTGTCGGGCACTCCTGTGATTCCAACCCCACCCCAACAGGACAGAAGGGACAATGCTCCCTCAGCCTCTCCAGGCAACTGTAGCTGCTTTTGGCCCACACAAACTAGATTACTGTACACATCTGTGACTCCATCCCTGCCCCTGACAGAGCAGGAGGAGGAACAGTGCCCCCTCACCCTTTCAGGGCAACTGCAGTTGCTTTTGGCCTGCACGGATTAGATTTCTAGGCACATTAGAGGTCCCATTCCGGCCCCTGGCAGAGGTGGGGGGGGGGGGGCTAGTGCTCAATCAATCTACCTGAGCAACTGTGGTCAGTTTTGACTCACACTATTTATTTGCTGCCCATACCTGGAGCTCCATCACTGCCCCAGACAGGGGAGGAAGGAGTGTGAAGCTTTGTCAGTCTCTTCAAGGAACTACAGATGGTCTTGGCCTGGATGACCTGGATCACTGCACATGGCTATGGCCTCATCCATATCCCTGGCAAGGGAGAAAGGTGGGAGAAGCTTCATCAGTTCCTGGGGCAACACAGGCAGCTTCAGCCTCCATGGCTTACAGTATCAATCACATTCTCAGCTCCTATTCCACAACCAAAAAGGGAGAAAGGGCAAGAAATAGATGAAAAAGAGTTGAAAAATTCAGATCAGCTAAACACAAACCACAATAAAGTTCCAAATTAAGTTGAACCAAGTATCAAAGAGGGGCTGTAGCACAAAGACAGTAAAATAGAAAGCCCTAGTCTAAGGAAAGAAAAGGGCCAAGAATAAATACATCTAGTAAATCAGATGCTGAGACATCAACAAAAAAGATACGGCCCAGTCATATGGTGATATGGCTACCAGATGACCTAAAGGAGTTGCGACAACTAATCATAGATGTTCAAACAAATCTCCTTAATAAATTCAATGGATAGCTAAAGAGATTAAGGACATCAAGAAGACACCGGGTGAGCACAAAGAAGAAATTGAAAGCATTCATAGAAAAATAGCAGATCTCATGGGAATGAAAGGTACAATAAATGAAATTTAAAATATACAGGAGGCATATAACAGATTTGAAAAGGCAGAAGAAAGTATCAGTGAGCTTGAAGACAGGGCCTCTGAAAGCAAACATACCAAGGAAAAGAATGGAAAAATTGAATAGAGTCTCAGGGAACTAAATGATGACAGAGACATGCAAACATATGACTCATGGGTGTCTCATGGGTATCACAGAGGGAGAAGAGAAGGGTAAAGGGGCAGAAGGAATATTTGAAGAGTAATGTTATATAAATTTCTCAACCCTATTGAAGGACATAGATATTCATGTCCAAGAAGCAAAATGTATTCCCATCTGAATAAATCCAAAGAGACCTACTCTGAGTCACATTCTGATTATTACTAGAAAGTCAAATGCCAAAAACAAAGAGAGAACTCTGAGAGCAGCAAGAAAAAAGAGGTGCATTACATACAAGGGATAACTATAAGATTAAGTACTGATTTCTCATCAGAAACCATGGAGAAAAGAAGAGAGTGGTATGATATATTTCAGACACAGAAAGAAAAAAAATGCCAGCAAGAATCTTATATCTGGCAGGATCGTCTTTCAAAATGAGGGTTATTCTAGAATATTCACAGATAAACAGAAACTGAGAGAGTTTGTAACCAAGAGACAAGCTTTGCAGGAAATACTAAAGGGAATGCTACAGTCTGAGGAGAAAAAACAGGAGAGAGGCTTGGAAGAAAGTCTAGAAATGAATACTATATCAATAAAAGTAACTAAAAGTTTAAAAAGAGTGGTGAAAACAAGATATCACAGATAAAACCCAAAGATCAAAATAGGTGAAGAGTTGCCTTTACAGCAGGAGTTCTTAACCTTTTTTGTTCCACAGACCCCTTTGCAAGTCAGGTGAAAGCCATAGACCCCTTACTAAGTCCACACTATACTGTGTACACTGTGTATTATTTAATAAATATAACACACCAACACATTCCCACAAGAATATTTTAAAATTCAAATTCAAGCTCATTAATGCCTTAAAAATCTCTGCTTTACAGTAATAACATTGAATGTTAATGGATTAAACTCCCCAATCAAAAGGCACAGACTGTCAGAATGGATAAATAATATATAAGCCATCTATATGCTGTACACAAGACATTCACCTTAGAACCAAGGATACAAAGTGAAAGGATGGAAAAAGTTATTCCATGCATGCAGTAACAACAACAACAAAAGCTGGAGTAGCTATACTTACAACGGATGAAATAGACATTAAAAACAAAGCTGGTATTTGAGACAAGGAAGGTCATTATATTCTAATAAAAGGGACAATTCACTAGGGAGGAAATTACAATCATAAATATAAATATATACCTAACCAGGAAGCCCCAAATTACATGAGGCAAACACTGGCAAAACTGAAGGGAGAAATGGATATCTCTACAATAATAGTCTGAAACATCGTTACCCCACTATCTTCACTGGATGGATCATCTAGGCAGAGGATCAATAAAGAAACAGATAGCTTGAATAATATGATAAATGAACTAAACCTAATAGACATATACAGAACATTGTACCCAAAACATCAGGATATACTTTCTTTTCAAGTGCTCATGGGTCTTTCTCCAGGATAGACCATATGTTGTTTCACAAAGCAAATCTCAATAAACTTTAAAAAATTGAAATATAATAAGCACTTCTCTAATCATAATGGAATAAAGCTGGAAATTAAAAAATATATGGAGATTAAACAATAGCCTTACATAATCAGTGGGTCAAAGAGGAAATTACAAGAGAAATCCCTAAATATCTCAACACGAATGGAAACAAAAACCCAACATATCAGAACCTATGGGATGCAGTGAAAGCAATGCTGAGAGAGAAATTTATAGCCCTCAATGTTTACTTTAAAAAAAAAAGAGCTAAAATGAATGACCTAACTACACAGCTGAAGGAGCTAGAAAAAGAACAGCAAACCATGCCCAAAATAAACAGAAGGAATGAAATAACAAAGATCAGAACAGAAATAAATAAAATTGAGAACAAAAAGTACAGAGAACTAGCAAAACCAAAAGTTGATTCTTTGAGAAGGTCAACAAAATTGATAAACCTTTAGTTAGACTTACAAAGAAAATAATACAGAAGATGCAAGTAAATAAAATC
The DNA here is from genome assembly GCF_030445035.2 of Dasypus novemcinctus. Classification (NCBI taxonomy): domain Eukaryota; kingdom Metazoa; phylum Chordata; class Mammalia; order Cingulata; family Dasypodidae; genus Dasypus; species Dasypus novemcinctus. The sequence continues at coordinate 51,437,291 of NC_080694.1, read as the reverse complement.
AAAAGAGAATGGGGACATTACTATTGATCCCACAGAAAATAAATATATCATCAGAGAATACTATGAATAGTACACCAAAAATCAATATGATGTAGATGAAATGGAAAAATTCCTAGGAACATACAAACAACCTACACTGACCCTAGAAGAAATAGAAGACCTCAACAAACCAATCACAAGCAAAGAGATTGAAACAATCATCAAACAAATCCCCAAAATGAAAAGCCCAGGACCAGATGATTCACAGGTAAATCTTACCAAGCATTCAAAGATGATTTAATACCAATCTTAATCAAACTCTTCCAAAAAAAACTGAATAAAAAAGGATGCTACCAAACTCATTCTGTGAAGCCAATATCAATCTAATACCGAAGCCAGATAAAAATATTATGAAAAAAGAAAATTACAGGACACATTTCCTTAATAAATACAGATGGAAAAATCCTCAACAAAATACTTGCTAATCGAATCCGACAACCCATTAAAAGAATTATTCATCATGATCAAGTGGGTTTTATACCAGGCATGCAAGGATGATTCAACATAAGAAAATCAATCAGCGTAATACACTACATTAATAAATCAAAGAAGAAAAATCACATGATCTTCCTGATAGACATCCTTTATTGATCAACACTCTCTAAAAGATAGGAATTGAAAGAAACATTATCAACATGATAAAGGGCATGTATGAAAAACCCACAGCTAACATTGTACTCAATGGTGAAAGACTGAAAATGTTCCCATTGGGATTAGGAACAAGGTAAGGATTTCCACCATCACCACTCTTGTCATGTTAGAAGTTCTTGCACTTAGGCAAGAAAAAGAAATAAAAGGCATCCAAATTGGGAAGGAAGAAGTAAAACTTTTGCTATTTGCAGATGATATGATCCTATACCCAGAAAATCCTCCTCCCCCAAACTACAATAAAGCTTCTAGAGGTAATAAATTAATTCAACAGATTGGCAGGATACAAGATTAATAGGTAAAAATCAGCACTGTTTCCATACACTAGTAATGAACAGTCTGAGGAGGGAGTCAGGAAAAAAAATTCCATTTATAATAGCAACAGAAAGAATCAAATATTCAGGAATAAACCTAACCAAGGATGGAAAAGCACTTGTATTCAGAAAACTACAATGAATTGCTAAAAGAAATCAAAGAAGACCTAAATTAACAGAAGAACATTCTGTGTTTATGGATGGGAAGGCTAAATATTGTTAAGATGTCAATTCTACCCAAATTGATATACAAATTCAATGCAATCCTGATAAAAATATGAACAGCCTTTTTTAAAGAAATGGAAAACCCAATTTTTAATTTTATTTGGAAGGGTAAGCATTCCCGAATTGCTAGCAACACCTTAAAAAGGAAGAATGATGTTGGAGGGCCCTCATTTCTGGACTTTAAATCTTATTACCTAGCTACAGTGGTCAAAACAGCATGGAATTGCCATAAAGATAGACACATAGACTAATGGAACCAAACATATTGTTCAGAAACAAGTCTCATATCTATGGTCAAGTGATTTTTGACAAGGCTTTCAAACCCACCTAGCTGGGGCAGAATAGTCTATTCCACAAATGGTGCTGACAGAACTGCATATCCAGAGGACACTTATGTCACATTTTATACAAAAATTAACTCAAAATAACTCAAAATGGATCAAAGACCTAAACATAGAAGTAAGAACCACAAAAACTTCTAGAAGAAAATGTGGGGAAACATCTTCAAGATCTAGTGAGGTGGTGGTTTCTTAAACCTTACACAGAAAGTGCAAGCAACAAAAGAAAAAACGAATACATGGGAACTCCTCAAATTTAAATACTTTTATGCTCCAAGGGACATTGTCAAGAATGTGAATAGGCAGCCCATTCAATAGGAGAAAATACCTGGAAACACATATCCTATAAGAGTTTGACTTCCATTCTACATAAAGAGATCATACAGCTCAACAATAAAAGAATAAAAAATGGGCAAAATCTAGGAATAATTGGAGTGATGAATGCACAACTATGTGACTGTACGAAATGGCATTGATTGTACCCTTTGGATGAACTTAAGCTTTATTATTACATATCAATACAATTGATTTGTTATAGGAGTGCGAACCAATGTTACTAAGCCGACCCGGCAGCAGGCGTGTGCACAGCCTGAAGCCGCAGTTCAGGGTGGCTGGAACGGGCGACCACGCCCTCAGCCTGGTATGGGTGAAGCGCCCTCAGCCTACCCGGGCCAGAGATATCAATAACAGTCGCCTCCCGCTATCTCCCGCCTAGCTTAACATCTGGTCGGCTCTCACTTCCCCTGTCCCCTCCCCTATTCCAAACCTCTCAGCTAGCCCTCTGCCTAGCAACCGCTTACAATCACCTATCAGAAAGCAGTACCTGCCCGCACCTATCAAATCTCTCCACGCAATCCCTAACCCTATAAAGCCGTATCCCCTTCCACAATAAACCAGACTTTGCCATCAGCCTGTCTCCGCGGTTTCTTCCTGAATCTCGCGCGCCCTCCACACCTCGGAGCCACCGAGAGAAGTCACAGAGGCCTCCAGCGGCTCCTCTCCACCCGCCGGCAACTGGCGCCCAACGTGGGGCTGAGCAACCCCACCACAGAGGCGCTCCGAAGGTAAGGGCCCCCAGTGTCCCCCGACCCTTTCCCCCGCCCCAGCGTGGGGCCAAGCACCACCGCCTGGAAGCAGGTAAGGACTTCGGCCACCTCGCTCTATAGCTTGGCGGCCCACCGCTCTCCCTTATGCCTCCTGTCTCCCTCTCCCCACCGCTCTCCCTACCCCCATTGGCCCCGCGCGGTCTCGCCTTCACTGCCCTGTTGGCCCTCACCCTCTTCTAGTAGATATGGGTGGCCGTCTCTCCTCCCACCGGGCCCCGCGGGTGTGGGCGCTCGCTGGCCTTCTTGATGCCTGTGGGTGCCGCGTCTCCGTGGGGCAGCTGCGGGCCTGCTGGGACCTCCTACTCCCTTTTGGCCCGTGGCTGACTACCTGCCGCCTCTGGGACCCTGAGACCTACCGTGTCCTCGTCGACCGCGTCTCCAGTGCTGTGGAGCGCGAGCGTGGGCGGTTCCCCCCCGGCCTCATCCCCACCCTCGTCGCCGTCCGGGCGTGCCTCCGGGGCGCCGCGCCTCCCGCGGCGGCTTCTCCCCCCCACAACGCCCTTCGCAAGATGGCGCACTCCCCCCTTCTTCTTCCCCTTCTCTGTAAGATGGCATGCTTCTGCCTTCTTCCCCGGCTGAGAAGGGGAAGTGGGGCTACCCCTCCCTTCCCGCCTCCGCTGCCCTGCCTCCGCTGCCCTGCCTCCTATGTACCCCTCCCTTCCCGCCTCCGCTGCCCCACCTCCTATTCCACCTTCCGCTCCGCCATCTTGGTCCGGCGCGGTTGCTCCCGCTCCCCCCACCGCGCCACCATCTTGGCAGGGCGCCCCCCCCCGTCGCTCCCACCACTGTCGCCCCTAACCCGTGGAACCCCCCCCCCCCGCCTACCGCTGCCCACTGGGGCCTCCCCTTCCTTCTTATGCTCTCCCTCCTTTCCACTACCAAAACCGAACCTGTATGGGCTGCAGTCCATCACCCCCCTGGGTTTCTTTTCCTAACCAGCGAGAGCCCCAACTTCCCTAAGTTCTACCACTCCGATTGTTCCCTCGGACTACCCTGCAACCCAACATTCATTCCTACATCTGCCATATTCAACACCACCCTAACCCCCCCTGCTGACGCTTTACTTTTTATTTTCAGAAGCAGCACAAATGACTCAGATGATACAACAGATCTCCCCTCCTTCCTCAATAACCTAACCTTTTTTCCTTACCCGACAGGAGATTTCTATCGCTACAATGAAACAGCTGGATCCTTCTTAATGATTAATCATACTTGGCCCTTCCGAGCATTTAAAAGAAACACCAGCGTAGAGTGGATGCTTACCCCACGCCCTAGCTTTCCTCTTTGCAGCCCCTTACGCAATCGATCTTCATGGCTAGAAGATTTCCACTGGTTTCCCTGTCTTTCCACCTCTCAGGGAGAAGCAGTGTTTCATCCTCACCCCGGTAATCTCTGGATATCCCCCCTAGCCTCTGCTCCAGCAATAAAATATACAACATCAAAGTACTATATGCAGAAACCCAACCCAACATCTCTTTACAGTCTTTGGCCGACACCAACTCTGTGGTTCCTTCAAATGCTTTGATCTCCGCGCCTTCCTCTGTCTAAACAACTGTTCTCTCAGCAATGGAACTTATACTACTAACGCAACCGCCTCCTGGGAAGAAGCCACCCATGTAACGCCTGCTAAAATCAAACAAATCTCCACTCACGTATATGTCAACCCCCCTTTTGCTTTCTTTATCTGTTCATCCCTCCAATTCTCTAGCTCGGAATGTAACATTTCCAACTTTTGGAACACATCCTACCCTTACGCCTTCCTTATACAGCAGCCAACCCTTCTCTGGATTCCAATCAACGTCTCTTCCTGGGTTGCCCCTGTATTCCGAGAATATCCCTCCCAAGCTTTTTCCTTACAGCGCCCGAGACGAGATTTCGGACTAACTGTTATTCTTTCCCTAGTTTTCATTACTAGCTTAGCAGCCGCAACAACCGCTGCCCTGGCACTCACTCAACAAAGTCTCACTGTGAGTGCCCTCAACAACATCACCAGCACTGTCTCCCATGCACTGCAACAACAGGAAATCCTAAACCTTCAACAGCAAATTGATCTTTTGGCTGAAGAAACTACCACCCTATGGCAAGTGTCCAGCACGCTTTGCAATGGACGCTACCCCTTCTCTTCCATCTGCGTCACGCCGGTCTCCGCGCGCAACGCCACCAGATTGCAGCTTCGAAATTGGCTTGTTACCTCTTATAATAACTCATTCTGGAACTATACCCTGAGCCTCCAAGTGGACATTGAAAATTTAGAGACCATATGCGTTCCTACCTTAACAGCTAACTTGCTTAATGATGTATTATCAAAGGCCCGGTACCGGAGACTCCCCGCTACCGACACCACCGAGCCGAGACCCTGCCAGCGGAGCCGACAAACTCGCCAGCCACAAAAGCCCAAAAAGCCCCACACCTGCCACATTCCCCTCCAAGCCCCCCCACCGAGAGCTCTGACCCGCTATTAAAAACAGAGGGGGAGATATGGGAGTGTGAACCAACGTTACTAAGCCGACCGGGCAGCAGGCATGTGCACAGCCTGAAGCCGCAGTTCAGGGTGGCTGGAACGGGCGACCACGCCCTCAGCCTGGTACGGGCGAAGCGCCCTCAGCCTACCCGGGTCACAGATATCAATAACGGTCGCCTCCCGCTATCTCCCGCCTAGCTTAACATCTGGTCGGCTCTCACTTCCCCTGTCCCCCCCCCCCATTCCAAACCTCTCAGCTAGCCCTCTGCCTAGCAACCGCTTACAATCACCTATCAGAAAGCAGTACCTGCCCGCACCTATCAAATCTCTCCACGCAATCCCTAACCCTATAAAGCCGTATCCCCTTCCGCAATAAACCAGACTTGTGCCATCAGCCTGTCTCCGCGGTTTCTTCCTGAATCTCGCGCGCCCTCCACACCTCGGAGCCACCGAGAGAAGTCGCAGAGGCCTCCAGTGGCTCCTCTCCACCGGCCGGCAATCTGTTTTTAAAAATGGGCAAAGACATAAACAGACATTTCTCCCAAGAGGAAATACAAATGGTGAAAAAGCATATGAGAAAATGTTCAATATCATCAGCAATTAGGGAAATGCAAATCAAAACTATAATGACATATCATCTCACATGGCGACAATTATTTAAAAGAACAAACAGAGAACAACAAGTGCTGGAGAGGATTTGTGGAAATAGGAACACTCCTTCACTGGTGGTGGGAATGGAGAATGGTGCAGCTTTCGTGGAAGATAGTTTGGCGATTCCTCAGGAAGCTAAACACAGAGCTGCCGTATGACCCAGCAGTCTTTCTACTAGGAATATATCCAGAAGAACTGAAAACTGTGATGCGAACAGACATTTGCTTATTGATGTTCTTAGTGGCATTATCCATATTCGCTAAAAGATGGAAACATCCCAAGTGTCCACCAATGGATGAATGGAATAAACAAAATGTGGTATGTACATATGATGAAATATTATGCTTCTGTAAGACGAAATGAAATTGGGACATATATGAAATTGGGACATATATGAAACTTGAGGACATTATGCTAAGTGAAATAAGCCAAACACAAAAGGACATAAGTTGTATGGTCTCACTATTAAGAAATATTAATTTATTAATAATAAATACAAAGAATAAATACATGGAGTTAAAACTATAGGTTACTAGAAGATAGGATAAGGACTGAAAAGGGGTACTAATGCTTAATGCATGCAGAATTTTCAATTACCTTGACTGTAAAAGTGTGGAAACGGATAGAGTTGATGGTAAAACATTATAGTGAGTATCACTAACACAGCTAGTTTATAAATGGGATTGTGGGTTGAAAGGGATAGTCTAGGGATATAAAGGTCAACTGAAATAAAGCTAGAGAATAATCTCAGGACTGAATAACAGTGAACCCAGAGGTGGATGAGGACTGTGGTGAATAATACAAATAAAGAATGTGCGTCTATGAACCAGAACAAATGTATGTCACTATTACAAGGTGGTAGGAATGTTGAGATGCATGGGAAAAATACAATTAATGTAACATATGGACTATAGTTAACTGCAATATTGTAATATTCTTGCATCAACGTCAAGAAAAAAGGTACTATATTGACGTTAATGGTCGATAATAGGGGGTATGGGATTTTTTCTTTTAGACTAAGGAAAACATTCAAAGGTTTACTGGGTCTCTTCTTCTAACCAGTTGGAGGTTTTAAAGCCAGAACAGAGGATTTCAGCAATCAGAAAGAATTTCTGCCTCTGCTTCAGCCAGTCAGCTTCTCCTGGGGAACTTAGCTTCACCATCACTGGCATTTCCAGCTTACAGCCTGCCCTATGGAGTTCAGACTTGCCAATCCCCATTGTGGCATGAACCAATTCCTATTTTAAAAATCCTTTAATAATACTTTCAAAACCTCTAATTCAGCAAGTTAATCTGACCATGGCATTCCTATGGTAAAAATTGTTCATTGGCTCTCCATGCACCACAAAATAATGTATTAGCTCTTCAGTGTGGAGCATGAGACCTTCCTACCTGCCTAGGCTCCATCTCTTCTAACCATTCCTTCCTCCCAACCTTACTGCCTCCACCCTATAAATCTGCACACATCCTGGTGCTAGAGTAACACTCAAATAACACCTAAGCCCAGGAACACCTAGCACTCCAAAGAGTTGCCTGAGTTGACCACTCTCAAAATGCCCTCTGCCTGGTAAAATCATACACATGCTTTATGTCTCAGGCAATCTTCTCCATTTGCCCATTATAGCTCCAAGCATACGATATCGTCACATTGTTTGCCTGTCTCCACAACTATCCATAAAACTATAAGCTCCTTGGGTTTTTATGATTCTGTATTCCCAATACCTAGCACATAGCTGGTTTTGAAAATTTAACTGATAAATCATGAAAAATGACATTAAAATTGTTTGAATATTAACACTAGATGGCTACTTGTATGTCCAATGGGAACTTCCCCCTTAGGTCACCAGAACAGCAAGAGCAGTCAGTTTGTGGGCCAAATCCAGCCCAGCATCTGCTTTTGTAGATAAATTTCATTGGTGCATAGCCATACCCGTTCATTTATGTTTTGCCTATGGCTGCTTCCTCACTGCAACATCAGAGTTGCAGTTGAGACCATTTGACCTGCAAAGCATAAAATATTTATGATCTGATCCTTTAAAGGAAACATTTGCTGACTGCTGCCCTAGGAAAGAGAGAAAGTGAAGGTGGGTGAAAGAGGGAGAAAGAATATGTTTTAGAGAGTTGTGCCTGAAATGAAGAAGAAGGATTTAGGAGAGGAGTTAGGCAATAGAATGTGGTTATGCCCTTCCATTTACTCAGCTCTGAAGGGAGGTACAATCTCCAAGTGCCCTCTCAGCCTGGAAGCACAGGACTCCTGAGCAAAGACAGGAAAAGTGAGGACAAATTTTCCACAGGAGCCTGGAACACAAGGATGGTGTTGTCATCTGTTTACCAAGGCAGAGAGAAGAGCCAAGCTCATCTCAAAGAGTTAGCAAAAGCCCTAGAGTCTAATAATAACTGTATCAGAGCTTTTCAGTTGCCTGGTCCTAATAAATACCAGAATAAGAGTCTGTTCTCTCAGTCCTCTTCCTGCATTTTATTCTTAACAAGCCTTCTAATGAGCATCCTGTATTTCCTTAAGAGACCCATCTCTTCCCATCTCAGCCTATTTAAATATAAGAAAGCCTAAAGATTCTTCTCTGTGCCTTTTTTGATGGCCTATGTCACCCTGGCAGGGCAGAGGAGAATGAATGAACTGGATTTATAAAATAGTGTTCCTCTACTTTTAACAAGGTGTGCTAGTTTCCTAGGGCTACTGTAGCAAATTAGCACATACTGGGTGGCTTAAAACAAATGAAACTTATTGTCTCACAGTTCTGGAGGTCAGATGTTCAAAGTCAAGGTGTTGGCAGAGCTGATTCCTTCTGGAGGCTCTGAGGGATCCAGTCCATGCTTCTCTTCCTGGCTTCTGGCAGATCCTGGCGATCCTTAGCATTTGTTGGCTTATGGATGCTCTCCTCTGCCTCCATCCTCACGTGGCCTTTTCTTCTGTGTGTCTGTGTATTGTCTTTTCTATTCCTTATGGGGATACTCTCATTGGATTTAAAGTCCACCCTACTCTGGTGTGATCTCCTCTCAATCCTTACTTAATTTCATCTTCAGAACCTTATTTTCTAAATAAAGTCACAGTCATGGGTACCAGGGGTTAGGATTTGGACATATCTTTTTTGAAGGTCACAATTCAATCTGCTACTCAAGGCAAAAACCACAAAAGCTAAGAAATGCTGTCAACTCAGAGTTTTCTTCTAGGTTTATTTGTTAGAGAATCAATGACTGCCGTGATCTTTATTTAAGTCTTAAAAACTAACAGCTCTTGGCCTCTCAAAACAGGAGGAATCAGGAGTTGGTAGAATTACCTGAAAACTCAGAACTTGCTGATTTGATTTGATTTTTTTTTTGCAACATTCTCTCTTTTTGTTGCTCAGCTAATAAAAAGCATCATAGAAAGAATATAGTTACCCAGAACTATTGAGTTATAGGTGATTCTGGTTCATCAACTTTTTCAGATAGATAGGGAGTCTAGCATTAGCAGTTAAGAGTCAACAGCAGCACCTTCAAGAGTCCAGCACAGGTCAATATTTCTATGGTATGACCTAAGCTCTGTTTTATTCAGTGTAATTTCTCTTGGGTTTTGCCTATTTTCCAAGCCTTGTTATCTTGTTCCAAGGTTTCCCAAGATTCTCTAAATTTCCAGACCTAGTTCCCAAAACTAACTCAGATTATGTTCCCATTGCTTTTGGCCAAAAGAGAAGGGTAAAATCTTGGACTTTTGGATTTGAACTTTTGAAGAAGCCTGAATCTACCATAGAAATGTGGCCAACAGTCTCGAAGCCAAACTCTGCATGTAGATGCAGTGCATTCCCCCCAGCGTGGGACATGACACCTGGGGATGAGCCTCCCTGGCACCGAGGGATCACTACCAAATACCAGCTGAAGATGCAATTAGAAAATGACCTTGAATTAAAGGTTCAATGCGGATCAGCAGAATATCCCTGTCTACATATAATAACATGACTTTAAAATGCTGTTTGACCTAATGTAAGGGGGAAATGGAAAGGAGAAATGAGTTTATATGGCTATGAGTCTCTAAAAAAGAGTCTGGAGGTTGTCAGAAGGATTGCCCTTATGCACACCTGAGCAGAGTCTCAGAGACAGATAAAGTAGATACAACCCCAGGGATTGGTTCTTTTGAGGGCTAAAGAGACCCACGGGTTCTATGGTCATGGCAGGTGGGGTTCACTGCCATGTCAGATGGCCCTTCTTTGGAGCTGGTGTTTCTGCGTGATGGAACTGGACTCAGATGGGATCTCTTTTCACAAGACTTTCATGATACTTTACTGGAATTGTAGTTGGTGTTGGGGTTTAAGATATTTTAGGGGATTTGAATCTCTGGACTGACAATATGATAGCCAGGCCCTGAGCCTCAACAGACTTCAGCTCCTACACTCTGATTTATTGGACTTACCCCACTCAGCTAACACGGAGTTGAAGAAGGTCAACCACCACACCATGGAGCCTAGAGTGCCTACAACTGAAAGCAGGAGGATTGCATCCAGCATCCATGTGGAATCTAAGCCCCCACTTGACATAGATGTGCAATGGACACAACCAATCCAATGTTCACAGAGAAAATGTGGCATTGGTGTGGGAAGGGTGGCCATGGTGGCTGCTGGGTACGGGGAATAGGAGGAAGATATGAGATGTGGAGGCATTTTTGGGACTTGGAGTTGTCCTGAGTGGTGCTTCACGGACAACTACGGGACATTGTAGATCCCCCCAGGGCCCACTGGATGGAACATGGGAGAGTGTGGGCTATCATGTGGACCTTTGACTATGGGGTGCAGCGATGCCCAGAGATGTACTTACCAGGTGCAATGGATGTGTCATGATGATGGGAGAGAGTGTTGTTGTGGGGGGCTGGGGGGTAGGGGTGGTGGGGTTGAATGGGACTGCATATTTTTTGAATGTAATATTTTTTAAAAAATGAATAAAAAATTAAAATAAATAAATAAATAAAGACAATGAATAAAAAAAAAAAAAGAAATGTGGCCAAGACATTTTTGGCTTACACAATTTTTCAACAATGAATTTAGTGAATTCCAATAAACCAAGAGAGCAGTATAAGGTGCTTCAGGGTGCCATCCCCCTCTGGAATCCTTGAACAAGTAGTAAAAACTGGCAGAGCCATCTTCCTTAAAACTCCAGAAAACTAGTAAAGAGTTTCAGTAGCTGAACAAGTACAAATCAAGAAAGCACAACTGTGAATATGGAAGAAGAAGCCTGTGATACCTTTGCTGGCCCATCCCCTACTCCTTCCCTGGTACAGTGTGAAGCCAGCTGCACAACCATTATGAATCCCTGGCTCTGATCCAAAGGGAGAAGTGTAATCCCTATGTACAAACAGGGTACCTGCATGTCAGTGTCAATCTTTTGGGTGGCAGTCTGAAACACTGAGCCAAGAAACTCATCTATGACTCACTCTATCAGAACTTGCCCTGGAGATAGAAGCAGTTGGATGGCAGTTCAAGCAGTATAGAAAATCAAGTCAAAATAGTTTGGGGCAAAGGATTACTAGCTTTAAGACATATAATAGAGTACCCTGGAGAGGGGGAAAGTCTATTTCATAGGGAATAGAGGGGGAACATGGAATCCTCTAAAAGGTGGTATACTTAAGGCCATGAGCCAGCAAAAGCACAGGACAAGATACAAGCTCAGAAAAGACAGAAAGGACAGTGCACTTCACTTTCACCTCAAGGTGATCTTTTAGATAGTATAGCTAAACTCTGAAGACACCAGCCAGTGCAGAGCCAGATTGCAAAGGCCGTGAAAGATGTTTTCTGCATTGGTTTATTTTTGTTAACTTCTGGCATTCAAGAAAATCTGTCATATCATCAGCTGGATACAAACTTAATGAACATACAGCTCAAGGACTAAATCCCAGATACATCACATAAAACATTAAAATTTACAGTACATAGTAAAAGATTATAAGACAAAGAAACAGGAAATGATGGCCCATCCAAAGGAACAGGATAACATTTTTAAAACCAAAAATGAATGGGACAAGAATTTAGACATATCAGACAAAGAATTTTAAAAATGATCTTCAACTGTGTTAACGGAGATAAAGGAAAACATAGAGAAATAAATAAAGGGTAACAGGAGGAGGATGAATGAACATTATGAGAATATCATTAAGGGACAGAAATTTTAAAAGGAACCAAACAGAACTACAAACTTTTGAAGTTGAAGACCAGGAACAATTGAAATGAAACATTCCCTAAAGTGTTTCAACAGCAGATTGGAGCAGGCATAAGAAAGAATCAGTGGACTCAAATGCAAAACAATTGAAACGATTCAAGCTGAGGGGAAGAAAAAGAAATGAAATAAAGTGAACAGAACCTAAGAGGTCTGAGGGACACAATCAAGCAAACCAATACATGCACTAGGAGAGTGCCAGAAGGAAAAGAAACAGAGAAAAGGGCAGAAGGAATATTCAAGGAAATAATGACAGAAAACTTCCCGAATTTAACAATAGACATGAATATACACATTCACAAATCTCAACAAACCCAAAACAGGATAACTCAAAAGAACCATGCCCACATGCATGGTAGTCTAGCTGTCCAATGCCAAGGACAGCAAGAGAGTTCTGAAAACTGCAAAAGAAAAAGAATGTGTTATGTACAAGAGAGTCCCAAATGAGTAAGTGTCAATTTTTCATCAGAAACGATGGAGGCAAGGAGACAAGAAGGCCATGGGACAAAATATTTAAAGAGCTGAAAGAAAACATCTGTCAGCCAAGAATTCTATATCCAGTGAGACTGTTTTTCAAAAATAAGGGAGAGATTAAAACATTCCCAGATAAACAAAAGCTGAGGAAATTCATCACCACTAGAGTTTCCCTGCAAGCAATGATAAAGTGAGTTATTCAGATAGAAATGAAAGGTCACTAGGCCATGGATAAAAGAGGCATAAAGAAATAAAGTCCTCCAATAAAGGTAAATAAATAGGTAATTATTTAAATTGTATCATTTTTCATAAGGAACTCCACTTTTTATTTCTCGCATGATCTTAAATACAAATGCATAGAAAGTAATGATAAATCTATGATTTTATACATACAGTGTATAAAGATATAAATTGTAACAAGTGCAACAAAAGGTGGGAGGATGGAGGAGGTAGGGACAGTGTTTGTGAGTGCTGTGGAAGTAAGGTGGTAGCAAATAAAACATGATTAGTATGGATTTAGGATGCTAAATTTAAGTCTAATGGTAACCACAAAATAAATCTGTAAAATATATACAGAAGGAAATGAGAAGGGACTCAAAATGATATACTACAAAAATTGAAATATGAAAGTAGTCATTAATTGTAAAAACTGAGAAATAAAAATGGTATAAAACATCAAAGACCAAATGAAAAAATATTAGAAGCAATTTCTCCATTATCAGTAGTTACTTAAATGTAAATAGTTTAAACACTTCAGTCTAAAGGCAGAGATTGGCAGAATGGATTTTAAAAAGCGTGCCCCCAAATACATGCTGTTTACAAGAGACTGGCCTTAAATTCAAAGAAACAAGTAGGCTGAAAGTGAAAGGATGGAAAACTATACCCCTGCAAATTGTAACCAAAAGAGAGCTAGAGTAGCTTTACTAATTTCAGCTCAGATATAGACTTTAAGTAAAAAAACTGTCATAGGAACAAAGAAAGTCACTGTATACTGATAAAGAGGTCAACTGAGGGGAAAAGAAAAGCCATAACAATTATAAATATATATGTACCTGATGGCACAGTCAAAAATAAATGAAACAAACATTGATATAGATGGTTCTATAATAATGGTAGGATACCTTCCTTAATATACCACTTCAATATGGATAAAACATTTAGATGGAAGATCAATAAGGAAAAGAAGAATTGAATGATATTTTATGTGAAGTAGACCTAAAAGACTTACATAGAATACTTGAACAAAGAGCATCAGAATACACATTTTTCTCTAGTGCACATGGGTCATTGTCCATGATAGGCAATATGTGAGGTCAAATTAATAAATTTAATATTGAAATCATACAGCGTATGTTCTCTGTCCACAACTGAATGAAGCTGTAAATCAATAATAGAGGGAGAACTGGAAAATTCACAAATACATGGAAATTAAACAACATATTCAAATAACCAATGGGTCAAAGAAGAAATCACAAGGGAAATTAGGAAATATCTTGAGGCAAGTGAAAATGAAGACACAACATATCAAAACCTTTGGGATGCAATAAAGGCAATGCTGAGAGGGAAATTTATAGCTATAAATGCTTACTTTAAAAAAGAAGAAAGAACTCAAATCAGAGACCCAATTTCACAATCGGAGAATCTAGAAGGAAAGAACAGCAAACTAAAACCAAATCAACCAGAGGAAAGAAATAGCAAAGATTAGAGCAGATAAATGAAATACAGAATTAAAACTGGATCTCCATTTGCAAAAGAATGAAGGAGGACTGCTACTTACCTCACACATATTAAAAAATTAACTCAAGATGGCTCAAGGACCTAAATATAAGAACCAAAACTATAAAATTCCTAATAGAAGACAGAGGGAAGCAGATTCAGGAATACAGCCAATTGTTTCTTAGGCTTCACATCAAAAGCATAAGTACCAAAAGAAAAAAATAGATAAATGAGATTTCAACAGAATTAAAAACTTTTGTGCATCATAGGACCTCATCATAAAGTAAAAAGAAAATCTACAGCATTGGAGAAAATATTTGGAAACCATATATCCAATAAGGGTTTAATGTCCAGAATATATAAAGAAATCCTGCACTCAACAACAAAACAATAAAAACCCAATTACAAACAGATCTGAGACAATTAAAAAACTGGCAAAAGACTTTGTGATGGTTAAGTTTATGTGTCAGTTTTGGCTGGGTTATGGTATCCAGTTGTTGGTCAAGCAAGATGTGGCTGGATTGTTACCGTGGGGGTATTTTATGGCCTTAAATCATTAGTCTGCTGATTGCATCTATGTCTGATTACATCTAAAATCAACAAAGGGGATTGGCTTCAGCAATGAGAGAAGCATCATCCATCAGTTCAAGGCCTTAAAGGGAGAATCAGTGATTTCAGCACTTAGAAAGAAGTCAGCCAGCTTCTGGGGAATTCATCAAAATCTTCATTAGAGTTCTTGACTTGTGGCCTGCCACATGTAATTCAGACTTGCCCATTCCTGTGGTCACGTAAGCTAATTCCTATAATAAATCCCTTAATATTTACATTTTATCTATCCTGTGGCTTCTGTTCCTTGGTGAAGCCTAAAATAGACTTGACTAGACATTTCTCCAAAAAAGACATACCAAAGGCCAATAAGCACATGAAAAGATACTCAGTATCATTAGCCATTAGGGAAGTGCAAATATAAACCACAATGAGATACCATTTCACACCCTCTAGACTGGCACCTATTTTAAAAAAACAGAAAATAAAAAGTGTTGGAAAGGATGCAGAGAAATATGGTTAAGAGGGAGAAAACTTAGGTTGTATATATGTTAGAATAAAAATTTTATAAAAAACAGAGAACTGTACAACACAAATAGTGAACCATAATATAAATTATTGACAATTTTAATAGTGTAATTACAATAATATTGTTTCATCAATTGTAGCAAAGTTACCACTTCAATGTAAACTGTTAACAATAGAGAAAACTGCATGGGGAGTGGGGAGTAAAATGGCAATGCTGAGCCCCCAGTCTCACATGACAACAGTCCAGCTAGAAATGAGTAACAACCCCTTGCCCTCTGTGGCAAAGATGTGATTTAAATGTCTCCATTTACATTACTTGTTTGGCCTGATGCATTTGAGTTTGTAGCCTCTGCTTTAGTCACATCAGATGCCCTTTAGTTTTTTTTACATATACCATGCAGTGTCTCACCTTGGACTTACACATAATGTACTCTGCCTCATTCACCTTCTATACCTTTTAACATCTCATCATCATGAAGTGATTATGATCAAATGTCCTACTCTCTCTGAAGCTTTTCCTGATTTCCCCCAGCCAGGGTGATGATTGCTTCCCTCGCATCATGACTGCATCCTGTACAAACCTCCCATTTTATCATCACTATGTTTCACAATGGATGGTTTATATATACTTCTCTTCCTATCCTTTGGCCCCAGAGAAGGCAGAGTCCCACTGTAGTGTGTGTGTATGCATGTGTGTGTGTGTAAGTGCACAAATACTTGTGTTTTCATCCTGGAGTTTCAGGCACCAACCAATGTGCCTCTGTGAACTTGATAAATCCCTCAGCTATTTCCTTCCATTATAAAATATTAGTGAAACTTTTCAGCTGCCTCCTAGGGGTATCTTAAGAATTGATTCATATTTACAAAGCACTTGGAAATCCTGAGATTTGAGATGCCCTAGAAATGAACACATTGTTATTATTAGCACCTTGAGGCAGATAAATTGTGAAGAGAATGCAGAATAGAAGATTGGGATTACTTGATATTTACAATAATATAGATCTCTTTGCTGGGAATGCTACTTCTCAAGAAATGCATATTATGAACCACATTTTCTTTCCTTAGAAAACAGTACTTAAAGTTAGGCCATACCTCTGTGCTGGTTACATTTTACCTCATTTTAGGATTCATCTAGCTCAGAGCAACATTTTATATAGCCTGTTATGAAACACTTTAGATCCTCTCAAAGTGTTTATAGGCACAAATTAAAAGGAAACGTAATTTCCTATTTTTATGAAGTAGCTGAAAGAAAAGTCATCCTTTTATACTAAATCATATAAAGCAAGCTTTCTGGATATTTACAGTTAAAAATCAGAATTTGTTACATAGGTTTTATTTTTTAAAATCACAGTCAGGTTTTAGGGGGACATGTTTTCAGCACTTTCTCAATTCTTTTAAATCACCTAACTGGACCTCAACTGCACAAACCCCTTGTGTGTGTGTGTGTGTATATCAAAAATTTGTTCTTTTATTGTTGTGTAGACTCCATTGTATGAATTCCACAATTTTTCCAACAATTCTCCTATAGATGGATACTTGGGTTGCTTCTAGTCATTTGCTATTGTGAGCAAAGCTACTAAGAACATTCTTATCCATGTATTTTGTTGGTATGTAGTTGTTTTCCTTAGGTATATATCAAGGAATGGAATTGCCAGATCACAGGGTAAGCACATGTTCAAGATTGTTAATATTATACAAGAGTGTTCTAAAATAGTCATACCACTTGAAACTCTCACCAACAATGTTTGAAAATTGTAGTTCTTCCACATCCCCATCGTAGTTCAATCTTTTTTTTTTTTTAATGATTATTTTTTTTTGGTCTTTATTTTTTTAACGTTACATTAAAAAAATATGAGGTCCCCATATGCCCCCTACCCCTCTCACCCCCCTTCTCCCCCCATAGCAACAGTCTCCTCCATCATCATGAGACATTCATTGCATTTGGTGAATACAGCTCTGAGCACCGCTGCACCTCACGGCCAATGGTTCACATTATAGCCCACGCTCTCCCACGTTCCCTCCAGTGGGCCATGGGAGGATATACAATGTCCGGTAATTGTCCCTGAAGCATCACCCAGGACAACTCGAAGTTCCAAAAACGCCTCCACATTTCATCTCTTCCTCCCATTCCCCACACCCAGTAGCCACCATGGCCACTTTCTCCACACCAATGCCACATTTTCTTCAATTACTAATCACAATAGTTCATGAATAGAATATCAGTAAGTCCACTCTAATCCATATGCTGTTCTTCCCTCCTGTGGACCTTGGAATGGTTGTGTCCACTCCACATCAGTATCAAGAGGGGGCTTAGATTCCACATGGATGCTGGATGCAATCCTCCTGCTTTCAGTTGTAGGCACTCTAGGCTCCATGGTGTGGTGGTTGACCTTCTTCAACTCCATGTTAGCTGAGTGGCGTAAGTCCAATAAATCATAGTGTAGGAGCTGAAGTCTGTTGAGGCTCAGGGCCTGGCTATCATATGGTCAGTCCAGAGATTCAGATCCCCTGGGTATATATTAAACCCAAGCACCAACTACAGTTCTGGTAAAAGTAACAGGAGAGGCTTGTGTAAAAAGATCACATCTGAGTCCAGCTCCATCACACAGAAATACAAACTCCATAGAAGGACCAACTGACATGGCACTGAACTCCATCTGCCATGACCATAGGACCTATGGGTCTCTGTAGCCCTCAGAAGAACCAATATCTGGGGTTGTATCTACTTTATCTGTCTCTGAGACTCTGCTCAGGTGTGCATAAGGGCAACCCCTCTGATAACCTCCCGGCTCTTTTTTGGAGACTCATAGCCATATAAACTCATTTGTCCTTTCCACTTCCCCCTTGATTCAGGTCACAAATCCCTTTTCAGCAAAGATCTGAATGTTTCCCCCCTCCCTTCAACAAACTTTTACTACATTACCACTGATTCTTGCTCCATTTCATTGTAGAGGAGGTTGGCATTATGGTAAATCCATTTGCAGAAAAGTTTGCTTTTCACAGCCAACCTTCTTCAGGTGACTGACTCTCCCTATGTTTTCATTTCCCCACTTTGTTTTCACTACAGTTTAATTATACCTCCTTCTCTCAACTCCATTTATAAGTGCTCTGGCCATCAATGAGATCTGCTGAGATATGTAAAGTGTAACCTCTGAAATAACCTCCCAACTCGTTTTGAAGTCTCTAGCCATAAAAACTCCTTTGTATTTAATATATCCCCCTTTTTGTAAAAAGATTTATTTTTTATTTCTCTCCCCCCCCGGCCCCCCCCCCCCCCAGTTATCTGTTCTCTGTGTCCATTTGCTGTGTGTTCTTTTTTGTCCGCTTCTTTTGTTGTCAGCGGCATGGGAATCTGTGTCTCTTTTAGTTGTGTCATCTTGCTGCGTCAGTTTTCCATGTGTGCGGCACCATTCCTGGGCAGGCTGCACTTTCTTTCGGGCTGGGCAGCATTCCTTACGAGGCGCACTCCTTGCGCGTGGGGCTCCCCTATGCGGGGACACCCCTGCATGGCAGGGCACTCCTTGTGCGCATCAGCACTGCGCGTGGCCCAGCTCTGTACGTATATCCCCCTTTTGGTCAAGGTGTTTTTCCAGATTCATCACTAGTGAGTGCTTGGTACTAATCCCTTGGTGCCAGGAGTCATGTCCCATGCTGGGTGGAAATAGTGTTCATATGCTGAGATTGGCTTAGAGAGAGGCCATATTTGAGCAATAAGAAGGCTTTCAGGAGGTAACTCCTAGGCAATATATAATCCTAAGCTAAATCTCAATTTTACTAGAGAAAGTTCATAAGTACAAGCATCAACATCAAGGGCCTGGAGTAATGGCCTGCCCTCCTTCACTAGGCACTGCCCTTGCATTCAAGGGATTCTTTCTGCTCTATTAGAGAATTCATCAGGACTCCCCAGGATGGCAATTCAACATTCTTTTGGTTATTGTGTGGTTCTCCAGCCACTAATATAACACCCCATGACCACTAATATAACACTCCATGTGCCCCAGGTGCACGCCTCCTCACAGATAACCCGTCACCAACACCATGCACCAATAAATCTCCCTTGCCACAGTTATGACCCTTCTGCGATTCAAAACCTACCCCAAAACAATGCCATAAAAACAAGAAAATAATTAGAAATAACAAAATACCAAAATAAAAATTTAAAAAAATAAATATTTTTCATAGTGTCTTTCATTAAGATGTTATCTTTTATGTATAGTCACAATTTCTTCCATATGTTCCCCCAATGTCATTTTTCCACTTTATCTTCAAAGAAGTTTTCATTGCCTCAAACGTGAAGGTTCCTGAGGGTTCTAGAGACATCTAGACACTATAGGCAGGGCAGACAATCTCAGAAATTTGGCACCCTGTCAGTGGGCCTTATTTCAGAATATATGCTCCCCAATATAACAGTTATATGCATTTATAATTTCCCTATACATGGTTCTCTTGCCCCTTTTATTTGAACCTATAATTAGCACTATACTTGTTAAATATATGTTCCAGAGACTTAAATCTTTGGTCTGTTTATATGCTACTTGAGGCCTGAATCCAATAGAGCTGAAAAAACACCTATTCACCAGCCCATTGGACTCACTCAGGACAACTAACAAAAGGATGATGATGGACAATGCCCATCCCAGGAAGTGGAGCATGTCTGCAACTGTAAGCAATACAGTTCTATCCATCTGTCCCATGGGATCTAAGCCCCTTCTTAATCAGAGACAAGGTGGGCATCACGATCCCCAAATCCTCAAAACTGAGGAATGAACAAATGTAAGAGAGGAAAGTAACTATGGACTAAAGTAGACTTATCATTATTCTAGCAATGGAAGAACTTGTGTCACTGAGGGGAGGGAGAGTGAAGAACAGGTGCTATCAACATAGGGACCTTTTGGGGACATTAGAATCGGCCTGCATGACATCACAATGGCAGAGATGGGCCACCACACATTTTGTAAAAACCTATAAAATTGTGCGGGGCAAAGTGTAAACTATAATGTAAACTACAGTCCGGGGTTAGAACACTGCTTCAATAGGTGTTCATCAATTGTAACAAATGTACCACACTAATGAAAGATGTTAATGTGGGAAAGTGGGAGGGGTGGGAGTGGGGTATATGGGACTCCCCTATATTTCTGATGTAAAATTTATGTGATCTAAAGCTTCTTTAAAAATATTTTTAAAAATAAAATATTAATAATAAATATAATAATTAAGGTAATTTAAAAAAATTGCTCTGGAAAAGGTCACCTATACCTCTAAATGAGCCAGGCTGTTTCAGGCTTCTGAGCTTGCACTTCTTCTGCTCCCTCTGCCTAAAATATTCTTTTTTGATAAATACAACCTTACTCTGAGCACTCATCCTGAGGGGCATCTCATCTTCTTACACAGATGCCATCCATGGTGTATTTTCCCCATCTCCTTTCAGACTTGGGCAAACACCCCTTGTGTCTCTGTACTTCACATATAACTCCGTCAGAACACATTATTATGCTTATATTTTATGCTTTGGTCTCCTCCATAAAATCCTTGTGGTAAAACAATCTAATTTCATCTCCATATCCATGAGCTCTAGAATACTGTCTGACAAAAAGCAGTTACTGGTTAGGTAATTTTTTTAAAAAAGGGAAGAATAAATCCAAAGACAATAGTTGGCTGCAAGTTAATATATTGTCTCTACCGGTATATTTTGATTTTTGCAGAGATATATTGGTGGATGATATAAAGTAATCATAATTCTGGAAGGTTTTGCACTGGAAAGGATTTTTCTGATTGATTTTTCTAAACTCTCTCCCTTGGAATCCTAATGCTACAAGATACTAATGTATCTTCTTGAAAGAGGATACCATGGTCTAAAAATCTGGCGAAATTTTGTATAAAACAAAAGTATCCCTGCATTATAATTTTTTAATACAGATATTTTTTATTTTTAAAAGATACTTAGAAGTGAGTAGTTGAGAAGTGAATAGTTGTGCAGTGAAGGGATACGACAGGAGTGTAGGGACACTATTGGGTTGGGTGGTGCAAGCTTGACAGGGGGCTAGGGTGGGGAGGATGGATTGGACGATCCTGTATATTTTTAACTTTAGGATTTCCTAGAATCTTTCTCATGTACTATTGATTTCTAAGAGGGATATGTAAGTATTTCCCAAATTTGTTTGAGAGCAGAATCTTTTTTTTTTTTTAAGAGCATGTCTTAGGACTGATATTTTTCAAAACACACTTTGGACAAAACTGGTCAGGTCAGTTTCTTACATTTGACAGATAAAGATACTGATGATCAGAGAGATCCAATGCAATACCCAAGGTCTTATTTTGCTATTAGAACTGGAGTTTCCAATTTCTTGCCTAGCATTCTTTTCATTAACTGCTGATGTGAGGCCATTTGTTCTTGGGATTAGAGACACAAAGGAAATTAAGAGAATTCATAGCCTAATGGGACAAAATATAAGCAGTAAATACAGTGTGACAAAGGTTATCACACAGAATGGGAGATGACTATTAGGGCGAGGTTCTGAAGGTGATGGGAAGATAAGAGATACAGAGGGCAGATGACATATTTTGTAATGGGTTAGGAGGCATGACCCACTGAGGTGGGAGGTGTCTGAGACTATAGCTTGGAAAAGGAAGACATCCTCAAACCATGCAAAAGAAACCATTATTTACTCTAGTTCTGAGTAAAGCTAACTCATTTTCCCTCTGATGAGAAACCATTGTGTACTTGGCCCACGGAGAATCAGAAATATATTTGAGTTCCCACTGAAGTTGTTTAAAATTAAGAAAGAAAGTCAAGGTAAAAGATACTTATATTGGGTCTATGTGTACACAAAATTTAAAAATCTACAATGGAATCCAAAGCCCCCTACTCATCAGAGATTTTTATTACTCATGTACTAGAAAGTCTTGACCAGTATTATAGTATCCACTTTGAATAGTGGGTTCTAAATATTCTAAAACATAATGGATTTTAAGTTTGATTCCTCCAAAGTTGACCTATATATATGTTTAGTTTTTTTGTTACTCTCATATTCAGCCTGGACTCACTGTAGCATCTTCAAGATAAAATCGCTCCTTCCTACAACAGCTGTTAACTTTCCTTCTATGGGTATAATTCCAAAGGAATCAGAGGGCAGAGTCCAGGTGAAAGTAATTTAGGTATTAGCTAGAGGAAACTACTTGTAGATCAGTTTTATCCTGACAGATAAATTTGCCTGAGAGATCCAATTATATACAATATTAAGACTAGCATGAATCACCTATCACATTTGGAAACAGCTGCTAATTAAGGCACAGAGATACTAGAACATTCAGAGCACACATTCAAATAGTTTTTAAGGATTCAAATAGGGAAAAAAGGAGAAAGGTTATTAATTATTTCCAGAAGACAAAATTCCAGCAGTCATGTTTCTGGGAAATAGTGGTTTCAATGAGAATTTCCTTTTCTTTTTTTTACAATTTGAAGTCCTTTTTTTTTTTTTTTTTTACAATTTTTGTTTTCCCTTTGAATTTTTTATTCCTGAACTTCCTATAAGAACTAACACTGAAATTTTATGGCCAAGGACCCAAGAAAGTGTTACTTTACTACTAATAAAAAAAGAATGTAGTATAGTAGCTAAAAGCATGGATTCTAGAATCAGATCGACTACAAAGTGAAAATAAAATAAATTAATGTTTGTAAAGCACTCAACAATATTTGAAATACAGTGCACACACAGACACACCAAACACACACACACGATTAGATTTCTTCTTTTTCCGTTGGCTACTGGAAAAGAAATGAGGCCCTTTCCCTGAATTTCACATGCTGCTTTTTGATCCACTAAGAATTACTCTTCATTACTTTCTTAGAACAGTAAAAAGTTATGAATCTAAAATAACATAAACATATCTGCGAGGATTACAGCTGCCTGGCTGTGTCCAGCCTCCTTTGCATGCCTGGTGATCACTGCCACACATACGAATACTTGGGGCCATATATTTATTCCTCTGTACAACAAACAGGCATTGAATGTTTTCTAGGCACCTGGCACTTATCTAGGCATTGGCAGTTTAAAAAATAAATAACATGATACCTTTCCTTGAGAATCTAGATATTGCGATTCCAATATACGGTGATTCTTAATTTTCTCACTTTCAAGTTACAACAATGGTTTTGTAACTTCACAGTTGAAAGCAATGTTGTCCCCCTCTGTTTTTCTAATACAAATGTAAATAATTTAACAGACTCTCTCCCTTTAGCTTACTAGGAATATTAACACTCTGCACTTTTGCAGACCAGACGTTTTGTGGAAACATAAATTGTAGGGTGATAGGATAAACAAGGTACTTGTTTCATTGAAAGGTAAAAATTTCTAAGTAAATAATTTAAATGAAACATTCTTGATACAGCCTGTGGTAGTTCTGGGGCCAAAAGAAAACGTAAGGAAGACAAATATATTTTATTTCTGATGTAACTATCAAAAGGAAATGTCTATTATATATCTCACAATAAATATACTTGAATTAAATAATTTAGGCATACAAAATTTAAAAGTATTATATGTAATTGTGGCAAGTTTTAAGGCTCAACATCCTCTCTATTGTTAAATTAAGCCATTAGAATTGATAGGGCTAAAAGAAACATGGAGCCTGAACTCCCATTTTAGCTCACAAGTTAGAAAACCTTAACTATCTTGAGGAGGGGAATGTGATACAGGTGGTTAAATCTTCATGAAAGATAGGATCACAATTGGGAGTTGGTATTTACATTGCATTTCAGTAAAAGCACTGAATCTTATTCAAGGATCTGGGCATCACGAAGCATGATTCTTTAACATGGGTGACAAGGTTTTATCATGGCTGCTTCTAAGAGTTTGTTCAGGAGATCTGTGGAACCTGTGAAGAAATCACTTCCATAGAAACCAAAGGGACCCATAGTTACTTACAGAAGGAAATCTAATCTGACTTTTGGTTTCTGTGTGCTTACAATTAGTTTACAGTCCATCTTTGTGTTGAAAATTGCGTTTTGGTATGTGTGTTAACATCATGGATTATTCAAGAGACTTGGTTTAGCCTTTTAACTCTTGCTTTGTGTCCTTCTTGCACTAACACAGCCCGTTAGTGTTAGATCTTTCCTTAATGATAAGTGTATGAATGGAGTTCTATACTTTCCATAGGCACCATGGTGTCAACCACTGCTCAGGCAAGTAATACGTGGAGCTTTCCTAATGCTTTGGCCTCAGAGTTAGAGCTGGAGTTGGGGCCATGGAAAAAGGTATAAGCAGAACATGTCCTCTCACCTGCATCAGGGTCACAATGAGCCTGAGGTTCTCTGAAGCCAGGCAGCCTGTGACGGGAAGTGGCTTAGGTATGCTTGAAGGGAAGGAGAGATGTTGTCCAAAGCCTAGCGACATTCACCTTAGACTCCTCAATCTGCCCAGCAGTGAATTTTTTCTAGGATAAATGTTCTACAGTAGGTTTGAGGTTGGGAAGCAGAGAGAGTGGTTGTCACAGAGTAGGTAAAGAGGCTCTTTGTGTTCTTTAAAAAGTATATTATAATGGGGTGATTCATAATCTTCCTACCAATTATTTTAAGTTGTATAATATTTCATATAGCGGTTAATTTATTATTTTAAATGGTTTTCTGCCTTCTGGATGGCACTTTAATTTTCATTTAAATAAGTAGTGCTGAAATAAATTTTGATACTCTTTAGGCAAATAGCCTTTCTCCCCAAATTACAAAATACCAAATCCTTATAAACTGCAGTTTAAGGGTAACCAAAACATTTATAAGCCAGCATTCTTTCTACAAACAGCTAATCTCAACCAGTCCCCTAAAGCAGAACAAAACAATAAACAAACATAAAAGCAAGATAATTTCATTTTTCCATGCAACAGATTATAGGCAAACCATGAAGACAAAATGTCCACATATGTCTACACTTTTTATACAGGGATGGGAAACCTGACCTAGAAAAATGTGTCAATATGGAACAAGAATATGTTAAGGCCACCTGGTTCCTGAAACAAATTGCCAACCCTTACAATACAAACAACAGAAGAATGCAATTGAAAAAGGCATTAAACTTCAAGCTTGTAAGAGTTTATTTGAAAATTGGAGAGAGTTGTATTTTGTAGAACAGAAAACTCCACCACAGAAGCTTACAAAGTTGACAGTGATCTTGCGGACAATGGAAGTACTAAGACTTTATGCCAAATGACCTGGTTTATTTAGGTTAGTAAATGCCATCCAGAACATCTACCCACTTAATTGTTTAATATCTATAAAATGCCATATTTTCTTTCTCTCTAACCCATTCATTTTAATCAAATCATGACTTTATCAAGAGTTTTTGGGGAGTGCTGGTTAACACACTACCTTTCATGAATGTTACCTAAGATAGTTGATAATGGATCACTGTGTTTCTTTGAGATAGAGTCCCAGAGGTGGGATTGGTGAGGTTGTGAGTATTTTTAGATTCTTGATGAATGTGTAGCAATCCTGCACATCCAAATTTTTGATGCCCTTTGTTGGACTGTTTTCCCGAAGAATTGGAGTAATTTATAATGCTACTAGTAATGCACGAGGTGAGTGATTTCATTTCACCTTCAATTTTTTGGACTTTGCCTTCATTTTTTTCTATATTTAAAAGTAGGAGAAAATATACATTCAAAAATCTTTAAGTACTCTTCTCAGCCTGAAGCAGCAAAGGAAATCCCAAAATTTTCTACTTCAAATTCTATCACATTAGATTTTTAAATATCTAGAATCCTAATATCAGACATGTCTAATTCATACCAGTTTGGCCCGCTCTTAACACCCAAGAAATTTTAGGGTCTTTCCTAACTCAGTAGTTAATGTGTGCCTAGAGAAGGTATGGTTGTTTTATTTAAGAAATGACAAAATGTGACTGCCAAGCACATTTTTAGATGAAGGCAAAGATAAGTACTTTTTATTACCTGATTATTCATATGACTTGTACTTCTGTTCTTCTTCTTGAAAGGGAGGAGGCTGCAAAACTTGTGCTTACCACAGAATACCCAATAATGGTGAATTTGCTATCTCTGCAAACATGAAATATGTCTGAGACAAAGCTCTGTGTTGATTCAAACTCCATTTTCTATTCTTCCTTCAAGGTCTACGTAAAACCATAGCTCCTAGTCCTGATGCAGGAATTAGTTCTGGCCAACAAAACTCAGGGAAGAATGTTAGATGCCATTTCTGAGCAGTGGCAATAGAAATCACCTTTATGATTCTCCAGGTTCTTTCTTTTCTTGCTATGGCAAACCCTGAAGCCTCATGTGGCAACACTGGAGCCCCAATCAACAAGTGACAAAGTGGAGGAAGCCACAGCCATCCACCATGTACCCCTTTAATCTGTATTAGAATGCATGAGCAAGAAATAAGCTTTGGGTGTATTATGAACTCTAGGGATCAATTTGTTTTTGCAGCATGACCTCGCCTGCCCTGACCAATTCCTCAGGAATGGTCACAAACTCTACCAACAAATCAATTCCTCCAGCAACGCAGCTTGCATAGGTAGAGCTAGGATTTCTGAAGAGCCTAGCAAGGGAAGTTTATATTGCCTGGAGATGCCTAGTTCCAAAGGTGAGCTGTCTTTGCATTTCAGAAACTCCAAATACAAATAGAGATATTAAAGTGTGTATAGGAGAAAAGAATTCACAGAACAACAGTTTCGATTTATAATAACAAACTTCAGAAAACTCATAAAAGCCCATCTGTTCTATGAAGCATTCCAACAGAAATGACCACTTGGCGCTCAGTGTTCTGTGCTACCACTTATATGAAATTTGTGTGTATGGCACTCAAATCCCCAAGTGTGCCTCAAACTCAGGGCCCTTCAGGGCAGGGTATTTTATTGTGTTTTCCGCATGGCGGGCCACCTAAGATAAATGAATAGAGGGGGAAAAGCAAATAGAATAGAAAACTGTCTCTTTCTATAGATGCATGATCAGGAATTTCAAATTTACAAACAAAACAAAAGCAGTCATATGCATTTTCTGTCCTACCAGATGGCTAAATCATACACTACCATCTACAGCTATAAAGAAATGCTCTCTCACAGCAGACACAGGGGAATAGAGAAATAGCCATATAGCTGACCTCCCCTTCCTGCTATCCCAAAAATTTATAGCTCAATCATATGTTCTATCCTAGAGGCTTTGTTTTAATATGGAAAATGTCATGTGGAGTTAGAAGACTGGTGTCTGCACGCTGGATGCCTGTGTTACCTAAGGAGAGAAGACAAAGGAATTTCAGAACCACCTACTGCGTTCCAGGCCCTTGTGAAAGCACTTCACCTAAATTATCTCTTTGAGCCTTCTCCAAATCCCTAAAAGTTTTTATTATCTACAAGGTGGAGATGATAATATCTGTGAAGATTAAACGAGATTAGGTGTATGAACATTCTTTGTAAATTTTACAGGAGTACACACAAATGAAAATTATTATTTTCAAAGCTGGCTGTTACTAAAGATTAGCTCCTTTATCCCAGGTGCAGGAAAAGTAGTGCTGGCCTTGAAATGCTCAGTGTGTAACCACAACAGGCGGAAGAATCTTCCTTTACAAATATTGTCAGGAGCGACATTTTAAAAGGCCTCATTATGTGCTGAAAGGGGAGGGGGAGGGAAAGAGAGGGATATATAAAAAAAGATAGAAACAGAGATGTATAGGGAGAGTTCAGGGAAAGGGGAGACTGGGAGACACAAGAAGAGAAAGAGAAAAAAAAGAGTGGACTAAGCCTCTTGGAGGGAAAACTGACCTATATTTTTTGTCTGTATTCATCTGGAAGATATTGAGCATCCCCCTCCATTACACCCAGAGATTTTGAGATATTCTACTCTGTAAGTGGGTGAAAAGAAGTGAGAAATAATATTCTTTTGTGCACCTTGGGAGGAGAAGTCTGGGACCTCTCCCTGGGTGTTGGATTCAGCGGCAATGCATCTGTATGTCCAAGAGTTTGATTTTAACTTTTACAGTGAAGACGGCATTTTTAATATTCAGAGGCCTTGCAGCTGGTGGTAGAACGGATGGCCAGATGTCTGAATTATTAGTCTGCTCGCAGCACACTGGTAACTACTGGTCATCACGGACTGCCAAGTACAGTCAGGACTCTGCAGCTCCCCTCTGATGTGTTTCAGCTGATTCGTGCTGCAATTCTGTGTCACTAGAGCCATGCTACAGTCTAGTTATGTGGCACATCTACAGAAGTCTTTTTTTTTTTTAAAGACATCTTTTTTTTTTCTCTCCCCTTCCCCCCCACCCCGGTTGTCTGTTCTCTATTTGCTGTGTCTTCTTTGTCCGCTTCTGTTGTCAGTTGCACGGGAATCTGTGTTTCTTTTGGTTGCGTCATCTTGTTGTGTCACCCGTGTGGGTGGCGCCATTCCTGGGCAGGCTTTTGCACTGGGCGGCTCTCCTTCCGGGGCACACTCCTTGCGCGTGGGGCTCCCCTACGTGGGCAACACCCCTGCGTGGTACGGCACTCCTTGCGCGCATCAGCACTGCGCATGGGCCAGCTGCACACGGGTCAAGGAGGCCTGGGGTTTGAACCGTGGACCTCCCATGTGGTAGATGGATTCCCTAACCACTGGGCCAAGTCTGCCGCCAACAGAAGTCTTTATCCATGAAGAAATCTTGGAGCATACTCCATTCCTGGAGTCCCCCGGTATTGATCTCCTCCCTTTGAAACCTACAGACTTCCTTCAGTTAACCCCCTGAGGCTTCACTGGGATCCAGGTACTTGCAAGGTCAATGATGGAAACAGAATCAATGGCGAGAGGTATAAACATCACTCCTGGGGGCCAAATACTCTCCTCTAGGTTTTACATGTTTTTTCCCATCTTTGACAATTACCCTGTGAGGTAAGTACAATTATGCTTACTTTTCAGATGATGCTCAGATAGGTTAAATTACCCAAAGCAGAATCCTGAACTCAAATGAGACACTGCCTTTACATGCCTGTTCTTTGGGGAAAACAAAAGAAAACAAAAAACAGAGGAAACCATTCTTTTTCTTAGATTCTTCCTCATTCACATGCACGTTCATTACGTGGCATGTGCTTGCTCATATTTGTTGTCCTGTATTTCATGAACTGGCATCAAAAGAAGGGGAGAAATCTTAAAAAAAAAAAAAGTTTTTGCAAAACAAAAATAACACACCCCACAATAGTTTAAGACCTGTTTTCCTGAACTCAGAGAAGAGTTTCACATACTTTTATTTATTTGTTTTTAGTGCATTAAAAAATGTCTCTGGCAAGAAGATTACCAGGGTCAAGGTTGAAAAATGGGAGAAAAAATGGAGAAAGACTATCACAGAGAATTGACAATGGAGATACCAAAAGGGATGGTCCCTCAGTTTTCAGTCAGTATTGAGGTACTCTTTTATGATATAATAGATGTTCAACAGAAAGGGAACTCCTGCTCAAATAAATTATAAGAGCATGCTTGCAGTATTCCCTCAGCAGGATGTTTATCGTGAGCATTAGCATATTAATGGCTATGAGAAGGCTTGCTATTTACATACCTGTCCACTTTGATACAGTTTTCTGCAATTTTTTAACCTTGTTAATTTTTTTTCAATTTCCTCTTCCCCTGAACAGACTTTGTTAAATACCGTTTAAAGAATAAAAAGGGGGTAGAAGACACCTTCCGACCACTTCTGCAAGTCTCCTTGGACCACTTGGGACACGTGCCCCTTTGCAGGCCTCCAGGTGGAGCTTTTCAATAGCCATCAACACCTGTGGTCTAAGCCCCAGCTGCTCAGGAGATCTAAGCAGAGGACCTAGAGTACCTGTGTGGGTGAGAGAACATTTATCTTAAAGTTTTCTTAAGTACTATTTAAGGATATTTCTTTTAACCCAAGTATTATTCTACACATGTTCTTTTATATAGTAAAAGATTAAAAGAGGAAGGAAAGGTTGAAATGCATTTCTATTAGTTTAATAGACCAGTACTTTGTTTTTAAAAATTAGTATCAAGAGGAATGTGTGTAAATCTCCTGCTTCTCTTATCATGTAGAAAAATGTATCTGCAGAAAAACAGTTCTGGGGCTCCCTATTACCTATAAAAAGGGCCTCCTTGAACCCAGTGAAGGGTCCCAGCATTTCTAATGCTGTAACCTGAAAACATATATCATTCTAAGTAGATATCTTTCTATCACCTCAAACATTTTGAGTGATGGAGTCTATCCCATTTATATTTTTTCAGAAGCATTTCTTATGTCTTCTTAGAGTAAGAATGAAATACTAGCAATTCCTTTCATTGTGTCAAACTGAATTTTAAAAAGAGGAGAATCATAGCATTGAAAGGCTTTGTAACTACAGTTATTATTTCATCCAAGTTACCTGGGAAACAATGTCTTTACTCTTATGGGACAAGCAGTTTTACTCTCCAGTAATAGCACTTGAACTGTGAAATAAGGTTCAATATTAATTTACATTTGTGAGCAAAGAAATGATACTTCTGATTTTTCATCATTGTTCACATCCTAAGTCTTATTGTAATATCAGTTTCAAAAGTACCTGCACCCTCACACTCTGACTTGAAATTGGAATGGAAAAGCTGAAAGGTTTTGGGTGAAAACATTTAAAATGATAGGGTAGCATGAAAGTCAAATAATTAAAATTTCTGAGAAGTGGATGTGGCCCAACTGATAGAGTATCCGCCTACCATATAGGAGTTCCGGGGTTCAAACCCAGGGCCTCCTGGCCCATGTAGTGAGGGGGCCCACATGCAGTGCTGCCACACACAAGGAGTGCTGTGCCATGCAGGGTGTCCCCCATGTAGGGGAGTCCTACGTGCAAGGAGTGCACCACAAAAGGAGAGCTGCCCTGCATGAAAAAAGTGCAGCCCACCCAGGAGTGGCACCGCACACACAGAGCTGATGCAGCAAGATGATGCAACAAAAAGAGACACAGATTTCTGGTGCCACCAAGAATGCAAGTGGACTCAGAAGAACACACAGTGAATGGACACAGAGAGCAGACAATGGGGGGACGGGGAGGGGATAAATAAATCTTTTTAAAAAATTTAAATTTCTTAAGTAAAATGGTCTATTATGCCATTGTCCTACATATTTCAACTTGGGGGAAAAAATTAGCCATTTCCTATCAAATGAAAAAGTAGTTCTAAAATGTAAGTATTTGTCATGGATCAGTTTGGATTTTATCCATTTGACCTGAACTAGATAAAATTTCTGAGCATAACTAGTTTTTTCCTAAATATAATTTAGGATCAATTTATAATTGATCAATTTATAATTGATCTCTCCGCTGTATATATCATGTTTCATTTCTACTCCAAATGGAAGTAATGTCCCCTCCCTAACTTCCTGTGAAGGAGTTGCTTGATTTTCTTGTTTTTATTTATCCTATACTACCTGGTGATATTTATTGTGTCTTTAAGACATTTCATGCCTTTCCCCTCCTTTGAAGCCATCCCTGACCTACCCAGCAATGGATCTGGCTTGCTGCCTAAGAATCTCCTCTACAGCTGATGCGCACTTCTAAGTCACTCCTGTCTGTTTTCATGTTGATCTTCCCCTCTGCCAATCCTTTCAAGATTGAGGCAACATCTTATCTTCTATGGGGCTTTAAACACTACAATACTTCCAGGCACTTAATAATATTTATTTAGTTGATTGATTAATGCTCTAAATTCCTGCATAAGCAGTCCTCTGTAATCATAGGTTATTTGTTCTTTCTTTGTGAATATTCTCCTAACTGTAACTACCCCCCTTTCTATCTATTATCATCTTGCAGCAACTACAGTGAGGGCAGGTAAGTCTCAGTTCACTCTATTGGCGCGTGGGTGTCGATGTTGTTGGGAGGTCAGATGAATCTGGGATGCCAGCCTTACCCAGTGGAGCAGCAATACTAAGATAAAACAGAATGGAGTATGGAGCAGTCACTTCAATAACCGGGAAGGGAAGAATGGGAAGTTTACATTCTCTCTCCTCCAACCACAAGAATCAAGCTTATACCCCTGGGCCCAGGGGTAAACCAGAGCTGGTCTCGTATCCAGAACCAAATGGTACCACAATGGCTGCTCAGCCCTCTTGGTTAATGGTGCATTCCAGCAGCCCGAAGGTCAGGTCCTTGACGAGTAAGTAGGAGATGTAAAGCATCCTTGTTTTTTGACTGGGGACACTAGCTTATTCAAGAAGGATTTGCTGGAGAGTCAGTTCCCCAAACAGCTTGTTTTGTTTTGCTTCCTTTGTATGTAGGCAGATTGTCTTAAGCTGCCAAAGTAGGAAATAAATGGCATTAAAAATGTGTTCCTGTGAAGAAGCAAATTATCTCTTTTACCTTAAAATTCATCAGAAATTTCCTGAAATTTTGAAAACAACCCAAAACCACCAGGAATTTTTTATGCTTTCCTTGGCCTGCATCGAATTTCGGGTTATTACTTGCTGCAGTTTCAAGTCACTAATGTCTGTGGCAGTATGCAATATCATGCCAGCTTTAAGTCAGGTGAAGCTACAATTAGAGGTAAACTTGCTGGTTAAGTGGTCTGGTATTACATATCCCAGCGAAGCTCAGAGTAGACACTTCGGGCTAAATTTTTTAAAGGCTCTCCAAATTTGCATCCCCCAAACCCTCATTGGCATGCAGGAGCAGCTGCCGGCTTCCCCACCCCGCCCTGCTGCAAGCTGGTGACATCCTTATCAAAGGCTATACAAATCCTGGGCTAAGACTATAATTGCAAATTGATAAAGCATTGAAATATGGATGACAAATTGCAACCAGCAGGCCCCTATCCTATCCATTGCGCTCCAAGGAGCTAATCTAGACTGACCATTAGCAGAGACTCAAGACCATTTGAACAGTTTTCTGTAAGGTCTGCCTTCATTTGAACTCAGTGCTGGTCTGGGCATGCTCTCAGGATCTGGTCAAGATACCTTAATTAACAGCAGCATCTCCTCTGCTACAGAGCCCAGCCGCCAGAGAAGTCACAGACGATCTACATCTCCCCAGGCTGCTAGGTAAAACCATCTGACCTCACCAAGGAGAGAGATGATAATTCTTTCCTTCCATTCACTCGGTCCTCATATGAAGATACAGTTCTGACCATATATGTAGATACAAATACATAAATAAATATTACTAATACAGTGGCAGTGAAAGAGATATACAAAGAGGGGTAGATAGAGATTAAAACACTGCTCCGCGCTGTTAGGTACACCAGTAGTTTAAGTCTTCAGTTGGTAAAAGTTTCTCTCTCTGTGTAGCCTACTTGGAAGAGGTATCCCCTTGGGGGACCGTTTAGTAAGTCAAAGACAGAACAGAAACAGTGTTGACCTCATTAACATAAGCTCCCTTCTCCTGTTTATAACTTGGTGATAAACCTTCATAACTGCTCAGTAAGAAAACCATTTGGATGGTAATAGTACTCCGAGGGGGTATTTGCAGATCAGTGAAGCCAGGCCACATGTCCCTCCACCGAAGGGCTTCAGCAATGCTACTCTCTGTGAAAACAAAACTCCCGTAAGAATGATTAGCACATCAGGACTGCTGTACAGACGAGAATGCGAGGACACAGAATATAGAAGAACTTTCTCTCCATACTTCTTAACCGACACGATGCAGATTTACTGGCACGTTCCCTTGATTCTAAAATTCAATCAATTGCAAGGTACGCTTATGTTCAAATGAGCTTTTGGAAATTTCAGCAAAAATAGAGACAGAGCAGATATGGCACATTAAACTATTGTTAAATTGAGCTCACAAAT
The DNA here is from genome assembly GCF_030445035.2 of Dasypus novemcinctus. NCBI lineage: Eukaryota > Metazoa > Chordata > Mammalia > Cingulata > Dasypodidae > Dasypus > Dasypus novemcinctus. The sequence goes on along the minus strand of NC_080694.1, from coordinate 51,403,320 downwards.
ACATGGATAGCCATAATACTATTATCTTTACTTTCCCATATGTTTGAAATTTACCTCATAAAAATGTAAAACAAATGAACCTAAACTAACAACTAAGGTGCTTTAGAGAGCTGAGAATATTTCAGTGATTTAAAAATATTGGATAAAGTAGGTACATAAATGCACTTGAAGACCTAGTATTAGGGACTTGACCTGCAAAATAATTCTTTCAGGATCTGAATCCCAGCTTTATTTGCTACTTGATTGACCTTGTGAAAGTAACTAAACAGCTGTGTTCACTAGTCAATTAGGAGGAAAATAACACTTCCCTCAAATGTTCTGAGGCTCAAATGAAGTGATATATCATATAAACTATAAATTGTGGTACAAATGTTACTTAGGAACATGAATCCAATTCTAAATTAGTTCTTACCTTATAATTAATTTTCTAATAGCAATGACCATGTTCCTCCTTCACTTAGGAGTAGGAATGTCCCCCAGAATTCAAGATTCCAAATGTTTCTTATTTTTCTGTCATCTGGCGAGGAGAGAAGGAATAATATCTTATTTACAACATAAATTACCATATGTATGCACACATATCTTATAGAGTAATTTATGGTTGTTGAAGAAAGTTCTTGCAGCATAAATTTTAATTTCTCTGCAGTTCACCTCATATCCTTCCTGAATACTCTAAGATCAGAGATCATCCTTATCAAATCAAAAGTGATAGTTGTTTCTGAAGGCTTACGGGGGCATCTCGCAAGAGAGGATGCTGGAGTCCAATTATGAAACCCTATACTTTGCAGGTTTTGAGGACATCAGGCAGATGTTCAACTTCTAAAAGCTCCAAATCCCCTCACCAATCCCTGTTTTAGTTATTTGAACCACATGCCATTTTGTTACATCACCACTGAGGTGAATATTTTATATAATAGATCATGCAGCAACTGACAATACAAAGGACCAAGTTTATCAGAACTTTTCCTCCTAGACACATGTACAGAGCTCATAAGTGTTATTTCCATTATTTAAAAAAAATAAGTAAATTACCAGATCATAGTCACCTAAAGTACATTAGAATGGAAAATTAAATATTTAAAGTTCCAGTGAATGGCCATGGACAATTAGAGGATCTGGGAATTTGTACATTTAAGCTGTGACCTCGGAGTCAAAGTTCAGAAAACATGACAGGAACAAGGTATTCATGGGTATTAAACTTTGCACTTGACCAAAGTTTCAGGTCCTCTTATTCTTCTGTTTAAAGATCTTACACTACTTGGAATGTCCATCTCCCTATTCCCAGGGAGTCAAACAAGCCGGTTAAAGAGACCCCATGGTTAAGGAAGGTCCTGCTAGCCATCACCTCTATCAGGCTAGAGTGTTTACAACAAGCCTTGAGGCCTTGAGGATCCAAGATAGGTATCGGTTGGGAGGCAAATGTGGACCGTGTCATGTGCACATCTATCCCAAGCCTCCGTATTACCAGCAAGGTCTGGAGGTGATCTGGAAAAGCTCCTGTTTCCCACTCCTCTCTCTGGGGCTGCAGTTATCAGTCAGTGTCTTACGCATGCCCTGGTGATGTAGCACAGTGTCTGTTCACTCGATGAGCGTGCAATGACTAATTTCCTCCTAGAGATTTGCCACCACGCAGGGCAGGGAAAGTCTCGTATCAGGATGCAGGACACTCAGCTCTAATCCAGGAGCCAGACAGAGAATTCCACTGTGCTGAAATGGAGATAGGGCCCTTGGTCAGCAGGCGGTAGCCCAGCCAACAGGAGCAGACCTGGAGGCTCCCTGAGACCACAGGCAATGGGCGACATCTCAGGAGAGACCAGTGATGACCCAAGGAGCAGAAACAGCCTGCAAATGACATACCACTCTACACATGTGCTATCCTGGGGAAGAAGATGGGAGGATATTTGAGAGAGGAAGATGCCCTTACTGGGATGTTAAACTCTGAACTGACTTAGCAGGCAGAGCTCAGTGTTAGAGCAGACTGGAGCCACCTTGCTGAACATTTCAGCTTTGGCTATAAATTTCAGTTCCACTACAGACCATTGAGGATGTACCATCCAATACCCTGCTTCCGATTCACAGAAGCCTGCTTTCTCAGCTCAAGACAGAGAACTCAAAATTGCTAATACAGAGCTGAATCCTTTCACCTTTCCTTCAATGTGATTTTCACAGGGCAAGGTCTCCCCTTGATCCAGCTTCCCAACTTTGGGTCTGTGTAAAAGTGTCAGTGCTTGCCACTTTGAGGGGTCTTCACACAGTGGGTTCATGAATTGTGGCAGCTGGAGGCAGGTGTGAGATGGGAACAGGATCAGCCAGGGTCAGAGAGAAACCATGGTTTTCATGGTGAAGGATTTACTGGCAAATGTACACCATCACTTCCAGACTAGGACAAAACCTGGAAACCCTTTTTGACCCTAGCACTCAGGAGAAGAAGAGTGTCAAAGATAATCACAAACATGACCATCATAAAAGAAGGTCACCCTCTGCTCACATAAATGGGGGGCTGTGAGAGGGGAGCTGGACTAGAAAGGAATATAGTGGATTCCATCATACACAGAAACCAGAAGGTGATGGCATTAAAGACAAAAGCCAACCTAAGCAATCCACCTGGACTTGGGGAAAAGGTAGGCAGGACATCCTTTTAAACAGCTCAATATTGTCTCAACCTTTTGTTTTTCTTTGTTGGCCTGATACCATTTCGGTTCATTGACCTCAAAGATATGGCTTTGGGTTTCCATGTGTGATAACACATCTTCCAAGATCTTTCCTTAAGTATTAAGAGTGTATGTTTGTGTGTGTGTGAGAGAGTATGTGTATGTGTGGTCAGTTTGTGTGTGTGATTTGAACAGTGCATATGCTTGCCTAGATATTCCCAGAGGTTAAAAGATATTTTTAAAAAACACGACTAATCCTAGAATATTCCTTACAAAGTACCAAGAGCAGGTCACAAGAATTAGGGAGTGATTGTAACAAGCAGAATCAGATAATATGCTAAACATATAAAGAGAAAAAATAAGATTACACTAACAACATCTGGTGTTGACCACCTACACACAAACTGACTCAGAAAAAATGATGTTGAGGACATTTTTCTAAATGGAATTCCTGTTTACTGAAGAAATCATCATGGACTCTCTATAAATTCACCAAGACATCTCATCTGTTCTTAGAATTCAACCAGGAAACCTGTCTCTACTTAATGCACCTGCAGCCTTGTTTGATTTGGGATGATAGCCCTACAGACTTTTTCTCTCACTGCAACTTGTGGTCCGTCGACTGACAGGGTTCTAATTTTTTCTGTTCCTGACTTCCTGCCTTTCTCTCAAATCCTGAACCTAAGTGCTAAAATATTCCCAAGGACTTCCCTCTTCAGGTTTGATATGCACTACCACTCTAATCACACCTGGGTGTGATTACACCCACTCTGATTGAATGGCCCATTCAGACCAGCCTCCAGGACTTAGTAAGAATGTCTGATCCCTGGCAAAATGGAACGTGGTGCAAGATTTCTACCAATGTAAACTACTAGTCTAGATTTTCAGTTCATCTCCGAGATAACAAATGCTTTAGAGTCTAGACTTTCAAGATCTTTCAGCAATATCTCTACAATCAATGGGTTTGAATTGTATAAAAACTTCCAACATGGTTGGCAAGTCTTATTCATTCATTAATTCATTCATTTATGTTTTACTTAAAAGAAGACAAAATGCAAAAAAAACACAAAAACCCCAAAACAACAAAAAATTATAATAAGCATCTCTGATGGGTAGAGAATAGTGATAGACCCCAGGGATATGAGCATAATTCAGAAGCAAAGTTGGCATTTGTCTATCTAGTGGGATTTAGAAGCATTGCCTGCCCCACGTCTCTTCTTTTAATACACGTTTTTTATTTTTTTAAAATGATACTTAGATTACATAAATGTTACATAAAAAAATATGGGGGGTTCCCATATGCCCCGCTCCCTCCCCCTCCCACACTTTCCCACACTAACAACATCCCTCATTAGTGTGGTGCATTTGTTACAATTGATGAACACATTTTGGAGTATTGCCACTAAGCATGTAAATTATGACAAGATATACAATGGCCTTGTATCTGTCATTGCAATGTCATTCAGGACAAATCCAATGTCCCAAAAATGCCCCCATATTGCACCTACTTTTCCCTCTCTCCCCCCTCAGAACCTCCGGTGGCCACTGCCTCCACATCAGTGATAAAAGTTCTTCCCTTGCTAGAATCATATGTCCTTATTTATCCTGCTACTATGCCTGGATTGTCCAACATCAGGCCCGAAAGAAAAACAGATTCCTACAAAGGAATGATAATTAGACTTCTCATCGGTAAAAACAATTAGAAGGCAATAGAGTAACTGTGAACTAAAATATATACCAAATTATCATTCCATTGTGAGGTGTATGAAGACTAAGAGAATTTATCATCTGCAATCAACTCTATCTAAAAGAGTTATTAAAGGATATACCTCATCAAGGAGAATTTGAACTCTAATGGACAATGAAAGAGCATAGAAATTTTTCAAATATGTCAGTAACTTTAATTCTTTAATTCTTGATTAAAATGTAGCAATTAATATTCTGTGTAAAAAATAAAAAGTAAAACAAAATTCTGGATAAAATAAACAGATTCAGAGGAATATTCAATGGAGAGATAAAGCATGCATGAGTCTCATATCAGGGAGCAGAAAAATATATAGAAGCATCCATAGTAGTTAAAGATGATGCTAAATGGGATTCTAATTCATGTATATTTTAGAAGATATAATTACATAGAAAAAACATTGAAATTACTTCCCCCGAAATTGGGTATCTATAAAGGGTAAAACAATAAGTTCAATATCTTCAAAATCTCTTCTACGCTATTTCATCTTTCTTGGCTTGTGTTTCTCTTCAGATCATTTTGAACCTCAATCTATGACATTGCAATCACCTTGTTAAGACACCTGACCACTCTCTAATTTTAAGGACTGTGTGGGAAAATGATGCTATCATTTCTTTCCTATAAAACTGTAGTTGTCAAAATATTGGTCTCACAACACTAATAAATGTCTAAAAATTCTCAAAGTCCACATAAGTTGTGTTTATGAGTAATATCTGTTGCTATTTACTATATTATAAAAATTACAGCTAAAACATTTAAATATATTTATTTAAATCAAAGAAAATACCCATTTTTATTTTTTCATTTTAAAAAGAAAAAAGAATTTATTGAAGTATATCGTTCATACAGGAAGATACATCAACAAGTGTGTAGTAAAAGTTGTGAGCTTAAAAAACAAGCATGCGTAACGTCACACAGAGCTCCCATACATCACCCCACCACCAATACCTTGCTTTTTTGTGAAACATTTGTAACAAATTATGAATGAGCATCATCAAAATATTACTTCTAACTGTTGCCATATCTTACATTTGGTGTATTTTCCCCCAATCCACCCTATTATTTTTTGTTGTTCATAAACTCTACAATTTATCTGAAATGTACAATCAATGGCATTTGGTATAATCACAGAGTTGTGCATTCACCACTTCTATCAATATTAGAACATTTTCTTACTCAAAAAAAAAAAACAAACAAACCACTATCATACCCATATATTAGTGCTACTAATTACAAATCCTATGATGTACTCTTACCATTTCCATTAATTTCCAAACATTTACAAACAACTTTTAACCAATTCTGCACAGATTAAACCTCAGGTTTCCATTCCCTAACCATATTCTTTTCTCTGGTGACTTATATTCTAGCTATTAACTCTATGAGTTTGTTCATTATATTTAGTTCATAATAGCAAAATTGTACAATATTTGTCCTTTTGTGGCTGGCTTGCTTCACTCAACATAATGTCCTCCAGGTTCATCCATGTTGTCATATGCTTCACAGCTTTTTCTTCTCACAGCCAAATAATATTCCACTGTGTGTATATACCATAGTTTATCCATTTATCCATTGAAGGAAACATGGGTTATTTCCATCTTTTGACAACTGTGAATAATGTCGCTATGAATATTGTTGTGCAGACGTCTGTTTGTGTCACTGCCCTCAGTTCTTCTGGGTATATATCTAGTAGTGGTATTTCTGGGTCACATTTTAGATTTATATCTAACTTCCTTAAGAAGTGCCAAACAGACTTCCATAGTGGCTGTACAATTCTACATTCCCACCAACAGTGAATAAGCATTCCTATTTCTCTACGTCCTCTGCAATACTTGTTTTCTGTTTTGTTAATAGTGGATATTCTAGTAGGTATGAAATGATATCTCATTGTAGATTCAATTTGCATTTCCCTAATTACCAGTGATGTTGAACATTTTTTCACGTGTGATTTTCACCATTTGTATTTCCTTAGAAAAATATCTATTCAGGTGTTTTGCCCATTTTTAATTGAGTCACTTGTCCTTTAATTGTTGAGTTACAGGATCTCTTTATATATCATGAGTATTAGACCTAGACCCTTGCCAAGTGTGCGATTTCCAAATATTTTCTCCCATTTAGTAGGCTGCCTTTTTAAAAACCTTCTTTACAAAGTCCTTTGAAGTACAGGACTATTTGATTTTAAGGAGGTCCCATTTTCCTATTTTTTCATTTTCATTTTTAATTTTGAGGAGCTCCCATTTTTGTTGCTCTTGCTTTGGGTGTAAGGTTAAAGAGACCCACACCTACTTCAAGGTCTTATAGATATTTCCCTACATTTTCTTCTAGAAGTTTTATGGTCCTGATTTTTTGTTTAGGTCTTTGTTACATTTTGAGTTGATCCTTGTAAAGAGAGTGAGATAGGGGATCTCTTTCATTCTTTTGGTTATAGATATCCAATTCTTCTAGCACTACTGGTTGAAGAAGTTGTTCTGTCCCAGAAAATTGGATTTAGTAGGCTTATAAAAAATCAGTTGACCACAGAGGTGAAAATCTATTTCTGAACCCTCAGTTTGAGTCCATTGACCGATATGTCTATCTTTAGGCCAATACCATGCTGTTTTGACCACTGTAGCTTTATAATATACTTCAAGTTCAGAAAGCATGAGTCTTCCGACTTAGCCCTCCCTGTTGAGAATGTTTTTGGCTACTGGGACCCCTTTCCTTTCCAGATAAATCTGGTAATTGACTTCACTATTTCTGTAAAGGAGGCTGTTAGAATTCATACTGGTATTGTATTGTATCTGTATATCAATTTGGGTAGAATTACCATCTTCACAATATTTAGTCTTCCGATCCATGAAGACAGAATAACATTCCATTTGTTTAGATCTTCTTTGTTTCCTTACAGCAGTGTTTGTAGTTTTTAAATTTATTTATCTCTCCCCTCTCCCTCATTGCTTGCATTTGCTTTGTCTGTTTGATCTGGTGTTCTGTTTTTTTTAGGAGGCACCGGCAACCAAACCCAGGATCTCTGATGTGGGGGGAAGGTGCTTAATTCTCGAGCCACCTCTGCTCCCTGCTTTGCTGTGTCTCTCATTATGTTTTCCTTGTGTCTTTTGTTGCATCAGCTCACTGCGCTTGCCCATCACATAAGCTTGCTGTCTTGCTCATCTTTAGGAGACACCAGGAACCAAACCTGGGACCTCCCACATAATAGCGGGGAGCTCAATCATTTGAGATACATCTGCTTTCTAATGATGTGATTTTTCCCCTTCCACTTGTTAATGTGGTATATTATATTAATTGGCTTTTTCTTATGTTGAACCACCCTTCAATGCTAGGAATAAACCCCACTTGATCATGACGTATATAAGTATTTTTCTTGTGCTGTTGTATTTGGTTTGCAAGTATTCTGTTGAGAATGTTTGCATCTATGTTCATTAGATTGCTCTGTAATTTTCTTTTCTTGCAGTATCTTTATCTGGCTTTGGAATTAGAGTGACATTGGCATCATAAAATATTTTGGGTAATTACTCTCCTTTTCAATTTTTTGGATGAATTTAAACAGGATTGGTATTAATTCTTTTTGAAATGTTTGGTAGAATTCACCTGTGAAGCCATCTGCTCCTGGACCTTTCTTTGTTGGAAGATTTTTGAGGACGGATTCAATCTCTTTTTTTTTTTTAAGATTTATTTTATTTATTTCTCTCCCCGCCCCCCCCCCCCCCCCAATTGTCTGCTCTCTGTGTGCATTCACTGTGTGTTCTTCTGTGTCCGTTTGCATTCTTATCATGTGGCACCGGGAAACTGTGTCACTTTTATTGTTGTGTCATCTTGCTGCATTTCCTTTCCATGTGTGTGGTGCCACTGCTGGGCAGGGCTGCACATTTTTTGCACAGGGCAGCTCTCCTTGTGGGGCGCACTCCTTGAGCCTGGGGCACACTCCTTGAGCCTGGGGCGCCCTGACATAGGGGACACCCTTGCGTGGCATGGCACTCCTTGCACTCAGCAGCACTGCACGTGGGCCAGCTCACCACATGGGTCAGGAGGCCCTGGGGATCAAACTCTGGATCCTTCATATGGTAGGCATATGCTCTATCAGTTGAGCCACAACCGCTTCCCTGATTCAATCTCTTTACTTGAGTTTCTGTATTTCTGGTAGAATCAATATAGGTTACTTATGCATTTCTAGGAATTTGTCCATTTCATCTAGGTTTTCTAATTTGTTGGTGTATAGTTTCTCATAATATCCTTTTATTTCTATGGGGTCAGTTGTAATTTCCCCCTTTCATTTCTGATTTTATTTATTTGTAGCTTGTCTCCTTTTTTCTTTGTTAGTCTTGCTAAGGGGTTCTCATTTTATTGATCTTCTCATAGAACCAGCTTTTTGTTTTGTTGGTTTTCTCTATTGTTTTTTTGTTGTTCTTCACAATTTCATTTATTTCTGATCTAATCTGTTATTTCTTTCTTTCTGCTTGCTTTGAGATTGGTTTACTGTTCTTTTTCTAGTTTCTCCAGTTGTTCAATGAGATCTTTTATTTTAGCTCTTTTGTCCCTTTTAATATAGACATTTAGGCTAAAAATTTCCTGCTCAGCACTCCCTTTGCTGTATCACTAGGTTTTGAAAGTTGTACTCTCATTTTTCATTTGTCTTGAGGTATCTACTAATTTTTCTTGCAATTTCTTCCTTGATCCACTGATTGTTTAGGAATGTGTTGTTTAGCCTCCCTATATTTGCAAAATTTCCCCTTTCCCACTTATTATTAATTGCTTTGTATAACTCCAATCTTCTTAAATTTATTGAGATCTGTGTTGTAGTTTAACATATGGTCTATCCTGGAGAAAGATTCATGAGCAATTGAAAAGAATGTATAACACACTGTTTTAGGGTGCAGTGTTCTGTATATGTATGTCAGTTTCAGCTCATTTATCATATTGTTCAAGTTCTCTGTTTCCCTGTTGTTCTTCTGTCTAGTTCTATCTATTGATGTGAATGTAGGTTGAAGTCTCCAACTATTATTGTGGAGATGTTTAGTTCTTTCAATTTTACCAAAATCTGCCTCATGTATTTTGAGGCACTCTGATTAGGTGCATAGTTATTTATGGCTGTTACTCCTTCTTGGTGGATTGTCCCTCTTACTAATACATAATGGTCTTCTGCATCTCATATTACTTTTTTGTATTTAAAGTCTATTTTGTCTGATATCATTATAGCTATCCCTGCTCTCCTTTGGTTACTATTTGCATGAAATATCTTTTGTCAACCTTTCACTTTTAGTCTATTTGCATCCTTGTATCTAAGATGAGTCTCCTGTAGACAGCATATTGACGGTTCACGTTTTCTCATCCATTCTGTCAACCTATATCTTCTGACTGGGGTGTTTAATCCATTAACATTCAATGTTATTACTGTAAAGGCATTACTTCATCCATTTTATCCTTTGGCTTTCATATGTCATATCTTAATTTTGTCCATCTTTTTTACCTTTTTGGTTACCCTTTCTGATAGTCTTCACTTCTACACTGTCCTCCAAAACTCTCTCTCCTCTCTTTTATTTTCTGGCTGCAGGACTCCCTTTAGTGTTTCTTGCAGAGATAGGTTCTTCTTTATGAGCTCTCTTAATTTCTGTTTATCTGTTTATCTCTTAATTTCTGTCATATTTGAAGGACAGTTTTGCTGGATAAAGAATCCTTGGCTGGCAGTTTTTCTCAGTAACTAAATTATAGCATACCATTGTATTCTCACCTCCATGGGTTCTGAAGAGAAGTCTGCCTTAAGTTTTATTGGACATCCCTTGAATGTAATGGTTTGCTTCTCCCTTAGTGCTCTCAGAATGTTCTCTTTTTCTTTGTTGTTTGACATTCTGGATAGTATGTGTCTTGGAGTAGGTCTATTTACATTTATTTGGATTGAGGTATGCTATGCTTTTTGGACATTTCTTATGTGAGAGTTGGGAAATTTTAGGCCATTATTTCCTCAAATACTCTTTCTGCTCCTTTTCCTTTCTCTTTTCCTTCTGGAACTCCCACAACACTTATGTTGGTGTGCTTCATGTGATCATTCAACTCCCTGAGCCCTTGGTCAATTTTTTCCATTCCAGTCTCTCTTATCTCTTTTCAATTTCAGTTGTTCTTTCCTCTTCATCACTGATTCTTTCTTCCATGATTTCAAATTTGCTGTTGTGTACTTCTATTGTATTTTTAATCTAACTTATTGTATTATACTATTATTTTTCTATCCAAGATTTCAAATTTTTCTTTGTGCTCACCCTGTGTCTTCTTTTTAAATTAACTAATTAATTTTATTTATTTAGGAGGTACCAGGGATTAAACCTGAGACCTAGTACATGGGAGGCATGTACTAGGACACCCATGTCTTCTTAATGTCTGTTATTTATTTAGCCCTGTTGACCTTCAATTTCATGATTTGATTTAGGAGTTTTGTACAAACCTCATTGATTAGCTGTTTCAAGTCCTGTGTCTTATCTGGAGCTTTAATTTGTTCCTTTGCCTGAGTCATATCTTCCTTTTTCTTATTACGACTTGTAATTTTTTGCTCATATCTAGGCATTTGATTCTGATACTGAGCTTTTCCCTGGTGTTCAGTTTCTCTCTCTTGCCAAGGGATTAACTGCTAGCTATGTGCTACCACTCTTATTTGACTCTTGGTTCAACTTATTCTAGATATTTAGGATTGTCCCTGTTTAACTGGTCAAACCAGGGCTAAGGACTCAGTAGGGCAGAGCAGGCTAGTTTCCAAGGGCCTTGGAAAGGGGGCCAGTAAAAGGCACCTGACCATGTCTTTTATTTGTTTATTTATTTATTGTCACTTTTTGTGCACTTTTATGATCTGGCCAGTAGATGACACTCTTTAGAGAATGCATTTGATATAAGTTGGTGGGGGGTGGTACAGAAGCAATGTCCTCAGGGCTGGCCAAGCCCACAAACTTTTTCTGAAGCCGTTCTCCTCCCTTGACTGGTTATATTCTCCCTCCCTCTGCCTCCTCAGCAACCACCCCAGGGCAGTAGGGATGGTATTTGAGACATCAAATTATTTTTAGCTCCCTGGTGGCCCTCAATACAAACAAGGTCACAGTCCCACCCAGCCTAGAAGTGTGCAACCCCTCCAATGTATAGGCCAAGTTCACTGACCAAGATCTGAATTTACTGTAGGCTGTGTGTTCCTCCCTCTCCCCTTTCTTGGGGAAGAGGATACCTGTAACCCCCTCAATCTTCAGCCACTACACTTCACAGACTGCTGTTTGTTCCAAAGGTGGGGGGGATGGGCACTTGCTTCTGTAGCTAAGGGATTTTTCAGCCAGCTGAGTCTCCTTTCCTTACCTGTCTCTCCTCTGCATGGTACCTCATCTTCACCTGACCAAGAGGAGCCCTTCAGACAGTCTCCACCTGTCCTCTAGCTACTTTTCCTGGGAAAGAAGGGATCCCTCTGCTTCTCTAATTCTCCATCTTCCTGAAAGTCTGCATATATCCCCATTTTATTTTAACAAAATCAACACTTTATGAAAAAATAATTAGATCTCCCCCTAAATAAATTAGTGAGCAGAGTGCCAGTATTTTGCATTTTTTCAAATAATGCAAACTTTAATATCTGGTGTAATAGAAATAGGTGGATTCCCATATATGCTTCTCTAGTCAATCCATTGAGATATACTGTACTTGCTGAAGCATACAAAAATAATCTTGCTTCACAAAGATACATACTTGAGAAAAGGAGGTATATTTTAATAGTCCTTTCAGATAATTGTGGATATTCTTTGAAACAATACCAAAATTCAATAAGTAGAAATTTCTTAAAGGTTAGTTACAATGTGCATTTAGAAATTATGTAACTGAATAATTTTACATTAAAATCCATTAGTCTATCTTGCAAGTGATTTCTTCTTTTACCCATGCATAATTTTGTGAGATCATTCATTTGATCATTTAGAAAACATTGGTTCAATAATTTGGTTCAAAAGTTCACATACTTCATAATACAATATCAAAAAATTCACATTTGTAATTTTCACCAGAGAGCTCAACAGAAAATTTTTAAATAATTTGATGATTTCAAGCTTATGATGGTAGACACACTTTTCAATAATTTAAATTTTTACTTGAAAGTTCTAATTTTATACTGACAACAAACACTGTTGGCTCTTTCCTTGAAATGACAGTTTTGAGGAAATATCTGCCAGATACTCAAATCTGAATAACCATAGTTTGTGTGTCAATGGTTCTTTCAAGTAAAAATGGTATTTCATGCAATAATGTACTACTTCAGTTCAGTCAATCCTCATGACAACCCTCTATATTAAAATACTCAATACAGAGCATAAATGCTTTATACATACTTTATATTTTGACCTACAAAATAGTAAATATTAAAGAGAGGTATGCTTCCTGGTCAAGATTTAATAATTAATCCATTTTATTGCTTCAATAAAGACATTCTTAAGATAAGTTGGCTTTAATTTTTTTAAATCTATTGCTATGAATATATGGTGATGAAAACTATAATGAACTACTAGTCCAGTTTGGTGCCACTGGCTTGATTCATGTCAAGATGTGAGAAGATTTAACCACCATTGCTTTTACAACATCAATGTAAATGTCAACAGCATGAAAAAGACAAATAACATCTTAGAATTATTTCGAAAATACTCTTGACTTAAGGACTCCGTGACTGTGCCTTAGAAATAGCCAGGGGGTAGAATGGATGACTCTTTGAGAACCGTTGCCCATAGAAGATAGAAAAGGATGACTGTTGACAAGGACCAAGTGCTTATAAGCATCTGCTGAATGAATAGAGAAGTTGTAAATGTGAGATATAAGAACATAGGTGCTTAAAGGACGACACACCTGTCAAATTTGCCAGAGTAAGTAATTCTTTTCTACCTGTGAACATGTCATATGGCCTGTGCAGGACAGTCACAAAATGGCCCTGATAAAGTGATGGTGAGAGAAGGAAATTGTGAGGAGCCAAAAGGGGCAGACTAAAGAAAAAGGAAAATCAAATAATCCAGTAGACCTCTGAAAGTAGAGAAATTGAAAAAATAGCTTTTTCTAGAAGGACCTTGTGTGTAGTTGTCTAAAGTGTACTTTAAAATATTCTAGCACAGATAGGGTGCTATATTCACAGGTTAATGTTCATCTATATCCTAGGGGCTCTTAGTTAGTATTTGATATATTCTAATTAGATGACGTATTATTGGGTGTTTAGTTTGCATTTGAAAGAATAATCAAGAGTCCACATACCAGTGAGCTACTAGTTTCAACTCTCTCTTTAGCATCATCGAAGGGTTTGTTAATTAGCATAAACGGTGGCAGAAATTGGTAAAATGAGTGGTATTCAAGATTGTCCAGAATACCATAAGGGCATCTCTTATTTTCCTGACTGAGTATAAGAATCCAAGGAGAGGGAAGCAGATTTGGCCCAAAAGATAGAAAGTCCGCCTACCACATGGGAGGTCCGCAGTTCAAACCCCGGGCCTCCTGACCCGTGTGATGAGCTGGCCCACACGCAGTGCTGATGTATGCAAGGAGTGCCGTGCTTTGCAGGAGTGTCCCCCCCACGTAGGGGAGCCCCACGTGCAAGGAGTGCGCCCTGTAAGGAGAGCCACCCAGCACAGAAGAAAGTGCAGCCTGCCCAAGAATGGCGCCGCCCACATGGAGAGCTGATGCAACAAGATGACGAAATACAAAGAGACACAGATTCCCCGTGCTGCTGATAAGGATAGAAGCGGACACAGAAGAACACACAGTGAATGCACACAGAGAGCAGACAACTGGGCGGGGGGGGAGGGGGGGGAGAGAAATAAATAAATAAATCTTTTTAAAAATTGAAAAAAACAAAAAGAATCCAAGGAGAACTGCAGCCTTCAGAAGGGGCGCCCTGGGCCTAGGGTATTAGGTTTTGTTTTCTGACTCAAAATGATTCTGTCACTTAACCACCCAGCTAGCTAAATCAGGAAGCCAGACCATTTTCACACCTGCCTAGAGTGAACTTTTTGCTCAAGAATAATGCCATACAAGACAGAGAGTCAAGACTTCACAGAGTTTAAGTAATATTTTTGCTCTTTTAAAAAAAACTGATTTTTTGCCTGTCTGCTAATAAGTGTATGTGTGGCATAATCAAGTCTTAAACTTGTTTTCTGAAACACCACCTGGATCAAATTGTCAAAAAGGAGACCCAAAATCCTCATTTATCTAAAACCATTGAAGCTTCAGCTGGTTACTGAAAAAAAAAAAAAAAAAAGTCTAGTAGTTTGGAAAGGCCAAAATCATTTCACTACAGAGCCTAGCAATAAGCACTGGGGGAAAAAATGAGTGGCGGATACCAGGTGAATTTGTGAAGCAGTTAGAGAATGAGAGAGCATTTCCAAGTGGAGGCATAAAATATCTGTGCAGTAAAGGTTCAACCTTACTCAAAGAGATACCTCCCAGGAGCTTGTGCCCTCGGCTCCTGGAAGGTATCTATGCCCTTGGAACATCCTACCTGCTAAGAGCATTTCTGTTTACCTGGGGACTTTTGGCCATGCCAGATAGCCTATGCTACCAGTGTGGTTTATGGTGGGGGGCCTTGTGTTATGCACTGTCAGCTCGACTTCTGGAAGGGCTCAAGGCTAGGGTCACTCACATGGCAGTGAGCCACATCTACATGACCAAGCCCCAGGAGACTCAAGGGCAAGGCTTAGGCCAGTTTCCTCAGTTGGCAATATCCCATCCATACTATCAGATGTAATTGCTGGGAGGAGCAAATGCTGCCCGCACAACTTTACTGAGAGAAGACAACTAGAGGCTGTGTTCTTGAAACTCTCCTGGACTCTTCTCTATGAGCCTCCTTTCCCTGGCTGATCTAATCTGTATCCTTTTAGTGGAGCAAACCATGAGCTTTCAATGAATTCTATGAGTCCTTCCAGCAAATTATTGAATCTGAGTGGTCTTGGGAACCCCAAAGAAGGAATCATTTTCTTCCTCCAGAAACCAAAAGATTAAGGGTATTTTAGTCTTACAGTAGAGAGGGAAAGAAAGTACACTAAAGTGACCAGACCTTCCCCTGCAGGACTTGGAATATAAGCAAAGGGCCTAGAGATTTAAAGGATGAAAGCAGAGAGGACATATTTAATACTTTAAACCTAAGCTAAAAGTACTGGTAACATGAGATGCCATGCTCAATTCGCCTCAGTTACGTAGAAATGGAATCCTGAATTTACCTCCCATTTTGTGAACTTGATTCACTTGCGAGAGCAAAAGTATAAAGGGTGTGCAGAGTGGGTAAAGAAGCCAGATGGTAAGGGAAGGGGATCCCAGAGTCATGGTCCTCGAGGGGACACTTCCCCCTTTTAATTCGAGGAGATGGCATCAGAGTTACGTTCAGAGGCACCGTACAGAAGAAAGGAAGAGGCTTCCAGCCACTCTGATGACTCGAAATCTGCCTTTATCTGCATTTCCAGGATGCTTTGCTCCTAAGTTCACACTTCATGTAATAGCAAACAGAATCACAAGCCAAAAAGGAAAACCAGGGCCTTCAAGGGCCTCTGTACCTCAAAGGTGTGTATTTCGAAGTGAGATGTGTTTGGGAAACATAATGTTTCTAACATCCTGGAGGCGAGGTTTCTATAAAATCCCGAAGAACAAAGCACTAATTCGTTTCACCGTCAGGATATTCTATTTTCCTCTCAACAGCTTATGTGTACTGTACACACCAGCTGATGGACAGGTAGGTGGGACTGAGAAACCTGTTTGCTTGAAAGGTGAGAAGGCGACCATATGCACAGCAGCATATGCTGCAGGCGACGGCTGCCTACTGCCGACATTTCTTCTTATCTGTTACCAGGACAGTTCCTCTGCAATGAAAGCCTGCCCGGCTCTAACAAGGAATCAGCCCCCAAATGCTTTCATATTTAAAACCCCCTTCCCTTATCACAATGGCAAGGGTCCTGGCAAAATGGCAAGGACTCAATATTTCACACACACACACACTGCTTTCAGGAGCAGTGTTCTAGAACCAAGTAAAAATCCTTTGGCCATTGTCTGTGGCTTGGTCTTTCTGAGATTCTGCTCTCTGTAGTGATTTCAGAAGACACAGTCAGACAAGTGAGTCTCCATTTGCTCTTCATATCTATCTTATCTTCAACCTTTCCACCTACATCAATCCATTCAACAAACTTTTCTAAGTCATGAGAAGTTTCCATTTCTTCCCTGCTTCTCCTTTGCTTTCTTCTTGTGACAACTGTCCTTCCAAAATTCTACAAAGAAAACCAGATGTTTGCCTCATCCTAGGTCACCGTTGAAGAGAGACTGATATTCCTTCCTTCTTTCATTCATATATTCATTCTCATTCAAACAAATATTTGGCATTGGGGATAAAATGGTACAGAAGACTCTTGTAGTCTAAGTCTTTGTGAAACTTAACATCTAGTGGGGAAAATAGAAATTTAGTAAGGCATTCAGAACCAATATGATATTATGCTTTGATTGGGAACTTGCATGGTAATTTGAGAACATTCTGGAGAGATACCTGACTGGGCATCATGGGATGGTCAGGAAAGTTTACCAGATAAAGTGGAATTGTGGAAACTTTATCAGGTTAGGCAGATAAGGCTCAGCTCTCGCTAAAACAAAGGAGAAAGAGCCAAGGGCTGCCCTGGGGACCTGCTCAGGGGTACAGCAGACCAGGACACTTCTTCACAACTCCCAGGAGAGTGAGGGACAGAGAGACAAAGAAGCTGAAACAACAGTCCGTGAGTTATTAAATCTCCCGGTCAACGGAAAGGGCTCCCCGCCCCCATCCCTGAGATATTAAGCAATGGTAAAACTCCTGGCAAATTCCATCGAACTGAGGGGAGAGCAGATATTTTCCTCCCCTAGAAAGATAAGCCAAAGGAAAACTATGAGTTGCCTGCCCTGTGGCTGGAAGTGGCAGGTATACCCTGCCCTCAGGGCAAATAGCCCAGGTGGACCCGCTGGCTCCCTACTCTGATGGGAGTGTGAGGGTGGAATCCCTGGGAGTTAGAGGGGTCTGGGAGGGTGGAGAGTGGTTTCTTTGCCATGAATTTGGCCCGTTGAGTTCCCTTTAAATATCAGAAGGGACCGCAGCTCAACATGACAGGGGAGGGGGATTTCCTCAGGCAGGCTGTCACACCTAGCCATCCAGGTAAAGAGAGGAATTTTACATCACAGAGGGCAAGGACAGAGAGGTGCCTTATTAGCAGGACTCTGGCAATCTGCAAGGAATCTAAACTGCCCAAGGGAAAGGGGCAGATAGCCTTCTGAAAGGCTAACTGAAGAAGGCATTTTAGCTCAGTGGAAGATTCCTGCCTTGCATAAACAAGGTCCCGGGTTCAATTCCTGGCTCTTCTAAGAGAAGTGATCCACTGGGTTATCAGGCATCATGATGGAATATACAGACATTCTTTTTGTATTAGCTTTTCTTGGATCTCTTCTTTTTGCGAGTGTGTGTGGGTTTTTAAAAAAATTTTTCTTATTTTACTCCCTGAAATCCAATTCAAAACCTGCAGAGAACACACTGACAATGCAGAGTAATTAACACCAGCAGCCTACAAAGATCCTTAGGGATCTAAGAGGGAGGGTTGTGTTACTGTACTTATTTTTGTATTTTGTTTTTCTTTGCCCCCTTTTAAAATTAGTCGCTTCTATCTTGTTTCTTATTTGTTGTGTTACCCTGCGGTCACCCCTCGGGCTGAAGTGTGGTTTGCTGGCCTGGCGGGGGAGCAGCCGCGTCAGGCCAAGCCGCTGCCCCCATAATAGGGTGGCTGGTCGGACTCACCGCCACCCCTGAAGGGAGCTCGGCATGGGCGCAGAGTGCCCTCGGGTCTCCCCTTCTCGGCAGCCATGCTTCCGCGGCCGCCCCTCCTCCCGGATGGCGCCACACGATGCCTGTGGGGCGGCACCCTTCTTCTTCTTTCTCCCTGCGCAGGCGCAGGGTGGAAAATTCCAGTCTGCCCTTTTCCCCTCCCCCGACAGCAGCAACAGCCAGGCGTGGGCGGAAAAATCCAGTCTGCCCTCTACCCCAGCAACAGCAGCCACCAATCACTAAGCCCTGCCACTTCCCCCAGCAACAGCAACAGCCAATCCCTAACCACCACCCCCTCCCCCGTCCAGTACCGCCCACTGACCTTTCGCCAGCAACCAATCAGAACAGGGCGTGGCTTCGACCAATCAGCCTTCCCCAGCCCCTATAAAACTGTTGCCTCTCCCTCAATAAAGTAGACCTGCGTGTTTACCTCGTCTCCGCGGTAGTTCTTCTGCCGTGCGCCCTCCAGTCCTGAGAGCCCCCGACAAGGGCCTGGCCTCCCTTGTCCCCAGTTCGTCGCCTGCTTCTCCGGGCGACCCCTTCGTCGCCGGCTTTGCCGGGCGACCCCGTCAGCCGAACCGCGCAACCCCTGTGAGACCGATCCCTCGTCTGCTGCCGGACCGATCCCTCGTCCCAAGTGGGACCGACCCCTCGTCCTGAGCTGGACCGACCCCTTGTCCGCAGCCAGACCCCACCTCTACCGACCGAGCAAGCCGCCGCATTACCCCTTCCTTTGTTTCCAGTTGTTTTGTTTTTTATTTTTATTTTTTACCAATTTTTTCTACCTATACTACTTCCTTTCTCTCTTTTGTCTTTCTTTCTTTCTTTTTTTTTTAAAGATTTATTTTTTTATTTATTTAATTCCCCTCCCCTCCCCCGGTTGTCTGTTTTCTGTGTCTTTTTGCTGCGTCTTGTTTCTTTGTCCGCCTCTGTTGTCGTCAGCGGCACCGGAAGTGTGGGCGGCGCCATTCCTCGGCAGGCTGCTCCCTCCTTCACGCTGGGTGGCTCTCCTTATGGGTGCACTCCTTGCACATGGGGCTCCCCTACACGGGGGACACCCCTGTGTAGCAGGGGCACTCCTTGCGCGCATCAGCACTGCGCATGGGCCAGCTCCACATGGGTCAAGGAGGCCCGGACCTCCCATGTGGTAGACAGACGCCCTAACCACTGGGCCAAAGTCCGTTTCCCTCTCTCTTTTGTCTTTCAATCTTCCGTTTTCTGTTGTTGTTCTTTCATTCCACCTTTTTTTTGTTTGGTCTTCAATTTTTCTTGTTTTATTTCTCTCTCCTTTTTTCTCTGTTTTCTTTCTCTCTTTTCTTTTTTCTTTTCCTCTCTTCTCATCATTCCAGGCTTCTCATTCATTCTATGTTTTTCTCTACTCTGTTTCTCATTTCATTGTTTCTTTTTCACTTTTTTATTCTTATTTCTCTACACTTCTTACTCATGTTAATTATTCATTTCCCTAGGTCTTGTATGGCTTCACTTCTACCTTTTACTATTATTATTGCTACTATTCTTTTTCTCTTATCTCTTTTTTCCTCTGGTCCTAATTTTTTTTTCTCAAGGGAACATAGACAACAGCAAAGAACTAGAATAAGAGGAATGAAGTGTCCAAGCAAAACCTTACCATACACACAAAAACAACAACAAAATAAAACCAGAGTAGAGAATCTAATCAACTGAATAAACCCATCAAGATATACAGATGCTGAAACACCAACAAAAAATTACAAGCCATACTAAGAAACAGGAAGACATGGCCCAGTCCAAAGAACAAACTAAAAACCAAGAGGAGATGAAGAACATAGAACAACTAATCAGAGATGTCCAAACAAATATTATGAAATAACTTAATGAAGTGAAGGAAGAGATTAAGGATATTAAGAAGACACTGAGAGAACTCACTGAAGAAATTTTAAACATACATAAAAAGATAACAGATATGATGGTGATGAATGGCACAATATAGGAAGTCAAAAATACACTGGAAGCACATAACAGCAGATTTGAATAGGCAGAGGAAAGAATCAGCAATGTGGAAGGCAGTACACCTGAAATTAGACAGATAGTAGAACAGATTAATAAAAAGATAGAAAAAAATCCATCAGATACTTAGGGACTTGAATGACAACATGAAACACACAAACATATGTATTCTAGGCATCCCAGAGGAGAAGAGAAGGGAAAGGTGACAGATGTGCTGGAGAAAATAATGGCTGAAAACTTCCCAACCTTATTGAGGGACATGGACATACATATCCAGGAAGCACAGGGCACCCAAAATAGTATAAATCCAAATGGACCTACTCCAAGAAATATACTTGTCAAATTGCCCAATGCTCAAGACAAAGAGAGAATACTGAAAGCAGAAGGAGAAAAGAGATCCATCACATACAAGGGAAGTTTGATAAGAGTAGGGACTTAATTTACATCTGAACCCATGGAGGCAAAAGGCATAGTTAAGGTACTAAAAGAAAAAATTTCCAGTCAAGAATTCTCTATCCAGAAAAGCTGGCATTCAAAAACGAGGGAGACTTCAAAATATTCACAGATAAACATAAATTAAGAGAGGATGTAAATAAGAAACATGCCCTTCAAGAAATACTAAGGGAGTTCTACAGGTTGAAAGGAAAGTATCCAGAGAGAAAGTTAGAGGAGAGGGTAGGAACAACTAAAAAAATAAAAAGCAAAATAAAAACAACATAAGGCATACATAAACCTAAAGAAAATAAGGCTAATGTAAGTAATTCCTTGACGGTAATACAATGAACATGGATGGATTATATTCACCAGTCAAGAGACAGAGATTGGCAGGATGGATAAGGGAATATGACCCAACTATATGCTGTCTATAAGAAACCCACCTTAGACCCAAGAATGCAAAGAGGCTGAAAGTGAATGGTTGGAAAACAATCTTACATGCAAACAATAATCAAAAAAGGGCAGGAGTAGCTGTACTAATATCAGATAAAATAGACTTCAAATGCAAAACTATTGTAAGGGACAAAGAAGGCCACTATATATTAATAAAAGTGGTGATTATCAAGAAGAAAGAACAATTATAAAAACTTACACACCTGGCCAGGGCACATCAAAATATGTGAGGCAAACACTGGAAAAACTAAGTGAAGAAATAGATGCCTCTATAATTATACTGGGGGACTTTAATACACCACTATCACCATTAGACAGGGCATATTCACAGAGAATCAAGAAACAAAGACTTTGAATTATACATTAGAGGATCAGACCCTAATAGACATATACAGAACATTACACCCAAATATAGTGGGGTATACTTTCTTCTCAAGTGCACATGGATCACTCTCCAGGATAGATCACATGTTAGGTCACCAAATTAATCCCAATGAATTCAGAAAGATTGAAATTATGCAAAGTAATTTCTCAGATCACAATGGAAGGAAGCTGGAAATCAGTAAGGGGCAGAGAACGAGATTAGGCACAAAGATATGGAAGTTAAAGAGCACACTCTTAGACAAACAGTGGGTGAAGGAGTAAATAGCAAAAGAAATCAGTAACTACCTTGAAAGGAATGAAAAATGACAACACAATGTATCAAAACCTATGGGATACAGCAAAAGCTGTGGTGAGTGGGGAATTCACAGCCATAAATGCCTATATTAAAAAAGAAGAAAGAGCTAAAATCAAACACCTAACTGCATACCTGGAGAAATTAGAAAAAGAACAACAAACTAACCCAAAGGAAGTCGAAATACGGAAATAGCAAAGATTAGAGCAGACCTAAATGAAATTGAAAATAAGCAAGCACTAGAAAAAAATAAACAAAACCAAAAGGTGGTTCTTCGAGAAGATTAATAAAATTGACATACCCTTAGCTGGACTAACAAAGAAAAAAAGAGAGAAGATGCAAATATATAAAATAAGAAACGAGGATGGGGATAGCACCGCTGACCCAACAGAAATAGAGGATCATAAGAGAATACTTTGAAAAATTGTATGCCAACAAGATAGATAACTTAGAGGAAATGGATGAATTCTTAGAAACACACAAACAGCCTACACTGATGAAAGAAGAAATTGATGAACTCAACAGACCAGCCATATGTAACAAGATAGAATTAGTCATCAAAAACCTCCCAACTAAGAAGAGCCCAGAAACACATGGTTTCACAGTTGAATTCTACCAAACACTCTAGAGAGAATTAACACCTATTCTGCTTAAACTCTTCCAAAAAAATACAAGTGGAGGGAACATTGCCTAACTCATTCTATGATGCCAACATCACCCTAATACCAAAGTCAAACAATGATGCCACAAAAAAGGAAAACTTTAGACCAATCTCTCTAATGAACCTAGATGCTAAAATCCTCAACAAAATACTTGCTAATCATATTCTACAACACATCAAATGAATTATACACCATGACTAAGCGGATTTCATTCCTGGTATACCAGGATAGTTCAACATAAGAAAATCAATCAATGTAATACAGCATATAAATAGATCAAAAGAAAAAAATTACATGATCATCTCTATAGATGCAGAAAAAGCATTTGACAAAATACAGCACCCTTTCCTGATAAAAACATTTCAAAAGATAGGAATGGAAGGAAACTTCCTCAACATGATATGCAAAAAACCCACAGCTAATATCATATTCAATGGTGAAATCCTAAAAGCTTTCCCTCTAAGATCAGGAACAAGACAAAGATGCCCACTTCCACCTCTCTTATTTAACATTGTGTTTGAAGTACTTACTTGAGCACTTAGGCAAGAAAAAGATATAAAGGCATTCAAATTATAAGGGATGAAGTAAACATTTCACTATTTGCAGATGACATGATCCTATACATAGAAAGCCATGAGAAATCTACAACAGCTTCTAGAGCTTATAAATGATTTCAGTAAAGTTGCAAGCTATAAGTTCAAAGTGCAAAAGTCAGTAGCATTTCTGTACACCAATAATGAACAATCTGAGGAGGACATCAAGAAGAAAATCCTATTTACAATAGCAACCAAAAGAATTAAATTCCTAAGAATAAATTTAACTAAATATTTAAATGACTTATACACACACACAAAAAACTACACAACACAGTTAAAGGAAATCAAAGTAGACTTAAATAAATGGAATACTCCCTGTTCATTGACAGGAAGACTAAACATCATTAAAACATCTATCCTACCCAAACTGATTTAGAGATTTAGTGCAATCCCAATAAAAATTACCACAGCATTTTTTTTACTGAATTGGAAAAGCTAACTATGAAATTTATTTGGAAAGGCAAGGGGCCCTGAATAGACAAAGACATATTGAAAAAGAAAAATGAAATTGGAGGAATCACACTATCTGAATTTAAAACATACTGCAAGTCTACAGTGGTCAAACTGCAGGTATTGGCACAAGAATAGACATACTGACCAATGGAACTGAATTGAGAGTTCTGATATAGATCCCCACATATACTGTCACCTGATATTCGACAAGGCCACCAAGCCCACTCAACTGGGAGAGAATGGCCTCTTCAACAAATGGTGCTTGGAGAACTGGATATCCACATCCAAAAGAATGAGACAGGAATACCGTCTCACACCTTATACAAAAATTAACTCAAGATGGATCAAAGATCTAAATATAAGGGCCAAGACCATGAAACTCCTAAAAGATAATGTAGGGAAGCATCTACAGGATCTTGTATTAGGAAATGGCTTCATGAACTTTATACCCAAAGCATGAGCAACAAAAGAAAAAAACATATAAATGGGGCCTCCTCAAAACTGAAAACTTTTGCACCTCCAAGGAGTTTGTCAAGAAAGTGAAAAGGCAGCCTACTTAATGGGAGAAAATATTTGGGAACCATATATCTAATATGAGCCTAATATCCAGCATATGTAAAGAAATCCTATGCCTCAAAAATAAAAAGACAAACAACCCATTCAAAAAATGGGCAAGATATTTGAATAGACACTTCTCCAAAGAA
The DNA here is from genome assembly GCF_030445035.2 of Dasypus novemcinctus. Lineage (NCBI taxonomy): Eukaryota > Metazoa > Chordata > Mammalia > Cingulata > Dasypodidae > Dasypus > Dasypus novemcinctus. The sequence goes on along the minus strand of NC_080694.1, from coordinate 51,379,162 downwards.
GAAATACAAATGGCTAAAAAGCACAAGAAAAGATGCTCAACATCACTAGCTATTAGGGAAATGCAAATCAAAACTACAATGACATATGTCTTACACCCATTAGACTGGTGGCTATTAAAAAAAACAGGACACAAGTATTAGAGACGATGTGGAGGAATAGGAACACTTATCCACTGCTGGTGGGAATGTAGCTAACTATAGAACTGCCATATGATCCAGCAATCCCACGGCTGGATATATACCCAGAAGAATTGAAAGCACAGACACAAACAGGTATATGCACACCAATGTTCATAGTGGCATTATTCACTATTGCCAAAGTAGGAACCAACCCAAATGTCCATAAACAGATGAATGGATAAACAAATTGTGGTATATACATACAATGGACTATTACTGAGCTGTAAGGAACGTGGTATTAACACACAGAATAACATGGATGAATCTTGAAGATATGACATTGAGTGAAGCAAGCTAGACACTGAAGGACAAATATTACATGACCTTATTGATATGAATTAGGCAAATTGAGTAGGTTCACAGAGCTGGAGTCTGGAAGATAGGTTTACAGGACATAGAAAGGAAGAAGTTTGTGACTCAATGCCTATAAGTGCAAAATCCATGATACAGTGGAAGGATGTAGATGTGTAGTGGATAGGCATAGCAGTAGTGCAATGATGCTATTGGGCTAGGCAGTGCTGGTCTGCAGAGGGGTAGGTAGGGTAGAGAAGGTGGGTCAGATTGTCCATGGAACTGGGGCGAGTGTTGGGGGAGGGAGCAGATGAACTCTGGGGATTTGTGGGTATATGGTTGAGACTACACTGCTGGGACTGTTCTTTTGGCAGGTATGACAGGGGAGGGTTACTGGTTTGAGGTGCTGGATGTGGTGGGGCATGCGGGACAGGTCATACCTGAGGCAGACTTCTAAGGAGTGTGTGGCATTCATCTTGTCATAGTGTATTGTATCAGGGGATGGAGACTCACATAATGATGGGAGTCGGACTTCCATCCTAGGGAGTCCTGCTATGTTCTCAAATAGAGGGGCAGGAGTCTCTTGAGAGCATAGGAAGTGCCTAATGGTGTAGGACAGGTCAGTATGGTAGACCCTCAGTGTTGTTGCAAATAATTATAAATTTGGTCCTTCCATGTGTTAATCTTGTTAGTTGCCATGGATCCCAAGGGGTGAGGGAGGGAGGAATAGAGTAGATGGAACATGGGACATTTTTGGGACGATGGAATTGTTCTACATGATCCTGCAAGGATGGATACAGAGCATGTCAAACTTCATCAAAATCTATAAAAGTATCTGGTCCAAAATGTAAACCACAGTGTAAATCATTTACCATGGTTAGTAGCAATGTTTCAATATTTATACATCAATTGTAACAAATGCACCAACCACATATAAAGTGTTATTAGTAGGGGAAGGGTGAGAGGGAAGAGGATGTTGGTTATATAGGAATCACCTATATTCTGTACATAACTTTTCTGTGACTTAGAGCTTCTTTGAAGACAGGATTAAAAAAATAGGACATGGGGCAAATAAATGGAAGCAAGTGTCACTGTACATACAGGACAACAGATCTTACAGTGATGAAAGAAGTGTTAAATTTTTTAAATTTTATATTTTTATATTATTTCAAATTTCCAAAAAAATTTTCATATTTTTTATAATTTTTAAAACCATCATCATTATTGTGTTGGTTGTCTTGTTGGCTTCAGATTTGAAGAGGTTTTGGATCATAGAAGGGTTGCAGCTGTGGCAGGGGAGGATCATTGGTGTGGGGTATCAGAGATGGGGGATGCATGGAGAGGTTCACCTGGGGCATACCTATAAGGCATGTTAATGTGTTCAAGTGTTCATGGGGCATTGTCACAGTGGGTGGAGATCCATACTATAACCAAAGAAACAATGAAATCCCATCCTAGAAAGCTCTGCTACATTCTCTAATGGGACAGCAAGACTCCCCTGAGTACAGGGGCAGTGATTACTGAAGGATGTAACACTAACAGGCCCTTGATTGTGATGACTGTACTTATGGACCTTTACTTTCGAAATTGAAACTCAGCACAGTATTATATGGTGCCTAAGTGTTACCCCATGAGAGACTCCATTTTGCTCAAATGTGGCCTCTCTTTAAGCTAAAATGCAGCATTTAAAGATATTACCTTCCCCCCAGCATGGGACATGATTCCCAGGGATGAGCCTCCCTGGCGAAGAGGGATTACTACCAAGAACCAACTAGCAATGCAACTGGAAAAACCTTGACCAAAAGGGGGAAAGCATAAGGATAAATGAATTTATACGGCTAAACAACTTCAAAGTGAGTAGGGATGTCATTTCAGAGGTATGCTTATGCACTGCCAAAGAAAATATTACCTCAAATAGTGGGGCTCCTAAGGGCTCTGGAGATATTCAGGCACTCTGGGCAGGACAGACAGCTCAGGAGTTTGACACCCTGCAAGTGCGCCCTACTTTGGAATTTAAGCTCCCCAGTGTGATAGAATTGGACTTGGTTGTGTTTTCCCTATGCATGGCTCTGTTGCCCCTCTGTTTGAACTGACAGTTGGTGCTGGAGTTGATGGTTTTATGTCCAAGAGACTCGAATCTTTGTGCTGTCCATGTGCCAGATGGGTCCTGAATCGCAACAGAGTTGCAACACCTACTCTCCAGTTCATTGGACTCACCCAGGACAACTAACAAGAAGATGATGGCTGACAGTGACCATCTCAGGGAACAGAGGAAGTCTGCAATTGTAAGCAAGAGAGTCCCATCCATCTGCTCCATGGGATCTAAGTCCCCTCTTGATCAGAAGTGCAGTGGGCATCACCATCACAGAATCCTCAGGATTGGGGAATGGATGATGGATGGACTGGGGTAGACTTACAGCTGTTCTACCATAGACTTGTTGTGATCCTAGCAATGGAAGAACTTGTATCATGGACTTAGAGGCAGTGGCCACTGAAGGTTCTGAGGAGAGGGAGAGGGAATGATAGGTATAATTTGGGGGCATTTTTGGGGCCTTGGGAATTATCCTGTATGACATTGCAATGACAGATACAGGCCATTGTATATCTTGTAATAACTTGCAAAAATGTGTGGGAGAGAGTATAAACTACTGTAGGGAGCCACCCGCTGTGAGACCTATCTACAACCTCCCACAACATGGCGGAGTTCACAAATCTGCCCTGTCATTTCCTTATTCTTCTCCTCCCTGCTTCTTTGTTCTCCCCCTCCTGCCACTACTCAGGTGACCACAGCAATACGGATGCACAAGGCGCGAAACTCCGCAGACCCGGTGCAAACTGTCAGCCAATCCCCTCCTTGGACGTCTGCCACCCACAAGACCAGCCTATCACCTATGGACACGTTCCCTTCCCTCTCTATATATTCCCATGTTCTACCCCAATAAACAAGGCTTGATCAGAACCCTGTCTTGCCTCCGTTCTTCTCTCGACTCCTGCCCCACCCTGCTTCTTCCCGCAGGTCCCTGGACTCGCCCCCGCCGGCTCGGGCAAACTACAATGTAAACTATAATTATCATTAGTGGCAATGCTTCCAAGATATGTTCATCAACTGTGGCAAATGTGTCACACTAAAGATGGATGTTGTTGATGTGGGAAAATGTGGGAGGGCTAGGAAGAAGGATATAAGGGAATCCCTATATTTTTGTGTGTAACATTTATGTAATCTAAGTTTCTTTTAAAAAAAAATAAAAAGTTTACTTTAAAAAAAGTGATGTCAAAGTTGAAACCTGAAAACTGAGTAGTAGGAAGAGAATGAAGGCATTCATTCATTTTTTTGTTCCTGCATTTATTCATTCAAAATACATTTATTGTCCATTCATTAGGTAGGTCATCCCAGGAAAGCATCCAACTTTTCTCAATAATTCAACACCATATAATTGGTAAATATCAGACTATGGAACATCTGAAAAGTTAAATACATATATAATATTTTCAGGTGCTTCTGTAAGATCAAACACTAGGTGCAATATCAGCAATAAACAGACAGATAGTCAATAATGGCCTGACTTCAGTAGCTGTGAATATTCCAGAAGAAAATAGCAATGTCAGGATTAGTCAAATGACTACTGTACATAGTAAGCACTATTTTATCAACCTGTCAGGGTATTTATTAAGCATCAATATTGTAAGGCAGAATCAAAGCTGATGTTGAAGAATTAAAGACAACTAAGAAATACTGCCCTTCACATTACAAGAAAGAATATCTAAGTGTCAAAGGAGAGACCACACAATGGGTGCAATGAGTTCACAGTGGGCTAGGTTAGTCATGGAGGGGAAAGTGCTAAATCTAGGATTGAAGAGATAGGAAGCTACAGGGTTGAGTGGTGACAGTCACACAGAGCTGGAAATGACCACTAGAAAGATGGTGTCTTCTTGCTTCCTATTTTCTTTCTTTTAAGAAGGGAGCATTCTGAATTCAACTGTACATATGATGAAAGCATACCCAGAGCAATGTTGTCACCATCCTTTTCCTGTGGCTCCCACTCTTTCCAACCCACCAACCATTTGTCATGATCAGACCTAGCAAACTAGCACTTATTCTTTTACAGTCTTTCTAGCTACTTCTCACCTATTCTAACACATTTTTTAAAAATATTGAGAAGCAGGTGTTTCCCTTTCTCCTCCACACAATGCTCAGAAGTCTCTGAAGTAAAAACATTTTCATAAAGTTTGAATTTCTAATGACATTCTGGGAACCACTTTTTGGGACTTCTTAACACCTAGGAAACTTTTAGATGATGATGGCTAGTTTACTGTTCACCTGAAAGTTCCCTGCCTGTTCTCAAGAGGACACCTTTCTCCTGGGCCAGTGAACCTAGACACTTCCTGAATACATGACCATTCTTAGAGGGCAGATGTAACTCAGATGTCTTCCATGAGATTTCTAGCACAATCTCTGTCTTCATATCTGTCAGAGTTTAGCTCAGGTATCTGTCTAGCAATTACTAGGACTCAAAATCACCCGATACTGATAGGTCCTTATCAACTACTTCTCATTCATTTCTTCAGAAGGCTAAACAGGAGAGTATGCAATTCTTACACTCCATTCCCACTAAGAACAACTCCCAATGCTCTTATTGATTCTGATAACATTTAAGGAGCATACCAGTCCTGTTTCATCAGTAGCCTTTTGCCTTCTCATGAATATTTCCTGAGTAAGCCCTTTCCCTTAACACACAGAGAGAAATTAGTATTTTTATCCATCATGTCTCAGATATTGGTATTTAGTATTTTACACGCACAGATTTCCAGACAAATCTACAAAAAGCAGCAACCAGACATTTGGTGGGAAAAAAAAAAAAACACTGTAGTTAGTGGCCACATCTCTGTGTTTCAGCACAGTCAATAGATCTCCTTAAAGGCTATATTTTGGATCATTAAGAACTCCAGGAGAAGAAAATTTATAATACCATTTTGGGGATAGAGTACAAGGAGGATAAAATTTAATGAACCTTCATTTTATGTAAATACAACAGAACTTTGGATTTATAGAATGGATAACATCAGGGAACTCATTTAATTTTATATAACCCAAGGTCCCAAACTCAAGGAATTCATCTGTTAACGTTATTACTCTGTTAGACCAAGGGCCAGTAACTTTGTAAAATATGTATGCCACATGCCAACCCTGGGTGGCAGGGAGGAGGCTGAAGTTTCAGCTGATGCAACATGGGAGGGAATCATTTTCTCATAAATGGAAGAAGGTGGGCTCACACTCGACAAGGTTCAGATTATAAATGAGAAAAGTGCTGCATGAGTTACTGACTCTCAATGCAGGAGTAACTTTTCAGAAAACTACCCTCAGGGGGCTGAACCCATGAAGTAAGTGGTGCCAGGAACTTCTGGGCAATGTCCACCAGGGATAAAAGGAATGGAGAGGAAAGCAGGCCCAACAGCACTGAGCCCAGGTGAAGAGAATACCTTTGCAGCAGATCTTAAAGTTGAGAATAAATTGAGAAAAGCTGGTGAACCAAGATGACAAAGCTGAAGGTGAAGTTATAAATAAGAGGAGCCAGAAGGTCAGGTCAGAGGGGTTTGTAAAGTGGGCATCAAAGTAGGGTAAGGGTGCAGGGCAGGGACTCCAAGTGCTTCATGTCTTTTATTTGTGTTTTGGCATGGTACTAGTTAATTAGACATAGGGTCCATATTAGTCCAACATGAGAGATAGTTGGCACATTCAAACAACAGTAATTTGAGAAGGGTATAACGAAGGGACTATTTACAAACACGTGGTGGGATATAGGAGAACAAAGACTCACACAATAAGCCTGCCAGAAGTAACAGCAGGGCCATTATTACCTCTGGGCCCAACAAAGTTAGAGGAGGAGTGGCTGTTGGTATCTAGGAGAAGAAAGCTATGATTAGAAGGCCACCTCAGGATGATGGACACACACAACCTTGAAGCAACCTCCCGAGGAAGAAGCTAAAGGAATAAATTGCCTGAACCTAACCTCCTCCCTCCCTCCAATCTCCTACAGAACTCCCCATTGACTGAATCCAACTAGAAGCTTGAGGGTGTTGGAGCCTCCTTGTGCAGTCCATGTGGATCAGCCTTAGAGGGCAAAGAGTAGGGTGGAGAAGGTGAAGAGTGAAAGCAGAGAAACAAGCAGAGGAGAGCTGCCTTTAAGCAGCAGATCCCCATCAGAACAACCGCAGCATACCAAGGAAAATCAGCCCCAAGTACATCAATCCAGGGAAGAAGATTAGTGTCTTTAGGAGTAATGTTGGGTTCAGAAACCCAATGGGCATTCCCAAACAATTAATAAAATTTATCTGATACTCGGTGCTGGTAAATGACAGAATTCAGAAGAAGTATACGAGATACTTCCTGTTTCTAACGTCTGTATTTTTATTTTTTTTAATAATCAACTTTATTTCAAATTCAGAAAAATAAAAAAACAGAAAAAGACGGCTCAAGAAGTTATGGCAACATTGTTCCTAAAAAGTTCTTCTTCAGACACTTTTATCTCATCTAATTCTAACTGCTAACTCAGTTGTTCCTCTAGTGTTCAGAAAGATACACGAATGAACACTAATTAATTAAATGACATAGTCAAGGTCTCTTTATTAATGAAAAAAATGAGGAAGAGGAAACAATGCTTAATCAAATTCATATATCACAAAACCAAACTCCATATTCTTTTTTTTACCTTTAGAATTAATATAGTATCAGCTTTGCTTTTTTCTATAAAACATTATAATGTTAACAATAGTCCATAAGTTACATTAGTTATAGTTTACCCATGTATCACCACATTCTTAACTTCCTATAGTAGAACATTCCTGTATTTATATTATTAAATCACAATCATCATCTACTTCCAAAATCATTGCTATCCATCCCCAATATTATCCTCGAGCTGTCCTCCAACTAACATTAATCTTCCTAGACTATTTGTTTCAGCCACAATCACATCCATAAATCAACAGTGTGTTACGTTCATTATTTGTTATCACGTTCAACCATTATCACATATTTACATGTGACCACCTTAAACATTCTATGTACATCCAGCATCTCCCCTCCCTCTCATCCTCCACATTCTATCTCCCACCAACCTACACTTTGTAGTCCAACTCTAAGTCTACTTGTCGTACTTAGTTCATATCAGGAAGGCCATTCTACAGTTTACTCCATGTTGTCATGTGCTTCCCCAATTGATTTCTTTTTAAAGCTGAGTAATATTCCATTGCATGAATATACCACATCTTGTTTATCCATTCATTGGTTAACAGACATTTAGTTTTTTTCCCATTTTTTTAGTGATTGTGAATAATGCCACTGTGAACATCAGTGTGCAAATATCAGTTTGCATCTTTCCTTTCAGTTCTTCTGAATATATTCCTGGTACAGAGATTGCTGGATCATATGGCAGTTCTATTTTTAGTTTCCTGAGGAACCACTGGTGAATAATGCCACTGTGAACATCGGTGTGTAAGTGTCTGTTTGCATCCTTGCTTTCAGTTCTTCTGAATATATTCCTAGTAGAGGGATTGCTGGATCATATGGTAGTTCTACATTTAGTTTCCTGAGGAACCACTATATCATCTTCCACGAAGGTTACTCCATTTTACAGTCCCACCAAGAGGGAAGGAGTGTTCCTATTTCTCCACATCCTCTCCAGCACTTGTTCCTTTCTGTTTTTTGTTTTTTTTAAAAATAATGTTCATTCTATGAGGTATGAGATGATAGCCCATTGTAGTTTTGATCTGCATTTTCCTAATAACTAGTGATGTTGAATATCTTTTCCTGTGTCTTTTGGTCATTTGTATTTCCACTTTGGAAAAAGTCTGTTTGATTCTTTTGCCTATTTTTTAATGGGTTACTCGCCTTTTTGTCATTAAGTTGTGTGATCTCTTTATATAACATGGAGATCAATCCCTTATCAGATATATGGTTTCTGATGATTTTTTCCTATTGAGTACACTGCCTTTTTACTTTCTTGACAAAGTCTTTTGAAGAACAAAAGTATTTAATTTTGATGCAGTCCCATTTATCTATTTTTTTCTTTTGTTGCCTGTGCTGCCTGTCCTTTGAGTGTGAGGTCCAAGAAACTGCCACCAAGCACAAGATCTTGAAGATGTTTTCCTACATTTTCTTCTACAAGTTTTAGGGTTATAGTTTTTATATTTAGGTCCTTGATCCATTCTGATTAATTTTTGTATAACATGTGAGATAGGGGTCCTCTTTCTTTCTTTTAGATATGGATATCCAGTTTTCCCAGAACCATTTGTTGAATAGGTTGTTCTGACACAGTTGAGTGGATTTGACAGCCTTGTCAAAAATCACTTGACAATAGATGCAGTAGTCTATTTCTGAACTCTTGATCTGATTGCTTTGGTCAAGCTGTCTATCTTTAGGCCAGTACCATGCTGTTTTTACCACTGTAGCTGGATAATATGTTTTAAAGTCTGTTATTCTAACATCAATAATTCCCAGAAATTTGCCTTGATTCCTTACCAGGTACTAGGAGTTCCCACCACAATAGCAGTGCTTTGAAAAGTACTTAACATGTGTGAACCTCAAAGTCAATCCTGCTCCTTTCGTCATAGGTGCCATATGCCCCGTCAAGACTGCAGCTAAAACAAAGTGTGTTATGAATTGAATTTTGTCCCCTAAAAAGACATGTTCAAGTCCTGGTTCTGTGACTGTGACCTTATTTGTAAATAGGATTTTTAAAGATATTATTAGTTGAGGCCAACCTGGATTGGAAAGGGGCCTACCCTAATATGGCTGGTGTCTTTATAAGGAGCAGAAATTTGTTCACACAGAGAGAGAGAGAGACAGAGACAGAGAGATGGCCTTGTGACAGAGGCAGAGATTGAGTTATGAGAAACACTATGGATGGATGGCCACCAACCAGAAGCCAGGGAAGAGGCAAGGAACGGATTACCCTGTAAGAGGAAGCATGTCCTGCTGATACTTTGATTTCAGACTTCTACTGTCCAGAACCATAAAATGAAAAATGAAGTGTCTGTGGTACCTTTACTTACATCAGCCCTGGCAAAGCCTAAGAGTGGACCAATTAGGTAAAAAAACTTTCCCTCAGGGCTGAAGCAACCCCATGCCAAGGCACCTGGCATGGCGAAATGAGTGCAGGTTGCATTTCAATTCCCATAAGAGCCCCTTGGCTGGGGCCTCTTGGGCAAGGTACAATTTGTGTAATTATAAAACGCAGCTCTAAGAATCAAATATTTAGGGATAAATTGAACCAAGGCTGTAAAGTGATTGTACATAGAAAACTACAAAACATTGCCAAAAGAAATCAAAGTAGACCTAAATAAATGAAAGGACATTCCATGTTCATGGATTAGAATACTAAATATCGTTAAGATGTCAATTCCTCCAAAATGATTTACAGATTCAGTACAATCCCAATCAAAATTCCAATAGCCTACTTTGCAGAATGGAATAGCCAGTTATCAAACCTATTTGGAAGGATGAGAGGTCCAAATCGCCAGAAATATCTTGAAATAGAAGAAAGAAGTTGGAGGACTCAAACTTCTTGGCGTTAAAACTTATTACAAGGATACAGCAATCAAAACAGCATGGTACTGGCACAAGGATAGATCTATCAACAAATGGAAACAAACTGAGGGCTCAGAGACGGACCATCACACTTACGGCCAGTTGTTTTTTTGACAAAGGTGCCATGTCCAAACAATTGAGAATGAATGGTACTGGAAGAACTGGATATCCATATGTAAAAGAATGAAAGAGGACCTATCTCATGCCATATACAAAAAATTAACTCAAAGACCTTAATAAAAGAGCCAGGACTATAAAATTCCTAGAAGAAAATGTAGGGAAGCATCTTTAGGATCTTGTGTTAGGAAATCTTTTCTTGTTTTCTTAGACTTTACACCCAAAGCACAGGGAATGAAAGAAACAATAGATAAATGGTTCTTCATCAAAATTTAAAACTTTTGTGCAAAGGCGTTTGCCATGAAAGTGAAGAGGCAACCAACTCACTGGGAGAAATATTTGGAAACCACATATCCAAAACAAGTTTAATATACAGAATATAAAAAGAACCCCTACAACTTAACAATAAAAAGACAAAAAAACAAAAAACAAAAAACAAAACCCAATGGGCACATGACTCGGATACTTCTCCAAGCAGGATATACAAAGGGCTAAAATACACAAGAAAAGATGCTGCACATCACTAGCTATCAAGGAAATTTAAATCCAAACCATATAAGATATCCTTTAATAATTATCAAAAAAATTACAAGTGTTAGAGAGGATCTGGAGAAACAGGAATACACATTCACTCTTGAAGGGAATGTAATGGTGCAGCCATTGTGGAAGACAGTTTGGCAGTTCTTCGGAAAGCTAACTGTAGAATTACCACAAGATCCAGCAATCCTGCTCTTAGATATATACTGAGAAGAACTGAAAGCAGGGATATGAACAGATATTTGCGCATTGATCAGAGTGGCATTATTTACAATTACCTAAAGACGGAAGCAACCCAAGTATCTATCAACCAATTAATGGATAAACAAAATTTAGAATAAATATGTGATGAAATATTGTTCAGCTTTAAGAAGGAATGAAGTTCTGAGGCATTCTACAACATGGATGGACCTTGAGGACATTATGCTGAGTGAAACAAGCCAGACACAAAAGGGCAAATATTGTATGATCTCACCGATATGAACTAATAATAAGCAAACTCAAAGAAACAGAATCTAGAATATAGGTTAACCAGGGGATAGACTGGGGTTAGAGAATAGGGAGCTGATGCTTAATTTCTGTAGCATTTCTATTTAGATTTATTGTAAAGGTTTGAAAATGGGTGGTAGTGATGTGAGTGAAATTAACAGCACTGAAGTATGTATGTGAAGGTGGTTGAAAGGGGAAGCTCTGGATCATGATGTCACTAGAAAGACAGAAGATAAAACATGGGACTGTATAACACAGTGAACCCTGACATGGATGATGGACTGGGTTAATAATATAAGAATGTTCTTTCATGAATTAGCACAAATGTACAACATTATTACAAGGTGTTAATAATATGGTAGCATACAGAGAACAAGAGTATACCTAACATAAACTATGGATTATAGTTATTAATATTATTTCAATACTCTTTCATCAGTTATAACAAAGATAACACACTAAAGCAAAGTGTGAACAATAGGGGGTTGTATGTGAATGTTGTATATTTTTTACATGACTTTTCTATGAAGTTACAACTTCTCTAATTGACAAAATAATTTTAAAAACATTATGCTAAGTGAAGGAAATCAGATACAAAGCCTTACTGTATTATTTCATTTACATAAAATGTAAATATAAATAAATACATAGAGACTGAAATAATTAGTGGTCATGTAGGACTGGGGAAGGATAGAGAGATTGAGAGGTGACTGCTAAGGGGTATGGGGCTTTCTTTTAGGAATAATGAAAATGTTTTAAAATTGATTATGGTGATAAACACACAACTCTGTGATTATACAAAAAGCCATTCATTGATTGTATACTTTGGATGGAATGTATGGTATGTGAATATATCTCAATAAAATGGTTTTTAAAAAATAAGGTAGTTCTATTTTCAGTCAATCATTCATGAAACATTCATTGAGTACTTGTTATTTACCAAGAACAGCAATTGCTTTGCAATATTTTTCTTTTCCTTTTTTTCCACGTGGGCCAAGGGTGGTAATAAACTGTGATGGTTTGGGTAGATCCTGAACTAAACTAAACTCTGAGTTAACAACCCTAATGCAAACCCTTTCAACATAAAACTACTGGCTATAAGGAAGAAGAGAATCAAAGAAACTCAAACTCAACTGGTCAATAAGATGAACAATGAACTATAGTGCTATGCCCCAGGATAAACAGATACCTCTTTCTTTCTGGGGTTGGTTCCACTTTTTTTAAAAGATTTATTTATTTATTTATTCCTCCACCCCATTGTCTCCTCTCTGTGTCTATTCGCTGTGTGTTCTTCTGTGTCTGCTTGTATTCTCATTAGGCGGCTCTGGGAACCCATCCTAGGACCTTCTGGAATGGGAGAGAGGTGTTCAATCTCTTGTGCCACCTCAGCTCCCTGATCTGGTGCATCCCTTGTTATCTCTTCTCTGTGTCTCTTTTTCTTGTGTCATCTTGCTGTGCGAGCTCTCCGTGTGGGCCAGCACTCCTGCACAGGGCAGCACTCCCCATGGGCCAGCTCACCACACGGGCCAGCTTGCCTTCACCCGGAGGCCCTGCCCACGGAATCCGGGATCTCTTATATGGTAGACGGGAGCCTAATTGCTTGAGCCACATCCATGTCCCTGCTTCTACTTTTGATAAAGGTATTTGCAGGTATGGAAGGTGCGTTGCTGCTCTTCGGGTTTGCTCTCTCCCTGTGTGGGAAGCTGCCGTGATGCTTTCCACAGTGTACTTTGGACCTCACCCTGATGTAAGTGCTGTGTGTTGAAACCTTCTGACTTGGGCTTTCAGGGGACCAACTGAGGAAAACATGATGGAGGCAAGAAATGCTACTGTATCGGCTTCTAAAACATTTAGTGGATTAGGGCACAAGAGACTTCAGCTTTCTATCTGTCCATACTGCTAGCAAACTATATTGAGGCAAACCTCCCTGTGCCTCAGTTTCCTCACCTATTCAATTCAGTTTAAGTAGCTCCATAAAGTCTCCTTGTTCTCTTTCTGTGGTTCTTGTATTATTAGGGGAAAAATGTGATTTTTGCATAGAGAGTGCCAGACTATTTTGAGTATCCCCTTAGGATATCTATACAGTATTATTATTACTGCTTTAAGCTCCGTCCCCAGTCTCTAAAAGCAGGCATCCCAATGTCATTTCTTCTATTTTTCCCATAGCAGAGCTTCTTCTTCTGTGACTTGTATAATCCCCCTGGTGAGAAGTTTTCCCTCTTGCCCTCTAAGCCACCTGCTAATTGGCGGGTGATGGAGCATCCCACCTGCACAATACCTCTCTCCTGCTAATAAATGACACAAATTAAAATGATCTCACTTATCACATATTCCACTTGAGGTTAAAAAAAAGAATATTTTATTCTGTGTAAGTATCTTCCAGCTGTAGGAAGAAAATGTTAATCAGACATTAAAGATGCCAAGAAAAATAAATTCAGTATGTAAATAGCTACTTTGAGTAAGTAGCTAGTTATTATTTAATAAATGCTAAATAAGATTTCCCGGTTCACCACAACACTGGAGAAAAAGTACTTTGAAGGGCAGCAGAACAGGTTAGTATTGACAAGAGCCTACAGTCCCAGTGAAACGTCTAAGAGTTTAATTGGGTTCTCTTAACATTGAAAGAGCTCCACATCAGAGCTTGAAGCAAATAAATTGATCTGGCTGATAAGGGAGAAAGTGGATAGGACGGTTCTTTCAGAGTTAGCTAAGTGAGGTCATGGTGCTCAGGGAAACCTATGAAGGAGTAATGAATGGATTCAACCTATGACAACCCAGATTATCTTGGCATGGAAGGCAAGTTTTACTTGGTCTGGGCAACTTATGTACTGTCACCTCTCTGACTGGACCCTGACATTTACTGGGCCTTCACTTCATGAAACTGCAAATAAAATGAAGCAAAAACAGGAGAGCAACAGTCTAACATGAGACTCATAATCCACAGAATGGACTGGGCAGTTGGGAAACGTAGTCACCTTAATCCGTCTCTGCACCAAAATCCCACTGGAGATGATGATCTGACTGTCCATGAATTGTCCCAAGGGTGAAGAGTTTTGCAGCAGTGGTCTCTCCAAAGGAGGACCTCACTAAGTACTCCTTTTATCAAGAGCATCCTGCTCTACAGATGTTTGTATGGCTAATCATGGAGCTAATATAAGTCTCATTTGCTCCTTATATTCTCTGCTAAGAGGAAGCACCCAAAGCGAAAATTAGTAAATGGTTTTCTCTCCTTAAAACAACTACTTCTGTGTTCCCTGACTGTAGAATTGAGAGTGATATTTTGAAAGAGGTACTTCGTCTTTCAGGCTCTTGCTTCCCTTTTCTCCATTATTTCCATCAACTGGTACCACTGGACCCTCCCTACCCCCAAAGCTGCGCTCTAGACGCCACCGTCTTTAGTTACACTTGAACCTTATCTCCAGTTGTGAAAAAGGAAAACTGGAGAGACGGTCAAGTGCAGTGGATACACGCAGACCCCAGAGCCTGGGTGCTACTGAGGAATTTGCTTTTCTTCTATTTCAGGAATTTCAAACTGTAAGAAAATGGGTGCAATTATAATACCTACTTCATAGTTCTTTTGTGAGGAGGAAATGGATAAATACCTAAGAAGTATTTAGAGGTGTGCCGAGCACAGAGTAAGCAATTAATATGCATTGCTACTATTGTTTTTTTTTTTAATCATTTATAAAAGAATTGCTCTTCATGGTCAAAAAATGGAGACATAGAGAAAGGTCAAAGAAAACAAATCTATGCCTATTTCTAACATCCAAAGATACCCATGGTGAATATTTTTGTATAGTTAGTTACGCTTAGTACATATGTGCATATCTTCAGTCTTTTCAACAAAAAAATGGTGACGTACTGTACAAATTTTGTCTTCTGCTCTTTTAACTTAGCATTATGAATATTTTCTTGTTTTAGTATTCTTCAAATTGATCATTGTAATGGGTGTATTATATGCCACCATATGGTTATGATATAATTTATTACACCATTCTCCAATTGACTACTGAGTTCTTAAATAATTTTCAATTTTCCACTATGATAATTAATGCTGCCGCAAAAAGACCTGACTAATATTTTATCTACTTCTTGATTGGCTGTAATAGAAAGCAGGATCAAAAATTACTTTCCAGTCATTTCTATCATCAGGCTATTGGTAATCAAGAGATAGTGGCCCTCAATGCAAAAGGCTAATAATGGGGAAAACTGTAGGGGGAGGGTATGGGTGTGGTATAAGGGAACTCTGTTCTTTCTTCATGATTTTTCTCCAAATCTACAACTGCTCTAATAAAAAAAATTAAACTGCAACACATTTTCCGGCAAGAAAGAAAACGACATGCAACGACCATATGACCCAGCAATTTCACTCTAAGAAATTGAAACCAAAAGAACTGAAAACAGGTATTCAAGCAAAAATTGTAAAATAACATTCATAGCAGTATTACTCAAAATAACCAAAAGGTAGAAATAACCCATGTCCATCAACTGATGAACAGATAAATAAAATCTGGTATATCCATACAAAGGAATATTGTTTGACAATAAAAAGGAATAAATTTCTGATACATTCTATAACATGGATGAACCTCCTCAAACACATGATGCTTACAGAACGAAGCCAAACGCAAAAAGTATTCTGCGACTCCATTTATACGAAATATCCAGTATAGGCATATCCATAGATTAGTGTTTGCCAGGCTGGAAGAAGGAAGAAATGGAGAGTGACTGCTTATTGGCTATAGGGTGATGAAAATTTTTAGGGGCTAGAAAGAAGTAATAATTGTACAAGATTGTGAATGTACTAAATGACACTGGATTGTACACTGTAAAATGGTGCATTTTATGTTATGTGAATTTAACTCAGGGACAAAAAACAACAACATACAACAAATTTAAAAATAAATTTTACCTATATTAAAAAAGAGGAGAAAGAGTAGCCTCATTTTATGCTTGACACACATCCTGAGCCATTCAGTTAGGAGCTAGGAGTGGAGGGTGTGGTCGGGGTCAGGGTGAAACACCTTCCTAACTTCTGTCAGGTGAATGAGGGTGCCGTGTCTTATGAACCAAAATATAACCAGGTTATAACACAGGCTTATTCCACCTACTTTGGCCTGCAAGCTAGTCAAAATTCATGCCAGATGTTAGCAATGGGTTTTCTGTATTGTGTTTGTCTTTTTCTTTGCCCACATTGTTATCAGTGGAAAACTGGGAAATACTGTGTCAGAGACTATTAGTCAATCTCAATGTACACCCCTGGATGTTATTTATAATACGTAATGCTTACACGATCCACAGATGCACAGGATTATGTCAACCCTACCTGTCATTTCTAGCATACTACCATCATCAATCAATGCAATTCTCTTTTTAAAAATATTTTCCCACATTTCTTCTAACCAGTTCCATTCCCTCCCCCAAACTCACCCATTCTAAAAACTTTAATATATATGTCTGTTCAGTCTAAATTTCATGTATTTATTCCCTTATATATGTATCTGTGAAAACTGTAACGTTATAGTTTGCATATTTTGAAGGTATATATAAATTTTATTTGCAACAAAATTTCATATCCCTTATTTTTTTATCATCTCAGCATTATGTTTTACGAATATGCCCATGTTTCTATATATAGATTTAGTTTATTGTTCCTGCATACTATTGCTTTCTGTATATATTACATATTTTACTTCTTTATTTCCCAAGAGATGGTCACCGGTCACCTAGGTTTTCGCCAACTCTTTGCTCTATCAATAATACTTCAACTAATATTTTTGTACAGGTTTTTTTTTTTTTGCAGAAAAGTATTTGAACAGGTTTGCTCATGGAAAAATCCAGAGGAGAATTACATAAAATAAAAAAATAGTTTATTTTGATCATAAGGTATTTTTAATTCAGTTTCACTAAGTTTTACTAAAGAGCTCTCAAAAAGGGCTGTATCAGCCCTTGCAACAATTAGCAATGACTGAGGAAACTGGTTTCTTCACATGCACTTAATATTGTCTGACCTTAATTTTTTCTACTTTAATTTTCTGTCAATCTCCTAGATGTAAAATGGCATTTTTTTGGCATTTTATTATTGTCATTTATTTTTTATCAACGCAATTGAATATCTCTTTACATACTTCCAAGCCATTCAGGTTTCTCTTTCGGTAATTATTTTCTTTCCCCATTTCTCTATCTTTCTGTTGAGTGTTTTAGGATAATTATTTGTATATTTTAGATTAATCATTTATCAGTTAGAGAAGCTGAAAATATCTTCTTCCAACCAATCGCCCAGCCAGACTTTGTTTTAAATAATCCACACATTCTATTGTTGAAGGAATTCTAGTTAATGGAAGAAATTGTGTTTGACAGGGAAGACTTAAAGCTCCACTGTTTCATTGCCTTTTCCAGGGCACATAAACACTCCATTCTCCTATTTATAGGATTTATTTTTCAACAGACAGTAAGCTCTTTCTTGCTTTATGTTATTACTCAGTGGTGGTAGTACCGATATTAGCAGAAATAGTAGTTATAACAAATTCTTTATTGCCAACGATTTCATAAATGGGAAACTCTAATAAATGCAAGCTGCTCATATTACATCTCTTAGGTGATAGAGGATCAATGATTATCTGAAAACTTCCTAAATAGTAATTTCTTCTTCTTGTCCCTATTATATTATGTACACCTTGATTATTTTCTCCTCTTCCTCCTTTACTTACTCTTTATGCTTTCAATGGTTAGGAAGATGGTCGACTGACAAGGGCATGGCAAGTCCTCATCCACCACTGCTTTCTCAATTCTGGGAGAAGGTCAGAGAAGAGTCACAGGCATTGCAGCGACACAGACGATAATGACACATAATAGTGGATGAGGGCCAACTCCCCCTCCACCAGCACACACAAGCCTACGGGCATTTCAGGCACCCTACGCCATGTAGACCACGTTAGAGTTAAGGCCTTCACAGAGGTTACTGAACAGCGATGGAGACTCCCTAGACCAGCTGGTCTTAAAACGTATGTGCATAAGAACTGCTCAGGATGTGTGTGTGTGTAGGTGTGGGTGTTCACTAATGAGGTAGGCTTTCATGAGGAGGGAATAAATTAGTGTGCTATCCATGGTCTCTCTACTCTTTGCTGACTGCAGGCAGTGAGGGGTCTTACTCGGCTAGCAAGGCTGAAAGGAGAAACGTGGCACATGAGCCAGTTTTCACTCCACTTCCCCATGGGGTTGGGGTGGCCCCAAGAGCTTATATCTTCTTCTCTTCTTTTCCAGAAGTCGGCAGCCTTGTGGTGAGCCTTCCCCTGTCCAGCCTTGCCTGTGATGACCAGATGCTGTGCTAATCCTGGGGCTCAGTGTTAGAAAGAAGGCTTACCTGCAGTTATAAAGTACCTGTTCCCAAATAGTAAACAGGCTGATGTGTTTTTCTTAATTTTCCGTTGATTAAAAAACTCAGGTGATGACGAGGGTGTGTGAAGACCCAAACAGGAACAGAGTTTGTGCAACAATACAGAACACTAGCTGTCATCCCCGGAAATTTTGATTTGTAGGTCTAAGGTGGAAAAGTCTGGAAAACTTCATTACTTAGTGATTTTTAAAATCCCAGGTAGAACTGCAGTAGGCTCCCTGGTGGCTTTGGAAACATGGCCCTAAATGCATTTAGGAGCTACTGTTTATGCCCCAGCATAAGGAAGATTAAGAAAATATAGCTCTCCAAGTTCATGTAATTAGAATTTTGTCATTTATTTTATGTTATTTTATTTTTGCTACCTATGTAGCAAAAGCTAATATTTATCGAGCAGCCGTTATGTGTCAGGCACAATGTCATGTGCTTTATGTAATTTATCTCTAATCCTTACAATAATCATACAAGACAGACATTTTTGTACTCCAAATTTTTCCAGCTGAGAAACCCAAGTCCCAGGGAAATTCATCATCTTTCCTAAGACGTCACAGGGTCTAAATGGCAGATCCAAGATTTGGACCCACATTTCTTTGGTCCTTTTTCCCCCCACTGCACCATTCTGTTTCTCCATGCATACCTATATGGAGTATGAAGGTCAGCAAAAAAAAAAAAAAACAATAAAGTGTCTTCATTGTCAATTAGAAACGTTTCCATGGAACAATACACACCCTTGATTTTGACTAACTTTATTATTTTATAGCTGAGGAAATCCAGGATTAGATAGTACAAGTGACTGGTCAGAAATGTAAAGAGATAAGATTAGAACCATTATTGGTGGGTCCAAAGATCTACAGAGTACCCCCCACCTTCCAAAGTGTTACCCTCCAAAATGTCCATTTTATACCAATATTAAATTCTTGTCCTCAGATTATACTCTCTAAATAATATGGTACGCCATCATGGAGAAAGTGAATAATGAATGAAAGAGAGGTAAGTATGTGTGATTTGATGCCAAATTCTCTTCCAATAGTATAAGATGATAAACAAATGGTGGCTACAGTTTACTACTTCATTTCTACGTGAACACCAACAGTACAACATACTGGTTGGATGATGGACTGTAAAGAACACTGAACTGGAAGTCAGGTTCCCTTGGTTCTGATCTTATCTCTTTAAATTTCTGGCCAGTCACTTGTACTATCTAATCCTGGATTTCCTCAGCTATAAAATAATAAAGTTAGTCAAAATCAAGATTGTGTATTGTTCCATGGAAACGTTTCTAATTGACAATGAAGACACTTTATTGTTTTTTTCTGGTGACCTTCAGACATAGCTTCAAAGGTTCCACAGTCTAGGGCTGTAGAAGTGACAACCAATGGACCAGAGCTGGCTTGTAAGCTGAATCCTACTTACTATTCCTAAAATTGGTCCACCTTTAAGTCTAAGATTTGTTGTCATTAGAGGCCAAAGAAACAGTAACAAGTGAGTCAAAAACCCGAAGCCAGAACTTAACACATAGTTAAAAGGGAGTCGTAGGAAGGCCACACTTTAATAGCTTCTGTATGATATAGTCACTTCCATTTGAAAATTCTCATAACCAGTGATTTTCTCCCTGTCTGAAAATACCTAGCTTGACCTTTTGGGTGAGGAAAAGTGTAGAAATCTTCTCCCCTGATGTTGCTCCACCTGTTGGTACCATTATAAGCAATGCGAGCAGAGTTGTTTTTTTTAAAAAAAAACAAATTCTAGAGGAAGAAAAGCCGTGCCGCAAATGTGGTCTCCTATCAGTTTCACAACCCCTGGGTAAGGAAGAACCGGACAGCTCCAGCTCTGCTTTATTCAGGTGGAGGAACCGCCACGTGGCCACCAGGGTCTTGTTAGGGAGACGATGCCAGGCTGCTCCCCAGCCTCACGGGCAGACCCTCTCTCCTCTCCCAGCAGCCCCTTCCTAAAAGACACACCTGGTTAGTCAGGACTTCCTCAAGCAGAGATCCCTCAGCTCTCAAAACTACCTTGAGATAAATGAATTCTCAGGCAAATGTCTATCCGACGGGCAGACGCCCCAGCAAACTATTATTTCCTCCAGGACTTAAGAAGTCCCTGGTAGAGGTCTCTACCTTCTCGCCAAATCTCTTTGATAACATCAAATGATACAGCTCCCCAAGTGATATTACGTGTGTTCAGATCCACAAGGAACTTTTGTGAGTCTGATCAAGACTTGGAGTTAACATGTTCATCATCTGTGCATCTAATTATACACACACATTTATGTGTATTTTCCTCTCTGACCTCCCCCCCACAACCCACCCTTATCCAACTGATGAGAGATCCAGAAGAGTCTGTTACATGTTCCAGCCCTGGGAGTTCCCCGTGTGATATATGGAGTATTTTTCCTTTGCTGATAATAGAAACTTCCTGCCACCTGTGACCCAATAGGTTTAAGTTGTTTGTTTGCTAATCGACACGAAACTCTCGTCTACTTAGCCCTGGACTTGACCCTCAACTGCCTCATATGCCTGAGACTAATAATTTCCCCTGAGTTCTAGTTACAGAATGCACCTGGTGTTCCTTTTATTACACAGAAGCTCTCCTACCAGCACAATCCTGTATTGCATCCGAAAGCTGAGAAACAAGGTGCTTTAAGGATGAAAGTCAGGCATTCGCAAACCATAGAATTCAAGAACTCCTTGTCCTTCCCTGCCACACACATCCACACAGAGCATCTTGTGTGTGCTTTCTCTGACAGTTTGAAAGGGCCCTGGAGGTTTAATCAGTAGATAGTGGCAAAAGGCTAGCACAATGTTCAGAGTGGGAATTCTTATCTCAATGCTCTTGCCGGCAGAACAGCAAAGAGTGCATGCTTTGCAATTTTTTTAGCTGTAAGGAGTAGGGGTCAGGGTGATTCTTGGGCTACTGTCTGTTAAAAAAAATCCCTATTTTCCCTACTCAAAAGTAATCTCTAGGCAATATGTAACAGCAACTCGTAAGAAGTTCAAGGTGAAATATTTCTTTTTAGGGAAAATATTCCTCAACCCTATGTAGTTCATATTATAATAATTTCTGAATTAATAATCTTGGTCCTAGTTTGTTTTGTTTTTATTCCTTTTTACTTTTATTTCACTACATGATCAATCCTAATTAAGACGATGATGGGAAATAAGAAGTTACTCTCTAACGATGCACCTGAACAAGGAAAAAACAAAACAAAACATGACACAGCAGTGGCTAAGCAAACACCAGATTTTAGAGCAGTTAAGTCTTGCTACACTCTAAGATCTAGAGTCCTAAAGACTTTTCAAAAATTCTGTAAAAACCATGAGTTTTTAATATAACAATGGTATTTGGTTTATATACCTATTTTATATTTTTATATAATTATTCTTTGGGGTTCTATTAGAAATGCTATTTAGCATACCAATTATTTTACTGATTGCAAGTCCTTACAACACATTGTAAACTGCTTTGCTGCTCAAAGATGGTCATTGGACCCGCGGCACTGGTCTCATCTGGGAGTTTGTTGAAAATGAAGAATCTCGTGCCTACAGGTTCTGCATTTTAACAAGCTCTCTAGGTGATTAAGATGTACTTGAAAATGTGAGAAGCTTTGGGATAAAGAAATGAGCCAGGACTTTCTCATTTCTACAGACGAGGCCCCAGATTACATTTTCAAACTTCTTCAAATCTCATATCCCTCCTTTGCAGAAAAGGTACAGTGATACATATGTCACTGTTGTTAGGAGGCTGAAGATAGTTGAAACGTATGAAGCATCTAAGTAGAACATGGTCTAGTGCAGAAGATTTCAATAAACTTTGGTTGTCACCTTTCCAAGTTTTGAGCTGCTAAAGTTGAACAATAGATGCTTAAGACACTTGCCTTACCTGCATATCTGGTCCTCGTGTTTTCCTACTCGGAATGATTATATTTTAATGGCTATAGTAGTAGGGAATTCAACCCCATAGCTAGCAGCAAAAACCTGTGTAAGAAGTAAAAAAGAAGAGTGTATTAACCAATCATTGTACAGAATCTTATAGATGAAGTCAGTAAGTATTATTGGTCACCAGTCATCCATTTCTTCATTTGTTTATTTAGAACATATTATTTTATTGGTAACTCTGTGCTTTACACTATCCTGGATGATTAAACCACTGAGTATATAGATTCAAGAAACATGCACTTACAGAAGTCTTTATTTTGCCAAAAAGAAAATTATTAGAGACACCTTAATAATGAATAAGCTTAGTTGATCAACTTCACAGTACAAATACAACGTGTTCTTAAAGATCAGATAATGGAGAATGTGGTATAAGTTGAAGAAAAAGAACTCATTGAAGATAGGAGATATGAGAAAGGCAGGTCTCTACACTGTACATATGATCCCTAAGATGCCTAAATTTATCCCATAAAGTTGAACAATTTCAGTCTCCCTACTCTTGATTTTTTTTTATTAGTAAGAAATAAGGAGTTAAATATATTATATCCAAGGCAATGTATCCTACTTTTAAAAACCAATTATTTTTAGACATTTTAAATAAAAGTATGTTATAAAATATTCCTATTATAGATGAATGACACAATATACATGAGTGCAAGCTCTCCTCTGTGCCTATCATTTGTAATAGGCTATATTATGCTGCACTGATAAACAGTTTCAAGTTTTTGGTGGCTTATCACAACAAGGAATTATTCATCACTCAGAATAGTCTGAGCAACAATCCACAGCAGCTCTCCTTTCAGTGTTCCAGGTCGATTTGAGCTTTATTTTATCACCATTAATCAGGACGTGAATCCACCATCTCCAAAGTATGGGGACAGAGAGCATGGAAAATATTACAGCACGTCTTAATTGTTTCGAGCCAAGAGAAACATGTCACCACCACTCAGTTCCCTGGGTAGAGCAAGTCACATGGTCATAGGTAATTTCAAGGGAGGGTAGAAGGATGGTTCCCACGAATGCCAGGCAGGAGGAAAACAAATTGGCGTGACCGGTGCTGGGGACTGAAAAGACACGCGCTAGTCGTAACCCACGTTGCTGTTTACATGAACCTATTTGTAAATAAGCCTTGGGAAATATAGTTTTAATTCAAGTGTAGACTCACTTGTGAATTGGATCTTCAAAGATGCTATTCAGATGAGGCCAAATTGAATCAAGGTGGGCCTGAAGCCATCTGCGTGGAGTTCTTAGAAGCAAAGGACAGAGTCAGTAGAAGTCAGGGAAAGTCTCTGGAGGAGACACACGGCCATGTGCTGGAGGCAGAGGTGCAAGCCAAGGAGCCCCAAGTATTGCGGCAATCCAGCCCTAGAACGCTACAGGCTCTCGTGTATAAGGAGAGTGTACTTTTATGGCTGCATTTTCTTTTAAACAAGCCTTATCATACCATATGTATTGTTCCTCAATGTGCTTCTTTTACTCTAACATATTTCTTGCAGATATTTCCAATTCAGGTCTGTTGTTCTACTTCATTCATCTTTTAACTTCATAGTAACTCTTGAGTACGAGATTGCCAAAATAGATCTAACTATTCTCCTCTTGCTGAATATTGAGTTTGCTTCCAGTTGTTTTATTTACATGCATTTTGATGCTATTATAAAGGGCATTATTTGGTAATGGCTAAACTGTAGAGCTTCACTTAATATTTATATTGACTTATAAGCAAGAATCTTGTTAAATTAGCTTAAATATTTTAATTTTGAATAATTTTTGAGTTATCTAAATTCACAACCGTGTTGTCGGTCAATAACAACTTCACTAATCCCTATATAATCCTTATGCCTTTTCCCTTGCTTTATTGCACTGACTAGGATTTCCAAGCCAATACTGGATGAAAATGATGATAGGCCATCCTTTTTCATCCAAATCTCAGAGGAGAGTCTTAATATTTTACGATTAAGTACGATCCTTTATGCAAATTTTTAAAAATCATCTTTACCAAATTACAGAAGTCATCCTCTATTCCTAGTTTGTTAAATTCTTTGTAATGAATAGGTTTTGATCTAATCAAATGCTTTTTTTTGTATCTATTGAGATAGTCATAAAGATTTTCTATATTTGATAATTTTATTAATGATCTATTGTTAAATCAACCTTGCATTCCTGGAACAAACAACAACTTTGTTGTACTATTCTTTTATAGATGAATTTGGTTCAATTATATTTTTAGACTCTTTGCAACTATGTTTAGGAATGAGAATGACACTTTAACCACAATGTACCAGATACTGCTTCCTTCTAATTTATCCTGCATGGGGAATAAAGTACTTTAAAATCTGTATCTTAGTGTCTATAGTCAGTTTTAGAAATTTTTCAGTGATTTATTCCCTGAATAGCTTTTCTCTCCTTCTCTTGGACTCCAACTATACTTACATAGCTAATGTGACCCATATATCTTGGACATTCCTTCCAGGATTTTCCAACCTTTTTTTCAGAGTTTCAATTGGATTTTTTCCCTCCTGATATATGGATATTGCATATTTATTTTTAGCTATTGTATTTTTTCCAATTTTATTACTTTCTTTCTTTATTCTTAGAGATTCCAGCTCCCTGATAAAATTCTTGAACATATTAATCTTTTAATCCATATCTGAAAATTTCAATCTCATGTGTGTTTATTTCTACTGTTCTTATTTTGTCTTGATACTGTACTTTTCTTTTATGGTTTGTGTCCTGTTATAGTAAAGTCATAAATTCTATAGATTAAATTGCTCTATAGATTAAATGCAATCCCTTTTAACTTTCCAAGAGAGCTTCTGGTCAAACTGGAAAACAGGTTCTAAAATGAATAAGGAAAAGCAAAGGACTTAGGAAATCTTGAAAAAGAAAATCAAGACAGGAGGATTTAAACTACAAGATAAGGAGATTTATT
Source organism: Dasypus novemcinctus (assembly GCF_030445035.2). NCBI lineage: Eukaryota > Metazoa > Chordata > Mammalia > Cingulata > Dasypodidae > Dasypus > Dasypus novemcinctus. Next base: position 51,353,708 of record NC_080694.1, on the reverse strand, counting down.
CTAAATTTCAGTAATGATGCTAATTTTGTATTTACACAGGGACAGAAAAATAGACCAATGAAACAGAATAAAGATCTAGCCATTCTGGGTATATACCTAGTAATATCATTGCCAGGTCACATAGTTAAGTCTATTTCAACTTCCTTAGGAACTGCCAAACAGTCCTCCATAGTGGCTGTACAATTCCCCATTCCCACCAACAGTGAATAAGCATTCCTATCTCTCCACATTCCTTTCCAACATTTACAGTTTCCTGGTTTTTTTCCAAAGATTTATTATTTATTTCTCTCCCCATCTCCCCCTCCCCCCGCCCCTGTTGTCTGCTCTGTGTCCATTTGCTATGTGTTCTTTTGTGTCTGCTTGCATTCTTGTCAGTGGCACCAGGAATCTGTGTCTCTTTTTGTTGCATCATCTTGCTGCATCAGCTCTCTGTATGTGCGGTGCCACTCCTGGGCAGGCTGCACTTTTTTCACGTGGGGCAGCTCCCCTTGTGGAGCGCATTCCTTGTGCATGGGGCTCCCCTATGCAGGGGACACCCCTGTGTGGCACAGCACTCCTTGCACACATCAGCACTGCGTGTGGGCTAGCTTACCACACCGGTCAGGAGGCCCTGGGTTTGAACCCTGGACCTCCCATATGGTAGATGGATGCTTTATCATTTGAGCCAAATCTGCTTCCCTTTACTGACTTTTTAATAGCAGCCAGTCTAATAGGTATGAAATGATAGCTCATTGTGGTTTTGATTTGCATTTCCCTAATCACTAGTGATGCTGAACATTTTTTCATGTGTTTCTTTGCCGTTTGCATTTCTTATTTGGACAGTTGTCTTCACAGGCCCTTTGCCCATTTCTCAATTGGGTAGCTTGTCTTTTTATTGTTGAGTTGTATGATCTCTTTGTATATCATAGATATTAAACCCTTATCGGATAACTGATTACCAAATATTTTCTCCCATTAAATTGGCTGCCTTTTCACCCTTCTGACAAAGTCCTTTGAGGTGCAAAAGTGTTTAATTTTGAAGAGGTCCCATTTTATCTATTTTCCTTTTGTTGTTCACATTTTGAGTGTAAGGGCTAAGAAACTATCACCTACCACAAGATCTTAAAGATGTTTTCCTACATTTTCTTCTAGGAGTTCTATGGTTACTGTTTTAATATTTATGTCTTTAATCCATTTTGAGTTAATTTCTGTATAAAGTGTGATATAGGGGCCTTCTTTCTTTTGGATATGGCTATCCAGTTCTCCCAGCACCGTTTGTTGAATAGACTGTTCTGGCCCAGCTGGGAGGGCTTGACGGACTTTGTCAAAAATCACTTGACTGTAGATGTGAGGGTCTATTGCTGAGTTCTCGATTTGGTTCCATTAGCCAATGGGTCTGTCTTTATGCCAGGACCTTGCTGTTTTCACCACTGCAGAGACTTGAACAGACAGCTGCACACAATTGTTCATAGCAGCGTTACTCATAATTGCAAAAAACTGGAAACAACCAGGTGTTCATCGACTCAAGAATGGATAAACAAATTGTAGTGCATATCCACTATGGAATATTATGCAGTGGTAAGAAGAAATGAAGTTGTGAAGCATATGATAACATGTTTGTACCTGGAGGACATTATGTTGAGTGAAGCTAGCCAGTCACAAAAAGACAAATACTGTATGATTGCATTACCATGAACTAGACATACTATGTAAACCCCTTGGAGTTAATAATTAGAATAGAGGTCACCAGAAAATAGGAGGGTAAAGAATAGAAATCTAAGGGTTAATCAGTGCAAAATTGTTAAAAAGGGCTGCTTGTAAATCTTTGGAAATGAACAGAAATGGTTAAAGCACATTGTGGTGTTTGTAACTGGCAGTGCTATTGCATGGGTCTGACAGTGGTTGAAAGGGGAAGGCCAAGGTCATGCATATTACTAGAAGGAAAACTAAACTGTAACATGGGACTGTATAAGATAGTGAAACCTCATGTAAAACATAAATATGGGTGATATTGCATATGTAAGACTCTTCTTTACAAAATATAAATACAAATATACTAGAGAGAGAAAAAAAGAATCACAGCTATGTATGTCAGGCAAGGCATAGAGAGATTGAGAGTTGATGAGTTTTGTTTGTTTTTTGTTTATTATTACTGGAATAATGGAAGTGCTCTGGGAGTGATTAGGTGATGAATGCACAAACAAGTGATTACACCAAATACCATTGCTTGTACTCTTCGGGTGGATTTATGCTTTATTGATATGTATCAATGAGAATGAAAAAAAAAATGCTCAACAACAATAAAAAAAGAATCCAGCCACAGACTCATACATATAAGGTCACCTGATTTTAGGACAAAAATGACAGTGCAGAGGAATGAGTAATGAATTTTCTTCTCAATAAATGGTGCTAGATCACCTGGATACCCATGTTGAAAAATTCTTAACCACTATCTCAGTCCACACAGAAAAATCAATTCCAGATAGGTCATAGGTCTAAATGTAAAAGGTAAAAATTAGGGCTTTCAAAAGGAAACTAGGGGAATATCCTTTTGAGGATAAGAGAGGCAAAAAAATTAAACAGAATTCAAAATTAACCATAAAGAAACAAATTTAAATTAGATGATAAAAGCATTTTTCTTAACCAAGAGACGCCTTTAACAAAAGTGCAAAGGCAAACTCCCAAGTAAAAGATGTTTTCCATGCATATATATCACAAAGCATTCATTTCAACATACACAAAGAATGCCTACAGATCATTAAGGAAATGGCAGAAAACCAAAGAGGAAAAAGGCAAAAGACTTTTTTTTTACCTCTTCACTGCAGAGGATACCCAAATGACCATTATACATAGAAGAAAAAAATATTTGCTCAGCTTCACTATTCAACAGGAAAATAAAATTAAACCAAAATGGGTTACTATTACTCCATACCTACCATAACGCCAAAATGAAAATAATAGATAATATCAAGCTTTGGTGATGATGTGGATTTATTAGTCCATTTAAGCTGTATCTTATAATTTGTGCATTTTTTTGTACACAAGTTATATATCAATTAAAAAGTTAAATGAAATTCAATGCCCACTTATAATAAAACTCCTGGCAAACTAGGAATAAAGGGGAATTTAATCTAAGGACATATAAAAGATACAAACAATGAACACCCTGTTTAATGGTGAAATACTGAAAAATTTCCCCTTCATATCTAGAAAAGAAAAGCATGCTCACTGAACAAAGCTAAGAATATGATGTCAATTTCATTATGTGTAAGGGAATTACAAATTAAACCCCAAGAACCTGCATTCAAACCAACTACAATGGTTTCAGTTAAGAAATTTGATTATTTCAAGTTTTGTGAAGGATTTTGAACTGACTAGAATTCTCACTCCATGTTAATGAAACTGTAAATTGTTTCAGCCACTTTGCAGAGTGTTTGGCAGTATCTACTAAAGCTGAACTTATGCATATGGCAAGCATTGTCACTTCTAGGTATACATACCCATTAGAGATAAATACATACGTGCACCAAAGTGTATGTAAGAGAAAGGTTCTAGCTGCACTACAAGGAACAGCCAGAAAGTGAACATAATACAAATGCTATAAAAGGAAAATAGATAGGCGCGTATAAAAAGGGATACTATTTGTATTTGTAGAATCTTTAACTTTATTAGTATCTTTTTATTACTTATATTGGTTAATGGGTATATGAGTGTGCATGGCTTTTCTTTAAAAATATTTGTATTTAACGCAGTAAATAGCACTTTTTAGTGTCTTACAAAATATTCATTTAAATAATTATAGCTTCCAAAACAGCAAGCAAAATATAATGTAAACAAACAACAAATATGGGTGATTTTTAAAAATTATAATCCAAAATAAGTCAGAAAATGTTAGTAAGAAAGAGACAGGAAGGGAGGAAGTATTAGAAAACAAAGAGCATAAAAATTATAGGAATAATTCCAATTCTCTCAGAAATTACAATAAATATTAATGGATTTAATTCACTTGTTAAGACAAAGATTATTCGTTTAGGCATTTAAAACCAAACAAAATCTAGCCACATGCATGTGATGCTTAGAAGAGACACACTAACATAAAATTAAACAAAACTTTAAAAATAACATGAAAGAGAAATGCAAATCAAAGCTAGTTTTAGTAGCATCGATATCAAACATAATTATTTTTAAACTAACAAATAGCTTTTAAACATTTAGAGAACAGTGTGATTACTAAAAGTCAGTTTAAGTCTGTGAAACAAGTCCTGTGAAGTTAAACAAATCTAAACGTCAAGTGTGTGGTTCAACAAGCATCAAATCTATTCATTTATATCAGGCTTATTTCTATATTTTCATCACTGCTATAATAAAATTATTATCAGCTTTCCTCTAACCTACCAATTGTTTCATTCCCTCTACCACCCTTTTTTATTTGAATGTTTGGGCAAAACATTCTTTTAGCTTTCAACAACATTTTAGCTTTCAACAATATTGCAACTAAAGAGACAGTGCCAGTGACACTTTTTAAAAATGCATGAGCCTTTCATCAATTCCCTCTCAAGAATCTGTTTCCTTCTCTCCAAGAGAAATGACCCATCTTCCATTAGAAGTTTTTTGTTTTACCATATGCCACATATTGTGGTAGCATGCATAGTGGAAAACAAAACAACTTCCACTATTGTGGAGCTTATACTGTAGGTGGGAGAACAGTCAATATAGGAGAAGAAAAAACATTTAATAAGCAATATTACTGATGGACACATAAATTTAGAAGATATAAAAGAATCAGCTATTTAATGATTACTCAATTCCTTTTTTTTCAGTAAAGATGCACTTGACTCTAGAAAACTGAGAAGTCAGCAAAATTAAATTTACCTTGGAAAAATGTAAAGTGTTGAATTTTAATTAAAATCAAATTGCATTTTTAATTTTAAACATTAATAAATTAAAATTGAAATAAAAAAATTCATCTATATTTAAAATTTAATTACAAGACTTTGAGCTGTAGAAGGACTTAATTGGGAGAAAAAGAGGACTATAAATCTTGCACAAGTGACAATAAACAAATTTAATCAAAACCTGGTGCAGCACCAAAAAGTTTTACACAGTCTTAGGCTTCACTGTGCAAAGACTAAATAAGGGGAGTGCTATTCTTCAGTTCAAACTCTACCCATCTAGTGCATTGTGTTTTGGGCACAATTCTATATTTTTATATATTAATGCTTGTTGGATATTGAATCATACCGCCAAAAAGCGCACGTTCAAGTGTTAATCTGTGGTCCTGTGGATATAAACCCATTTGCAAATGGCACCCTTGAAGATGCTATTATTAGTTAAGGTGTGGTCTCATTTGTGGACAGGATCTTCCATCATCCTATTTTGGATGAGGACAAATAGAATCAGGGTAGGTTTTAATCCATATGACTGGAGGGCTTCAAAAGGGAGATTCAGAAGCAGTCAGTGAGGAGGAAGCCAGAAGCAGATGATGCCAAAGGCAGTGGGAACCAGAAGAGCAGACAGAAGGAAGAAATGATTGCCATCGGAGGGAGGATCGCCATCACCACAACACTGCCAACCTGCGGTAAAGCAAGGCCTTGTCAACATCTACATAGTGAACTTCCAAACTGAGACAATAAACACTTGCTGTGTAAGCCAACCCATTGGGTGGTATTTTTCATAGCAGCTCATGCAAACTAAGACAATGCTTTATCACTGCTACATAATAAAAAGTATCTGGAGCTAGCTAAAGTAAGCATGTATATTTAAAATAAAATATTATATAAAAACTTTTCTGAAAAGAAGCTCAGGATCACTCAGAATGCAAAGAAAGGCTTTCAACAGCTAAGCCCAAAGAAAGTTCAAGAAGCAGGGAAGCTCTGAGAAGCCCAGGAGTTTCCAGACTTTTCCTTTGACATTGTTGCAATTTGTATGAGTTGGCGATAAATCACTCTCACTTCTGAGTTTTTTAAAGATTCCAAATTTCCAGGAAAGAAAAACTGCATTGGTTTAATTTGGGATAGATGGCTTTCTATGATCAGAGGCATCATGCAGTAAAGGAAAGTTCTTACTCTTGTGTCCTGCAGTCAGTTCCATGAAAAGGGAAAAATATTGTGAGACCAGAAACCCACACAAGAGCATTATAACAGCATTTTAAGAAAAAGGCTGATAATGTTTTAGTATCTATGAGAGCATCCAGGAGAGTAGAGGTGGGTGCTGCAGAACCCTAGAAACATCTTTTGAATTAGAGTGGCAGCTGGTCATCTGCATGATCTAAGTAATTAGTGTACCAAGAAGGTGAAGCTTATCAAGAACGGTGATCTCCCTATGCACAAGTTGTGAGCATGTGAAGAGGGCATTTAGAGCAGCTGTACTTGCATTCCCCAAACCACCAGCAGCAGCAATCACCTGGCAGCTTGTCAGGAATACAGAATTTCTGGGAAGTGGATGTGGCTCAAGTGATAGGACTTCCGCCTACCATGTGGGAGGACCCAGGTTTGATCCTTGGGGTTTCCTGGTGAACAAGAAGAAGAGAAAGCATGCCTGTGTGGCAAGCCAGTGCTTGCGTGGAGAGCCAAGTGCCCCCCGTGGTGAGCCAAGCTGCGGCAAGCTGAGTGCCCACATGGTGAGCCAAGTGCCCACATGAGTACCCACGAGGCAATGGTGAGCCAGTGCCTGTGCAAGTGAGTCACGCGGCAAGATGATGATGCAACAAAAGAGAGACAAAGGGGAGACTCAAGGTGAAATGCAGCAGAGACCAGGAACTGAGGGGGCACAGATGACATGGAACCTCTCTCCACATCAGAGGTCCCCAGGATCCAATCACGGTGAATCCTAGAAGAGAAAAAAATGAGAAGACAAAAAGAAAAACAGACACAGAAGAACACACAGCGAATGGACACAGATAGCAAAACCAGCATGGTGGGGGAGAGGGGAAAGGGAAAGGGGGAATAGTAAATAAATAAATACAAATAAAGAATTTCAGGCACCACCCAAACTACTGAATTAGAATTTACTTTTTAATAAGATCCCAAGGTAATTTATACGTCCTTTACATTTTAAATAGTCCCAAGCAATGTGATTTGGCTAAAATAGAAAAAACTCAAATTTTAAAAAGTCAGATTAATTAAATTAATTATTATCTCTTTGTTTCAGGTGTCCTGGTTAGAAGTAAAAGGCATTTTTTTTTTCCTGATGATTGTGTATCTCTCTCTCTCTCTCTTTTTTTTTTTAACATTTTATATTTGCACAACTCTTGCATTTCTGGTATTAAAAAACATAAGAGGGAAGTGGACTTGGCTTAACGGACAGAGCATCCGCCTACCACATGGGAGGTCCGCAGTTCAAACCTCCTTGACCCATATGGAGCTGGTCGATGCGCAGTGCTGATGTGCACAAGGAGTGCCGTGCCACACAGGGGTGTCCCCCATGTAGGGAAGCCCCCCACACAAGGAGTGCGCCCCGTAAGGAGAGCCGCCCAGCGCAAAAGAAAGTGCAGCCTGCCCAGGAATGGCACCACACACAGAAAGCTGATGCAGCCAGATGACGCAACAAAAAGAGACACAGATTCCGGGTGCTGCTGACAAGAATAGAAGCGGACACAGAAGAACACACAGCAAATGGACACAGAGAACAGACAACTGGGGAGGGGGGAAAGGGAGAGAAATAAAAAAAAAAAAAATAAATCTTAAAATTAAAAAGACATAAGATATACCATTACCTAATAATGAGAAAATGTTCACAGTGATCTAAACTTTCATAAAAGAATTCAAATCAATTATCAAAACTGAGTAAATCAGTACTTAAACCACAAGTATGAGAAGAACTTTAAAAATTTCTCTAGATGGTAAAAGATTCAGTATCCACACAAAAGGAGGAAAAAGTTGAATACACGGGGAAAAAAAGGTCCTCAGTGAATGAGTAACTTTCACAAAGGAAATACTACTCTTCAAGAAAAAAAAGCTCCATATTCTCAGTGAGAGAAGAGAGAAAATTGCATAAATAAAATATGAGCAGGTTTCCATGAACTTGGATCAAACTTACAATAACAGAGTTATTGAAGATTAAGAAAAAAAATCTTTTACTTCAGAATACAATACTAAATAAGGAATAAATAGAATAGACACTGAAAAAAAATTCATTGTGAAGTAGAAGATCAGGTTAAGAATTTATCCAAGAACTCTGAGGAAAAAAAAAAGGACACAAAATGAAAAATTGGGAAAATGATAAATGGCACAGGAATAGAACAAGAGAATCCAATATACATATAACAAGAGTTTTAGAAGTAGAGACAGGTGGAGATGCAATAATTAAAGAGGTAACAAACGGGCAATTTTGTGGAGCTGAAGAATGAATCTTGAGACTGAAAGGAACTCACTAAAACTCACTAGATGTACTCTTCAAATTTTTTACTTTTTAGGATAGAGAGTAAAGCCTATAAATAATTCAAATAAAAAGGTTAAATACAAAATAAAGAGATTTGTTTTCAATTCTTCATATTGAAGACCATGATGTTCTTCCTATCATATAATTAGCTTTATTAATACACAGGGGGTAATAAAAGCTTTAGGTTTTCTGTAGAGTTCTCAGAGAAAGGGCATGTGATCCTAGTATGCTTTACCCAACCAAGTTATTGTTCATGCATGAGGGCAATAAAACCAACAAACAAGAAATGTTAGACACTTAAGTACAGACCCCATGTACTTGATGATTTACTTTAAAAAATCACTCCACTAAGAAATTGAGCCAATGGCAAGAGATTTCAAAGTGGGTCAGGAGGTAATTCCAGAGGTTACCAGTATGCCCTCTGTGATGGTCGGGCTATTGTGTCAACTCGGCCCGGTAATTGTGCCCAGTTTTTTGGTCAAACAAACACTGGGCTAACTGTAATACAAGGGCATTTATGGACTTCAGTCACCACTGACTTTACTGCAGTGGTAAATCATAGATAGCTGATTACAGTTACATCAATCAGGGAAATTGCCATCAGCAGTGAGTGATGCTTAACCCAATCAGCTGAATGCCTTAAAAGGGGAAGTGATTCCAGTGTTAAGAGAGAATTTCCCAGCTCGTCTTTGGACAGCCAACATCTCCCAGAACTTGTCAAGAACCTTCACTGGACTTTCATTGCAGCCCCTGTTTGCAGCCTGCCTGCAGAATCTGGACTTGTGCATCCCCATGGCTGCGTGGAAGACTCTTACAGAATCGCATCTACTGACAGATATCTCTTGTTGATTCTGTTATCCTAGAGAACACTGAGGTTCTACACACATCTTTTTTTAAAAATTTTTTTGTCTTTGATTTTTTAATGTTACCTTAAAAAAAAATGAGGTCCCCATATACTCCCCACCCCCCTCTCTCCACTCCTCCCCCCATAACAACAACCTCCTCCATCATCATAGGACAGTCACTGCATTTGGTGACTACATCTCTGAGCACTGCTGCACCTCATGGTCAATGGTCCATCTTGATATTATAGGCAGGGGAGACAATCTCAGGAATTCAGCACCCTGTCAGTGGACCTGACCTTGAAATATATGTTCCCAATGTGACAGTTAGACTCACTCATAATTTCCCTACACATGGCTCTTCAGTTGGCTAATGCTGCTTATACCTTATACCATAGAGCCTCCTTGCTCCTCCCTGTGTTTGACAACCTTGGATTCTCGACTTAACCTTCATTTTTGGATTTATGAGAGTTTTCCTACCTGTTCTGTCTCTTTTTACTTGGTTAGTTTCTTAAACCCGTGCATGTATAGGCTGTGGCATTCACTAGCCCTCCCTAAATTAAGTATATTGTAGGTCCCAGCCTGCCCTAAATCCATGTTCTACTTACCCCTAGCAAGACCCTTCTTCACAGCTGTCACTTCCATCTCCTTAGAGCCATACACCCCTCGTAAAATTCACTTCTCATTTAAAAGATATTGAATATTCCGTGTTGCTCCTCAAGAAACAAAATACTATAGCCAATGCTATAGTTTATGATTTGCAATTTCTTTCCACTGATATGCACCACAAGTATGTGTAACTATAAAAGAAAAAAACCCTGAAAACTGTTAAGAAATAATTGAATATGAACGCTTTTGTGATTTGAGCTACTATTACATTGGTAGAAATAGAGCATTATCTGACAGAGGTCCCCTGGGGTTCTAACTAGGGGTCCAAACAAATCATAGTGTAATCCATCGCATTTATACACAGAGTCTGCTTTGGGTTGATTCATGTGATTATCCTTGAAAGTGCTGCTGGATACTTTTATTTTTACTCCAGCCATTATAAAAAGGTACATTGCATGGTATAGGCAATTGCATTTACTAGAAATTGCCCTTGGCTTGCTTATTACGTGCATGGAGTTAAGGTGAGAGAGGGGAAAAAGAGCTCACTTAGTTATTTCCTTCAGCCTTGAAAAGAAAAACAAAATTCATCCATAGAAACTTCTTTCACTAGATTTCCATGTGAGAAATTCAGTGTCATGTATTTTGCTAAGAGGAAGAAAGTTGACCAAGAACGAGCATGTGAAATGCATCCATAGCTTAGTCAAGTTGTGTTAAGATCTCAGGAGCTGTGTCTAGCACAACCTTCAAATATGCTTATTATAGCTTGCTAAATTCCCATGTGCTGTGGGGTATGATAATTTCTGAAAAAGCAGTTCTCTGGCAGATTAGGAGAACAGTTTGCTTTTGCCTCGGGCCATTAACATTTTAATAAAATAGTTGTCAACTGTGATAACAATTCATTTTTAGGAGACTTTATCTAATATTAACCTTATTAAATAACAAGTTTATTATTGCTGACATGTAGATTTTCCAGCCTTCATCAAATATGTTTCTTGCTCCAGCTCTCTTTCACTCTCTCTCTTTAGAATTTTAGGTCAATTAAGCTGAATTTCTGTACCGAGTGCATGTTTACAAGTTTGTTGATTTGTTTTCCGTTGAAGTGATTTGAAAAGGATTCTCATTTCCAATAATAGTTGATTAAGCTAAGCACATTTTATGGGCTTTGTTGAGAAACGCAATCTGTTAAGCAGAAATAATTTACTGCTTTCAACTGATACTGGTGAAACAGACAGCTGTCAGTCTTACAACAATTTTGTTGTGATTAAAAAAAAAGGAGATGAAAGATTCAACTTAAATTTTATTTTTACAGGAAAATAAGGTGGTATAATGGATTACAATGATATTATGTTCCTTCCTAATAGCATGGTACCAAATATTTTTGGTTGCAATAACCATACCCTATTTAATTGAGAATTGATAAAGGAAAATATATTGACTATTAAGATTTACAAACTGCTAGGATGTGATTGTCCATGATGGGCTTAGAGAAATCAAAATGACCCACTGCAATAAGAGCCAAGGATTGAAAACAGAGGGAGAATAGTTAGAGGGTAAGAAAAAAGTTTGGAATCAATATTAAATTATAAAGAGTCAGACATGTTTAACCTAAAGTAATAGAAAGTAGAAGAAAGTCAGGAAAGTTGGGGTGCTTCATTTATTTTAAGCAAGGGAGAACATGAGTGATTGGAGTGGCAAACCTTTCTGCAACAATGCATAGAATTAGCTGTGGTGGTAAGACCTGCAGGCAGATGGCGCCCTCTCAGTAGACAGTTGCAAGAAGCTAACAAAGAGAGAAGAGTTTGCTTTTGCATCCAGCCATTAACATTTAGGTGAGGCCCTGAATTTGGAAGAGAGGGGAATAGGGAGAGAAATGAGATACACAATAGGCATTGCTGCAGAATATTTAAGAGAACTTGGTAAAAGGGTGAATGAGTATGAAAAGAAAAAAAATAAATAACTGAGATTTTCAGTTTCAAAATGTGGATAATTGATATCATCAACCATCAATTGGGACAAAAAAATACAAGGATAAAATGTTTTAGTGGGAAGGTACTGAGTTCTTTGACACCTGATTGTTTTTTTGTTTTTTTTTAAAGATTTACTTCTCTTCCCTCCCCCCCGCCCCCATTGTGTGCTCTCTGTGTCCATTCGCTGTGTGTTCTTCTGTGTCTGCTTGCATTCTTGGTGGCACCAGGAATCTGTGTCTCTTTTGTTGCGCCATCTTGCTGTGTCAGCTCTCCATGTGTGTGGCGCCACTCCTGGGTGGGCTGCACTTTTTTCGCACAGGGTGGCTCAATGCAGGGCACACTCTTTGCGCATGGGACATCCCTACATGGGGGACACCCCCGCATGGCAGGGCACTCCTTGCACGTGGCAGTGCTGCGCTTAGGCCAGCTCACCACATGGGCCAGGAGGCCCTGGGTTTGAACACTGGACCTCCTATATGGTAGGCGGACACCCTATCAGTTGAGCCACGTTTGCTTCCCACATGGTTGCTTTCTGAGTCTGTGGGTGACATCGAGGTACACTAACAAGCGTTTCTACTGAGCTAAACTATCAAGCAAGCTGCCTCATACATTTGCTGAATTAGGACTAAGCAAAGACTAAGCAAACCTAAGCTTTTGGCAGAAACTTTTTTTGGAGTAATGAAAACATTCTGAAGTGGACTGAGCTGATGACAGCACAACTCTGTGACAAAACTGAGAGCCAGTGAGTGTACACTTTGGATGGACTATACAAGACAAGGGACCATATAATACAGCAAACCCCATGGTGAACGATGGACTGTGGTTAACAGTGCAAATATGAGAATGTTCTCTCATGAACTATAGCAAATGTACAATACTACTTCATGGTGTTAATAATAGGATGCTTTGTGGGAAAAAATATACCAATATAAGCTATGGACTAGAGATAATGGTAATATCATGACAACAAACATTCTTATATCATTTGTAACAAATGTGTCACAATAATGTAAGGTGTTGGTGGTAGGGAAATGTATGAATATCCTATGTGGTATGCATGATTGTTTTGTTAATTCACAATTTCTCAAATAAAAAAAATAAAAAATATATATATACACATATGTACTTTGATGTTCACATAGAAAAAAACATTTTCCCAACTTAGATATGCTCCCAAATCCTACTCATTTTCCATTGGTACCTCCTAAATATATCTCTAATACATCTTTTTCTTTCCATTTCCGCACCACTGACTTGTTCAGAATTTTATCCTGCATATTCTACTACAACAGTCATTCAACCAGTCACTCTACTTTTAGTTTTATCCCTGACAGACATGATTGCTATTTGTGGAATGAAAATACATGCATAACGACAACACTTTCCACCATTGGCATTTGACTGTATGGGACATAACACCCTTTTTCATAAAATGAATTTTGCAATATTTTTTCAGTCTGAAACTAAATGTATAAAAATTATAACTGACCAATATAATTTCCAAAAAGTATAAAAACATGAAATTATAAATGTGAAAGAAAATAAAAGTATTTTGTGAAGAAATATATATTTCAATAGGTCAAGATACAGTCATCAGTATAATAGAAGGCATACTAAAGTCAACTGATAAATGGACAAATGCAGTCCAATGCAGATGAGTGGATTAAGTGACACAGCTACCATGGGCGGCACTGCCATTGATGATGCAATTCCCCGACAGAATATAAAACTCTTGGTAAAGTTACCAATAAGTCAATCTTTCTTGGATTTACATGATTGTTCCAATTCTGGAAATTCTGAAGTATATTAAAGCAAACAGAATGTACTAAAGTATAAAACAGAGGTAATGCCTAAACTTAGAGCATTATAATTCAGTTTTAACATACATGAATGCCCAACAGGACATTTTTCATCAGATGGTAGTATTCCGGACATTGCAGCAAGAGAGAAATACTGGTCCCCTCCTACTAAATGCCAGCAGTGCCCCCTAGCTAATATGAAACCTAGAAACTGCTACCTTAAGAGGCATAGAGCCACCAATGAAAACCAGCTTTGACCTTTCAAAGGCTTCAAATGCATCTCCTTCAGCATGGTGCCACCTATGATCTGCTTCTTTCATGATTCCTGTCTCAACATCTATGCCCAAATGCACTAAACTGCTGTGTATTTGGGGGCTATTTATTGGTTTGGGCTTCCCCAAGAGGTGGGGATGGCTAATCACTGATCTTGGCTTTTGATTAGGGACTTCAGATCACTGGGGGCCCAGGTCTGAGGGCAGCCACTGTTCCATCCCGCCAGGACAAAGGCGGTGGCAGAGGAGATTTAAACACAGTACGCTTCCTCGGGACTGTGGGGAGTAGTTAGTTGAAGGGCTGCATTTTCTGGGCAGGTCAAAAAGTTCAGCTTCAAGGAGCCATGGAAGAGCTCCTGGTACACTGCCTGACCCCGTCCCCAGGGCATGCTGGAGCTGGTAATGCTTGCTCCACCAGTCTCTGACCTTGTTTTGACTAGGAAACACTGGCTTGGGAAACTCTTCCCTGGCAGGCCCTACTCCCAGAATTTTCCATCCAGGTAAGAGCAGTTTAGGACAATGAAAGAAGTGTAAAGAACTATAGAGGTTGACAATCTGGGGCAAAGGCTTGCCTGAGCTAAACACCCTGGAGAGAGAGGTCTGTGTCATGGGAAACTGAGGGGACAGTCAAACTCCTGCAAACAAGGCAACTCCAAAAAAACTAACAATCGTAAGTTTAGGGCAAGACACAGGCCCAGAAAGACAGAGAAAACCCTGCTCACTGCATTTGCCACGGGCAGACCTTCCTGATAGGAGCTGAAGCTTAGGAACATCTTTCTTATCACCGGCTGGTTATAAAATCAAGAAACAAACATCTCAGGGAATAAATTCCAGAGTTAATATTTTAAAATATTTAAATGTGCAATGTGCAATGAAAGAGTACAAGGCAAAGAACTAGGAAATTATATCCTATCCAAAGACAGAAGCTAAAAATGTGTCAATTTCTCATCAAAAACCATGGAGGCAAGAAGACAATGGGTTGAAGTAAAATAACTGCCAACCAAGAATTTTATATCAGCCAGAATTTCTTTGAAAAATGAGGGAGAGAGTCAGACATTCCAAGATAAACAAAAGCTGAAGGAATTCCTCACTAGACCTGCCCTATAAGCAATGCTAAAGGGAGTCCTTCAGACTGGAAGGAAAGAACAATAGAAAGTAGTTCAAAGCAGCATAAAGAAAAAAAAAGATCTGTCTAAAAGGTAACCATTCGGGTAATTATAAATGCCACTATTATTGTAGTTTATTTAGTAAGTAACTTTCCTTCTTACTTCCTACAGGTACTAAAATGCAAACGCACAAAAAGTAACGACAAATCTATGGTTTTGGATATACAATGTACAAAAATATAAGTTGTAACAAGTACAACAAAAGATGGGGGACTGAGGCATTTAGGAAAATTCTGTGTATGCTACTGAAGTCAAGTTGGTATGAAACCAAATATGATTGATACATATTGAGGATGTTAAATTTTACCCCATGGTGACCACAAGGAAAATAGATGAAAAATATATCCAGATGGAAGAGAGAAGGCACTCATATATGCTAAATGTATGACTTACAAAGACCAAATGGCAAAATGGAAGAAGAAAATCCTGTATTATTAGTAGTTATTTTCCCTGTAATTTTAATTAACCTCTCCAGTCAAAAGGCAGAGATTGGGAGAATGGATAAAAACACATGACCCAACTATATGCTATCTGTAAGAGACTCGCCTTAAATTCAAAGATACAAGTAGCTTGCAAGTGAAAGGATGGGGAAAATCTACTATGCAAGTAATAACCAAAAGAGAGCTGGGGTAGCTATGCTAACATCAGATAAAATAGAAGTGAAAAACACCTACAAGGGACCAAGATGGTCATTATCTTCTGATAAAGGGGTCAATTCAGTAGGAAGATATAACAATTATAAATATATAATTGCACCTAACAGCAGAGCCCAAACTATATGAAGCAAATAATGACAGATTTGAAGGGAGAAATTGATGGTTCTATATTAATAGAAGACTTTAACATATCACTTTCAATAATGGAAAGAACACCTAGGAAATAAGGAAATATGCAAGATCAGTAAGAAGATAATAAGGAAATATGCAAGACATGAACAACTAGATCTGAAAGATATATACATATATAGCATTTTAACCAACAACAGAATACACATTCTTCACAAATACACATGGATCATTCTCTGGGATAGACCATCTCTGAGGTCAGAAAACATGTCTAAATAAATTTTTAAAATATTGAAATCTAACAATGTACCTTCTTCAATCACAATGGAATGAAGATAGAAATTAGTAACAGAGTAATGGAAAATTCACAAATATGGGCCACACCTTAAGTGAAGTAAATTCATCAAAAGTTCCCATTTACAATCATTTCATATCAACAGGAATGGATTCAAAACATGTTTTCCTGGGGTACATATTATTTCAAGCCAGTACGCTTGATGTTTTCTGGACTCTTTGAATTTCCGTTTTTTCTTTGTTTTTTTGTTTTGTTTTTTTTTTGTCTTTCAATAATTTTGGAAAATTCTTAACCATTATCTCTTCAAAGTTTTCTTCCAGCTTATTTTCCTTCTTTTCTTCCTTAATTCCAATTACATGTACATTAGACCTCTTTGACATTGTCCCACAGCTTTTGGATTCTCTTTGTTTGCCTGTCTGTTTGTTTTGCTCCTTTCTTCTCATTGTCTCCATTTCGGGAATTTCTGTTGATCTATCTTCAAGATTGCTAATCATTTTCTTAGTTTTGTTGAATTTACTGATGAGACTACCAAAGACATTCTTCATGGGTTTTTTTTACATTTGATTCTTTCTTATTCTTTTTCTCTGTGCTGTAAGTCCCCATCTATTCATGCATGTAGTCCATCTTTCCTGCTAATGCCTTTAATGTTTGTTATAGATAATTTAAATTTCCTATTTGGTAGTTTCAATATCTGTGTCATATCTGAGTCTGTTTTTGTGTTGTTTTTTTAAATCTCCTGATTGTGTGTGTATGTTTGTTTTGCTTTGCTTTTGCCTTCAGAATATTGTGTTGTTTTGGTTGAAAGCCATACACCTAGTATAAGATGGTAGAATCCAAGGTACATAGTATTTATGCCTAGAAACAGACACACTGCTTCCTTTCCTAGGCCTACTGTGTGGGGTGTTGAGTCATTCTGGTCAAGAACTGAGCTGACTTAGAGATTTACTGTTTCTGTAGTTACCCTCATTGCTGAAAGGCTTCCCAGTCCTTCACGTTATACTTGGGGAGGGCTGGTTCATCAAAAAGGTACTCTCAGTGCTTCTGCAGCTTTAGTTCTTTCCTTTGCACTTGCACCTTAGCAAGTGTTTCTCCTCGTGTCCCTGCCCCCTCCCTAGAACAGACTACTATTACTTGTTCCTCAATGCTGGCTAACCAGATGATGGGGAAAGTGGGGACATGCGCTGTTTTTCTGGTTCAGCTTCAGTCCTCAGCCCAAGTTGCCCTGGCACTGGCTCCCAGGAGTAGGGACTTCTTAGATTTCCTGCCCCTCCACCAATGGCAGATCTTGAATGGTTGGTGCCCAGGACATTTTCCTGACCCTCATCCAGGAATAGAGTAACTTTTAATTATTGTTCCCTTTTCTCAGCTACAGTGGGTATTTATCCATGATTTCAAGGCCACAAGGTTTGATGCCCCTTTTCTAAAAGCTTAAGGCTTTTGATTTATGGGGGAGGTAGGAAAGAGGGAACTAGGCAGGGCTTTTTGCCTTCTCTGCACTGGCTGCTATTTCTTTCCCCAAGGACTGATCAAGGAAGCTGGCCCCATCTTTCTTGTGAGCACCCAGTGAGAGCAGGGCATCAAGTAAATATTGGCACACCAATGTTTATAGCTGTGTTATTTACAATTGCCAAAACAAGTGTTCATCAAGTGATGAATGGATATACAAACAATGAAATATTATTCAGCTATAAAAAGAAATGAAGTCCTGATACATGTGACAACATGGAAGAATCTTGTTGAATGAAATAAGCCAGACGCTAAAGGAGAAATATTGTATTGAAATAATTAGAATAAGCAAACTCATAGATTCAGCATCAAGGATATAGTTTATCAGGGGACAGGGTGGGAATAGGCAATGGGAAGTTAAGGCTTAAAATGTACATAGCTCCTATTTGGAATGATGGAAATGTTTTGATAATGGATGGTGGAAATGGTAGCACACCACTATATTACCAGTAGGAGACTTTAATTAATGGAAAGAACATCTAGTCAGAAGATCTATAAGGAAATACACAAGATTTGAATGACAACCTAAACCAATCAGACCTAACAGTCTGTATATAAAATATATATAAAATACACTTCGCCCAACAATAACAGTATCACATTCTTCTCAAGCACACATGGATCATTCTCCAGGATAAGCCATCTGTGAGGCCACAAATTAAGACTAAACAAATGCAAAAATATTGAAATCATACAATGTATTTTCTTAACAATGGAATGAAGTTAGAAATCAATAACAAAGGAAGAAATGGAAAATTCACAAATACATGGCAATTAAATAATACTCTTAAACAACCAGTGATTTAAAGAGGAAATCCCAAGGGAAATTGGGAAATACCTTGAGACAAATGAAAACTAAAATACAACATATCAAAATTGCAGGATGCAGCAAGAGCAGTGCTGAGAGAGAAATTGATAGTTCTAAATGTGTACATTAAAGAAAAAAGAGGGAGTGGCTTTAGCTCAAGTGGTTGAGGGCCTGCTTCTCATGTTTTGCCTCAAAACTAGAAGAACTAGAAAGAGAACAGCAAACTAAACTCAAAGCTAAAAGAAGGAAGGAAATAAAAAGACTAGAGTGTAGATACATCAAGTAGAGAACTAAAAAAAACAATAGGGAGAATCAACAAAACCAAGTCAGTTTTTAGAAGATATTAATAAAATTGACAAACCTTTAGCTAAACTGACAAAGAAAAAAAAGAAGCCAGAAATGAGTAAAGTCTGAAATGAAAAGGGGAATATTACTACCAATCTCACTGACATAAAAAGGCCTAAAAAGGATACTTTGAACAACTGTAGACTAACAAATGAGATCATGTAGAAGAAATAGATAAATTCCTAGAAACACTCCCACTACCTACAATGATTCAAGAAGATATAGATCTCAAATGATGCATAACAAGTAGAGAGATTGAATAAGTAATCAAAAGGCTCCCAACTAAGAAAAACGCAAGACCAGATGGCTCCACAGAGGGAATTTTACCAAACATTTCTAGAGGAATTAACACTAGCCCTGCTCAAACTCTTTTAAAAAAATTGGAAAGTAGGGAACACTCCCTAATTCATTCTGAGATTAATAGCACCCTCATACTAAAGCCAGATAAAGATACCATATGAAAAGAAAATTGCAGACCAATATCAAAAGCCAATAACCAAATGTATATGGAAGCATAAGAAAGAGGTCCCAGATAGGCAAGGCCATGCTGGAAAAGAATGATGAAGTTGGAGGACTCACACTTCCTGATTTCAAAACTTATTACAGAGAATCAGAGTTGGCTCAGCTGACAGAGAGTCCACCTACCATACAGAAGGTCCAGGGTTCAAACCCAGGATCTCCTGACCCATGTGATAACCTGGCCCATGTGCAGTGCTGATGCATGCAAGGAATGCCATGCCACACAAGAGTGTCTCCTGCATAGGGAGCCCCACGCACAAGGAGTGCGCCCCGCAAGGAGAGACCCTGCCCCATGTGACAGAAGTGCAACCTGCCCAGGAGTGGCACTGCACACATGGAGAACTGACACAGCAAGAAGATATAACAAAAAGAGACACAGATTCCCAGTGCCGCTGAAAAGAATGCAAGCAGATGCAGAAGAATACACAGTAAATGGACACAGAGAGCAGGGGAGGGGGTGAGGGGAGGGGAGAGAAATAAATAAAAAATAAATCTTTAAAAAAACCTTACAAAGTGAGAATAATCAAACAACATGTTAGTGGGACAAAGGCAAACATATAGAACAACGGATATGAATTGAGAAATCAAAATCAACTGTCACATTTAGGGCTGATTTTTAACTGGGGACCAAAGCCCACTCAATTGAGGAAGAATAGTTTCTTCAACAAATGAGAAAACTGGATCACCATTTGCAAAAGAATGAAGGTGGACTCCTACCTCACACTATAAACAAAAATCATCTCAAAATAGGCTGTACCCCTAAAAATAAGAACCAGAATTATAAAGAAAACATCAGGAAGCATCTTCAGGGCCTGGTGTAAAGCAATGATTTCTGAGACTTTTCACTCAAAGCAAAAATAATAAAATGAATAAATAGATAAATAGGACCTAATAAAAACTAAAACCTTTGTGCCTCAAAGGACTTTATTATGAAAGTAAAATAACAACTTACGCAATGGGAGAAAAAACTTGGAAATGATATATCTGATAAGAAGCTAATATCCAGAATATATTAAAAAATTCTTTCAACTCAAGAGCAAAAAGATAAAACAACCCAATTAAAATTGGGCAAAAGACTTGAATAGACTTTTCTCCAAAGAATATATAAAATGACTAAAGGGCACATAAAAGGATGTTTGACATCATTATCCATTTGGGAAATGCAAATCAAAACCTGAGATATAATTTCATACTCATTAGGCTAATATTTGTAAAAAAGGAAACTACAAGTGTTAGAGATGGTGTGGACTCATTTACGGCTGGTGGCAATGTAAAATGGTGCAGTCACTTTGGAAGACAGTTTGGTAGTTCTCAGAAAGTATAGATGACCAGACACCCTTTCAGAAGCCTACCTAACCTGTGAGGTTGGTGCAGCTCAGTATAGAAACATTTGCCTTGCATATAGGAGGTCCCTGGTTCAATTTCCAGTATCCCCTAACAGAAGCGATCCAAAGAGTGATCCACTGAGTTGTCAGGCACCTGGATAGCACCTTATGACAGAGAACTTACAGAATGAAATTTTTTTGTGTTAGGTTTTCCAATGTTATTTTTTATTTTATCATTTTTTAATTATTTATTTTATTCACTAAAACTGGATACTTTGAAAAAATGTATGCCAGCAGGATGGATAACTTATATGAAATGGATGAATTTCTAGAAACATG
The DNA here is from genome assembly GCF_030445035.2 of Dasypus novemcinctus. Classification (NCBI taxonomy): domain Eukaryota; kingdom Metazoa; phylum Chordata; class Mammalia; order Cingulata; family Dasypodidae; genus Dasypus; species Dasypus novemcinctus. The sequence goes on along the minus strand of NC_080694.1, from coordinate 51,332,773 downwards.
CAAGGAACCTACATTGATGAAAGAAGAAATTGATTAACTCAACAGACAAATCACAAGTAACAAGATTGAAATAGTCATCAAAAACCTCCACGATGGCTGCTGATGGTAGGGAGATGGAAGAAGAGATACAGTGTGGGGGCGTTTTCAGGATTTGGAGTTGTCCTGGATAGAGCTACAGGGATGGATGCTGGATGTTGTGTGTCCTGTCATGGGCCACTGGGTGGACTGGGGGAGAGTGTGGACTACAATGTGGACCACTGTCCATGTGCTGCAGCAGTGATCCAGAACATATTTGCCAGGTATGGTGGATCGGCTGCAATGACGGAAAAGGTTGTTGATGTGGAAAGGGTGGGGTAGGGGGTATATGGGGACCTCATATTATTTTAATGTAACATTTAAAAGAAAATAAAGAAGAAAAAAAATTTTAATTAAAAACAACAACAACAACAACTCCCAACTAAGAGCCCAAGACCAGATTACTTCACAGGCTAATTCTACCAATCATTCAGGAAAGAAATAACATCGATCCTACTTAAACTCTTCCAAAAAAGAGAAGCAGAGAAAGCATTGCCTAATTCATTCTATGATGCCAATATTACCCTAGTACCAGAGTCACATAAAGATGCCACCAGAAAGGAAAACTACAGATCAATCTCTCTAAAAACCCTGTATGCTAAAATCCTCAAAACATACAAGCAAACACACAAAAAAAGCCCCTTGCTAATCATATTCAACAATATATCAAACAAATTATACACCATGACCAAGTGGGTTTCTCCTTGATATACAACGATGATTCAACATAAGGAAGTAAACAGTGAGATATACCACATTAACAGATCAAAACAAAAAAATCACTTGAACATTCTATTGATGCAGAAAAAGCATTTGACAAAGTACAGGATTCTTTTTAGATTAAAAAACACTTCAAAAGATAGGACTAGAAGGAAACTTCCCCAACATGATAAAGGGTATATTTGAAAAATGTACAGCTAACATCATACTCAATGGTGAAATGATCAGGGCTTTCCCTCTAAGATCTGGAATAAGACAAAGACGCCTACTGTCACCACTCTTATTTAACATTGTGTTAGAAGTACTTGCTCTAGCACTTAGGCAAGAAAAAGATATAAAAAGCATCCAAGTTGGAAAAGAAGTAATAATTTCACTATTTGCAGATGACATGATCCTATACATAGAAAACCCTGAGAAATCTACAACAAAGCCCCTAGAGCTGAAAAACAAGTTCAATAAAGTGGCAGGATATAAGATTAACATGCAAAAATCAGTAACATTTCTGTATACCAACAATGAGCAATCTGAGGAGGAAATCAATGAAAAAATTCCATTTACAATAGCAACTAGAAGAATCAAATAACCTAGGAATAAATTTAACTAAAGATGAAATGGACTTGTGCTCAGAAAACTATATAACATTGTTAAAGGAAATCAAAGAAGACCTTAATAAATGGAAGAACATTCCATGTTCATGGATTGGAAGGCTAAACATCATTAGGATGTCTGCCCTACCCAAACTGACTTACAGATTTAGAGAAATAACAATAAAATTCACAACACCATTTCTTACTGAATTGGGAAAGCTAATTATGAAATTTATTTGGAAGGACAAAGGGCCCAAATAGCAAAAACCATTGAAAAAGATAAACCAAATTGGAAGAATCATGCTACCTGACTTTAAAGCATACTATAAAGCTACAATGTTCAAAACTGCATGGTACTGGCACAAGGATAGACAAACCGATCAAAAGAACAGAATTGAGTTCTGATATAGAGCCTCACATATATGGTCAATTAATATTTGACAAGGCTACCAAGCCCACTCAACTAGGACATAATGGTCTCTTCAAAAAATGCTACTTGAAGACCTGGATATCTATATCCAAAAGAATGAGAGATGAACACCATCTCACACCCTATACAAAAATTACTCAAGATGGATCAAAGACCTAAATATAAGAGGCAAACCACAAAGCTCCTAGAAGATAATATAAGGAAGTATTTATGAGATGGTGTAGTAGGAATTGGTTTCATAAACTTTACACCCAAAGCATGAACAATGAAAAATAAAATAGATAAATGAGACTTGCTCAAAATTAAAAACTTTTGCAAACCAAAAGAGTTTGTCAAGAAAGTGAAAAGGTAGCCTATGCAATGCAAGAAAATATTTGGTAAACATCTATCAAATAAGTGCCTAATATCCACCATTTATAAAGAAGTCCTATACCTCACAAATAAAAAGACAAACAACCCAATTTAGCAAGAGATTTGAATAGACACTTCTCCAAAGAAGAAATACAAATAGCTAAAAAGCACATGAGAATGGGAGGTCCGCGGTTCAAACCCTGGGCCTCCTTGACCCGTGTGCAGCTGGCCTATGCGCAGTGCTGATGCATGCAAGGAGTGCCCTGCTGCGTAGGGGAACCCCATGCACAAGGAGTGTGCCCCATAAGGAGAGCTGCCCAGCGCAAAAGAAAGTGCAGCCTGCTCAGGAATGGTGCCGAACACACAGAGAGCTGACACAGTAAGATGATGCAACAGAAAGAGACACAGATTCCCATGCCGCTGACAACAACAGAAGCAGACAAAGAAGACGACGCAGCAAATAGACACAGAAGAACAGACAACTGGGGTGGGGGAGGAGGGGAAGGGGAGAAAAATGAATAAATAAATAAATCTGAAAAAAAAAGCACATGAGAAGATGATTAACATCACTAGGTATTAGGAAAATGCAAACCAAAACTGCTATGACATATCATCTTACAACTATTAGACTGGTGGCTATCAAAAAACAGAGGACTACCAAGTGTTGTAGAAGATATGGAGGAAAGGGAACACTCATCCACTGCCAGTGGGAATGTGAAGTGGTTCAGTCATTGTGGAGAATAGTTTGGTGGCTCCTCAGGAAGCTAAATATAGAACTACCACATGATCCAGCAATCTCACTTCTGGGTACACACCCAGAATAATTGAAATCAGGGATATGAACAGATACATGCACACCAATGTTCACAGCATCATTATTCACTATCACCAAAAATTAAGCAACCTAAGTTCCATCAAAAGATGAATGGATGAGCAAACCATGGTATATACATACCATGGAATATTACTCTGCTGTAAGGAATCCAGTATTAACAGGGGACAACATGGATGAATCTTGAAGGCATTATGCTGAGTGAAGTACGCTAGTCACTGAAGAACCAAATATTACATGACCTGACTGATATGCCTTAACCAAATTGACCAGACACACAGAACTAATGTCTGGAAGAGAGGTTACCAGGAGACAGAAAGGGAGTAGAGGTTGGTGAGCTGATGTTCAATATGAGGAAAATCTAAGATAAGGTAGAAGGGGGTGGCTGGGCAGGGGATGGGGATAATAGTGGTGTGATTGGGTTCAAGGATGCAGAAATGTGAGAAGTAGAGCAGGTGCTTGGGTTGGGCTATCCATGGAACTGGGGTGAAGGTAAGAGGTTGGAGCAGGTGAACTCAGTTGATTCACAGGTCTGTAGGCAAAACTACAATGTTGGGAATGTGCTTTTGGCAAATATGGCAGGGGAGGATTACTGATGCAAGGTATCAGGGGTTGGGGGAAGTGTGGGATAGGGGACACCAGGGACATGCCTTTACGGAATACGAAAGTGTTCATCTTGTCATATTGTATTATCTCAGTGGGTGTAGACACACATAGTAAGCAAGAAAATATTAAACTCTCATCCTGGAGAATCCTGCTTTGCTCTCAATGGAGGGGCAAGAATCTCTTGAGACATAGGCAATGCCTAATAAAGGAAAACAGTTCAACATGTCAAACCCTCAAAATTACTGTATGTAACAATGGCCTTATTCTTCAAAAATTGAATCTTAGTGGTTACCATAGGTTCCGAGGGGAGAGGGAAGGAAGAATAGAATAGATGGAACATAGGGCATTTTTAAGGCATTGGAATTATTCTGCATGATCTTGCAACAGATACAGCCCATTTAAAATTTTGTCAGAATCTATAAAAGTGTATGGACAAATGTAAACCATAATGTAAACCACTAACCATAGTTGGCAGCAATGCTTCAATATTTGTACATCAATTTTAACAGATTTACATTGACAAGTAAAATGTTATCAATGGCAAGAGTGAGGGAATGGGAGGAGTTTGGGTATATGGGAATCCCCTATATGTTCTATGTGACTTTTCTTAACTGAAAGCTTCTTTGAAGATGAAGCAAAAAAAAAAAAAAAAAAAAGACACTGGGGAACATACAGAAGAAATTGACACTGTACATAAAAAATAGATCTTACAGTGATGACACAATGAAAAAAAAGTTTATTTTTTTGTTTTGTATTTTTTGTTATATTTTATTATTATTTTATACTCTTATTTTTATTTGTGGTTTTTTGGCTTCGTTTTGGGGGAGGTATTGGATCACAGAAGGGTAACAACTGTGGCAGGGGAGGATCACTGATGTAGGGTATTGGTGATGGGGTAATGCATAGGGAGTGGTGCACCTAGGGCATGCCTCTGTGGCATATGAATATGTTCAAGTGGTTATGGCATGTTGTCTCAGTGGGTGGAGGCCCACCTAATAACTGAAATAATATTGAATTCCCATCCTGGGAGTCCTGCTACTATATTCTCTAATAGAGTGGCAAGAATCTCCCAAGTATATGGGCAGTGCCTAGCAAAGGAGGACAGACAATTATGCCAGGCCCTTGATATTGACAATTGTACTTGTGAACCTTTTTCTTCTGAAATTGAAACTTAGCTTAGTATTATATATTACCTAAGAGTTACCTCCTGAAAGCCTCCTTGTTGCTCAAATGTGGCCTCTCTCTGAGGCAAACTCAGTATATAAACACATTACCTTTTCCTGGCATGGGACATGACTCCTGAGGACGAGCCTCTCTGGCATCAAGAGATTATTACCAAGCACTGACTAGTGATGAATCTGGAAAAAGACTTTGACCAAAAGAGGGAAATATTAAATACAAATGAATTTTTATGACTAAAAGATTTCAAAGTGAGTTAGGAGGTCATTCCAGAGGTTACACTTATGCATGTCTCGACAGGATCTCATTGACTGCCACAGTAAACAGTGTCTCAAACAGTGGGGCTCCTGAGGGCTCTAGAGACCTCTAAGACATTATAAGCAGGACAGACAATCTCAGGAATTCGGCATTCTGTCAATGGGCCTTATTTTGGAATATGTTTTTGCCAAAGTAACAGAGTTAGGTTCATGTATAATTTCCTTATTCATGGCTCTTCTGTCCCTTTTATTTGAAATTTTAATTGACACTACACTTGTTAAATATATGTTCCAGAGACTTGGATTCTTCAGTCTAGCATATGCCGGTTGAGCCCTGAATCTCAGCAGAGTTGCAACACCTACTCTTCAGGTCATCAGACTCACCCAAGACAACTAACAAAAGGATGGTGATGGGTAAAACCCATCTAAGGAAGCAGAGAGTGTCTGCAACTACAAGCAATAGAGTTCTATCCATCTACCCAATAGGATCTAAGCCCCTTCTCAACTGGAGACAAGGTGGGCATCACCATCCCAAAACCCTCAATACTGAAGAACGAACAAACAAAAAGGGGAAAGAAATTATGGATTAAAATACTTATTATTATTCTAGCAATGGAAGAACTTGTATCATTGATATAAAGGCAGTGTCCACCAGAGATTCTGGTGGGAGTGAGAGAGAAGAACAGGTGCAACACGGGGGCATTTCTGGAACATTGGAATTGTCCTGCACTACATTGCAATGATGGATACAGACCACTATACATTTAGTCAAAATCTATAAAAACATGTGGGGCAAATTGTACACTGTAATGTAAACTATAGTCCTTGGTTAGTACAATGTTTTAGTATGTGTTCCCCAATTGTAACAAATGTATCACACTAATGAAAGTTGTTGTTAATGTGGGAAGATGTGGGGGTGGGGGTATATGGGAATCCCCTATATTTATGATGTACAATTTATGTAACATAAATCTTCCTTAAAAAATATATTTTTAAAGAAGAACAAAGTTAGAAGAGTCACACTTCCCAATTTAAAACTTCATAAAGTTACAGTTATCAAAACAGCATGGTACTGGCACATATAGAGACCAATGGAATCTTATTAGGTGTTCAAATATAAACCCTCATACCTATAACCAAATGATTTTTATCAAGGGTACAAAGTCTACTCATTGGGAAAAGAACTGTCTCCTCAACAGAGGTGCTGGGTAATCTAGATATCCACTTTCAAAATAACTCATGATAAAAACTCTCAGCCAACTAGGAATAGTAACAAACTTTTCTAACTGAAAAAGGATATCTCATAATATGTATAGTTAACATCCTACTTAACAGTGATAAAATGAATTGCTTTCCCCTAAGATCAGGAATAAGACAAGGATGCACGCTTTCACTGCTTGTATTCGAAAACCAACTGGAGAGGTAAAGCATTGTAATAAGACATAATAAAATATGAAATAAAATAGAATGTAGATGAAGAACACTCTCCCTATGTTCCTATTTGCATGAGATATAATTATTTACGCAGAAAATTCTATGGAATCTACAAAACAACTACTGGAACTGAAAAGTGATTTTAGCAAAGTTGTAGGGTACAAAGTTAAAATACAAAAACCACTTGTACTCTTATATGTTAACAGTAAACAAGTGAAATTGGAATTTTAAAAAAAAATTATACTTATTGTAACTTGAAAAAACAGAAAATATTTAGAAAAAAATCTCATTAAAATCTTTAAGAGCTATACTATAAAATATGACAAGGAGAAAAAGGTCCTAAATAAATGGAGATATGTGCCATATTTGTGGATTAAAAACATCATATTGGGGAAGTGGATGTGGCTCAAGCAATTGGGCTCCCATCTACCACATGGAGGGTCCCAGGTTCAGCTCCTGATGAAAGAGAGCTGGACTGCGTGGAGAGCTGATGCAACAAGATGACACAATAAAAAAGAGACACAGAGGAAAAGACAATAAGAGACACAACAAGTCAGGGAGCTGAGATAGCTCAAGCAATTGAATGCCTCTCTCCCATGTTGGAATGTCCCAGGATCGATTCCCAGTGCCTCCTAAAGAGAAGGTGAGAAGACAAGCAGACATAGATGAATGCACAGAGAATGGACACACACAGCAGATAGCGAGCATAAGCAACAAGGATAGGGGAATAAATATAATAAAATAAATATTTAAAAAACAAAATGAAACATAATAGTAAGATGTAAATTCCTTTCCAGTTGATCTATACATTCAAAATGATTCCAGTAAAAATTTCATAAAAGTTTTTTTTTTATAAATTAGCAAGTCATCCTAGAGTTTACATGGAAATTCAAGACCTAGAGTATGCAAAATAATTAAAAAAAATAAGAACAGAGTTGAGGAAGTTGTCCTACCTGATTTAAAGAGACTATAAGACTACAGAAATTTAGACAGTTTGGTATTGGAAAAAGACAGAAATATAGGTCACTAGAAAAGACTAGAGAAGATACAAATGCAGACCTACTCATATATGAGCAATTGATATTTGACAAAGTTCCCAAGGTAAATCAATGTGGAAAAAATGTACTTTCAACAAATACTGTGGGACCAACTGAATATCCTTAAAGAAAGAAAAGAATATTAACCCTTACCTCACAACACACAATTTAACCCAGAATGGAGCATGGATATAAATACAAGTCCTAAAACTATAAACTTCTAAAAGGAAAGAGGAAAAAATCTTTGAGACTTTGGTGTAACTACATAAAACACCAAAAATAATAATAAAAGGAAAAATGATAAATTCAATGACACTAAAAATGTTTTCTCTTCAAAAGAAACCATTCTGAAAACAAAAATGGAAACTATAGCCTGGGAGAAACTTTTGCCACACATATTTTTTTTTAAAAAAAGACTTGCATCCAGAATGTAAAAATGAGTCTTCCAACTCATGACAAAAATCCAATTAAAAAAGGTAAAAATATTTGAGCAGACATTTCATGACAGAAGACATAAACAACCAAAAATATTGGCAACGTGATTAGTCATCAGGAAACTGCAAATTCAAACCAGAATGAAATATCACTACATTCCCAACTGAATGACTAAAATTAAAAATACTTAACATACCAAGTGCTGGAGAGGATGTTTATGCAAGTGGAAAATGACACAACTAACTTAGAAAATAGTTTGGTAGTTTCTTAAAAAGCTAAAAATGTCACTCCTCTCCTAGATATTTCACAATATCTTTGTGGCCTACAAAGACTATGTAAAAAATTGAGATTTCTATTCAGTAGAAGTAATAAACATTAAAAGTAATAACTATGTATATTTAGAAATAAATATGTATATTTAAGTATATATACATATGACATTCTTTTTCTTTTGCAGCACCTTAAATGCCTTTTTATGTGATACGGTAACACTATACTGAATTCATTTTAATCTTTTTGATAATAATTTGCAGTGTGAAAGTAACGATAAGTAATTAATGCTATAAAATTGAGAGTCTATGTGCCAGATCTCTTATATGTATTATAACATTTAATCTCTGCATTAAATCATGCTGCCTAAGTTGAACGAACACTTACCATTTGCTAAGCACTTTAAACAAGAACTTTGGTGTAGATATTTTCATTATTTTCTTTTTACTTGTCAGAGAGAGAATCAAATATACACTGAAAAGCCCACAGTCCAAAAAAACGCCTGCTCAGAACTCATTAGATGAGTGGTTCTCTTGCCCCAGGGGATATGTGGCAAGCTCTGAAGACATTTTTGGTTGTCACAACAAGCGGGATGCTACAGGCATCTAGTGCACAGAGGCTAGGAATGGTGTTTAACATCCTACAATGCACAGGACAATCTCCTACAACAGAATTACCCACATCAAAGGTCATTACTGGGAAGCAGATTTGGCTCAACAGATAGGGTATCCACCTATCCATGGGAGGTCCAGGGTTCAAACCCAGGGCCTCCTGACCTGTGATGAGCTGGCCCATGCGCAGTACTGATGTGCACAAGGAGTGCCGCGCCATGTAGGGGTGTCCCCTTGTAGGGGAGCCCCATGCACAAGGAGTGCGCCCTATAAGGAGAGCGCCCAGCACGAGAAAAGTGTAGCCTGCCCAGGAGTGGTGCCGCACATATGGAGAGCTGATGCAGCAAGATGATGCAACAAAAAGAAACACAGATTCCTGGTGCTGCTGACAAGAATAAAAGTGGACACAGAAGAACACACAGCAAATGGACACAGAGAGCAGACAACTAGATGGGGGGAGCAGGAACAGGAGCAGGGAAGGGGAGAGAAATAAAATAAAAAATAAATCTTTAAAAAATAAAAAGTCATTATTACCACCAAGGTGAAAAGCCTGCTTTAGACACAAACCCAAACCCTCACCTCCCCATGGATTAGATTCTCCTCACTCTTTTTGTACATGCCCCATCTTCCGTTCATGCTTACATGTACTCAGTATAAAGGAGAAAGAGGAGGAGATCCAGGGGCTCTACACCTTCCACTCTTCCGGGGGGCTGCCCTCGGGCAGCAGTGCCCGTAGTTTTCCTGCTTTTGACGTCTTCTCCTATAGATGGTATAGTATTTGGCATCTCCACTTTTAATGGCTAGCAATCCACCTCTATATATTGTCCATCTCTGTTTGAATACTGCAATATTCTAATGCAGCACAGCTCTTTTTAGTATTTTACTCTCTTTACTTTCTTGTTTTACGTGTACCAGTCCTCTTTGATTTACCATCAGTCTTCTTGAGGGTCCTCTGTGAAGTCTTCAATTAGTGCACTATTTTAAAAGCTGGTAACATTACAGCCCTACAAAGTATAAGGATAAGAATTTAAATATTGAGAACCCATTCTGAATGGTAACGTCATCCCATCTTCTCTCCTGTCCAGACAAAGAAGCGTTGGGAACTTTTTTTGGCTAATCCAGCATTGACTTTACTTTTTGGCATGGTGATAGTAGAAATAATAGATTTGGAAGTGGAATAGAATATGCAATGTCAAGATGCTGCTTTACTCCAATCTTATGTCTGAAAGGCCTCAGGTCTGGAAGATAATTTTCTCCCGTGAACTACTGGAAAGCTTGTACCTCAAGCTAGCAGTCTTTGGCTTGTGTCGTGTTTCAAAACTGCAACATAATGTTAATAGGGAAAACTGAGTGTGTGGGGTACATGGTAACTATTTTCTACCTAATTTTTCTATAAACCTACAACTTCTCTAACAATTCCTTTTTTAAACTGCACATAAAACCTCACCCTTCTGTAATACAGCAATGCCTCCACCAGCAGTTAGAAAGGCACTCCCACTCATAACAAAGCCTCTCTTTAAAAATATGAGTTTTCACTAGCACTACTTGGAAGAATATGATTTATTTAGAAGAACGTCAGAAAAACATCAAATTTTGAGTCCAATGTTAATATTAATATTCCAGTATGACTTCCAGGAAGAGTTCATGACAGATTTCAATACTTCAGTTGATGGCTCATCAGTAAGCATGCCATTGTTCTGGTTTGGCTAAAATAAAAACTGAAGCAGAGTGCAGACCAAGTCTTTATCTGAAGTCCCTGTGTCTGAGTTGGTCCAGCTATCCCCCCATAAAATCATCTATACTACATTTCTTCTCAAGTATCTCAGTGGTTGACATAAAAGGCCTACCTAGGTATTTCTGTGGATTGGTCTTTGGTCTTTCACCTGAATGTACATATGAAACCTCTGAGAGAATAGCAAGAACTCTGAAATACACATTTCTATTATATTCATATTATCTCAAATTCTATGCCCATTTAGCATTTTGGGGTTGTCATAAACTGCACACAAAGATTGGTGCTAGAAATAAAGGAAACAAAGCTGAAAATGCAGTTAAGATTCTAGACAAGGCAGCAATACTTGCTCACTATGAAAGGGTTTCTTTCCCTCTAAAGTGAAAGTAGTCATCTCAGACTGGTCAAAATTCAATGTGGTCATGGAAATAACCTGAGGTGAGGCAGAAATAATAAACCCCCTATCCCTAACACCCCCAACGCATATTGGCTACTGAATAGTCAGAAAGAAATGGTGAAGAATAGCTAATATATGCACAGAGTGATCAAGATGGAGTATAGGATTCTAAGCCAAGGGGACAACTTCTGACCACTTTAGATATTGAGCTTAGAACACTCTTTGGTACACTATTACTCTGACACTTAATGATAAACAAAAACATGAAAAGGGGAGAGAGGCAAAATCTATGAAGCAAATATTGGCAAAACTGAAAGGAGAAATACACAACTCTACAATAACCTTTGGAGACCTCAATACAATACTCTCTTCAATAAATTCAACATCTAGACAAAATATCAATAAGGAAACAGAGAAATTGAATAATACAACAAATGAACTAGACCTAACAGACATATACAAAACATTGTACCACAAAACAGTGGGATATACATTCTTCTCAAGTGCACATTGATCATTTTCCAGGGTCTCAGGGTCCCAAAACAAGTCTTAACAAGTTTAGAAAGATTGAAAACATACAAAACATCTTCTCTGACCATAACTGCATGAAGCTGGAAATCAATAACAGGTGGATAACTGGAAAATCCAAAAATACATGGAAGTTAAATAACATAATCTTAAACAATTATTTGGTGTATGAAGAAATGCAAGGGAAATCTTCAGACAAATTAAAATGAGAACACAGCCTATCAAAACTTATAGGATGGGGAAGAGGAAGCCAAGAAGTCTGGTGCTTGCCTACCACATTGGAAGTCCCAGGTTCAGTTCCCAGGTACCTCCTAAAGAAGACAAGTAAGACACCTAACTGACACAATGGGCTTGCATGGTGAGCTGGCATGGTGAGCTGACACAAGAAGATGATGCAACAAAGAGACATAACAAGGAAACACAATGAGAGACACAACAAACAGGACTAGAGGTGCCTCACGCCATTGGGCACCTCCCTCCCACATGGGAGGTACCAGGTTGAATTACTGGTGACTCCTAAAGAGAAGATAAGCATGCAATGAACAAACAAAGAGAGCAGACAATGAGTGCAAACACTGAGGGGGGAGGGGGAAATAAAAAAAATTAAATAAATCTTTAAAAAAACCAAAAACTTATAGGCTGCAGTGAAGGCAGTCCTGAGAAAAAAATTTGCACTTACATTAAAAAAAAAAAAGTAAAATCAAAGACTTAACTTCAACCTGGAGGAAACTAGTATAAGAGAAAACTAATCCAAAATCAAGCAAATGGAAAGAAATAAAAAGATTAGATGTTTGGATATACTCATAGTAGCAACAATTAAAAACCACAGCAGGGGGGGTAATGGGTTCCTGGCCAGTGGTGCTCTGTCGTGGTCCCTAGGGGAGCAGCAACAGTCTCCCAGGTGCAGCGGCGGGGACCGGGAGGGAGTGAGAGTTCAACAGTGAGCCCCTGACGCTAATGACTATGCTTGTGAGCTGATAAGCCTAAAATAAGAACAAGGCCTAGAGCAGCATTGTGCCTGGGAATTTCTTCCTGTCAGCCTTCATGTTACTCAAATGTGGCCAGTCTCGAAGCCAAACTCAGCATGTAAATGCAATGCCTTCCCCCCAGCATGGGACATGACACCCGGGGATGAGCCTCCCTGGCACCAAGGGACCACTATCAACTACCAACTGAAGATGCAACTGGAAAATGACCTTATACGGAAGGTTCAGTGCGGATCAGCAGAATATCCCTGTCTACATAAAATAACACGACTTTAAAATGCTGTTTGACCTAATGTAAGGGGGAAATGGAAAGGAGAAATGAGTTTATATGGCTACGAGTCTCTAAAAAAGAGTCTGGAGGCTGGCAGAAGGACTGCCCTTATGCACAACTGAGCAGGGTCTGAGAGACAGATAAAGCAGATACAACCCCCAGATATTGGTTCCTTTGAGGGCTAAAGAGACCCATGGGAGTTATGGTCATGGCCGATGGCGTTAACTACCAGGTCAGATGGCCCCTCTTTGGAAATGGTGTTTATGTGTGATGAATCTGGACTCAGATGGGATCTCTCTTCATAAGACTTTCATGCTAATGTGCTGGAGGTGCAGTTAGTGTTGGGGTTTAAGATATATTTAGGGGATTTGAATCTCTGGTCTGACAATGTGATAGCCAGGTCCTGAGCCTCAACAGACTCCAGCACCTACAATCTGATTTATTGGACTTACCACACTCAGCTAAGATGGAGTTGAAGAAGGACAACCACCACACCATGGAGCCTAGAGTGATTACAACTGAAAGTGGGAGGATTGCATCCAGCATCCATGTGGAATCTGAGCCTCCTCTTGACATAGAGGTGCAATGGACACAACCAATCCAATGTCCACATAGAAGAGGTGGCATTGGATTGGGAAAAGTGGACATGGTGGCTGATGGGTATGGGGAAAGGCAGGAAGAGATGAGAGGTGAAGGCGTCTTTGGGACATGGAGCTGCCCTGGATGGTGCTTCAGGGGCAATCACCGGACATTGTAAATCCTCACAGGGCCCACTGGATGGAATGGGGGAGAGTATGGGCCATGATGTGGACCATTGACCTTGAGGTGCAGAGGTGCCCAAAGATGTACTTACCAAATGCAATGTATGTGTCATGATGATGGGAACGAGTGTTGCTGGGGGGGGGGGGGAGAGGTGGGGTGGGGGGGTGGGGTTGAATGGGACCTCATATATATATTTTTAATGTGATATTATTACAAAGTCAATAAGAAAAAAAAAGAAAAAAAAAGATTAGAGTAGAAATAAATATAATTGAAAATAAAAAAGCAATAGAGAGAATTAACAAAACCAAAAGTTCACCCTTTGGTAAAATCAATAAAATTGACCAACTAGACTTAAGAATGAAAAAAAAGGAACAAAATCAGAACTAAGAGGGGAGAATGTTACTACTGATCCCAAAGAAATAGAATCATAAAAGGATACTATGTATAACTGTATGCCAATAAATTAGACAACTTGATGAAATGGACAGATTCCTACAAATAAGTAAATAATGTACACTGACTCAAAAATAAATAGAAGACCTCAATAAACCAAATACAAGTAAAGAGAACAAAACGATCCAACTAAGAAATGCTCGGGACTGGGCAGCTTCACAGGTGAATTGTACCAATCGTCTCAAGAAGAATTAATATCAATCATTCTCAAATTCTTCCAAAAATAACTGAACAGGGGCGGACACTACCTAACTCATTCTGAGGTCAACTTACCCTAATACCAAAGCCAGATAAAGATACTACAAGAAAGGAAAACTACAGACCAATTTATCTTACAAATACAGAAACAACCATCCTCAATAAAATACTTACCAACTGAATCCAACAGTACATAAAAAGAATTACATACCATGATCAAGTGGGATTTATTCTAGGTATGCAAGGATGATTCAACTTAAGAAAATCAATTAATGTAATATACCACATTAACAAAAGGAAGGGAAAAACCCATATGATCATCTCAATTGATGCAGGAAAGGCATTTGGCAAAATCTAGCATCCTTTCTTGATTAAAAAAAACTCTTAGAAAAATAGGAATAGAAGCTAGCTTCCTCAGCATGATAAAAGGCATATATGAAAAACCAACAGCTAACATATACTCAGTGGTCAAAGAATGAAAACTTTTTTCCTCTATCTGGAAAAAGACAAGGATGCCCACTGATACCACTTATTTACCGTTGTCCTTGAAGTTCTTGCCAGAACAGTAAGGCAAAAAAATAAATAAAAGACATTCAAATTGGAAAGGAAGATGTGAAATTTTCACCATTTGCAGATGACATGATCTCTATATAGAAAGTTATGAAAGATCTACAATTAAGCTACAAAAGCTAATAAACAAGTTCAGCAAAGTGAAAGCATACAAGATGAACACGCAAAAAATCAGCAGTGTTTCTTTCTACACTAGTAATAAGCACTCTGAGGAGGAAATCAAGAAAAAATTCCATTTACAATAGCAATTAAAAGAATCAAATACCTAAGAATAAATTTAACGAAGGATGCAAAGGACTAATACGTGGCAAACTACAAAGCATTTCTATAAGAAATCAAAGAAGACCTAAATAAATGGAAGGCCATTTCATGTTCATGGATTGAAAGAATAGATATTTTTAAAATGTATGGATTAGAGTGGACTTACTGATATTCTACTATGGAACTATTGTGATTAGTAATGGAAGAAATTGTAGCATTTATGTGGAGAAAGTGGCCATGGTAGTTGCTGAGAGGGAAGAAGAGATGTGATGTGGGGTCATTTTCGAGACTTGGAGTTATCCTAAATGATATTGCAGGGACAGGTGCTGGATATTATATAACCTTCCATAACCCATTGAATGGACTGGGGAAGAGTGTAAACTACAGTGTAAACTATTATCCATGTGGTGCAGCAGTGCTCCAAAATGTATTCACCAAATGCAATAAATGTGCCACAATGATGAAAGAGGCTGTTGATGAGGGAGGAGTGGGATGAGGGGGGTGGAGAGTATATGGGAACCTTTTATATTTTTTTAATGTAATATTTAAAAAAATAAAGAGATCATAGAACAAAAAAACAAAAAGTCAATTCCACCCAGAATGATTTATAGATTCAAGCAATCCCAATCAAAAGTCCAACATCCTACTTTTCAGAAATGGAAAAGTCAATTATCAAAACTTGTTTGGAAGGGTAAGGGGCCATGAATAGCCAAAAGTATCTTGAGAAATAGGAACATAGCTAGTAGAGTTTCACTTTCTGACTTTAAAGCGTATTACAAAGCTATAGTGGTCAAAACAGCATGGTATTGGCACAAAGATAGCTATATTGACCAATGAAATTGAATTGAGAGTTCAGAAATAGACTCTTGCATCTATGGCTGAGTGATTTTTTACAAGGTTTCCAAGTTCATTCTATTGGGAAAGAATAGTTTCTTAAACAGATGGTTCTGGAATAACTGGATATTCACATGCAAAAGAATGAAAGAGTACCTTATCTCACCACATGCAAAAATTATGTCAAAATGGATTAAAGATCTAAATATAAGAACCAGGACTATAAAACTCCTACAAGAAAATGTAGGAAAGCATCTCCAGGATCTTGTGTTAGGCAATGGTTTCTTAGACTTTACACCAAAAGCACAAGCAACCAAAGAAAAAATAGCAATTAACAACTTCATCAAAATTAACAACTTTTGCATATCAAAGGACTTTATCATGAATGTCAAAAGACAACCTAGGCCTGACACAAGGTGACTGCAACAAAAAGAAACACAGATTCCTGGTGCCCCTGATAAGGACAGAAGTGGTCACAGAAGAACACACAGTGAATGGATACAGAGAGCAGACAACTGGGGGTGGGGCGGGGGGGGGGGGGAAGAGGAGAAAAATAAATAAAATAATAAATCTTAAAAAAATAAAAAAGACAACCTAGGGGTGGAGATTCACACAATAACCAAAGGAATATCAAATTACCGTCCTGGGGAACTCTGCCACATTCTCTAACAGAACACCAAGAATCCCCCAAGTACATGGGCAATGACTAGTAAAGGAGGATTGACAGTTCCTTGAGCTTGATGACTGTGCATATGAACCCTTACTCTTGAATCTGAAACTTAGCCTGGTATTATAGGGTACCTAAGAGTTGCCTCCTGGAAGCCTGCTTGTTGCTCAAATGTGGTCTCTCTCTAAGCTGAACTCAGCATATAAATGCATTACCTTGCCCTCAACATGGGACATGACCCCGGGGGATGAGCATCCCATGCACTGAGGGACTACTACCAAGCACCAACTAGCAATGCAACTGGAGAAAGACCTTGACCAAAAGGGAGAAAAGGTAAAGACAAATGAGTTTATATGGCTAAGAGATTCCAAAGTGAGTCGGGAGGTCATTCCAGAGGTTACACTTATGCATGTCTCAATAGGATCTCACATACTGCCAAAGTCAATACTACCCCAAATAGCGAGGCTACTGAGGATTCTGGAGACATCCAGACACTATAGTCAAGGTAGATGAGTTTGGTGTGTTGCCAGTAGGCCCTACTTTGGAATTTATGCTCCCCAGGGTGCATAATCTGTATCTATATTAACTTAAACATGAATTGGACTCAGTTGTGTTTTCCCTACACATGGCTCTTCTGTCCTTATATTTGAACCTATAATTAGTACTCAAGTTGGTAGGTGTACATCGAGGATACTTAAATTTTGGGCCTTCCATGTGCCAGCTGGACCCCAAATCTCAATGGACTTGAAACACCTTCTCTCCAGTTCATTGGTCTCACCCAAGACAACTAACAAGGAGGAGATGATGGACAACCACCATATCAAGGAACCAAGAGAGTCTACAACTGCAAACAAGAGTCCCATCCCTCTGCCCGAAAGGACTGCAGTCCCCTCTCAATTAGAGGTAGAGTGGACATCACCCATTCCAGAATCCTCAGGATTGGGGAATGAACTATGGAGTACAGTAGATTTACTTGCATTCTATAGTAGACTTATTGTGATTCTAGCAATGTAAAAAATTACATCACTGATGTGGAGGCAGTGGCCACTGGAAGTTCTGAGGGCAGGGAGAGGGAAAAACAGATGTCATATAGGGGGATTTTGGGGACTTGGGAATTGTCCTGAATGACATTGCAACGACAGATACAGGCCATTATATATCTTGCCATAACCTACAGAATTGGGTGGGAGAGAGTGTAAACTACAATATAAATTTTAATCCATGCTTAGTGGCAATGCTCGAAAACTTGTTCATCAACTGTGACAACTAATGAAGGATGTTGTTTGTGTGGGAAAGTGTGGGAGAGATAGGGAGCAGGACATATAGAATCCCCAACATTTTTTATGTAACACTTCTAAGTAACTTTTAAAAAATTAAAATTAAAAATAAAAATTAAAAAAAAAAAACTTTACGTGTAGAAAAAAACTTAAAAACCCCAGTAAGGTCATATACCTAAAGTAAATAAAGTTTATCCTTTTTCCATGAAAACAAAAACAAAAAAGGCAACCTAGTCAATGGAAGAAAATATTTGGAAACCATATATCCAAGAAGGTCTTAATATCCAGAAAATAAAGAAATCCCACAACTCCACAATAAAAAGACAAACAATCCAGTGAAGAAATGGGCAAAATACTTGAATAGAGCTCATGAAAAGACAGTCAACAGTGCTAGCTATTAGGAAATTGCAAATCAAACCCACAATGAGTTACCATTAACACCCACTAGAATGGCTACTTATTGAAAAAAAACAAACAAACGGAAATTACAAGTGTTGGAGAGATGTGGAGACATAGAAACACTCACTCATTGTTGATGTGAATGTGAAACGGTGCAGCTGCTATGGAAGACAGTTTGGCAGTACCTCGGGAAGCTAAGTCTAACATATGACTCAGCAATCCCTCTACTACATTTATACCCAAAAGAATTGAAGCAGGGACTTAAAGAGAATACTTGCACACTAATGTTCATAGTGGCATTCATAATTGCCCAAAAATGGAAGCAACCCAAGTGTTTATCAATCAATGAATGGATAAACAAAATGTGATATATACATACAAAGGAATATTATTCAGCTGTAAAAAGGAATGAAGTCCCGATACATGTGACAACATGGATGAATCTTGAAGACATTATGCTGAATGAAATAGGCCACACACAACAGGACAAATATTGCATGATGTCAATGATATGAAATAATTTGAATAAGAAAACTTGATAGAGTAAAAATCTAGAATATTTATTTTACCAGGGGCTGAGTCAGGTGTAGAGAATGGAGAGTTAATGCTTAATTTGGACAGAATTTCTATTTAGGTCCATTGTAAAGATTTAGAAATGGTTGGTGGTGATGGTAGCAAATTACTCTAATTGTAATTAACAGCAGTGAATTATATATGTGAATGTGGTTAAAAGAAGAAATTTTAGGTCATATATATGTTACTAAAATAAAAACTAAAATGAAACAAAGGACTGTGTAACAGAGTGAACTTTTTTAACAAAGGACTATAAGTAATAGTACAAGGAGAAAAATGTTATCAATTATAAATTATAACAAATGTACCACACTAAAGCAAGGTGTTAATAATAGGGTAGTAAATGGGAAAAATACATGTAATTTAAATTATGCACAATTGTTCAATTTTAATATTCTTTCACCAATGGAACACAGATACCACTCTCATGCTAAGTGTTAACAATAGGGGGTAAATGGGAAAGCTATATCTTTTATGTGATTTTTCTATAAACCTACAACTTGTCTAATTTGATTAATCAAAAACATAAAAAAAGAATCATATTTGTCACATGTGAAACTTTATATAATTTAACTTTCAATGTCCACAAATAAAGTTTTGTTAGAATACACATACACAAGAGGAGGGAGGTTAACAAGGTGCTGATCTAAGTAACTTTGGAAATAGAGTCTATAAGATTGAAGACAAAAAATTATATACAAGCATTGTATTGTAACTGAGGATGTAGTTTCCCACAGGATTACGAATGAACAATTCTGATAGGATATACATGTATATGGGAACTGAAACTCTAATAAGTGGATGACAGATGGAGGGAGTCGGATTTCTCATGGTTACAATGGGAGGTTAAAGTAAGCAAGGGGAGAACTCTATAATGACCCATGTAGTTTGTTGGGTTAGAGTTGGAGACATTAGTCTGAACTCATGTTTAAGTTAATATAGATACAGTTTATTACATATAGAAATACTTATAGATCTGTATATATATTTAGGGGTTACTATGCACATATGTATTTCCTTGCTCTGTCAGCTGAGATGCCTAGAAGCAATGACAACCCAGGAATAGCAAATACATCTAGTGCTCAGATCTCAGTTTTCTAAAGAAAACAAGATTCCTTGGGAAAATGACTGATTCTAGGACTGGGGCAGGAAATATACAAGATAAATCTAAGGATCTTGTAGTGCCAGATAATAGATAAGTGGGAGAAAAGAGAAAACACAACGATGGGGGTATGTCAGGGGACACATGAGTCAATGGAAGAGCTCCCAATGGCCAAATTTGGTACAATTTGAGCAAAAAAAAAAAAATAAAGTCTTATTGGATTATAACACAAAGTATAAAATAAATATCCATGAGTTAGTTAAAAATAAATGGTAAATAAATAAATGGTAGAGAAGATACTAATATTTCCAATTATAAGAATTCCACATAATGTTTATAGATTCTCCTTACTTAAGGAAGTGGAACATAAATCCCCACTCTTTAAGAGTGAACTACACACAATGACTTTTCTTTTAAAGTACATGTTATCAAAAGGGAAGTGAAAAGACTAACTACACAGTGGAGAAATCTGATCAAGGTCAACATCAACAGTGGCAAGTCATACTGATAGTATTTACCCTTGATATGATGTGATGAGAACACTGTACATTCCAAAATCCCATAACCACAATCTAATTAATCATGAGAAAAACATGAGTCAAATCCCAAGTGAGGAACATTCTACGAAGTATCGGACCAGTAATTCTCCAAACTGTCAAGGTCATCAAAAGCAAGGAATGTCTGAGAAATTTCATACCAAGAGAAGCCTAAAGAGATATGCCTACTAAATGTAATGTGTATCTTTATGGGATCCTGAAACAGAAAAAGGACGTTGGGGGGAAAGAGGGAATCTGAATAATATAATGGACTTTAGTTAATAAAAATTTATTAGTATTGGTTCATGAATTGTAACAAATGAAAGATACTAATGTAAGATATTAATAGCAGAAATAGGGTGTGGCATATACAGAACTCTGTACCATCTTCACAATAATTCTGTAAATCTAAAACTGTTCTAAAAGATTATTTTTAAAAACTGATAAAATATTCTCACATGAATTAGCTGTATGCTTGCAAAAGTGAGGTTGCCTCTACGAAGAGCCAAATACATGAATGTTGTGTCTAGTTCTAAATTGGTCACCCAGAGGCTTGCTCTGGAACATAACTGGTCTAAATACAGTATCTTCCCTTACAGAGCTTGTTACCAGCTATCAGACTCCCCTCTGCATTCCAAATTCCTGCCCCCTATGTTAATTCTAGCACTCAGTAAGTTATTTCCATAAGTAAATCTATAGTAACATGAGAAGGTAAAAGAACAAATGCTGGGAAGTGGAAGTGGCTCAATGGATAGAGTGTCTGTCTACCATATGGAGGGTCCAGGGTTCAATCCCCATGGTCTCCTTACTAGTATGGTAAGCTGGCCCATGCACAGTGCTGCCACACACAAGGAGTGCCCTGCCATGCAGGGACGCCCCCGCACAGGGGTGCCTCATGTGCAAGGTGTGTGCCCCACAAGGAGAGCCACCTCACGTGAAAAAAGTGCAGCCCACCCAGTAGTGGTGCCGCACACGTGGAAAGTTGACTCAGGAAGATGATGCAACAAAAAAGAGATGTAGTTTCCCAGGGCCGTCTGATAATGCAAGCAGATGCAGAAGAGCACACAGAGAATGGATGCAGAGAGCAGACAAAGTGGGGGAAGAGGAGAGAAATAAAATAAATCTTTAAAAAAAAAAAAGAACAAATGCTGGGTAACATAGCAGCACTTCAATTATGATCACTGGAGAAAGATACTCCCATTGACCAATGAGTCTCACAGCTGGGTAGTTAAACTAGGAATAAGGAAGGGGATGGGGTTTGGTAGCAAATGCCAATTAAGATGAGTGATATAGAACTCTAGTCCATTATATCTAGTTGTAAACTTAAAGTAGGTCTACTTTTTTGGAAAGCAATGGAAAATCAGTCAACAAATTTCCCAAGATTTGGGGCTTCAAACTTGTAACACAGAGTTCTAGTCAGTCAGAGTTCACAGAGATTATCATGGAAAAGATTGGTCAAATTATATTAGTCTTCAGAGGACAGTATGATAGCTCTATCCTATCTCCTGGGTATTATTCTACTTAGAAGACTATCATGGGGCATGTACTTTACATCACGCCCTTCCATGGAATCATGTCATTTTGTGTTTCCTATATAAAGCCTATGTCAAAAAAAGCATCCTATTAATATGTCAGGGAAGCAATGGTATCCCAAAGGGTTCTATGTCATATCAGGGCCCCATTACATAGGCTGTTTATGAAGCAGGCATGCCTCATGCATTTCATCTCTAGCTAGTTATTCCAGGAGCTGCCTCTTAAAACATCATTTCCCTCCGACCACACTTCCACTTACAGACAGATGAAATCACTTGCAGCTAATCCATCTCCTACTTTATTGCCCATAGAAATGAAGAAACACGTTGCACCATCACAGTGTACAACAGGAGGCTCAGAGACAGCAGTCATCCATTTCCTCGAAGTATACAAGTTTGATCGTGTTTGCCTAATTATCCCATTAACCTGTACCTAAAGATCCAATTACTCCAGCTGTGGATGATTGAATAAAGGGCAATTGCAACAGATACCAGGCAGGGGACGTGTGCATTCCTCATCTGTAAAGCTTGTAAATTGCTGGCTCGGTATTCCACTAAGAAATGCCTATGGCAGCAAAGATAACTTAAATATTTTCAAAGTGCAGTCTCTGAACTGGTAAACACTGGTTTAAATTGTAAATGTTCATTATGAATCCAAGTACTCCTCCTTTAGGTTCACAGGTATGCCGTTCCCATCACTTTCCTGGTCAGGGTTTGAGAGTTCAACCCTATTAAATCAGATCTTTCCTTCCAAGCATTAAGCCCCCGGTTCAGACAGCTGTCATCAGCTAAACAGTGGTTCCTAACTCAAGTTAGGGATGCATCAATCAACCACCCAAAGCTTTCCTTGGGTGATAAGGTGTGTTTAAGTTATTCAGTAATAGTTTCCTATAGAACAATTCTTTATTAAATAACTAGCATAAACATTTAGGTTATGATCTCTTTTCTCAAATATATCACAAACCCTGTCATCTTTTTCTAGTCAGGTCTCTCACAGAAGCTCAAAGCATGCGTCCTCATATTAAACAGAAAGTCACACCGTCTCAGCTGCCCATCTGAAGAGTGTGCTCACCCTACCTACCTCACAGTGAAATCAGACAGCATCATCAAAAAGCCATGACATTGTTGTTGCTACCTAGCTTCCCTTGACCTCATCCAGCATGTCCTCCTCCCACCTCTTCTTGGAGGCTAATTTGCTACCTTGATGGCCACATCTCCCATCTTTCCAGGGACTGCTTCACTCCATTGATTATCATCTCATTCTTGTACTTCTACCACTACCTCTCCCTCTACTGATTTCTTCTCATCAATATTTGATCATGCTCAAGAAAAACCCTCAACCACATTCTGTCCCAGAAACCTGACGACCACTCTCTTCCCTTTTACAACCAAACTTCTCTTAAAAAATATTGTCAACACTGTGTACACTCCTATGTATGGTTCAATTCACTGCTATGGCATTTGTTCTTACACTAATCCACCAAAATAGATGTCCTCTAGGCCACCAATAATCTCCATGCTAATAAATCAGTGGACAATTGTTAGCACTGTTTAATCTTTACCACTTGAAGTTACTTTTTTCCTTTCTTCTCTTGGAGGACGTGATGAGTCTTCGTTTATTTTTCCCTCCTGCACTGACCTTTGCCACTTACCTAACCTTCCCTAGACATCTATATGGCATACTTTCTCACTCCAACCTCAACAACTCCATAAGGCTTTTTAAAATCACTCTATTTAAAATTGCAGATTTCTCCAAAAACACCATCTGACTCACTTTCCTACTTTATTTTTTTCCATAGTATTTATTACAAACTAACAATATATTTTATTAATATATTTTGTTGCTTGCTTATCTTTCCCCAGTGGAATGAAAACTAAATGGGCATGTTTTTTATGTTTGGTATATACTTATGTACCTCTTTGCCTGAAACAATACCTGCCATAAATTAGGCATTCAAGTATTTTTTGATTTTGAATACTATAAAAATTTTGTGAACATTTTTCCTGTGCTCTTCCTTAAATGTCATTGCAGTTCTCTCTACTTCTCAATCTGCACAATCTCGGTGGGCAATTTCATTTATTTTAATCACTAACTATAAATTGATACAGTAAAAATATTTATCTACAACCCAGATCCCTCTCCTGAGATGTATACTTTTATGTCTACTAAATATCAAAACTTTACAGTTTTGAGCTATAAACCACTGTGAGGACTCATGTATTTCTCTTTGGTGCAGAAATAAATGCATTTCTGATGGTTTGTAAGTAAGATTGGAATTGACAGGTCACAAGATATTCATATATTTGATTTTAGTAAATACTGACAACTTTTCAAAGTATTAGCACCAAATTTTATTTCCTGCAGCAGTATATGCAAGTTCCAGTTGCTCAACATCCATTCCAACTTTTGCCATCATCAGCCTAGTTAATATTTACCATTCTGGTAGGCACATAAAATATCATTTTGTGGTTATATTTGCATGTCCTCCAATGGCTAATAAAATGAAGCACCTTTAATATGTTTTGGGAACACTTGTATATCTTCTTTTGTAAACAGCTTGTTCAAATTTTGCCCATTCTTATATAGTGTGATCCCATATTCTGTGGCTGCTTTTTCACTTTAATGATGTTTTTTGATATACAGGAGTTCTTATTTCTAATGTAATCCACTACTCAATTATTTCTTTTGTGATCAGACCTTTGTATGTACCATTTAATAAAATTTTGCTTATCCTAAATTCTTGAAGATATTCTTCTGTTTTATTGTCTAGAAACTTTTTCCTTTGTCATATTTACAATCTATATAGAATTGATTTTTGTGTATAGTAGGAAGAAGAAGGAAAGAATAATATTTCCAGATAAATTGACACACCATCTTTTCCAGGGCTTTTCTTCAGATTATATTGGCTTCTATTGGTTTATTTTTCTATCTTTGCACCAATATCACAGTCATAGTTAAAATAGCTTTAAAATATGTCAACATCTTGCAGTATAATTCTTCCAAATTTTTGTTGTTGTTCAAGGTTATCTTGGCTATTCTCGGCTCTTCACATCTCCATATAAATATTAGGATCAGCTTGTGAATTTCTACAATAACTTGCTTGAATTTTGATTTGTGTTGCATCAAATCTATAGGCCAATTTGGGGGAAATTGGCATATTTCAATAATTGAAATATCTGGAGGTTATTTTACACCAATCCAATTTTAATTTAACATATAATAAACCTCACCAGATTTTTAGGAATAATTTTTCTTAGAATTAGCTCAGAAAAGACCTAGAAAGCTGTTCCACATAATTCATTCCATGAACATAGAGCAGCTACTAAATATTGCTGTACTGTTTTGGCTGCATTGCATACCAAGGAAATATACATTTCATTTTTATCATCACCAGTGTCACTAAGTCTTTACTACCTAGGATAATGTGCACAGCACAAATGGAACATAAAAGCAGTTGACAGTGATTTTAGCATCATAAAAAGGTTGAAAATGCTCCTACCCTAAATATGGGCCCTCTGCTGCAATCAAGTATCATCCCTTTGGTGTCCACAGACTTTCCACCTCTTCAAAGATACATAAAATTATGGAGCAGCTTTTTAATATGAATTTCTAAGGACTCTGTGACTCAAACTATGAAAGGAATAATAAAAAGTGGCTTACCTAACTCTAAAATTCCTACTAGAAAAAATTCTGTTACTCCATTTCTCCAGACATCCTAGCATCCACATATGCCATCTAAAAGTACATGAATTCAGATCAATAATCCATTTACTCACAGAAGATGTAGAAAATAAAATATGGCATCACAGAAATAGTTTAAAGTTTAAAATACTGTATATTCATATAGCACTCTTCAGTTTACAAAGCACCTTGACCCTTTTTAATTGAATGTTTTTGATAATTACCCTATGGGATATATTTAACGACTAGGAGGGAAGGAGGAAGAGAAGGATGGTGATAACAGCTAACATTTATGGAGTAAAGTGTTTCTCTACTACCACATGCATTTCCATAACACCAATTGCGCTTAGGTAATTGGTAAATGCAATTACTTCCAGCCCTATTGGTTGATACGGTTTTTCATAAGCCAGAAAATCTGGTGCAGCAGAACTATAAATATAACCAGGAGAAAAAGTAAAAGAACTAAGACAAAAGAATTCCAAAAAAGAAGGTCAAAGAGTTTCAAGACTTACTCTAAAGTTACTGTCACCAAGAAGCCATGATATTATCTAAAATAGAGATAAAGATCAATGGATCAGAATACAAACTCCAGAAGTAGACAGAAGACAAATCCACCAACTGATTTTTTTTCCACAAAGGTGCAAAGGTAATTCCATGGAGAAACTACAGTCTCTTCCACAGATAGTACTGGAACAACTGGAAATCCACAGGCAAAAACATGAACCTCAACACGTACGTCATACCCTATACAAAAAGTAGCTCAATATAGATCACAGACCTAAATGGAAAATGTGAAACTAAAAATTTTAAAATAAAATACAGATTTTTGCATGATCCTGAATTTGGAGATGAGCTTTTAGATACAATTTCATTCATACTATCCTTGTAATAAAAACATCGATAAATTGAATTTAATTGAAAAATTAAAAACTTTTGTTCTGCAAAAGACAATGTCAAGAGAATGAAAAGACAAGCCACAGAATGGGAGAAATATTTGTAAATCATGTCTCTGACAAGTGACTTGATTCTGAAATCTATATAGAATTCTTAAAGTTCAACACAAGAAACAAAAGGCAATTGCAAATTAAAACCAAAATTAGATGCCACTATACACATATTTGAATAGCTAAAATTCAAAATAACTAGCACCACCAAATGCTGATAGGGATACAGAGTAACAAGGATGCTCATTTATTGCTAGTGGGACTGCAAAATAGCACACCCATGTTGGAAAACATTTTAACAGTTTATTATAAAATTAAACATATACTATTTGACCCAGGAGTCAAGTTCCTAGGAAAACTGAAAACTTATGTTCATATACTTAAAAAAAAACAAACACTGAATACAAACTTTTTATTGCTGCTTCTTTCATAACTGCCCCAAATAGGAAGCTACCATGATATCCTTCTACTGTGAATGGATAAACTGTGGTACACCAATGCAAAAGAATACTGTTGGTTTTCTGAGACTACCATAACTAATGACTGCCGAATAGGTGGCTTAAAACAACAGAATTCATTCCCTCACAGTTCTGGGACTGTAAGTCCAAAACAAAGGTGTGGGCAGGGACATGCTTCCACCCAAATCCTGGAAGTGGACTCTGATCCTTGCTTCTTCCAGCTTCTGGTGGCAGCAAACTACCCTGGGCTTGTGACTGTATCACTGCAACTCTGCTTCTAGGGTTCCATCGTCTCCTCCTCTTCTTGTTGCTCCCCTGTATGTCTCTAGAAGGGCGCTTGTCACTAGGTTTAGGGACCATCAGGCTAATCCAATTTAATCTCATCTCAAAATCCTTCACTTAATTTCACCTGCAAAGACCCTAGAGGAACCAGCTTGAGGCAGGATCTCGGCGGGTGAGCATTGTTAAGTAGAATACCTCAGGGGGCAGGGCCTTCAGAAATTCTGAAATGGAGACAATACCTCTACCCCATTGTGGTGCACTGCAGTACCCTTTCAACCACCCACAGCAAATCCATGGGAGAGATGGCACTTACGTTCACGTCCCTTGACCCATGATAAATTTAATGTCTTTACCCATTAAACCACACTCCTTGTTAGAAATTAGGTTTCAAGACTTTCAGGTCTCTAGTTCTATAGTGTTGGAATGTATCTGAGTCAAATTTTCATGCAAAAATAAAACACCATCTTCTTGAATCATTTTTGCAATTTGAACTGGGAGACAGTGACTATAATCTCACCCACTCTTAACAACTTTGTGGGAGACTGGTAAATTTGGGGGATACTTTAACAGATAGCTTTGTGTTTTAAGTTTCCATGCAGAGCCCAAGAAAGGGCTCTCATCTGATTAATCACCTATTATTAGAAAGAAAACTATTTTTAGAAATGCTTTAGAAGAAAATAAACTAATCAACCTGTAAACATGTCTTTGGCATAGAAATTTAATTTCCTGACTTAAAAAGAAGCAGCTTCTTTTGGCAAAGATGCCAAAACTGGGCTTTTTGAGTTAAACACATTCCTTGTTTCTAAAAATATCATTGGTATTTTCCACTAACAAAATGATTAAAAACTTCATGGTGGTGAGATTACCACTGCTGACAGCTATAAGTAGATTCACTCTGCTTTTACAGGTGGGGCAGGGGAAGAGAACAGCACATTTGACTCTTTTGATGTATATTCAGTCTTATCAATTTTAGTGTCAACCTTAGGACATCTGGTCATTGACATGCCAGTTTCTTCACCTACTATTACGCTGAGGAAAGGAAGTTCCTTTGAATGTCCCAGGCTTACAGGAAGGATTAATTAAATGGCACAGACAATGCGTTTGTAGTCACTCAGGGTTTTTTTGGCTTCCTCGTTGCTAAGACAAATACCATCCAGTGGGTTGGCTTAAGCAAAGGGAATTTACTGGTTTACTCTTTTTCAGCTTTGAAAAGTCCAAAATCCAGGCATCATCAAGGTGATGCTTTCTCCCAAAAGAGCCTGGCATTCTGGGTCTGGCTGCCGGCAATCCTTGGTCCTGGGCTCTTCTGTCACATGGCAATGCACACGGCAGACTCTCCTGGCCTCTCCCTTTTCTTCTAGGTTCCACTGATGCTCAGCTTTTGGCTGCTCCCTTGGGCCATGGCTCTCTTTCTTTGACCTTCCTTGTAAGGCCTTCAGTAATAGCACTTAGACCTATCCCAACTCAGCTAGGACACATGCTAACTGAAGTCACCTCATCACAAGGTCCTATTTACAAGGGTTTCACACCCATAGGAATGGACTAATTCTAAGAACGTGTTTTTCTGGGGTCCAGAGCTCCAAGTCATCACATTCAATAAATGCTCTTCCCCAAAGAGAGGTTTTAACTCACATTCTCATTCAGGATTGATTAAACTGTGTATGTTCTTACTTACAGTTCTGAGAAAAGGACCATTTTAGACCACTTTCTCTTGAACATATTTATTTTGGACTTGGCTCTTTTATTCTGTCTCTCTACCTATCATCTAAATCTATTCCTATAGCTTTTAAGTTTTTCCTGTTTATCTATACCTATCACCAAATTCTATTCCCATAATTATTAACTTTTTTCAATTCCCAAGTAGTATCATATTATTTGTGTTTTTTTCACATATATTATAATAAAAAGATTGACTTATGCAAATGCATCTTACCAAATAAACTTTATTAATATCTGAATCATTAAAACATTAGTTTTAATAGCATTATTAGCTATTATCACTCCAAAGTGGAAATGACATTAAAATGCACCTGTTTCTACAAAAATGTCACTGCCAATTTAAGGCCGAAACCATATTTCCCACATCAATAAAATTTGAATTAAAGCACATTATTTCCAAAAATTGGCATCATTCCTATTTCATGGCTTAAATTTTGACTCTAGCAAGGGCCTTTTGGGTAATTCCAGGTTTGCTAACATATGTGGATCATGGATGTTTGGGGGAATTTAATCATGTTCTCTATTTAAAAACATGATCAAGTCCTAACTCCTGGTCCTTTGGGTGTAAACTCATTTGTAAAAAGGCCCTTCAAAGATCCTAGGAAGATGAGGCCAAATTGAATCTGGGTGGACCTTTTGCCAGTAAGATGGGAGTTCTTATAAAGAGAAGAAACTTGGACCCAGAAGAAGCCAGAGGTAGAAATGGGAGGAAACAGATCACTGGACGGCAGAGGCAGAGATTGAACCATCGTCAGAACCCTACAAATTTCAGAGAAAAAAGGGCCTGGCAATACTTGATTTGGATTTCTAGTCTGCAAAACTGAGACAGTAAATTCTTGTTTTTAAGCCAACCAGGCTGTGGTATTTGTTACAGCAGCCCTGGCAAACTAAAACACTGTCCTATAAATGTTCTCAGGAGGAGACTTGAGTGATAAGCACCAGTCCTCAATTGGGGTGGTTTTGCATCCTCAGGGGACATTGAGCAATGTTTGGAGGCATTTCTGGTTGTAGCGACTGGAGTGCGTTCTACTGGTATGTAGTGCGCACATCCAGGGATGTGGCTAAACATCCAACGATGCCCAGGACAGGCCCCATGACAGGAATATCCAGCCCAAAATGTCAACAGTGTCGAGGTTGAGAAAGCCTGCTCTAAGGAAACTTAGGCTAGAGGGGTCTTTAAAATTCCCTGGCAATGCAGAGTCAAAATGCTCCAGTTTGAAGGAATACACACATAACAAAGTATAACTAGATGCTATAATTCTATTCATTGAATCTCACCCACTTGTTGAAAGAACTTCACAAAAATTGGCATATGTCAAGTTGTAAATATGAGTCATTGGCACCTGATATATGGGCACACCATGACCAAGCAAAACCCAGGTATCCACAGAGGATCACAGAAGTCGTATCTCCAGAGTTTTATGACAACTATCTATTTGGGGACATAACCTGCTCTCTGAGATTACTCTGGAAGCAATTGCCTCTTACATACGTTTAAGGAGAAAATTGGAGGACATCATTGTTGCTAAAATGATTTTAGGACAAATACCTAATAACTGTCTCATGGTAGTTGCATGAAAATTACAGGAGAAGCGTTGCTTTCGCAAACGTAGACATCTGGACTATACTTCACTTCCTGTACTTAAAGCCATAAAAGAGTAGTCACATTTACACTGAAACTGACTGGAGAACCATCGGACATTCTTCAATGAAGCACTCTAGGTATTTTGTTGGTGGATGCCCAGCTATTTAACTGACTGTAGCATTCAGTGCAGCAGTGTGACAAACTAGCCTGGGCATGTTTTTATTTGTATTCATGCTATTTGAATAAGATTCAACCACTGCCACTTTCATTAATGAATGTGATACGCATTAGTCCTAGCATTATTATTAGCAA
This sequence comes from Dasypus novemcinctus, assembly GCF_030445035.2. NCBI lineage: Eukaryota > Metazoa > Chordata > Mammalia > Cingulata > Dasypodidae > Dasypus > Dasypus novemcinctus. The sequence continues at coordinate 51,301,889 of NC_080694.1, read as the reverse complement.
GGCCCCCTTTCCAATGTGCTGTCTCATTGCAGCCATTCATTTCCAAGCTATCATAGCAGATGACATGGGAATAAAGGCTCATGGAATGGCCTGATCTTATCCTCAAAATATTTCTCACAAATTCACATCTCCTTCCTCAGTGACCACTGGGAATTCACAGAGTGATCTTAACCCAGAGTGGAAAATACAAAAATTTGCTTCCTCTATAGAAATAGTGACAACCTTCATGACAGTGATGTTTAATTAAGGATGTGGGAGAGAAGGTATATGTTCAGAATCTTAATTGTAACTATTTGCACTAATGATTTTGCTGTTAAAATAGGATAGAAGATGCAACTCTTCCTTTTGTCTCAAAGCACAACGTGAAACAAGTCTTATTACTTAACAAGTACTTCTATTAAACAAATTTTCTCTTAGTATAGGCATTAAAAATGTATTCAGTCTAAGGATATCAGTCCCACCCAGGATAATAATCAAAACTATGAACTTTTTTTGATGGTTAGTAAAAGTATCATTCCAATTTCACGTTCACTGCCTTTGGTCAATAGACAACTGCTCCCCTCCCTTAGCTCAGGCCTCCTTCCGGTTGTCAGGCTTGTAGACTTTTAACAAAGACAGGGGTATGTTCAGCACCCTCCCTCTTGATGTTTGTTCAGTTTAAAACTCCAGTTCTAAACTTTGTACCCATCTCCTTCTCCCACTGATAAATCTTGTTTCTACCCCTCCAGGGGATTGGACTACAAGAATCCCAGAAACAGAGGTGGGAGACATTTATGGCCAATTTTAGGAGAGGGACTTCCCAAATTCAGGATCTGCTGTCAGAGATCCCAGCAGGGGATTTTCCAGGAACCCACAAAAGCCCCCGAAAGAAAGAGTGACCAGTGGATATCTGCTAAGGTCTTGGCATGAATGCCAATCACAGGGGTATCAAACAGATGAAACTCTGGGCTTTCCCCAAGTAAGCCTCTTTTCATCCCTTCCTGAACTAGAGGGGCAAAAACCACAGCAGGAAGCAATGAAGAAACAAGCTGCCCTTTCCCTGGACTCTAGGATCTCACCTTTGGGTCAGGCCCAAGGTGAGGGAAGGAAGATTTACCTGGATATGCCTTTGGAGTTTCGATTAAGATTCTGGACTGGACTGGAGTTGTATGATTATTAGATCGGGCTGAAGTTTTAAATCCCCAAACAAAGGAGCCATTTGTTAATCACCTGAGAGGCAAGACTTGCCTATGAGTTCATCCAGGGGGAGGAAAAGATCTAATCCACAGAGAGCACTTGAAGGGAATGAAGATGCAGATTGAAAGGAAACTGTTGTTTTCTCCTTGTGGTCTATAAAGTCTGGCTTATTCAACGAACTGGTGACTCCTTGATTTCATTTTTTGGTGGGGTACCTGCCAGCCCCAAATGAAAGCACATTCCCTTCTGTATTTGCACTTCGCCATTAACAACTCTCCAAATGCTTCTTCGGAGAAAAATTCCTCTATCAGTCTTTATAACCATATGGACCCATTTAAAAGTGAGAACGCCAAGGAATGAGTGGGTGTCTATCATGTAAGTACAGAATTATAATTTGAAAGGTTGTCTACACATTTGTCCTGGTTTAGCCACACATTATATAAATTAGGCTAAACACAAACTAAGATACCATATATTCTTACATGATCGAGTTACAATGAAGAAACTGAAGCTTGGCTACATAGCACACAGTGAGGAGCCAGGAGGCCCCATTCCTGGGTTTCCTACCCTAATGATTTAGAACCATTTTTAGAAGCTTCTCATTGCTTCTTGACAGTTGAGTTCCACTTAGAGCTTGCTGGATGTGAAACCTACATATATTAGAAAGATAGAATTTTAAAATTCGCATATTTTGATGTGGAAACAAATACATACACATATATATGTATATATGTATATGCTTGTTTGCTTTTCCCATGGTTTTAACAAATGATGTTTTCAACACATCATAATGTATATGTGTTAGAAACATATTGCCAAGGGAAAAAAGCCCCATACAAAACTCACAGGGCATTTGTGCTCAATATTCTGTTGTCAGAGGAGCAAAGGGCACATTAGGCTGCCGTTTTAGAAACAGCATATAACGTGCACATATGATCATTTCTGCTCTGGGTACACTTTAAATCTTGCCAAATTAGACCGACTTGGTGCCAAGTTGATAGGTATTGCCAATTTCTCTCTCTCCCTGGAAAAGTAGAGGATTTTGTTTTTTCGGTGGTAGAAAGGAAATCCTAAGCAGAACTGTAAGCATCTGCATTTCGTTCTTGGACTGCCTCTTGCCTTGAGAACTGCTTCCTTCCCTTTGGCTGGTCTGCGATGCCTGTGGGTACTTCAGCACCATGGGCTCTATGGGCATTAGAATATCCATCATACCTGCTGTTTACGGAAAAACTAAAAATACAACCTGCTTAGAAGAGAAATAATTTCTTCCAAGTAATTGAACATCTGGGGATTTTAGTGGGGCATGTTGGTACCTATAAAGTCTTCAAACAGAATGTCTTCTCCCAGTTCATTACTGAAATAGTATGCACAGCAATTTATAAAGTGATAACAGAGCAGCTATTATGTTTGGAGACAGAATCCTTGACTGGATAAATAAGTAGACCTGAGGTAAGGGCAGTGTCAGTCTTCCTTCTCTTTAATACTGTAAGCCACTGATCTCCTGGACATCTTTAAATTTTCATGTATTTGGACTGGGGCCATTTGGTTCAGGTAGCCTTGTTAAAAAGGGATTTGCAGGTCTTTGCAGTGTTACAGCCCTGCCAAGTTAGAATAACTCAAGACAAGGTCAATGTCTAGGACTCTCTTGTATTAAATCAGCAAGTAAGCTTATATGCATTGCAGATTCCTTGCCCATGAGATCTCTTGTCTAAAGCAATCTGCTGAAAGGTGATAGGGTTGAAGCACGGGCTAGACAACATGCATATGGCAGAGAGTTTGTAATATTCTAAGTGGCAACAACTGTGTCCCCTTGAGTCAATATAGGAAGAATATTGGTAAATCAATAGTCTAATTCATCTGAGACAAAACTGTTTATCAAAACTCTTTCTTATTAAACGGAATTCTTCTAAACAAAATCCTTTACTGACTTAGTTGGCAGGAGCCATTTTGTGTCATATGGCACATCCTACTCACACTAAAACAGTAATCAACAGCTACAATCTCCTTACATTTCTGCTCCAACAGAAGGTTTGCTAAACAGATCAAGTGTTTCCCTTATGTTTATGCACATGCTATTAAGTAAATCCTGACAAATTGAATTGTAATTGTGTAAGATTTGGAGTGTAGTGACATACTCAAATATGAAGTCAGAACTGAAATGATTAAATGACATGCAACATTAAAAATTTTGTTGAAATTTATAATGGCACATCTGTAAACTAAAAAAAATGTCTTTGCATAACGGTTGTACAAACATGGAGAGAGATTTTTAAAAGTCTTCAAACTGAAAGCTACCTGGTTTCATTAAAAAAGGTAAAACAAAGACATGGGATAACCTATAGGTGTTCTTTTGGTTCAAAAATATTCTATGAACCTTCTCCAAAAATGGTTGAAAAACGAAAACTTTCATTTTAATGTATTGGAAACTCGCCCTGAATTTCCATGTTCTCTAAAGAGTGAAAGAGAGTTTCATTGTGTTAACAAAGAAAATCCTGCCTTGTGACCTTAAAAGCCAGAAGGGCAAGTATCAGCAGCAGACTTCTCAGTAGAAAGATTTCTTCAGATCTCACAGTATCTTCCATTCTCCATGCAGGTGGCCTGGGCTACCAAGGGATGGGGATTTTTAACCTTTTTCAAGATGTCATTCTGCAGAGGGAAAAGCAACCACAATCACCCTTATATCTCTACTTACAGGTAAACTTTACTCTATGCTCCTGTCTCATCCTTATAACTTCCGGCAATGAATGCTTTACAAAAGGTACAAAGGAGATAAGATTTCTAGGATACTGGGAAGTTGAAGGTGTAGACGTTTGTTCAGGAACACTTTACCCCGCCGCTGCTCTTGCCACCTGGTTGAGTATGGGTTATTCGAGGATGCATTTGGGTGTTTGTAAATATTACCCTTTAATTAGGAGACACAGATTAGTCATGTAAGTTCTTCAAAGAAAGAGATATTGGATACATAAGCCGGAATATAAAAAGGCAGTAGCCTAACAAGAAGGCAGCTTCTTACTCAATCCTGTTGGGATTTTACCAGCTAAAGAAGAGGGAAACAAGGAAAAAGCCTAGAGATAGCACACATCGGCACCTCCACTGCACAGCCTCCTTGGTATGTCCCATATCCTCGGCGAAATCGCTTGACATTAGATGCTGGGAGAGTGTTTGCGGGGGTGGTCGTATCTCATCCAACCAATCCCTCAACTGCCTGCCTTGCTACGATGGGTTAAACTAAAAAAACATGCGAAGGAAAAAGCAAGGGCAAAGGACGCAGGCATCCTTGCACGAGTGGCGAGTGGCGTGGAAGAAGAGATTCAGTCTTCATAATTGCTGGGAGGGTAACTATGTTCCAGCACTAGCTGGGAATATCTGCTGCTCCAGAGAAGCACTGCCTAGGTCTGACACTCTGGGGCCTTTCAAAGAACCGTGTAAGGCCTAGCGTGCTGCACTGTGCCCTACAGAATGCTCTGTGCACTGCACTAGACTCAATTTATTCATTTTTAAAAAAATATTACATTAAAAAGATATGAGGTCCCCATTCACCGCCACCGCCCCCACCCCACCACTCCCCCCACAGTAACACTCTCCCCCATCATCATGACACATCCATTGCATCTGGTGAGTACTTCTTTGGGCATCGCTGCACCCCACGGCCTGTGGTCCACACCATAGCCCACACTCTCCCACGTTCCATCCAGTGGGCCATGGGAGGACATACAATGTCCGGCAATTGTCCCTGCAGCACCGCCCAGGACAATGCACTAGACTCATATTTACTTTCTCAGGCGAGCGTGAAAGGTGTTATCGCCCTCAACCATATATATGCTGGGATGGACCTAGTCTCACAGTTCAGAAATCATCCAGAGAAGAGACCCCCTGGAAAGAAATAATTTGAGGATTTCAGTCTATTATCCCCTGCAATGCATATTACAACCAATCTCCAGGATTCAAGGACAAGAGGTGCGCCCAGGCCTCCACTGCTGGCATTAGCTATTCTAGCAGCTAATGCCTGTCCATGCCTTTTCCTTCCTGTTCTCCTGTGGATCCTTCTGCATCCTGGGCTCAAACTGAAGCATCCCAGCAGAGTCTCTGAGCATCGATGTCTGGGCAAACCCCAGTGTGCTGTCAACAGTTTATAATAGGTTAAATGGCTAATTTTCCCCACTCTCTGGTCCAATTTAGTAATATATGTATATATTACTAAATTAATTGTTTATTTAGTAATGCATAATCATACACCCTTCCATCTGTGTAGTACTTCACCACTTACAAAGTGGGCTCGTGAACATTTTCTTACTGGTTCTTCACAAATATGTTACAAGGTAGACATTGTCATCTCCCCATCATGAATAAAGAAAGACACTGCAGCAAGGACTTGGACCCAGGTAATTGATACTGACCTTGGGGCTCCTTCGACTCTTCCAAAACTGCCTTTCACTCTCCAGACCACTGTAGTGTCTTTACAAGTAATTGGCTTAAGCACAGCAAAGATATGGCTCTGACCTGAATTTTCCCTGGTGGAACCACAGTTGCCCTGGACTGCCTATCCCACTCCACCTTCAGCTACTATGTGCTCTGGTAATATAGCAAATCCTTTTTAGCAGTACCTTCCATGAGAATATAGATCTGCCACCAACGCCTCTCCCTCAAATACTTAGGAACTAAACAACTCATTCACTGATCATTCATTGACCATTTACCAAGCAAGTCCTTTTTGGTAGGTACTGCCCTAAGTTCTAAGGTAAAGGAGTGGTTACAGCACAGTCCCTGCAATCAAGGGCCTGCAGTCTAACCATCAGGCACCTGCAGTAGAGGAAGGACATTGCTTAGATACTAGGGACAAGCCCAAGGAACACCGGTGCAGAGAGGAGGTTCCTACACGTCTTTTTGAGGGTCAAGAAAGAAATGTCCCAGAAAACAATGTCTGAGCTGAAATAGAAAGGACAAATAGTAATTAAGATGGCACAGTGATAGGGGAAGTAGGAAGCTTGGATGGTATTCTGTGGCTTGCATATTTCTATTTTGGTTGCCCTCCAACTTTTACCAGTCTGGCTTTTGATTCCCATTTTACATCCTAGAAAAAGCAGGGAATTTGAGAGACCTTGGTAAGGTCACAGAGCTAGTAAATGAGAGATCCTAGATATAATACCAGATCCCCGTGACCAACATGGTTTTAGAGAAAAATGAGCACCGGACTGGAAGTCAGGCAACTGGAATTCTATTCTGCCACCAAATACCTGTGCAACCTTTCACAGGTCACTGAATAGCTATGCTCCGCTTCTCTTATCTGCAAAGTGAAGGGATTTAAACCAGATGACCTCTAAAGTTTCTCAGAGTTTTCAGTCTGACACTTTTAACTCTCTCTTGTCTCCTGCTCAGATCTGTCCTTTGTTAAGAGGAACTAATAGCATTTACTGGGTATATTAATATGTGCATATATCTAATAACCATAACCATTCCTCTCATACACACACATACAGTACACCCTAAAAGTCTTGTGGAATTTTTTGAAAAGATGAATGTGCTATTTGGGGTTAGCCACTCTTTTGGATTAACAGAGAAAATTGTGAAATGTCTATGATTTGGTGATATTGCACCTCTGCAATTTGTTTGGGGGTGCCAAATGGATGAGGAGACCTATTGGGGGATTTTTGCAGTCATATCTCATAGAAAATTTTTAAAAATTTTATTATACTTTTTCCTTCCTGGTTATTGTGTAGCTTACGGTAAAGTCAACACTCTAAATGTTAGGAAAACGGTGCTCCAGTTGCCTTGGGGAAAAAAAAAAACCTGTACCTAGGGAGAGAAATTATTTAAACACACAAAGATGAAAGGAAGCAGAAAATGGGCTGTTCAATAATGTTTAGCCTTATTTCTAAGTCTAGAATTTTGTTATGAAGTATTTTTTTAATTAAAAAAAACAGCATTTCTAACAGAGTTTTTAAATTTGATTTTCCTTGACACCAGTTGGAGAAGTTCTTATTGGTTACTATCTTGAGGGGAAAAAAAGAAAAAGTAATCTTCAAATTTCTATAGCAGTTTATTCTGCTTTAATTGCTGCAGGGATTTTTTATATCGATTATCATGTTTTAAGCTCATAACACCATGGGAGTTAGGTAGTTTTGTTGTGGTTATGATATTCATTTTATAGATAAGGAAAAAAGATAAGGAGCAGTCAAGTGGTTTGTCTACGTACAACCAGAATGTTACTAACAGAATAGAGACAAAAGATCCTGTTTTCTAACACTTAAACCAGGCTCATGCTATCAAAGGAGCATTAAAGGTTACCAAATAAGTTAACGATTTGCCTGGAATCAGACTTTACATCACTCGATTATCTAGACAGCTGTCTTGCCTCAAGCCCAAACTGCTGAGTCTCTTGAAGGATGACTGGGTACATGCTAGGCTATTATTTATAAAAATCAAATCCATTGCCTTTGGGCATAGTCATACACATTATATGACTTTGATAGGGACATAAATATATTTCTTTTCTAAAACATATTTTATGATGTCTACTTTCAGCTAACTTAAGTGAAGAAAAATGCCTTATTCTTTAACTCCCTCCATTCATAACCCCAAACATTCTTTGGCTCATATGAATGGTGCTAGAATATTCTATAGTAAATGGTACAATGCTGAAACTTTTCTCTTTAATGCATATACTGAGAAATACTTCACTGTGAGTCATGGGACAGAGGGACAGAACTGAAACCCAGATCCTTCAAATGACAGTATAGGTGTCCCAAGGAAACTGAGCCACCTCTCCTTTCTCAAATCTCTGCTCTTTTTGTCAATTGGATCTTCTGACTATAGAGTTTTTTCTAACAACACTGTTCTTCATGTAGGCAGCCTTCTCTACTCTTGGATTTCATTTACTTACAAATATGTTGGTCTAGCTATGAAAAGGCTCCTCTAGTATAGAGATAATAAATTAAACCATGCCATGGTCTCTCATTTATTACTCATGTAGTTGTTCTTTTTAAAACAAAAATTTGCTTGTGGGGAATTCCTTGAAAGCCATTGCATGGTTACATGCCTGTTGGTGGAATGAATGATTTCTGAATGTATCAAGGTTCACTGTGATCCCTGATGTTCTAACCTAGAGATACAGGCAGCAGAAAGAGGTTGTGCAACTTACAAGGCAATAACTGTAATGACCGTGAAGTCAATAAAAAATTCAAACTCTATATGTGTTTTGATTTTGTATATTATTGGCAAAGCTGGGTCAATTGGCTTTTCACGATATTCTGCAAGCAGTACTTAATTGACTTAATTGTAATATATAGCCTTTCTTTCATTCATTTATTAATTCCTTAAGCAACAATTGTTGAGCAATCTCCTACTTTGCAGGCACTATTCTAGGAACTGGGAGGTCAATGGTAGATTAGAGAAACAGAGATCTGCCTGCTATCAAGGTAGGTACTTTCTTTTCCAAGGAAATATATTGGCACAGACAAGAATGGTAACTGGGAAGGTAAATAGTCGGGGAATTGGTCAGTCACTGTCTGTAGGACTTCTGCTCTCAGGTGCTCAGGTAACTTGTTTGCAAAATTAGGATACTGGCTAAATAGACTTTAGACTTTCTTCTATTTTTCTCCTTCTATTAGTGACTCCCATCCCATATACCAGAAAGACTAAACTGTTTTGACTACCTGAAACTGACATTAAGACTTTCTCCAGAATTCAAAAATTAGCCAGAAGGTAGGGGGAATTTTACTCATAGACTAAAGTACAGAAAAGAACATAGGTATATAAGTCTTCTCCTTCAAGAGACACAACCAGCACCAGGCCAGTTAGTCTTGACTATTCAAACAATATTAGCTGAGACACTAGTATGGCTTAGCAATAATTGAATTTATACATGTTTATTGAATGAATTAATGCATTTTCCAACTCTAAAATTCTATGCTACTACTGCACTGCATGAAAGAAAGATTTTTAAGCAAAAATAAATATCTTTTTATCCCAAACTTGGTTAGTCTTACTATCTGAGACAGGAGATTGAAGTACCCTGATAATCACTAGAATTTCCGTGAGGGCAGGGACTGTCAATCTTATTCATCACTGGAGCCTCAGGCTTAATGTAGTGCCAGGTACTCTATATATTGGCAGAATTAATGAATTATTAACTAATGAAGAAACTATCATTTAAAACAACACTTCCAGAATGAAGTCATCAATATGGTGATGTAAGTCGACCCTTAGAAAAAAACTCCCCAGAAATTCAGCAAATAAAAGGACAAACCCTATTTGCTTAGAGATCTGGAGGATGGTAGAGACTGGAGAAGGACTCCACGAATACCGAATCAAAGAAAAATTAAAAGGTATCAGGATGGAAATTTCTGTCTCGAACCTGCCAGTTCTACTTCCCTCCCCCTCGTTCGGTCCCATATAGCTTGGGGGTTGCTCAGAGATAGGAGCCCAGGCCTCTCCTACTGTGGACACAGATTATAGAGCCACTCAGAACAGCAAGTTAGGACTCCATGCATATCCAAGTACAGGGTCCCAAGTCATAAGCCACAGAGGACTGCTGCATACAAAAAGGCCCCCAGGGGTAGAGGGGAAAGAGAAAGAGAAAGACACCATGGTAGAACAGCAGTTGGCAAGGGGTGTGCTAACTCAATCCAGTTCGGGTGGGTTTTTTTTGCCTAGACTATATAAATGCAAAATGGACATTTGTGAAGTAACCAACCTTTCTGGATTGACTCCATCTGGCTCTCCAAAGCAAGATACCCTAATGGGGAAGAAACTGAAGGCATAAAAGCCTCAAGAGGAAAAAAAATGGGGGGGGGGGGGCGTAAATGAACTTCTGTAAAGCAGGAGTGTACCAAAATTGGTAAGAGTAAGGAAAACAGGAAATTGAAGGAGGGAGGGAATTTAAACAAATCATAGGAGGTAGAGACAACATTCTACACAAAAATAAACAGAACAGATCAAAATACCAGAAAAGAATTGGAGGAAAAGTAACTTTCTCCTGGAGGTGAAACAGTTACACAAAAAAGACACATTTTAAAATTGTACCACATAAACAAGGTGAGAATCAGATAAAGAAGAGTTGAGAAAATCTAATCAGTTAAACACAGGCCATTCTAAAGGTCTAGAATAAGTTGGAAAAGCATCAAAGAAGAACCTTAACACAAAGCCAATAAACAATAAAACCCTATATGAAAGGGAGAAACTGATCTTCAAAGTTAATACATCAAGATAATCAAGTGCCTAGACATCAGCAAAAAAGTACAAGCCATACTAAGGAACAGGAAGATATAGCTCAGTCAAGGGAACAAATGAAAACTTCAGTGGAGACAGAAAATGTGGAACAATTAGTCAAAGTTCAAACAAATCTCCCAAATCAATTCAAGGAGAAGAGGGAAAATATGCATAAAGAGATAAAGGATAATAACAAGAAAATATGTGAAAATAAAGAAGAACTTGAAAATATAAAAAGAAAGATAACATTATGGGGATGAAAAGCACAATGGTAGAGATAAAAAACATACTAGAGGCATACAATAGCATATTTGAAGAAGTAGAAGAAAGAATCAGCAAACTAGAAAATAGGATAATCAAAATCATACAGTCAGAACAAATAGAGAAAATAATTGAATAGTTTCTCAGGGATTTGAGTGACAACATATAGAACACAAACACATGCATTATGAGTGTCCTTTAAGGAAAAGATAAGGGAAAAAGGGCAGAAAGAATATTTGAGGAAATAATGGCCATTACACAACTTGTATGGAAAACATAACTATGTGTATCCAAGAAGCACAATGTATTCCAAATAGATAAATCCTAATAGACCTACTCCAAGACAAATACTAATCAGAATGCCATATGCCAAAGATAAAAAGAGCATTCTGAAAACAGCATGTGAAAAGCAGTTCTTCACATACAAGTGATCCTCAATAAGACTATGTGCCAATTTCTCATCAGAATCCATGGTGGCTGAGAAGGCAGTGGAATGATATATTTAAGGTACTGAAAGAGAAAAACTGCAAGCCAAGAGTTCTTTATCCAGCAAAACTGTCCTTCAAAAGAGAGGGAAAGTTTAAAATAGTCACAGATAAATAGAAACAGAGAGCATTCATCAACAAAAAACCTACCCTGCAAGAATTACTATAGGGAGTTCTGCAGGTTGAAAGGAAAACACAAGCAAGAGTGGTTTGGGGTAGTCTGAAGAAATGAATATTATTAAAGTAGCTAAAAAGATAAGTGCAAAACCTCAATATGTAACTCTACTCTTTAATTCTTATGAGTCAGAATACAGTTGAACAAAAAAAAAGGCAAATTTCCTGATAATGGACATACAAACTATAAAGTGGTAAAGTGGTACAAAAACAACAAAAGTAGGCGAGAAGTGGGCCATGGGAGCGGAGAATGTATAAGCTATTGAAGCTAAATTGGTAACTTTCCAAATTAGTAGGTTATAGATATAGGTTATGTAATATAAACCCCAAGGTAAACACAAAGAAAGTATTTTTAAAAATAAACAGAAACTTAGAAGCAGAAGTGGCTCAAGTGATAAGGTCTCTACCTACCATATAGGAGGACCCAGGTTTGATCCCTGGGACCTCCTGGTGAAAAAGAAGAAGAGAAAGTGTGCCTGAGTGGTGAGCCAGTGCCCGCACGAGTAAGCCAAGTGCCTGCATGAGTGCCTGAGGGGTGAGCCAAGTGTCCAGGTGGGTGCCTGCACAGCAAGCCAAGTGCTTACGTGGTGAGATGAGTGCCCACACAGTGAGCAAGTGCCCACCCAGTGAGCGAGTGCCCACGTGAGTGCCAGCACGGCGAGCCAAGTGACCATGTGAGTGCCCGCATAGTGAGCTAGCGCCCGCACAGCAAGCCAGTGCCCACGTGGCAAGCTGAGTGCCTACATGGTGAGCCAGTGCCTGTGCAAGTGAATCATGCAGGAAGATGATGATGCAATGAAAAGAGACGAAGGGGAAAGTCAAGGTGAAGCACAGCCGAGATCAGGAACTGAGGTGGTACAATTGACAGGGAACCTCTCTCCACATCAGAGGTCCCCAGGATCAAATCCTTGGAAATCCTAGAGAAGAAAGACGAGAAGAGAAGACAAAAAAAAAAAAAGAAATAGATACAAAAGATCACACAGTGAATAGACACATACAGCAGAAACAGTAGGGCAGGGGAGGCGTAGGGGGAGAAAAAAATATATACAGAAACAGAAATGAGAAAGGGAACCATCAGATTCATCACAAAAGATCAACTATACAAAAAAGAGGTTGCAATAAAGGAAAAGAAGACAAAAGAAGATATGTCATATAAAAACTAAAGAACAAAATGGCTGAAATAACCACTGCCTTTACAGTATTAACACTGAATGTTAAAGGATTAAACTCCCCAATCGAAAGACAGAGATTGGCAGAATGGCTAAAAAAGGTTGACCCAACTATAGGTTGTTTACAAGAGACTCATCGTAGACCCAAGGACACAAATAAGTTGAATGTATAAGGTTGTAAAAAATATTCCAGGCAAAATAGTAAACAAAAAAGAGTTGGGATAGCTATACTAATATAGGAGGAAAAAAAAGACTTTAGGTGAAAGGCTATAAGAAACAAAGGACATTATATATTAATAAAAGATGCAACCCAACTAGAAAAATACCAATCATATATATTTATGCACCTAACTACAGTGACCCAAAATATATGCGGCAAATACAAACAAAACTAAAGGGAGAAATATACACCTCTACAGTAATCATTGCAAACTTCAATATACCACTTTCATCAATAGATAGAACATCCTAACAGAAAGTCAATAAGGAAACAGAAGATTTGAATAATATGGTAAATAAACTAGACCTAACAAACATATACGAACATAGCATCCCAAAACAGAAGTATGCATATTTTTCTCAAGTGCACATGTATCTCCAGGATAGACCACATATTGTGTCACAAACAAGTCTCAACACATTTAGAAAGACTGAAATCATACAAAGTATTTTCTCTGACCATAATGAGGTGAAGCTGGAAATCAGTAACAGGAAGAGAACTGGAAAATCAAAAAATATATAGAAGTTAAATAACACACTTTTAAACAATCAGTGGGTCAAAGAAGAAATTGCAAGGGAAATCAGTAAATATCTTGACACAAATTAAAACTAGAACATAACCTATCAAAACTTATGGAATACAGTATAGGTAGTACTGAGAAGGAACTTGATAGCCCTAAACACTTACATTAAAAAGAAGAACTAAAATCAAACACGTAACTGCACACCTGGAGAAAACTAGAAAAAGAAGAGAAAACTAATCCTAAAGAAAACAGAAGGAAATAAATAGCAAAGATTAGAGGAGAAATAAATGAAATAGGGATTTTTTTAAAAGGAGATAATTAACAAAACCAAAATTTGTTCTTTGATAAGATCAATGAAATTGACAATTAGCTAAGTGATAATTAAAAAGAGAAAGAAGAAACAAATAAATTAAATCAGAACTGAGAAGGGGGACATTCCTACTGACTCCACAGAAATAAAAAAGGATCATAAAAGAATAATATGAACAACTGTATGCCAACAAATTAGACAACCTACATGAAATGGACGTATTACAAGAAACACACAAACAACCTACATTGACTCCAGAAGAAATAGAAGATCTCAACAGACATTACAAGTAAAGAGATTGAATCAGTAATCAAAAGCTTTGCAACAAAGAAATGCCCAGAACAAGATGTCTTTACAGATGAATTCTACAAACCATTCCAAGAAGAATTAATACCAATTCTGCTCAAACACTTACAAAAAATTGAACAGGAGGAAATACTATCTAGCTCATTCTTTGAGGCTAACGTCACCCTAATATAAAAGTCAGAAAAAGACACTAAAAGAGAAGAAAATTAGAAACCAATTTCTCTTATGAATATAGATATAAACATCCTAAACAAAATACTTCCAAATTGAATCCAACAACACATTAAAAGAATTACACACCATGACCAAATGGGTTTTATTCCAGGTATGCAAGAGTAGTTCAACACAAGAAAATCAAATAATGTAATACACCACATTAACAAAATGTTGGGAAAGCCACATGATCCTCTCAGTTGATTCATGAATGGTATTTGGCAAAAAACAGCTTCCTTTCTTGATAAGAACACTTAAAAAAAAATAAGAATAGAAGGAACCTTCCTCAACATGATATAGGGCATATATGTAAACCCCACAACTAACATTATACTTAGTGGTGAAAAAAATGAAAGCTTTCCCTCTAAGATTGGGAGCAACACAATGGTGCTCACTGTCACCACTGTTATTGAACATTGTTCTGGAAGTTCTAGCCAGAGCAGATAGGCAAGAAAAAGAAAAAAAAAAAGCATACAGATTTGAAAGGAAGAAGTGCAACATGTCATTTGCAGATGACATGATTAAATATCTAGAAAGTCCCAAAAGGTCTACAAGTCTAGTAGAGCTAATAAATGAATTCAGCAAAGTGGTAGGTAAAAAAGATCAACATGCAAAAATGAATAGTGTTTATGTACACTAGTGATAAGCAATCTGAGGAGAAAATCAAGAAAAGAAATCCATTTACAAAACAACTGAAGAATCAAATATCAAGGAATAAATTTAAAGATGCAAAGGACCCATACACAGAAAACTACAAAGCATTGCTAAAGGAAATCAAAGAAGAACAAAATAAATAGAAGGACATTGCATGTTCATGGATTTGAAGATTAAATATTGTTAACATGTCAATACCACTCAAAGCAATTTATGGATTTAACACAATGGCAGTCAAAATTCCAACAGTCTACTTCATGGATATGGAAAAATAAATTATCAGACTTACTTGGAAGGGTAAGGGGCTGCAAACAGTCAAAAATATCTTGAAAAAGAAGAACGAATTTGGAGGACTCATACTTCATGACTTTAAAGCTTATTACAAAGCTATGGTGGTCAAAACAGTATGGTACTGGCCCAAGAACAGCTATACTGACCAACAGAATTGAATTGAGAGTTCAGAAACGAACCCTCAATTCTCACTTCTATGTCCAATTGATTTTCGACAAGTCTGCCAAGTCCACTCAATTGGGAAAGAATAGTCTCTTTAACAAAAGGTGCAGGGAAAATGGATACCCATATGCAAAAGAATGACCTAGGACCCTTATCTCATACAATATGCAAAAATTAACTAAAATGGAACAAAATTCTAAAAATAAAAACCAGGATGGTAAAATTCATAGAAGAAAATGTAGGGAAGCATCTGCAGGATTTTGTGTTAGGCAATAGCTTCTTAGACTTTAAACTCAAAACACAAGCAATGAAAGAAAGTAATAGATAAAGGGACCTCAACAAAATTATCAACTTTTGAGCATCAAAGAATTCTGTTAGGAAACTGAATAGACAACTTACTCATTGGGAGAAAGTATTTGGAAATCACGTATCCAATAAGTGTTTAATATCCAGAATATATAAAGAAATCCTACAATGCAAACAGTAAAAAACAAACAACCCAATTTTTAAAAATAGGCAAAAGATTTGAATATATATTTCTCCAAAGATGGTATAGAAATGGCTATATAGCACATGAAAAGACCCTCAGTACCCCTAGCTGTTAGGGAATTGCAATCAATGCCACAATGAGACAGCATTTCACATCTACTAGAATGGTTAATATTTTTTAAAAAACACACAGAACATTATAAGTGTTGGAGAAGATGTGGCATAATAGGAATACTTACTCATTACAAGAAGGAACGTAAAACGGTGCGGCTGCTGTGAATGACAGTTTAGCATTCATCAGGAAGCTAAGTGTAGAATTAGCATATGACCAGCAATCCCTCTATTAGGTGTCTACCCAGAAGAATGAAGCAGAGACTCAAACAGGTATTTTCACACCAATGTTCATAGTGGCATTATTCCCAATTGTCAAAACAAAATGTGGTATATACATACAGTAGAATATTAAACAGCTGTAAATAGGAATGAAGTCCTGATGCATGCAACAACGTGGATGAATCTTTAAGACATTAAGCTGAGTGAAATAAGTGAGGCACAGAAGGGCCAATATTGTATGATCTCACTGACAGGAGCAATTATAATAAAAACAAACTCATAGAGTTAGACTCTAGCACACAGGTTACCAATGGATAGATTGTGGGGTACAGAACGGGGAGTTGATGCTTAATTTGTGGCACATTTTTTGTGAATGTAATTAACAGCACTGAATTAAAGGGGGAAACTTTAGGTCGTACATGTTATTAGAATAAAAATTAAAATATAAAACATAGACTGCGTAACACAGTGAACCCTATTTTAGACCATGGACTATAGTTAGTACAAGTAAAAGAATGTTCTTTAGAGAATTATAACAAACGTATGAGACTAATACAAGGTGTTGATAATAAGGTGGTATATGTGAAAAAATATACTTAATGTAAATTATGGATGATTGATATCAGTAATAATTTAATAATCTTTCATCATTTGTAACAAAGATACCATATTAATACCAAGTGCCAACAATACAGGGGTATATGGGAATATGTTTTTAGAAGACTTTTTTTGTAAACCTACAACTTCTCTAATTTAAAAAAAATTTTGAAAAAATAATAGGACATACTTCACAGGCTTTTGCTTTAGGTTATTTAAATGAAGTAATCCATGTAAATTGCTTTACACAGTGCCTAGAACATAGAATCTCTCAATATGTACTGGTCTCTACCTCAAATATAAACTTTTTATTAATCTCTTACATGGAAAGAAAACAATTTTTTTTCATACCTCTCTGCATCAATGAGGTAATAGGCTATCAAAAAACACTGGATAATGCTAGGAAGGTGAAGGATTTGGGAAACTTTTTAAATAGAGAACTCATTTCTTGTCAAGAGCCTAAGAAGTGACCCCAAAGGGTTCATAAGCATGGATATACAGGAAATGTAGTATCAATGCATTCTTTTGTTTGCATAAAGTTCCTTGTGTGTGCATTCTTCTGTGACTTCCCTCATCTAGTGTGAAGACGCATTATGTATCACAGATGTGAAATCCAGGGAAAGTTCCATTTAAAATTCTAAACCTGATCATTGTAGAAACCTTCAAATCACCTAGTTGCAGTTGTATAGCACTCATGATTCAAGACCCTGCTCTGAAACTATCAATATCAGTGAACCCATTTTTAAGGCCCAAAAATTCTTGATTAAAAAGTAAGACATTGGGAGCAGATGTGGTTTAAGCAGTTGGGTGCCCGCCTCCCAGATAGGAGGTCCCAGGTTCAGTTCCTGGTGCCTCCGAAAGAAGACGAGTGGATACAATGAGCAGAGACAACAAGCAGACAGGAAAGGGAGCCATCTCGGAGGGGGGTGGGGAAGAAAAAACATTAAAAAGTAGGACCTTGTTGGCCATATTGCCTCCACAGACTATGTATCAGGAATGATAACTTGTTTCAATTCCATTTCTATGTCTTAAGGGGCATCTGCTGTGATATAAGCCTAACCCAACTGACAAATGGAAATTTAAATGTGAACAAAATAAAAATAAAGATATTACCCTGTGTCAAGCTAACAACCAGATATCTACTTTTTTAAGAAAGTAAGAATTACCTGATTTATAGACAGAGAAGAATTACCTGATTTATAGACAGAGAAAAGAAAAAGTATGAACAAACAAAATGATTACCAAAGCAAAGCACACACTGGACTTCATCATTCACGGTCACTGTTCTATTATATTTTTTCCAATAGAATAGTCCCGAACATACTACTTTGTGTTTTTTGGTGGCTGGGTTGTGAGTTAATTAGTTCAGAAACCAAATTCTCACTCAACATAATGTTCAGACAGCTGGCATACTGTTTTTCAACAAGAAAGATTCAGTACACATTTTGGTTAGAAGAATCTGAGGCTACTTGCTTGCGAAGAGGGAATATCGGAGAGACACAGTGGGAAATAGCACCACCTTCTATTATTCTAACCTTTCAGGTAAAAAGGATGTAGAGCTTTTTTTAGAAAGACACTGTCGCACAATTGAAAGGATTTAGACTTTGGGATCATATAGTCCAAGCTTCTAAGCTCAGTCCTTCAGTTATTAGCTCTGTGTACCTTGACTTCTGGTCTCTCAGTTACATTTATCTGATCTAGCATATGGGAAAGATACACCTACCTTTCTGATTTGTATGGAATAATCATAAGTGACTGATAATATAAGGCACCTACCTTATATTAGGCTTATAGATGTTGTCCAATAAAAAGCACCTATAATTACCAAACTTTTGGTTTCAAATGACCTAACTGGTGATGATAATAGTGCATAAGGAAGCTCATTTCAGCCCAGTGAAGAAGAAATTTTCTAAGAGTTAAAACTGCCCAAAGAACAAATCAATTAGATGGCTTATTGAGGCCGTGATTTCCCCATCACTGAGAGCCTTCAAGCAAAACTTAATGACCCTGTAACCACACATGAGGAATAGGGAATTAGGTACAGGACTCAAATTCTAGGCCCCTTTCTAACTAAGTTTCTATGATACCATGAAACTCTTGATGGATTCTGAAGTGATGAGCAATTTCTCTTGATTATTCTTGAAAAGTAAAGATAACAATGTTAGAAGGGAGAAAACTTGTCACAAGGCATTGAGTTTGGCTTAAATGGTAAGTTTGCATGTCTAAAAAATTAGTTTTCGTATCTATGATCTTTTTCCCCAGCAACAACAGGCTTTAGAAAAAATAGTAAGGTCTAAACGTTCATCAGCCTCTGGCTTCCAGTTGTCTATTTACATAGCTCTCACTGTTCCCCTTCATCTTCTCTCTAGTTGAGAGGCAGGTGTGACAAAGGTAGTTATCAAATGCTGTTGATGAGCCCAAGAAAAACATCCCATGTACATCCCCATTCATCAGGATATGTCTCTGGAATTCGCTCTGGTTGACCTTAATCTCTTTCCCTTCTCCCCACTCCCTTCCAGAGGAGAAAAATAATATCTCCTTGTCTCACACAGGAAGTTTTCCTCTCTTCTCTGGAAGATTTTGTGTACTGCGCATTATAGAAACTTACCTGTCCTAAGAGGGCCTCTCACGGCAATTTCCCAACAAAACTATTTTCTCATTAACAGGAATCCTCACTGCAGCCACCAAAAGAATAGCTGTCTTCATCACATTACAATGTATTTCCTTTCGTCAGGCTGTATTTGTGTAAAACTAGAAAAGAAAAAATAAACTAAGGGGAAGGGTAAAAGACCCTTTGGATTTCCATGGTAAGTTTCAAGATCTTTCTGAAATTTCTGAAAACATACACAAAATTTCTCAGGGGTATACACTTTCCCAGGTGAAAGTCCATGGCTTTATCAGATTCTTAAAGGCTGCATGTGATTTTTCAATAAAGTTTAAGAATCACTGTCTTACAGAAAAGAATTACAAATCACACCTATTATCCAGAATATATAAGGATCTCTTACAACTGCCAGAGAATTATGACTGAAAACAAAATCTTCTCCTAACCCAGAAAACTCCTCTACAAAGTTAGGAGAGAAATAAAAGCAGTTTTATTATTACTAAATAAGGATTAAACCAGAATGCGGTATATCACAGGCAACCCACGAAGAGATTGCAAGAACAAAAATAGAGCCCACTTTTTTCATGTGGCTAAGCAGGAACAACCCATTTCATATATTCTCAAGCTATTTCAAAGTTTGGTTTGCAACTCAGAACCAGCAGACCCCTGGAAGTTATACTAATCTCTTCCCAAGGAAGTGGGAGATATCTTCCTTAACTACTTTTCAAAAGGACGAAGAGAATTTACAGATTTTCTAAGGCAAATTCTAAGAGATAGGAGGGAGGCAGGAGGAGGGAGTTCTTGCCAGGATGCTCAACAGTGAGAATTAAGCCTTTGTATTTTAAATTTCCTTTTGCTCTTACACAACCCAATATTAAAAAGACAAATATTCCAATATAAAAATGAGTTAAAGATTTGAATAGACCTACTGCAAAGAAGATACACAAATGGCCAATAAAAACATGAAACGATGTTCAATTTCAATAGTCATCAGGGAAATGCAAATCAAAACCACAATAAGATGCCACTTCCCACCCACTAAGTTGGCTATTAATAAAATAAAAAAAACCAGAAAATAATAAGTGTTGGTGAAGATGCAGAGAAATAGGAATATTTATACATTGCTGATAGCATTGTAAAATGGTATAGCTATGTGAAAATCAGTTTGGCAGTTCTTCAGAAAGTTGAAAATAGAATTACTATTACTATATGACCCAGCAATCTCACTTCTTGGTGTATACCCAAAAGAATTGAAAGCAGGGAGAGACTCAAATAATTATTTCTATACCAATGTTTATAGCAGCATTATTCACAATTGCCAAAAAGTGGAAGCAACAGAGTCCGTCAACAGTTGAATGGTTAAACAAAATGTGATATATATACACAACAGAATATTATTCATTCACAAAAAGGAATCAAGTTCTGATACATGCAACGACATGGATGAAACTTGAAGACTTCATGTTGCATGAAGTAGGCCAGACACAAAAAGACAAATAAGGTATGATCTTGCTTACATGAAATACCAAGAAGCAGCAAACTCCATAGAGGCAGAGAGCAGAAAATAGTTTATCAGAGGTCATGGGCTAGGGGGAGGAATGGAAGCAAAGAAGAGTTATTGCTTTATGAGGACAGAGTTCCTGTTTGAGGTCATGAAAAATTGGGGTAATAGGTATCGGTGATGGTAGCACAATATTGTGAATGTAATTAATACTACTGAATGTATGAAAACTTGAAAATGGTTAAAATGGGAAATTTTGAGTAGTATATATGCTACTACAATAACAAGTTTTAAAAAAGCACAATAATAAGTGTCAGTGAGGATGTGAGAAATTGGAACCCTGATACATGGCAGGAGGGAATGAAAAATGATACAACTGTTTTGGAAAACAGTTTCTTACAAAGGTAAGCATAGACTTACCATATGAGTCAGTGACTCTACTCCTAGCTATATACCCAAGAGAACTGAAAACTATGCTCACATGAAAACTTGTCCATGACTGTTCATAGCAGCACTATTCATAATATCCAATGGTGGAAATAACCCAAATGTGCATCATTGAATAAATAGAAAACAAAATGTGGCATATCTTTACAATGCAGTCTTATTCAGCCACAAAAAGGAATGAAGTACTGATACATAACACAATTTGGATGAACCTTGAATACATTATGTTGAGTGAAAGAAGCCAGCCAAAGAAGTCCACATATTATATGATTCCATTCAAGTGAAAGTCCAGAATATGGAAATCTATAGAAACAATATTGATTAGTGGTTGCTTGGGGTGGGAATGAGGGTGGAAGGAGCAGGTAAGAGAGGATAGAGGGATAATAGCTAAAGGGTACAGGATTTTTTTATGGATGAAAATGTTCTAGTATCAACTGTGGTGATGGTTGCATACATCTGTCAATATACTAAAAACCACTGAATTCTATACTTTAAAAGGATAAATTTTATGACATGTGAATTATATCTCAATTTTTATAAAGGATCAATGCCTTTAGTAGTCAAGTTTGGATTGTAAAGCCTGTATATCTAAATATATTACATGAGCATTTTGGACCCTATGACCTGAAAAGCCACTAATCTTAGGCCAGGAATTCAGCAAACAGATGATCCTTCATTTTGACTTCTTTCCCTTACTCTACTTTAATTCATGTATTTTGGAATAATTCTCTACAGGATATACATTTTCGAATACCATACTTGCTTACCAATTTCTCTATTCTTCTACCTTGCTGGCAAATAAACTTTAGCCTCCCCTCTACATCTGTTCTTTATTTCCTAGAAGATTCTAGCCAGGCAACACAATAGAGCCAGTAGGGGTAAAGATGAACTTGAATAAGATTTATTTCAACCCATGTAATTAGAAGAGAGCAAAGGTAAGAGCTGAATGATTACAATGTACCTGTTTTAGTTTGAGAACTCATGACCAGAGATGTGTTGACTTGAACAGAGAAGCTGGATTCTGATGAACGGTGGGACTTTGACAATGAGATGGCAATGAAAATGAATCTGCCGACCTTACAATTTTTTTGAATAGGCATCAAAGAGAACTCCCATAATGTAAATATAAGCATCTCCACCCACTGGAACTTAGACAATAAGTAGCCACCAATGTAAAATATCTTAAATTTAATATCACTGACACATGGTGTAATATTGTGATTGTGTCTCTAAATTTAGCTCGCCCTCTTCAACAGCACAATACACTAATGATATCTTGCTTCATGGTGTTGTCATGATGATTAATTAAATTACATCTGTCATACAATTTGAGTCTTTGTCTGAAATGTCCCTGTAACTTTAAGGTGACATTCACACTGATTTTCTATTTACCAAAGAAAAGGTTACCTTGTAAAAGTCTTTGGATGTGTTGCTAAAAATATTGTTTTATTCAAATAAAATTGAGGCATCATGGACAAAAGCCAGGTGACCCAATATTTAGATGGCTTATTATTGCCTAGCAAGCTACCTCCCAAAGCTTAGTGGTTTAATATAACTATTCTATTTAATTCCTGCTTTTTTGGATTAGAAATTTGAAAAAGACTGGGCTGAGAGTTTCATCTCTGATCCATGTGACATCTCCTGGGCAGATAACAGATCCACTTCCTGGATGACTTCTTCATCCTGTGGCTGGCATCTCAGGACTCTTTGATCTCTCTCTCCCTGTCAGTCTCTTTCTGTCTCACTTCCTCACTATCTCTCTCTCTCTTTCAATACAGCATTTCATCATCCAGGGAATCTGCATGTGGCTTAGACTTCTCAGAATAGCGTGGTCTCAAGGAAATCATACTTCTCACATTGACAGCTTGTTCCCAAGAGGGAGAAAGCAGGAGCTGCCAGATTTGTTAAGAGCTACACCCAGAACTGGCAAAATTCCACTTTCACAGTGTTCTACTGGTCACATTCCAAACTCAAGGGATGGGGAAATACATTCCATCTCTTGATGGACGAATGGCAAGATCACATTGCAGACGAGCAGGTAGTAGAGGAGATATAGTTGCAGACATCTCTGGAAAATACAATTTGCCACATTTAGGTTCTCAGCCTAGAACAACTGCTATCCATCTTACCCAATACTCCCAAGTAACTTGTACTCCATGGAATTGGTCTCTTCACTTAGGAAATGCAGACATTGGATCAGGGTTCTACTTAGGATCCTTTAGTTGCAAGAAGCAGAAATTCAAGTTATCTTAAGGAAAATGGTGCCATTGAAAACAGGGAGGTGAAGAAGGTCAACCACCACACCAGGGAGCCAAGAGTGCCTACAACTGCAAGCAGGAGAATTGCATCCATCATACATGTGGAATCTAAGCACCCTCTCAATATAGAGGTGGAGTGGACATAACCATCCCAGGGTCGACAGGATGGAGGAAAAGAGTATGGATTAGAGTAGATTTACTGATATTCTATTCTGGAACTATTGTGATTAGTAATGGAAGAAATTATAGCACTGATGTGGAAAAAGTGGCCATGGTACCTGCTGAGGGTAGGGAAAGGGAATTAGAGATATGATGTGGGGGTATTTTCAGGACTTGGAGTTGTCCTGGGTTGTACTGCAGGGACTGTTGCTGGACATTGTATGTCCTGCCATCGCCCACTGGGTGGACTGGGGGAAAGCGTAAACTATAATGCAAACCATTATCCATGTGGTGCAGCAGTGCTCAAAAATGTATTCACCAAATGCGATGAATGTCCCATGATGATGAAAGAAGCTGTTGATATGGGAGAAGTGGGGTGAGGGAGGTGGCAGGTATATGGGGACCTCATATTTCTTAATGTAACATTAAAAAAATAAAGACAAAAAGAAATAAAAAGTAATACATGGTGTTAATATAATAATAGGAAGGGTATGGAAAAATATACTAAATGTATGCTATGAACCATAGTTAGTGGTGATAGTCCGAGGATGTTCTTTCATAATCTGCAACAAATGTTCCTCAACAGTGTAAGGTATTGGGAATTCTACACATTATGCATGATTGTTTTGTAAGCTCAGAACTTCTGTAATAAAAAGTATATACTAAAACAAGAAAAATAACCTCATTGTAGGAAAACATCCAGATTGCCTCTGAAACAAACAAAGCCATCAGGCCCTAACAATGCCCTCTGGCCTTTCTTGGAATGGTGGTCTTGCTCTCTTAGACATGTCTGCATTCTCATAAATCTAATTTGATCAATGTCCTAACCTTCACAGGTCCACTCTACAGATTCTATCAGTTTTAACCCCTAGTTAAACAATTATTTTTCTCTCCCTAGTGCTAATTAAAATTACACAGAAAATCATCTCTCCTAACTCTATTCTTTTTTTTCTTACTCATCTTTGCTTGTAGGAAGTAGTTCATACAGAGATCTACGTAAGCCTCTCACTACTCCAAGGATTAGTTACTTTTTTGTGTCAGTTTTACTCTTTATCTAATCAATTGTGGCAGTAAAGTGTTGGGGGATTGATGTTGAAACTAAAGATGTTATCATTTGGTACACAAAAATGGTCATCAGGAAAGCACAGTGATCCACGAGTAATGCAGCTAAATAGTCTCCAAAGTCATTCCAGTTCCAAGTTGTCTATGAATTTTATAAAGGCAGTTTCCATTAACTTGTGCAGTAGCATAATAGCCTACTCAATTCACAATGCCTCACACAATATTCTTCTTTAAAAAAAAAGGAGTCACTGAGCAGACTCCATTCCCCAGAGAGAAGAAAGAGTGCTTCAGGGACCCACCTAATTTCCTACAGCCATTCTATTATCCCCGCTGTATCTGCAGTTTCTATTAACCCTTCTGCGCTATTGATCAGCTTGGTCACAATGAAAGAGCTTTATTGAATTCCAAGTAATGGAAACTCATTACACGGCCTAGATAATTAATTACCAATTCTTTCCTTTTAGTGAAATTGAAACTGGCTGTGGAGAACAAGTGGCGTGAGCCCAGGAACACAGCCAGTCTGAAGCTTTATTTAATGTCTACGAGGAGCACCCTACCCAGGCTTGGGAGACGTGTTTGATGTACTGCAGACCCTTGAAATAACCCGAGTACTTTCCTTTATAATAAACCATCTTTTCAAATGAAACCAATTGAAAGGAAGAGGCACTTAAACCATAAAACGCAAAGAAATCAAAACAAAAATATCAATCATGTAAGGATATGAAAGTCAGGCATCATTTCCCTGGTTCCTTTAAGTCAGGTCATCAAAGTACTTTTGTAAACCACTCAGGAAGTCAGAGGTAGGAGTTGGGTTCACAGCTCTGATCTTGTCTTTTACTCTTCTTGCCCCATCTGAATGCCAGGTGCATTGCTGATGTAGTTTTCAAAGAAGAGTGAGTTATTAAGTATATACCTAGTATATGTAGGGAACTGTTATCACTAGCAGAGAGGGAAGACTGAGGACGACGGCAGTATTATGGCACCCATTGAGTGTCTACTGTGTGCCAGGCACCATTCTGGGTTCTTTATATATATTATGTCATTTAATATTCACGACTGTACAATATAAGCTATATTAATAATCTACATTTACAGAGTGACAATAATGAAGATAATCAAACTGCCCATATTCACAAGCTGTATTTTATAAACCCAAATTTGTCTGCTGAACTCATAAAGCCAGGAAGAACTAGTATAATAAGGAAACAAGGCATTTTAAAAATCGTTTACAGGGAACACCAAGAAAGACTGGCAGTTTATACAGAGATCAAAGCGCAACTTGGAGAAAGCAATGATGCCTGGAAGTAGATAGAAGCATAAGAGCAAATAGTTTTTTGACTCCCATCATGCCCCTTCTTATAGACTGTTGATGGCAGTTTAGAACATAACTCAACCCTAAAATACCTGAAACCTAGATTTCAAGGGTAAAAGCTAGAGATTGTCAACTTTCAAGGCTTACTCACTTCTTGATGCCAGAAGAGATGGTCATTTTTGTAATTCAATATATGTTGGATGGACTTAAGGCCAATTCATCCCAAAACAGACACAACTCAAACTCCAAGAACAATGGAAGTGAGCTGGATGCTCTTCATTCTCTATATCAAATAGTTCAGTAACCATACCATACTCAACACCTGAGGTAGTACGTTATTCTACCCTTGAATACCCACATAAAACAGTAGTTTTTCTTTCCAAGTCTGTTTATGCCAGTCGTACTTGTTATTGCAATTACATAACTTATTACAAAAGCCAATAAACTATTTTTTTTGTTTTTATTTTGTACCATTTGTAATAATTGACAAAAGAACATTCAAGCATTACTACTAACTTAAGTCCATAACATAAATTAGGTATAATTTTCACATAAACTACCTTATTACTAATACCATTTATTAGTATTTTTAAAATTTTAAATATTAGTTTCTTTTTTGTCTTTTTATTTATTTTTTGAAGATACATAGATCACAAAAAATGTTACATTAAAAAATATGAGCTTCCCATATACCGAACACTCCAACCCTCCACTCCTCCCACATCAACTTCTTTCATCATTGTGGAACATTCATTGCATTTGGTGAATACATTTTGGAGCTCTACTGCACTGCATGGATTACAGTCTGCATGGTAGTTAACACTCTCCCTTAATACTTTCAGTGTGTTATGGCAGGATATATAATGTCCAGCATCTGTCCCTGCTATATCATTTAGGACAACTCCAAGTCCCGAAAATTCCCCCACATCACATTTCTTCTTTCCTCTCCCTTCCCTCAGCAACAACCATAGCCACTTTCTCCACATCAATGCTACAGTTTCTTCCATTACCAGTCACAATAGTTCTATAGTAGAATAAAAGTAAGTCCACTCTAGTCCATATTTTATTCCTCCATCCTGTGGACCCTGGGATTGTGATGTCCACTCCATCTCTATATTGAGAAGGAGCTTAGATTCCACATGGTTGATAGATGTGAGTTTCCTGCTTGGAGTTCCCTGGTGTGGTGGTTGACCATCTTCACCTCCTTGTTAACAGACCTGGGTAAATCCAATGAACCGGAGAGTAGGAGCTGCAACTCTGCTGAGGCTCAGGGCCCAGCTGGCAGATGGCCAGTCCAGAGATACAAGTCTCCAGAGTATATATCAACCCCAGCACCAACCATGGGTTCAGTAAAAGTGACAGAAGAGGCATGTGTAGAAAGGTCACATCTGAGTCCAACTCCATCACACTCAGGAACAGAAATTACAAAGTAGGACCCACTGAAAAGGCACTTAACTCCAGAGCCATCTGCCATGACCATAGGACCTTTGTGTCTCCGTAGCCCTAAGGAGCACTAGTACCTGGGGTTGCAACTACTTTGGCTGTCTCTGGGATCCTGCTAAGGTGTGCTTAAGAATGACCCCTCTGATGAACTCCCAACTCTTCCCTGAAGACTCTTAGTCATATAAACTCATTTGTCTTTGCCATATCCCCCTTCTATTCAAGGTCTTTTTCTAGGTGCATCCCCAGTTAGTGATTGGTGTAATCCCTCAGTGCTAGGGGGGTCATCCCTGGGAGTCATGTCTCATGCTGGGGGGAAGGTAATGCATTTACATGCTGAGTTTAAAAGCCAATGAACTATTGACTATGAAAAGAAAAAGAGTTGCTGCTTCTATCAAGAAAAAAAAAGGTGACTCCTTTTGGAATACTTAAATATTATTGAAAATATTGCTGTTGAGTTGGGTGTGGATGAGACAACTGTAGAAGATTAGAAATTTTGTGAAAACACACAATTTTTCTGTACTCAAATTGCTTTATAGGTACTTCTAAAGAGTCACTTTGCACTTAAAAACTAAAAATTAGAAACTGACTAATTTTTATGGGTAGAGTTTATGCAAGTAAGATAACTAAAAGGTGAGAATGGTTAACCAGCACACCAAGGAACCAAGAGAGTCTACAATCACAAGCAGGAGACTCCCATCCATCAGCCATGTTGTATCGCGGCCCCCTTTCAATTAAGAGGTGGAGTGGGCATCACCATCCCAGAGTCCTCAGGATTGGGGAATAAAATATTAACTAGAGTAGACTTACTGGTATTCTACTATAGAACTATTGTGACGCTAGTAATGGAAGAAATTGTATCTTTGATATGGAGACAGTGGCCATGGGAGCTGCTGAAGGCAGGAAGAGAGAGAAAGATGTATAATATGGGGGTATTTTCAGGACTTGGAGTTGTCCTGAATGATATTGCCGAGACAGATACAGGACGTTATATATCCATAACTCACTGAATGGACTGTGAGAGGGTGAAAACTACAATGTAAACTACAATCCATGCTGTGTAGCAGCACTCCAAAATGTATTAAACAAATGCAATGAATGTACCACACTAATGCAAAAAGTTGTTATTGTGGGAAAAGTGGGAGTACGGGGAGTGGGGCATATGGGAACCTCCTATATTTTTTTAAGGTAACTTTTTTTATGATCTATGTATCTTTTAAAAATAAATAAAAAATACATTTGTTAAAAATCATCAGTTGACTCAAACTAGGTTAATAAGCCTTGGCCCTACATCAAAACACATACTTTGAATTTAAAATAAAACTCATGGATGAAAAAGATTTTGATCCCCACATAACCATAGCTGTTTTTCTTTTTAACCAACCCATCCAGCTTGCCTTAGCTAAGAGGAACAGTAAAGAAATGAATAGATATGAGCCATGTCTTCATATGAAAAATCTTTTTTGTTTGTTCGGTTTGGTTTTTTTGGTTTTGTTTTGTTTTGTTTTTGCAAGGGATACTGTGTACAAAGTAATAACTAGTAAAAGAAAGTGATGCCCAGACATTTTCAGGTGAAAATGTCACATACACAAATTAAGAACAAAAGTTTGGCCTTGGGTGTCCACAACTAATGAAATTATAAGGATAATGAAGTGAACAATCAAATTTTCACAAAAGACTATCAAAGGAGTCTCTCTGGTGTCAGGAAGATAAGAGAAGTCATCCTCCTAGACCTTAGTTTCCTAATCTTACGAATTGAGGAGTTTAAATTGTTTCCGTTTTTTATGGTCTCTTACAGCAGTGAGGTTTGACCACTTGGGACTTACGTCTGCAATGAAAGGGGTATGTCTAAGTTCAACGGTCACAAATCTGAAAGGAAGATAAAACACTTTATATATATGATATTTAAATTCACCAACTGAGCACAAAGAAGGAACTAATGTAATATTGCTGTAAGAGATTTTCACAGCTTCTACCCTAACAAACCGAAGACACAAGATAACATTTTGTAATAGAAATTGCAAAACTGGCATAGGAGAAAGATAAAGAAGCAATGGGAGACTTCTATCAGGGTATCTACTGGAGGCTCATTCTTCTAAAAGTAGAGCATCTGATAAATGCTTGTCTTGCTGACAATTTCATCTTTCAGAAGGTGGAGGAAGAAAGAAGGGCATTGTGGACAAATACAGATGAACAAGGAGGGATTGGTTTCTGAATTTGAAAGTGACAGATATGTACCCTAGATTTTAGAAAAGCAGATTCTAGGAACTTAAAGAAAAAAATGAAATGATGCCATGGATAGGGAGACTTGAAGTAGAAAATGGCTTATTTTGACTGCAGGTGGGAATAAGAGGAAGGAATTCTGAAAAAAAATGCTTAAGTTCACATGTTAAAAGTACAAGGGGACAGACAATAAAAATAGCTCATAAAGCACTGCAATAACTTTGTTGAGCTTTACCAGATTGAAAATATTCAACATTAATCTTAATTTCCCTTACAGACTATTTAGACCTGCATTGGCTAACGTGGTAGCCAAAAGCCACTTGTGGTTATTGAGCTCTTGAAATATAGCTAGTCCTAATTGAAATGCAGTGTAAGAATAAAATGCCCTTAGTACAAAAGACTTACTATGAAGAAAAAGAAAGTAATATATCTCATTAGTAAATTTTATATTTTGTATTAATTAAGATACATGTTGAAATGATAATATCTTAGGTATATTGGGCTAAAAATATATTACTTATGTTAATTTCAGCTGTTTCTATTTTACTTTTTGAGTATGGCTACTAGAAAATTTAAAATTATGTGGGAGTCTCACATTCGTAGCTTGCAATTTATTTCTATCAGACAGCATCCTCTCATTTTGTGGAAGAAAAAAACAGCCGAAAAAAGTTAAAGGATTTCTTCCAAGTCACAGAACTACTATAATTGCTATATAATTTATAATCATTTGTTGAAGGAGATAAAAAAAAAAGAGTGACTTGGAAAAATGCTTAAGACAAAAATGAAGTTTTTAAAGTCATATATAAGATAGAAAAATTATAGGCAGGACTAGCCTTCATCCTGGAGTGGGGGTGGAAGGAGCAGTGGGTAGAGAGGTAGATTGAAGTTCATGTTCAGAGCAGGGAAAGGAGTGGCTACATGTTTTGATCAAATCTCATACAATTCAGCCAGACAATGACAAATCTGAATATGTCCTGACAAGAACAACCAAAATAACATGTTTTAGATAACAGAGCTTTGGAAATGGAAAACATGCTATGTGAATATATCACAAGAATGACCCATTTTACCAACATGGTCATAAATTCACATCTCTTATTTTTCTAAAAACTTAGAACCTTACCTGATTTTATTAGTTGGTCTAGTACCTTTCTTTTTTTTATTTTTTTAATTCAGATTATGTGTCTCTCTGACACTGTTTTTTTTGCTTTTTTTTTTTTTGGTCTTTATTTATTTTTTTAATATTACATTCAAAAAATGAGGTCCCTGTATACTCCCCACCCCCCTCACCCCATTCCTCCCCCCATAACAACAACCTCCTCCATCATCATGAGAC
Organism: Dasypus novemcinctus; assembly: GCF_030445035.2. Lineage (NCBI taxonomy): Eukaryota > Metazoa > Chordata > Mammalia > Cingulata > Dasypodidae > Dasypus > Dasypus novemcinctus. The sequence continues at coordinate 51,270,976 of NC_080694.1, read as the reverse complement.
ATTCATTGCACTTGGTGAATACATCTCTGAGCACCGCTGCACCTCATGGTCAATGGTCCACATCATAGCCCACACTCTCCCACAGTCCACCCAGTGGGCCATGGGAGGACATACAATGTCCGGTCACTGTCCCTGCAGCACCACCGAGGACAACTCCAAGTCCCAAAAACGCCCCCGCATCACATCTCTTCCTACCACTCCCTACCCCCAGCAGCCATTTGACGTCTACTCTCCCCAGCTTCGTGCCCCCCCCCCAAAAAAAGTATCCCTAAAATCTAGGCTTACCCATCTAACCCAAAAGGCTCAGTTCTGCTTCCCAGTGCCATGGGGGAGAAAAAAAAAGAGAGAAAGAACTGCAAAATCCAATCTCTGGTGGCCCTACTACTCCTGTGACTGCCAAAAGGGGTCAGTGTTGACTACTGGGTCTTGAACAACTCAACAGTCACCTGTCAACTACTATCCAAATCCCTTGGTAGTTTAGCAATCTTCCTGTATTTAGTACAGATCAGCTTCATGTACTGCCTACCTGTAGTTTAGCAATCTTCCTGTATTTAGTACAGATCAGCTTCATGTACTGCCTTTAACCTGGTTTATAGAGTATTATCCTAAACCAAGACAGCTCCTTTCCTTCTGTCATTCTGGTCATTAAAATATGTATAATGTGTGTGGGTACATTTTCTAATCTTGCTACCTACTCTAAATCAGGGTTCTTAACCTTTTTTGTTCCATAGGCCCCTTTGCCAGTCAGGTGAAAACCACAGACCCCTTCTCAGAATATAGGAACAGATAGTTTTATGACACTCAACATCGGCATGTCTTTAAATTTTAGTATTATTCAAAATTATGTTTTACAACTTTCCTGTAATTTCAATACCTGATAACCTAACACAGTTCAACATCTGTTGAAACAGTCATTTTCAGCAAACATGTAGAAAGTCAATTTTTCCCACGCCATCCTTACCAACGTTTTGTGGCAATTATCCACTGCACTCAGAACATGCTACATCAAAATAAAAATCGTACTAAGTCAGGTTTGCTGTAGTCAATTACTGGAAGTCAAAGTTCCCAATGGAATTTAAAAATAATAGATCCAATTTCCAAGGAGTAAGCTCACTGGCCACATAAAGAAAGTACAAAATAATGATAAATGGGCTAAATATATAATCCCTTAGTTACTGTTAGCCGTGATAGCTAAAAATGAAAGCAAAGGATAATTTTGGGGCAGATCCTGGTGCTGAGTTCAGCTTGGATTCCAGTCAGTCCATGTAATGGCCTCTGCCAAAGTAAAAAATGTGACAAAACAATAGATAGAATCTCTACAACTTTTGTCCATCAAGAAGATAGTGGAAGGGCAAAACCAAGAAACTACTGAAACAAGGGAGTATAGAGTGAAAGAGTTGTCTCATTTTGTGGAATGATATCACAAATTAGTAAAATGTGGTTAGCTTAAGAGCATTTTCTTAGGAATGGAATATTGTGGAAGGAGGAGCATGTTTGGGTTAAGGCAAGACCTACAGAATACTCTTAATCACAGAGTGGTTTACAAGATGCAAACACACAGTGGCCTGTTCCTGAGGGGACAACTCACGTGGTAGACTGGATAAGGGCCACAGTAAAGCTCATTTATCCTGAGAAGTGAAATTGCCTTGCCCGTCCACTAAATCCAAATGGAATACCCTTAATGAAGCAGTTGATCTGCTGCTTATGCAAGCCATGTTGTGTTGGCTTTATGATGGCGGGGATGTTCCTCCACTTAATATGGTTCTTTCCCAGCTCATGATAAATGCTGTGATTAAGAAAGCCCTTTTTACATGTTCCCGGCCCCCTTACCATTATTGCTACAAAATCAAGCAACAGGGGAGCAGATGTGGCTCAAGCAGTTGAGCGCCTGCTTCCCACATGAGACGTCCTCCCATGCCTCTTAAAAACAAAAACAAACGACAAGCGAAAAAAACACCCAACTCAGGGGAGCCAATGTGGCTTAGTGGTTGAGCACTAGCCTCCCACATATGAGGTCCCAGGTTCAATCCCAGCCCTGGTACCTCAAAAAAAAAAAAAAAAAAATCAAGTATTAAAAAAATATGAGGTCCCCATATACCCCCCACCCCCCCACCCCACTCCTCCCACATCAGTAACCTCTTCCATTATCGTGGCACATTCACTGTACCTGGTGAATACATTTTGGAGCACTGCTGCATCACATGGACAATGGTCTACATTGTAGTCTACACTCTCCCCCAGTCCACCCAGCAGGCCATGGCAGGACACACAATGTCCAGCATCTGTCCCTGCAGCACCACCCAGGACAATTCCAAATCCTGAAAGTGCCCCCACATCATATCTCTTCTTCCTTCTCCCTACCATTAGCAGCTACCATGGCCACTTTCTCCATATCAATACTACAATTTCTCAAAGATTTTTTAAGTGTATTTGATTTTTATTTTTTGGCACAAAAGTTTTAACACAGCATTATCTGACACTGGGTGGGCCAAAGTGAGTTCCTTCTAATCTTCGAAAGTCCCTAAGCAAATCCACTCTAGATGCCCTAGTTTGGAGAAATTTTTAAATCCAGATCAGTAAATCACCAGAAGTCATGGTATGACATTAATCAGGTTGAGGATTTACAAAGGGGTCAGAGTCTCTTGGCCCTATTCCCAGCTGGGCATTCAAGAACACAGGCACATATTGAGCAAAATGGCCAGGGAGTGGAGAAAAAACCTTCGGGAGGGAGGGGGGAGCGCCTTTACATGGGAGCCCAGTGCATTGATTCCAAAACCTAAAGGGAAGGCAGTTCAATTAGGAGGATATGGGCTGCAATGTGGATGGGATTAAAATAAAAGTTGAATGAGAAGTGGAATGTTTGACAAATTATATATGAAGTGGCTTGCATCTCCTTTACCTGAATGCATTATTGGAATGGATATTATGCCCGACTGAGGAACACTTCCCTACCTAATACTGTAAAAACAGACGACATGTAAGTTCACTCTTTGCCAATAATCTATAGAATTTCCTAACCCCACACAGGTGGCATATTTGAAACAAGATAGAATACCTAGTGGACAAAAAGAGATTATTGCTTTAATTAATGACATATTAGAAGCTAGACTGATGATACAAATTATTTGTTCAATAACCCTGTGAAGATCGTGAAAATGGCAGATGGCTCTTGCAGACTAAGGGCAGATTATCAAGGCTTGAATAAAGTAGTACCGCCTATAGCATCAGCAGTTTCTGACATGATTTTAACAGTGTAAATAATACAAGCTAAAGGATACTGGTAGCCAGTGATTGATCTTGCAAATGCTTTTTCCTCAACACCTATCTCAGAAAAGAGTCAACCACAGTTTGCATTCACATGGGAAGGATTGCAATTTATATTTACCGTATTGCCACAGGGTTATTTGAATTCACTAGCTAACTACCATAATTTTCTTTAGGAGGATTCAGATTTGATGCAGGTCCCAACTGTAATAATATACTATGTTGATCATATCATGAAAATATTAAAAATTGAAGAGCACACTAGTACTGACTTGAATGCAGTGGTAATACATATGACTAACAGAGGCTGGCTGATAAATCTAGAAAGATTTAAGAGCCTGCAAAAGCGATAAAATTATTAGGAATAACTTGGGTGATTGCCACCCATTATATTCCTAGGCACTAAAATAAAATTACTGTTGTTACCCATCCCTGGAGCTAAGCAAGGAGCATAATGCCCTGTTTGTTGTTTGGATTTTCAGAGGGCACAAATCCCACATCTGAGAATATTGCTAGCTCCTACCCATAAAACTATCTGAAGAAAGACCATATGTGAATGGGTTCCTGCACAACGGTCTATATTTGAATTACAAAAGCAGTGGCTCAATCAGTGCCTTTGGGCCCTTATGATCCACAATCAGATGGAACCGTGGAAGTGTCTGCAAACTGCACTAAAACAAACTGTCACATATGGCAAAAGCCCACAACTGCCATCTAGCAGTGACCACTGGGATTTTGGACTAGAACATTTACAGACATGGAGAAATAGTACATGCTGTTTTATAGACAATTCTTGGCTTGAGATTGGGCATTAATTGAAACAGTCCTTATAACTGAAGGATATAAAATTATCTTGAAGCCTGAAATAACCCATAACATCTTGGGTAATGTCAGAGAAACTGTATCATAAGGAAGGCAAAGTCCAGAAAGTTCTATAATAAAATGGAACATGCTACCCAGGAAAGCAAAGCGGTACTCAACATGTTTGTGGGCATGTAGCCTCCTTTCCTGCAATGCTGAATTTAAAACCAGATCCTATTGTTACCTCTGACCAAAGAAAAAGCTGCTTAGTTTATGGATGACAGTTCAAAGGTAGATGGACAACATTCTGTTTTGAAGATCACCACACTATAACCAACTGATGGAATATTCTGATTGAAGAAGGTAAGAATAAATCAGATCTGTGGATTTTATTGTATCCTATTTTCTTCGCAAAAATTGAAAAATTTGACAAGGAGTGCCAAAGTTTGGATGTATATTGATTCATGGGCAATAGCCAATGACATCTGGTCACATGGTCAGGCAGATAGGCTAGACTTGGCATCACGGGACTGGCTGAATTCATTCTTCGTGAAGAGTGGCATTCAGGGTAAAAAAATTAACTGTAATTGACTGATAATCCTCCAGGAGGAAGGTAAAGGATGGGTATCAGCCTAGAAAGGTGATGAGGTTTTAGTGAAATAGGTCAGACAGACTCAACAAGTAATATGGATAATGCTATGACCCAGCTTTCAGAAAGGACTTGACCCACCAGGGCTTCTTGACAACTGTCATACAGATGGAAGCTGATGTAACAATATGGCAGTGATCATCCATCTGAGTCACTGAGGCTCAAAGGTTACCGCTATGGGAAGCTAACAGAGCTCCAAACTTAAGAATTTCCCTGGGGCCACCTGTAATTCACATGAATACACTGTGACTTTCCTCACTCCATGAATAGATCAGAATAACATGCATCCTGTACAGGAGGAAGATGAACCCTGCCTACACAACAACACAGAAGGGAAACCAGTCTCAGTACAAACCTGTGAGTCTTTGTCCCCAGTTGACTTAGAACCTGAAATCATGGCCAGCTCTAAAATGCCTGTCTATTATATCATCTGATTCTGTTGGGAAGGTAGAGCAAAAATCTCTGTAATTCTTACTGATCTATTCTGTGATGAAGCAAAATTGTCCCAGGACTATATTGTAATATGGTCTAATATTGGCACTGTTTGCAAGACTCAACTATCTTATATAAGTAAATCATAAGATGATACTGATATTGATGATCAAATATATTGGGAGATTGAGTAAAATTCTCCTCAAGATGTAATATAAATAGAAATTTACTAACCTGAAGAACTAGACTGAATTAAACATCAACAAACCTCCATGCTAAATAGTTCTGCATAAGTTTACCACAAGCTGGGAAGTGGATGTGGCTCAACTGATAGAGCATACGCCTACCATACAAGAGGTCCAGGGTTCAAATGCAGTGCTGCTGCGTGCAAGGAGTGCCATGCCATGAAGGGGTGTCCCCCGTGTAGGGGCACCCCACATGCAATGAGTTCGCCCTGCAAGGAGAGCTGCCCCATGTGAAAAGTGCAGCCTGCCCAAGAGTGGTGCTGTACACACGGAGAGCTGACGCAGCAAGATGATGCAACAAAAAAAGAGAAACAGATTCCCAGTGCCGCCGAGAATGCAAGCAGACACAGAAGAACACACACAGCAAATGGACACAAGAGAGCAGACAATTGGGGGGGGGGGAGGGGGCAAGGAGAAAGAAATAAAATACATCTTAAAAAAAAAAGGTTTACCACAAGGTACAAAAAGTAGTAGATCAACAAGGAAAGAGTGATTAAATTAATACAACAATATGAAAATGTATTAATGGCTCTACAAGATGGATTCATTATTTCTTTAAGTCTATCCCTAAAAGATAGCTCCTCTAAAAGTTAGGCATATTCTTACTAATATTATCGCTCTCTCTGTTAGGTAAATAATATACTAAATGTAGATGCTCAGAAAAAATATGATTGTTTTGCTGTAAGAGAGCTGAGATCAAGGTCTATGGAAGTGGACTGTTCAGGAGAGGGCTAACTCAGCAAGCTTCAGTTGTTCAAACCCTGTACATTTCCAAGAAAGATCTGTTTTCAGGACTGACCCTTGGCTGGCTCCTGGTAACTGAGCTCTTGGAATGTTCTATCTGAGGTGCTAGGTCACATTGTACCATTTTGTCCAGACAGTTCATATTAACAATGAATTTATGGTGAACACCTGCTTTCTCTTTTGGGTCTGGAGCTTGAGTAACTGTGGTCAGTCATGTAGGGACTCGATGGTAAAATGACTGGCACCCAGTAAAAACCCTGAAAACCCAGGCTCAAGCAACCTTCCTTCATTGGCAACACTTTGCACGTACTGTCACACGTTGTTAGGAAAAGTTAAGTTCATCCTGTGTGACTCCTGGTTTCCTTCAGGCTTTGCCCCATGCACCGTTTTCCTTTGCTGATTTCATTCTGTTTCCTTTCATGGTAATAAATAATAACTGAGCAGAATAACTTCTGAATCCAATTAGTCCTTCCAGTGATTCACTGAGCCTGAGGATAAACTTGGGGATCTATGACACAGAAAGTATCGCCATGGAAGAGAGATTCCTTCTCTCACACATAACCACTTTCTAAGAGGCTGAAACAAATCCACAACATAAAATTATAATACCACTTTAACACATGTAAGGAATTTTATGGACTGAACACATTTATGTTGAATGGACAAAGACTAGAGTGTAGATCAGAATACAATTAAGGAAGCTGATTATGGGACATAGGAGTTAGGACATCAAGTGCTAAAACAAGAATTAGAAAAAGAAAACTAGACGTGTTTGAGAAATATGGACATGTATATATGTATGAAAGATTACAAGCAAACTGACTTAGTTGCAGTGGAGTGAGCAGTAAGGATTGCAATAAAAGGCATGAACTTGAAATGCATGTGAATTGGTCAAATGATGGCTGTCACTGAAGGAAAGATGATATGAATTTCATAGAATTGTAAACTAAGGTTTTGGAAGGATTCTTAAAAATATACCAGTCTAACCTCTTCATCCTGTTTTTATTTTTTTTTTAATATATATTTCACTTCCTGCACAGTCAATACTATAACAATAGAAAATTCAAAAGCATTCCAGACTCCACTAGCAGAGCATGAGCAGTCAGACAGACTTAGATTCTCTGCCATTTGGTAGCAATGTGACTTTGGAAAAGCTACAAGTAACATTTATTGTTAGCATTATCTCATAATACAAGCTGTTTTATTATTTCCCTCATAAGTCCTGCCCACACATCTACCATTTTATTTAACAGATTATAAACTAGAATAGGTACATAATTTGCCTAAGGTCACTTGGCTAGTTTACAGCAGAACCAGAACTAATTTCCAGATTGTCTAATTCTTAGCATAAAAAGATTTATTCTCTATCATGTTTAATATAACACTGTACTCAGATTTTCAAGGAGCTCATCATTGAACTAAAATAGATTATTAGTGAAAGGAAGTAGGCCCATTTAACCAGTAGAGTTCCAGAAAGATTAAGGAATTGGAAGCATCTGTTACCATGGAAGACAGATCTTAAGACAAGGAATTGTATGAAAGTCTGTTAAGAACAGTTGGAATGTCATCTCATCCCCATTAAATATGGGGGGACAAAAACTCTAACCATATTGCAGAAGTAGTAGAATCTCTGAAGGAATTGAGCCAGATTCCTGGACTCAGTGACTTCAAGCAAAGATGAGTTTGTAGTTGAGACTTGAGTCAAAACAAAGCCAACTAGACACACAAAAGAGAGGACTACATGATTCCATTTATATGAACTTTAAGAACAGGTAATAATAACCAAGGTAATAATAGCCAAGAAATCAGAACAGTCTGAGAGGGGAATTATTGATGGGAAGGAGCATCTCAGGTGGATGGAAATGTACTATACCTTGATCTGGGAGGTAGTTACAAGGATGCATACAAACATAAAACTTCATGGAGCTGTGCTTTCAAGATCTGTGTATTTTGATGAATGCATGGCATATGTCGACAAAAGAAAAAGAATACAAAGGATCTTCTAGCATCAAATCTAATCCTCTCAGTCTCAATAAAGTTTTCATAAAAGTATAAAAATGAAATTTCCTTATATATAACTGATTCTCTTGGTTTTGGTTCTATTTTCACCTAAAATACCTGATTGTCAACTTTTAACAACTGAGTGAAATTTTTCCTGAGCTCATTAAATCAGGAGTCCATACTGTCCCGGAACTTTCTTTGCATTTGTATAATTAGCCCACATCCATTTTAATCCCCAATCTTAACTACTGCCCATAATGATACTTGGATTTGCATGTTTTGAAAGGAATATATAACACAGTATTCCTGATATTTAAACTTCACAGTCACAACTCACCCCCATATCAAGGTAAATAATATTCCAAATTCTATCATCATATATTAGTTTTGCCTGATCTCGAACATATAAATGGCATTAATCAGAACACACTTTTTTCTAACTGGCTTCATTCATAAAATGTAATGGTTTTGAGGAATAGTATTTTAACACAACCAGGTCGAATTAACTATGTGAAACGGAAAACACAGAGGAGAGTCAGTACCTAGAATCGGTAAGGAAGTCATTGTGATTTGATAAATAGGTAGCTCACCTCAGTAGGAATCCAGTGGCAAGACAGCCTTCGGTAAGCACTAGTATATTGATTCAGAGCTAAAGGGAGACAAGGCAAGTAAGTAACCACTAGGTTCAGGGAAAATTCTGAACCTAACATAAGCCCTACCAGCAAAAGTGTGACTCTTTGTGATGATGTATTTGAGAATGTTAAAGCTTTAAATTAATTATCCCATGATCAGGATTAGTTGTCAACCTGCTTTATGGCTTCTGCTTTATGATGAGGGACAAAGGGTCAAGAACTGGGGAAGGCCAGAGATAAGCAGACATTGCTTTCCTAAGGTGGAATTCAATGATAAAAATAATAACTACTGGAACAACTTTTGTTTGATGAAGAGATTTCCAAACCTGAATTAGGAAACTACAATTTGAAGTCAAAGAAATTCCAAGAGGGAAAGAATTTTATCAGTTTTGAGAGTGCCCTGGAAAAGAATTTTTATCCATATAACTCCTCCAATGTGGTTAGCAGATGCATACCTCAAAACTTCTGAAGTTCTACCCTGCACCGACTGAGGCAGAATTTCTGGGACTGGGTCCCCTAAATCTGCATTTTCAATAGGCTCTCTAGGTGATTCTCATTTGCATGAAAGCTTAAAACACATTGTTTTAAACTGTTTTGGAAATAATATTTGTCAACCATGCCTATGTGATAATTAATAATTACCTATAAAAGGTCAACTATTATATATTTTGGTTCAAAGAACTCCTTATAAATAAATATAAAACAAAAGAGAACTAAAATTCTGATCCCATGAATTGTTCAGAACTAATTAATATAATTTTTCATCATCACCTATTGCTAGAGCTCTCATTTCATGTAGCACATATGGAAGTTCATAAACCCTTCCACATCTCACCATGAAACAGAGTTAAAAGACTTATTTTTAAAAAGGAACTGATATCCATTGTGGAAATATTTTTTTAAAGTTTCATGTGAGAAAAAAAATGAAATTAGCTTTTATAGTAAATTGAGGTAGTCATATAGCATCTCATAACCTTACTTTTTCCATCATTTGCCATTAAAGAACAACTTAACACACAACAAATTGTATTTATTATATATTATTACTGTGTGATTGAGAACATAGACCAGTTCCTCACAGAGTTTCCTTTATGAGCAATCTCAGGAGAATTTCTGTCAGTGACAAGAAATGCTAAATTTCTCCAGAGTAACTCATTTGTTTTTCTTATCTAATGGACACTGAAGCTACTCTAATGAAAATATTTTCCTTGTTACTCTGCCTCTCACTAAATCTAAAGTTAAATATTTTTACTCATGCTTCAATACTGATTCATTTTGTTTCTTAACTCTATCCCTGGTTTCTCTCTATTTTCCCAATTTTCTCTTTTACTATCACCACAACCGCATTTTATCATAAATATCACTTTTGTTCATACATATTAATTTAACAACAAATTCTAGCAAAATAAGGAGTGGTAAAATAATCTTGTATTGTTAAAATCAACATTGTAGACAAGTTTCTGTCACCAAACCAATCTGAAGTTTCTAATATTTCATTTCAGATTCAAGCCCCAGGTAATATCCTTTAAAACTCTGAGGAAAACACAAAAACACTTTCAGGTTCTTTGAAGTTAGTTTTAAATTATTCATATAAAAAGGGAAAGGAGGTAAAATTGTAAAAGCCAGTAAATTTTAGATTTTTTTCTAAGTGTGATCAGTTAAAACATGGTACAGAAACTTTTGTGATGTTTAACTTTACTGCATCCAAATGCGCTGGCATTATCTTGACATTTTTCCAGATGAGTATTTTATGGTTAAATTTTTTTCATAGTAATAAAATGACTGCTTTGTTTCTGTTGCCTTTTTATTATTTTATGATTTCCTTCTTTTGACAACAGAATAAACTTTTTAAATTTACAATTTTCAAAGAACATCCTGTGGTTAAAAATCCTGCCCATGAGCATTTATGATATAATTTGTTTTCCCTTCAGAAACCACCACATATTTCTAAAGATTATCAAATATTTTTAATATTTCTACAACCACCAGTATATTATAGTCTTCTCCCCAATGTCACATTTTCAGGGTTCCAATTCCAGTCTACAGTCAATAAGGTATGGAAATGAGAGCTTTGAACATACCACAAGGACCAGCGGTCAGTGTTTCTAAAATACCAGGCCATTTTCCAGTTTCCTCACTATCTCCCTTCCATATGTGACAATTTTAGGCTAGGGGAGATTAAGTTTTGTGTTGTTCAATGACTGCCTCCCCTGTTGTCAAGTGAGAGACAGTAGTGTAAAATGTGAGCACTCAAAAAGTTATTCTGCCAGGTTCAGGTCCATAGTAACCCAAGAGAAGGATGAAAATGCTGCTTCTCTAGGCAAAAAAGAAGCACATGGACACCTCTACTTGGAACATAGAAAATCTCACAGAATCTCAAAGACCAGGAAGTTAGTTTTTGACTGATTAGGTAGAGCAAGGAGGAAAGCTAGTAGTGTTTATTATTAATATATTACTTTCATTATTATTAATGTCCAGCACATAACTATAGTCAATTTTGAATCCCTCCTTAAAGTATTCAGAGTCTTAAGATTGTTTTGTTCTTTAGTTTTACCAAACTTCTCTTAGGAGGATTAAACTTTGCTTGGATGAATTCCAATTATCATAAAACTTCAACAAGCCAACTTATGAATATTCAGTCTTCTCCTCATGTTCAAAAACATCCAAGTAAATATGAGAACCCAATGAAATGGTTCCTAACAGGCATGATTTTAAACTCTAAGGAAATGTCAGTGTCTATGAATTTGAGAGGTGAAATGTATTTAATATTTAAAAGATTGTTTAGCAAGGTATGAACTTGCCTCTTTAGTTAATTATTAATCCAGATGCTAGTCTCCCTTTCATTTAAAACTTCTAAAGTATCTCAAACACTCAGGTTTGAGGAGGCTGTCATTGGCTTGAGCTGTTTGGAAATGGGATCAGAAAATTTTAACTTTGTGGGGGAAAAAAATCTGCACAACCAACTCCATTATCCTACATTTGATATTGCTAGTGCCATCAAGCAAACACTAAATAACAACAAGCAAATTCTGTTGAAATGTTTAGCTAAATGGAACCAAAACAGTCACAGTTGACAGTTTCAAAAATACATTAATTAGAAGTGTCTCCAAATAGCATGTGATTTTGAATTATTAACATAAAACACTGCATTATAAATGACTGCAAATTGCATTTCTAGTGTTCTCCGTGCTTAATTTAATATGCCGTAGGAAAATTGGCAAATTACTTTACTGTTTTATACTTAATGGCTAGTTTTATATGTGTATTGTTCCTTCAAGATAAAATTAAATCACCATGTACATACACGTGGTATGTAACAGGAGATCTTTAAACTTGGGTCAAAAAATACCCTTTTCTCTCTCATATGGGTGCTTTGCATTTACAATGATTTTGCTGTTAAAGAGCCCACTTAAGCTCCTCGCTCCTTCCATCTCAGAGTTCTTTCTTACCCAGGAACGCAGTTTATCCATAATAGTATATGACTTTACTGAACTGCTCAAAGTATGGCTTTTTAACAGTGAGCACTTCTTGGTATTATATTGATAAACCTATAGACACTAAACTCTTCACGTATGAAAGGGCCAGGAACCTGGCCAAACTTCACCTCAGTGGATAGTTTTATTTACATTACAAGGACAAATTCTGAACATATTCCTTCATTTGAAAGAAGTGGTCTCTATGAAAATTTTCAAGGGTTGTGGTTTACCTACACATGCATCTTCATTTCTCTTCATTTCTTATGATTTTGATTACTTTGCTTCACATCTATATTGCTATCTTACATAAATGCCTTCTAAAGAAGTATTTTTTTCTTCCTCCTCTTCTTTTCTTTTTTAGTTGTAAAAATTTAAAATTCAGCTTAGCCCCACTGAGACTGGAGTAAAATTTATCCAGACACCTGAGAAGTTATTATAGTATGAACAAAATAGTTATAAACAGAATGTTATCTTAAGTGGCTGCATCTAAGCAGAGGAACCTCTCCAGGTTTTCTCTTCAAGCACATCTGTTTCCTACCCCAGGGATTCTAGGATACTGATGTGCCCACTTTTGCTAAGGAAAGTGTTCACTCTGGTTAAAATGCCGTACACTAAAGGAAGTACTATATCAACGCTAAGGGTCAATATTAGGGGGTATGGGATTTTTTTCTTTTGCCATAAGGAAAATGTTTGAAGGTTTACTGTGGCAATGATTGCACAACTCTGATGAAAGTGAGAGCCACTGAATGTACACTTTGTATAGAATGTACAAGGCAAGGGACTGTATAACACAGTAAACCATGTGGTGGAAGAGGAACGATGGTTAACAGTACAAATATGAGAGAGTTCTCAAACTCCAACAAATGTACAATATTAATATATACTGCTAAAAATACAGGGTGTATGGGGAAAATATACCAAGTGTATGCTATAGACCATAGCTGGTGGTAACTGTCTGATCAAGGTCCTTCATATCTTTAACAAAGGTTCCACAACAATGTAAGGTGTTGGTGGAGGAAGGATGGAGGGGAATCCTGCACATTATGCATGATTGTGTTATAAGCTCACTACTTCTCTAGTTAAAAAAAGAAAAAGTCATGCACCATACTATGGTTCACTGCTTGTCTTCATCCTCCACTTTTGCTACCAGAACCATAAGCTGAACTATTATACTGCCTTTGTTTTTGGATTTTTTCATATTGTACCTGGTAGTATTGTAGAGTTTTTTGGCTAGGGGATGAGAAGGGGTACTATATTAGTCTGCCAAAGGGGTGCCAATTCAAAGTACCAGAAATATGTTGGCTTCTATAAAGCAGGTTTATTTGGGGTAAAAGCTTACAGTTCCAAGGCCATAAAAAGTCCAGCTCAAGGTACCATAAAAGGTGCCTTCTCACTAAAGTCAGTTGTCACATGTTGGAGCAAGATGGCCACCCATCTCTGGCTGTTCTCTGCCTCCCCGTCCGGGCTCCTCCTTTCCTCTTGAGCTCCGTGGGCCCACCTCTTAAGGCTTCATGCTGAAGTGATCCTGTAGACCTCTCTCCTGGCATAGGGTTTGTTTTACCCCAGCCTCCTGTATCAGTCTTGGCTGTGCTGGTCTCTATTCTCAGCTGTAAGCTATCAGGCAAATAAATGGCCCATCTCTCCCCAGGGCCTCAGCTGTTTGACCCTTTTTATCACATAGGAGAATCAAAATGACAAAGCTCTCACTTCCGGTGTCTGTCTTTGTGATGTCCCTTTCTATCAGACCCAGGAAAGGGGCAGGGGCCCAACCTGAGTCACACTCTCTGATGTAGTCGAATCAAAAGCCCTAAATCAAGCTTAACAGGTCATCTAATCAAAGGCTCCTTAGCTGAACTTAATGCAATCAAAGGGTATTGCCCCAGGGGAATAGATTAGTTTACAAACACAATCTTTCTCTTTTTGGGATTCATAAAAGAATCTCAAACTGCCATGGGGCCCCTACACCTTCACTAGCATATGCTATAGACTTCAAATCAATTCTCTGGTGTTCTGACGTACAGATCCAGCTAACAAAGGAAGGTTTTCCTTTGATATTAAGTTCCAGGAAGTAGATTATATGATTAACAATTAGACAGGAACTTTGCAGGGACTTAAATTATGATTAATACATTAAAGAATATAATTGGAAAAGTGGACAGAGTACATGAACAGATGAGGAATCCTAGAGTGAAATGGAAATAGTAGATACAAAATAGTTATAAGGTAGAAGAAGAATTCATTTGACAGTACAATCTACAGACTGGATACAGCTGAGGAAAAATTGATGAATTTGGAGAAAGATCAATAGAAATTATCCAAACTAAAGTAAAGGTTTGAGAGAAATGAAAACAGGATATCCAAGAGCTAGCATGTGTGTAATTGGAATCCCAGAGATGGGAGAGAGAGAGCAGGCAAAAGAAATATTTGAAATGATCATAACCAAGAATTTTCCAAATCTTTACTAAAACAAAAAACACAGAACTGAGAATCTCTAAGAACCAAGTGTGCACACATGCATGCACATGTTCTTAAATGTGTGTATACATAGAAAAGTACCCATCAATTCCTTTAAATTAAAGGTAAAATAAAGGGTCTTTGAGATAAAGTCTGAGAGATTTCATTTCTGGCTGGCATATACAATGAAACATTAAATGATGTTCTTCAGACAGAAAGAAGGAATTTGGTACCAGATGGAAAAAAAAAAAGGGGGGGGGGTAAATATGAGATATTTTTCTTACTTATAATGATTGTTAAAGATACTTAGTTATCAAAAGCAAAAAATAGAGCAATGTAAAGTTCACAACATCTGCAACAAAAATATATTTTTAAAAAATAGTATGGGTTGGGGGAAAAATACACCAAATGTAAGAAAAGGACTATAGTTGGTAGTAATATTTTGATGATCCTCTTTCAGTTTGTAACAAATGTTTCACAACAATGCAAAGAATTGGTGGAGCAGTGATGTATGAGACTCCTGTGTGAAGTTATGTATCTTTATTTTGTAAGTTCACAATCTTTACTAAACACTTATTGTTTATGCGTGTTCATGTATGAATGATATACTTCAATAATAAATTAAAAATTAAAAAAATAGAGCAATGTATTATGGAGTTAATAATAAATGTGGAAGTAAAATGCATGACAACAATAAGAATGGAGGGGAGGAACTGGAAGTATATAATTGTAAGTATCTTATATTCTGAAGTGGTATAATATTATTTTATAAAGATGTAAATTATAAATCATGGAGGAATCCTAAAAACAGATATAACTAATGAATTGATAGTGAGACAAAATAGAATGAAAAATACTCTAAAGAATAATGGGACTTGGCCCAATGGATAGGGCGTCCGCCTACCACATGGGAGGTCCATGGCTCAACCCCGGGCCTCCTTGACCTGTGTGGAGCTGGCCCATGTGCAGTGCTGATGTGTGCAAGGAGTGCTGTGCCATGCAGGGGTGTCCCCCGCTTAGGGGAGCCCCACGTGCAAGGAGTGCACTGTGTAAGGAGAGCCACCCAGTGCAAAAGAAGGTGCAGCCTGCCCAAGAATGGTTCTGCACACATGGGGAGCTGACTGGAAGAAATTACTCAAAAAAAAAAAAAAAAAGAATAAAGGAAAAAGGAAACAAAACAGATGAGATTAATAGAAAGCAAATTTAAAACCAACCATATTAATACTTAGATTAAATATAAATGGTCACCATCTCAAAAGGCAGATTTCCAATTGGATTAAAAAAAATCAAGGCCCAATTACATTCTGCGTGTAAGAAACCCACTTAAAATATAACAATAAAGATCATAAGAAAAAGGATGAAAAGTAAATTTACCATGCAAATAAAAATCAAAGAAAACCTGAATGACTATATTAAAATCAGAGCAAATAGACTTTAGAACAAGGAATATTACCAGGATAAAGAGAGATATTGTAATGATGAATGGGACAATTCAAGAAGACCCAACAAACTCAACTGTGTCTGTACCTAAAAGCAGGATTTGTAAATAATAAGGCAAAAATTTATGGAAAAAGAAATCTGACAAATACACAATTAAATTGAAATTTTTAACTCTCCTCACTCAGTAATTGAGAGAATAGAAAATAAGTAAGGACATAGAAGATCTGAAAAACTATCAAACAACCATCAAGACATACCATACTATGACCCAATTTTACTAAACAAACAAAAAATCCTGCCCCCCCCAATTATTGGCTTAGAAAATGTCAGATGATACCATATTTTTCAGTACTATATTTACCTCATTTCTTTCTATAATTATAAAAAGGATGATGAGAGTATTCCTGATATTTTTCAGAATTGACTTTAGTCTGAAAGTTATAAGAGAGCTTTCTCTGAGCCAGTTCATCTTGAAAGAAAGTTTTAGAATTCATCACATCAAGATATTACATAAAAATGCAGTTACAAGCAAAGTACTGTATTTTGATCTAGCTTGAATGTCATGTTGAAAACTTTATTCCACTGACTGCCAACTAAGAATTAACATGCCATAAACCCTCCGTGATTCACACAGGTATTATTACTGAACTGTGCATCAAGCTGAAAGAAGCATTATTCAGAATCTTAAGTGAATCATAAGATATAGTCTTTGACAATCCCATTCCTGTTATTTCCATTTTCAAAATTAAAAGCTTCAGAGACTGGGGTCATAAACATCTTGTGAGTACTATTTGCTCAGATAGGATTTTATGTGTTCTAATTATCTATATTCCTAATTTTAGATTTGCTCCTAAAAGCAAAGAAATAATTGTAAGAAATTAAGCTATGTGTTTTAGTTTGTGAAAGGGCTGCTGATATAAAGTACCAGAAATGGGCTGGCTTTTATAAAGGGGATTTATTTGGGATAAAAGCGTACAGTTCTGAGGCTGTGAAAAGGTCATATCAAGACATCATAAGAGGTGCTTTCTCACCCAAGTCAGCTACTGTTGATCTTGTTGTCCAGCCACATGGCAAATCAAGATGGGGCACCAATCTATGCTGATGGCACCACCTTCCCCTGGGCTTGTCTTTTTTCCTGCAGTCCTCTCTCTCACATGGCCAGATCAAATACAGAAGATCACTATCTTCCGGTGTGTACCTATTTATATCTGATCCAACAAGATGGTAGAAACTTAACCTGGGTCACACCTCACTGATGTAGTCCAATTGAATGGATCTCAAACCTGCAGGAATGGATTCGTTCAGAAACATAATATTTCTCTTTTTTGGATTCACAAAAAAATTTCAAACTGCCACACTCCACCCTCTGAATCCCAAAAAGACATGCTCCTTCCATATGCAAAATACATTCATTATATCACAATATTTCAAAAGCCACAAATCATTTCAGTAACAACGCTAAGTATAAAATTGCATCAAAGTCAGTTATAAGCATGCAATTTAACTGGGACAAAAGTCCCCTCTGGCTGTAGACCTGTGAAATTTACAGATCAAATTACATGCTTTCAATACATAAAGGAGGGACAGACCTAGGATAAACATTTGCATTACCATAGGAAGAAATTGGAAGGAAACCAAGTGTCATGTCTCAGATAATTCCCAAAACCAGCAGGACATACTCCATTGTATTTCAAAGTCTGAGAATCATCCTTGCAATGATGTCTTCTTCTCCTTGAACCCTTATGGGAACCCATTCTTTCAAAGGGCTTGCCTGGTGGCCATCTTCTTGAATCCACCCTCATCTGGGTGGCAGCTGAGCTCTAGACTTCACCTTCCAAGAATATTTGGGTGATGGCCATATTTTCCGCAATCTCTGGGGGACAGTCTCAAACCCCATAGTACAGTGAAGTGGTGGTAACCTTCTCCCTAATCTCTGGCATACAGGACCAACCTCCTTAGAACAGTGGGGTGGTGGCCTAACTCTTTCCAACCACCAGGGAATATGCTCCACCCTCTATGTAGCCTGGGGTGTCCAAAGTCTTCCTTAAGAAGAGACTGGAGGATCCACCCTCTTCAAATGCTAGGGCAAACTCACCCTTTCTCCACATATGGGTAAGGTCTCTCTCCTGGCTCAAGAAGATGTCCCACATCCAGACCTCAGCTTCGATGGTTTTCCTCTGGAAACCACTTCCCTTCAATCTCCCCCCTCTCTGTTTCTTTTAGTCCAGGCTTACAGCAGTTTAATTTATACAGATCCCACAAAAAGCTTGTTGGTTTGCATGCAGTAAACAGGGGTTAAAGCTCTCAGGCAGTAAGACTTTCCACAAGTCCTTCCAAGATAACTGCATTTCCAATGCTGGCTTGCAAGATTCAAGTTAAGTCCTCACCTGGGACACTATCCTCTTTGGGCTTCTTTTCCAGAAGTTTAGAATTTCCCAAATCATCAATCTCTGGTTTCTTTGCACCCAACCATTTCATTCTCATTTTATCTCTTTCCTCTCACATTTTGCTCTAAGCTGCAAGAAGAAGCCAGGTTGTATTTTCCACATTCACTTTGGAACTCTCAGCTAAATACCCATGCTTATCATTTTCAAATTCTGCCCTCCATTTATCATCAGAAGTCAATTTTGCCAAGTTCTCTGACACTTTGAAGCAAGGATCACTTTCCTTCCAGCCATCATTTCTGTCTAGGACCTTATCAGAACTATCTTTTATGTCCATATTTTCACCAACAGTCTTTTCAAAACAATCTAGGCCTTTTCTATCTAAGCATCTCACAATTCTTCCAAAATCTACCCCTAACCCATTTATAAAATCATTTCAACATTTTTGGAATTTGCATAGCAACAGCACCCCACTTTCCTCGTACCAATTTCTGTTTTAGTATGCCAAAGGTGCGAAGTACCAGAAATGGGTTGGCTTTTATAAAGGGGATTTATTTGGAATAAAGGTTTACAGTTCCAAGGCCATGAAAATCCAAATCAAGGCACCTTAAGAGGGATTTTCTCACTAAAGTCAGCTACTGTTGATTCCGTTGCCTGGCCACATGGCAAATCAATCTGGCCACTAATCTCTGCTGAGGTCTCTGCCTTTCCCTGGGCTTCTCTGTTTCCTGCAGTCCTCTCTCGCATGTGGCCAGATCAAATATGATAGATCTCTCTTTTCCTATGTGTGTCTCCATTTACAACAGATCCTGCAAGAGGGTGGAGACTCACCTGAATCACATCTCATTGATGTAGTTCCATTGAATGGGTCCCACACCCATAGGAATGGATAAATTCAGAAATACAATCTTTTTCTTTTGGGGATTCAAAAAATTTCAAACTATAACATCATGATCTCATCAATATCTGAGAAAATCAGACAGACTCCAGATCTTTAAGGCTGTTAAGCATATACTCAGGTCAGTGTGTTAACCACTCAGGTGAGTAAGGGCCAGAAAGAAATTTACGTGAACATCCCCCGGTTTGAATCTTATTCCTCCAAAGACAGAGGCTGGTTCATCCTTTTCCTTTCAGGCCCAGAATGGATGTCACTTTCAAACAACTAACATAACGGAAGAGTATAATAAGCAGGTAGAATTCACTGATTTCATAGTATAGCTTTAATTAATTTTTTTGACATCATCAAAATTTTACTGATTCTGAAATTATAATTTTACATTGGTTCCATCATCTCATTTAATTAGCATTGTTTAAATGAAGTGATCTCACATTACAGTCAATCTTATCTTCCATTCAGCACTTCCTCATGCTAAAATTGAGGTAAATTCTAATTAACTCTACTGGGTCAGTCAATTGTCTTATTTTTAAAATCTTGTTACTGGTATCACTAAGCAAGCAGTCATACAATTTTCCACTAACTTCATCTCTCAAAATTAAAAGGTCTCCATGAAATAAAAGATGCAATTATTTGAGCTTTCCCCACACTTGAAGATAGCACAGGTAAGATTTTACAGAATTCAATAAAGCTAAAATACAGTAGTTTACTTAGCCACAAACTTTTCTGATCTGTTTACAATGTAGGCTAACTCAAGTTCAGTAGGCAGAATTAAAATCCACAATTTTTTCTTCCATTACAAGTTGACAAGCAGTGGAAGAAATATATTTCCTTCATGTGGTCAATCCCTCCCTGCCTGTACTTTAGATTCTACCCCTTTCCCTCATATTCCCTCAGGACATTCCCTCACCAACCATCATTCTCTTCAACAAGTATTTCCTCTTTATATATCTCCTTTTACTACTGCCTTTTCCTCTCATACATAGATTTGTTCTAATCTCACCCATCTGAAGAAACATAGACGTAAGCACTGAACCGCCATCTTTTTCTCCCTGCCCCTCTTGCAGAAGACCGTCTGCAAAGAGCTGCCTACATTTACTGTGCTTAATTTTCTTATATATTGTTCTCATTTCAATTCACAACATTCTAATTTCGACCTCACCCTTCCACTGAAATTGTTCTTTCCAAGGTGAACAATGAATTCCTGATTGCCAAATCTAATAGATTAGTGGGTGCTTTTGAATTTTTCTCTTGCATGATTCCTCTATGAATTTCACACTTGACTACTCATGATTCTCTACTCTTGTGACATCTGTAATAAATATGTCCCAGTGTCTCTCCTATCTCTCTGTGCACTCCTACTGAGGCTCCTTTGTATGCCCATCTTCCTCTGCCTCTGGCTTAAACATTGGCATTCACCCAAGTTTTGCCACCACACATTCTCTTCCGTTCTTCTCATCCTACCCACGTCTCTACATCTTCCATCTAATATTGTTCCCTTGCATTTCAGTGCCCTCGGCTCTTATTTCTAGTTTAAATTCCATATTTGTATATTAAACTGCATACTATAAAACTAAACTTGAAAGTCTCTCAATGCCTTAAAATCAACTCATCTGGAAGTTAACTCATTCTCTTTTTTGCCCAAATTTGTTCTTGATCCAGGGTTCCATTTCTCCATGAATAATACCACCTCCCATCTACCTTCTTATTCCCCCTTGAAATCATTACCAAGTCTTTTTAGATCTCCAAAGTATACCTCTAAGATGTCTCCCTTTGTGGATCTCTACTGCCACCCCCTTGGTTCAGATCCTCAAAAGTCCCCACCATCTTACCTTGGCTTATGTAACAGCCTTTTAACTATTTTTGCTGCTTCCTCCAGTATTACCAAATAAAATCCATTCTTGATGCTTTCACTAGAGATACAGACTTCTAAAATCAAACCTATCACATTACTCCCCCATTTCATAACCATCAGTGGTTATGACACTCAACTAATGTTGGCTCTAACAACTTCTGTAATTTTGAAGTATGAATGAGCATAAGCAGTTTTTTTTGAGATATGGCACAACAAGCAAAGCAAAGCAAAACAAAACAAAAACAACTCAGGAAAGCCGACGGGACTCCGTGATTGAGCACTGGTTTCCCACATACAAGGTCCTGGGTTCAATCTCCAGCCTTTGTACCTCAAAAACAAAACAAACAGCACCAACGACATGCTTGGCTCCTACTGCACAACCAGCAAGGGAGAAACAATAGGAAGCCCTAAACTAAAGAGAAAAACTGCACCTAGAGTAAGTACTCTAAGAAGCCAGATGTGAAGATACCAACAAAAAATTACAAACCACACCAAGAAATAGGAAGCTATGGCCCAGTTAAAGGAAGAAGATAAGCCTCCAGATGAGGGAAGACAACTAATTATAGATGTTCAAACAAATCTCCTTAATAAATTCAATGAGATGGCTAAAGAGATTAAGGTATTAAGAATGCATTGGATGAGCACAAAGAAGAATTTGAAAGCATACAAAGAAAAATAGCAGATCATCAATAAAATTTAAAAAACATTGGAATCATATAATAGCAGATTTGAGGAGGCAGAAGAAAAGATTGGTGGGCTTGAAGAAATGGCCTCTGAAAGTGAACATACAAAAGAAGAGATGAAGAAAAGAATGGAAAAAATTGAACAAGGTCTCAGGGAACTAAATGACAGCAAAAGACATGCAAACATAAGTGTCATGGGTGTCCCAGAAGGAGAAGAGAAGGGAAAAGGGCAGAAGGAATATTTGAAGAAATAATGGTAGAAAATTTCCCAACCCTATTGAAGGACATAGATATCCCTATCCAAGAAGCACAACATACTCCCATCTGAAAAAATCCAAATAGACCAACTCCAAGACACATACTCATCAGAATGTCAAAGGCCAAAGAAAGAATTGTGAGAGCAGCAAGAGAAAAGCAATGAATAACATATAAGGGATATCCAATAAGATTAAGTGCTGATTTCTCACCAGAAACCATGGAGACAAGAAGACAGTGGTCTGATATATTTAAGATACTACAAGAGAAAAACTTCCAGCCAAGAATCTTATATCCAGCAAGACTGTCTTTCAAAAATGAGGGCGAAATAAGAATATTCACAGATAAACAGAAACTGAGAGAATTTCTAAGCAAGAAACCAGATTTTCAGAAAATACTAAAGGGTGTGCTAGAGCCTAAAAAGAAAAGACAGGAGAGAGAGGCCTGGAAGAGAGTCTAGAAATGAAGATTATATCAATAAAAGTATCTAAAAGTGTCAAAATAGTGGTGAAAATAAAATATAACAGATAAAACTCAAATACGAATAAACTTAACCAATGACGTAAAGCACTTATATTCAGAAAACTGCAACTCAATGTTAAAACAAATTTTAAAAAGCCCTAAATAGCTGGAAGAACATTCCATGCTCATGGATTGGAAGACTAAATATCATTAAGATGTCAATTCTACTCAAATTGATATACAGATTTAATGCAACCCCAATAAAAATAACACCAGCATTAAAGAAAAAATTGAAACATGATCATCACATTTATTTGGGGGGGTAAGGAATCCTGAATAGCCAGAAACAGCATAAAAAGGAAAAGTAAATCCTCATCTCCAGACTTTAAATCATAACACCTAATTTATAGTGGTAACAACAACATGGTACTGGCCTAAAGACAGACACAATAGACCAATAGAACCAAATTTATGGTTCAGAAACAGACACTCGAAGGTATAGTCAAGTGAGTTTTGACTAGCCTGTCAAACTCACACAGCTCAGGCAGAACCATCCATTCAACAAATGGTGCTAAAAAATTGGACATCCATAGCTGAAAGAAGGAAAGAGCACTCCTATCTCACACCTTTCCCAAAAATTAACTCAAAATGGATCAAAAAACTAAAAATAAAAGCAAGAACCATTAACCTTCTAGAAGAAATTATTGGAAAATATCTTCAAGACCTGGTGGTAGGTGGTGGATTCTTAAAGGAGATAAGAGAAGGACAGAGTGGACTACTGATGTTTAATGTAGCTTTACTGTAAAAGTGTGGAAATGTATAAAGTGGATGGTAACACTTTTAATTAGCTTTATTGTAAAAGTGTGGAAATGTATAGAGTGGATGGTAACACACAGTGAGTAACAGCTAGTTTATAAATGGAGATGTGACTGAAAATAGTAGTCTAGTTATGTAAATGCCAATTGACAGAATGCTTGAGAATAATCTAGGAAATGGATGACACAGTAAACCAAGAGATGGGTGAGAATTGTAGTTGATGGTACAGATGCAAGAGTGTTCTTTGTTAGCTAGAACAAACGTATATCACTACTGCAGGGAGATGGGAATGTGGAGAAGAATGGGAAAAATCCAGCTGGAGTGATCTATGGACTGTGGTTAGCAGTAATAATATAATATTCTTGTATCTATGCAAAGGATGTACTGTATTGATACTGAGGCGGTACGGAAAATGTGAGCCAAATGTACGCTATGGACATGGTAACAATCAGATGATATTATTTTATCTGCAGCAAATGACACACCACATTGTGGTGTGTTGATGGAGGGATGTTGTTTGGGAATTCTGCACATGTGCATGATTGTTTTATAAGGTTACAACTTCTATCTAAAAAATATATATTTTAAAAATAATAACAGGGTGGGTTGGGGAAAAACACACCAAATTTAAGATAAGGACTATGATTAGTAGTAAGATTTTGACAGTGTTCTTTCATAGTTTGTAACAAACGTCTCATGACAATGCAAGGTGTTCATGGAGGGTTGATGTATAAGTACCCCTTGTGTGATGTTACGCATGTTTGCTTTGTAAGTTCACAACTTTTACTATACACTTAATTGTTTATGTATGTTCATATATAAATGATATAAAGGTAATAACAATCAGATCGGTTAGGGGAAAACTACTTTGTTTAGTAGTAATATTTTGACAATGCTCTTTAATCATTAGTTAAAAAAAAAGTTTTAAAACCATGCAAATTATTGGTAGTAGGGTGAGACGTTATATATGTTTGTTTGATGTTATATATGTTTGGTTTGTAAGTTCACAACTATTATACACTTACTGTTTATGTATGTTTATGTATGAGTGATATATTTCAAGAAATTAAAAAAAAATAAGAACCCCTTGTATAAATGGATAACAATGAAGAAATGGGAAAGGGATCAACAGTGGATAAGATATTTCAATAAATTTCTACTATACAGAAATTAGATGGAGTAATGCTGAAACAAGCATTTCAGAATAAGTCACAACTAGAGACTATTTCAAAGGCATGTATAGTAAAGGAAGGATTCAATTCCCTTAAAATAAGAAGATTCCACCCTTCTTTCCACCCTGCTAAATCAAAAGAAGAGTAAATTCTGTAAGGTAGGAATGCATCTGAGCACATGCAACTCAGTGCCTCTAATGGTCACTTTTAGGGCTAGCTGGGTAGAGACACCCTCCTCTGTCCCACGTGGAAGGCACACCTGTGCCCAGGTCTGGAGGCTTGTCATTACTAAGGCCCGAATGGCTATGAGATTGCAAAATGAATGTGGCCACTCTCTAAGCCAAACTCAGCATGTAAATGCATTACCTTCCCTCAAGCATGGGGCATGACTCCCAGGGATTAGCCTCCCTGGTGCTAAGGGATTACTAACATCACCAGCTGGTGATGCAACTAGAAAAAGAGCTTGAATAAAAGGAGGAAATGGTAAAGACAAATGAGTTTATATGACTAAAAGACTTCAAAATGAGTTGGGAGGTTATCAGAGGGGTCGTGCTTACACATATCTCAGCAGAATCCCAAAGTAGATAAAGTCCCAGGTACTGGTGCTCCTCAGGGCTACGGAGAGATACAGGCTCTATGGTCATGACAGATGGCTCTGGAGTTCATTGCCATGCCAAAATGAGCCCTACTTTGGAATTTGTACTCCTGAGTGTGATAGAGTTGGACTCAGATGTGACCTCTCCACACATGCCTCTTCTGTCACTTTTACTGAACGTGTGATTGGCACTGGAGTTTGTGTATGCTCAGGAGACTTGAATCTCTTAACTGTCCATGTGCCAAATGGGTCTTGAGCCTCAGCAGAGTTGCAACACCCACTCTCCGGCTCATTAGACATACCCAGGTCAGCTGATAGGAAGGTGGGAATGGTCAACCACCACACCAGGGAACCAAGAGTGCTTACAACTCCAAGCAAGAGAATTGCATCCATCAGCCATGTGGGATCTAAGCCCTATCTTGATTTAGAGGTGAAGCGGACATCACTACTCCAGAGTCCACAAGATGAAGGAAAATAATATGGATCGGAGTGGACTTGCTGGTATTCTACTATAGAACTGTTGTGATTCTAGCAATGGAAGAAGTTGTATCATTGATGTGGAGACGGTGGCCATGGGAGTTGCTGAGGGCAAGGAAAGGAGGAAGAGGTGTGTTATGGGCATTTTCGGTACTTGCAGTTGTCCTGAATGGTATTGCAGGGACAGATGCAGGACATTTTTTATCTTGCCATAACCCACTGAATGGACTGGAGGAGAGTGTGAACTACAATGCAAACTATGGTTCATACAGTGTGGCAGTGCTCCAGGGCATATTCATGAAATGCAATGAATGTGCCTTACTGATGAAAGGACATGTTGATATGGGAGGATCAGGGGGTGGGTGGGGAGTGGGGTATATGGGAGCCTCTTATGTTTTTTAACATAACCTTTTGTGTGATCTATTTATCATTTTAAAGAAAGACAATAAAAAAATTTTTTTAAAAAAAGACCAATGTTACCACAAACCCAAATTACCTTATCTCATCCAGATATTACGGTAAAGTTATGATGTCTGTCTATTTTTCAGTAAGTTTTACATGAGGAAAAAGGTTATAGAATAAAGGCATATAAGAATGTCGCTCCAGTGAGAGACATGGTAGGGGTGGGGGGAATGGGGCTGAAAATAGGAAGGTTAATTAGAAATCTGTACACCTAAAACTTTCCATATATCCTCTGACCTCTCTCCTCCACACCAATCAACAAGCTTCTTGGTCAATACAAGGAGTACAAAAGTAGCTTTGTATTGCCTTATTCCTAAGGAAACTGCAAAATGAAACATCTAGAAAAATGGACCCAAAAAAATTACCCCAAATGAAACAAAAAGTTCAAGAGAATAGAAAATGTTTTATAGTTTTAAATCTCTCATTGGTATCCTCAGAAGCATATAAAAAATATTCTACCATAAATGTAGGACACAATGCTATGAAAAAAAAAAATTAGGCTCAGGGAACAAGGAAAAGACATAAGGAATTAATAATAGCAATGCTAATTTTTAAATGTCATTATTTACCCAAGAGAATGAAAATGTTTACCAAAAAAACACTGCATGTGTCATCACCAAAAATTGTCCTTCAACTTGTGAATTCATTCTAAAATTAAATTAAATCTAAATTGTGATATATCCATACAATGGAATACTACTTGTCAATGAAAAGTAACAAATTACTGATATACACAATAATAAAGGTGAAATTTTAATGCATTATGCTAAATAAAAACCATATTTAAAAGCCTTTATACAGCAATTCATACCCACAAGGATTGCTATTATTAAAAACAACAATAACAACTAAAATTAAGTGTTGGCAAGGATGCAGGGAAGTTTCAACCCTTGTATGTTGTTGGTGGGAATGTAAAATAGTACAACCACTGTGGAAATCAGTTTGGCAGCTCCTCAAAAAGTTGAGCACAGCATTACCATATGACCCAGCAATCCCACTTCTAGGTATATATCCAAAAGTATTGAAACCAGAGGCTCGAACGGATATTTGTACACCAATGTTTATAGCAGCATTTTTTACAATAGTAAAAAGGTAGAAGCATCAATAGATGGTTTGTCCGCCACATAAACAAAATGTGGTATATACACACAATGGAATATTATTGAGCCATAAAAGGAATGAAGTTCTGATGCCTGATACAACACGGATGAACCTTGAAGACATGTTGAGTGAGATGAGGCAAACACAAAAGATAATTTTGTGTGATCTTACATGAAACACCTAGAATAAGCAAATTTATAGAGACAGAAGGTCAAGTACAGGTTACCAGGAGGTGGAGCAGGAGAATGGGGGGTTATTGTTTAATAGGTACGGAGTTTCTTTTTGAGGTGATAGAGGAGTTTGGGTAAAAGATGTTGGTATTGGTAGCACAAAAGTATGGCTGTAATTAATGCCACTGAATTGTACACTTTAAAGTGGTGAAAATGGAAAAGTCTGATTTGTATATACATTGCTACAATAAAAAGTTAAAAGAAAAACAACTTGATTATATAAAAGTAAAATTAAAACTGGGTAAATCAAAACCATAGCAGGAAGAATATCAGGTGGAAAGAAGGTTAGATGTATTAATAGACATCACAAAACAAAACAAGGATTCAAGAGACACTGCCTATAGTTGATAGAAGAAGAGAGAGAAATAAAAGTGTGTCATTTGAAACTGTAGTGTTTATCCAGTGAGAAACATTGAATGACTAACATGGGACAAAAGGGAAGGTAAAGTGGGGTACTATAAGGGAGTTAAATAGTCATCTATTACAACAGTGAGTAGAAAACATCAAAAATTCATATTAAAAAATACTTAGCACACTACAACAGGACTCAATCATCATCTTGGATAAATGTCTGAAAGGATAACTAAAACCAGTGTTTGCCCCTTAGGAGAATAAATAATAGAAGGGATGGATAAGGCAGGAGTATGACACACTGATGAAAAATTCTTCTGTACCATTGGAATTTTAAACATGTAGAGGCATTACTTTGATTCTTTAAAATGTGTTACACAATTGACAGCCACATAAACTAACAGATACGATGAGTCAATCAAATCTTTATCTTAATTATATGGAAAAGAGCACAAGCTATTGTTTGGCTTCAAATCCAAGAGAATAAAATTGGTTAGACTTATTGCCCTTTTATTTTTATAGTTTTATGATGGAATCCAAAGCCAAAGAGTGTTCATAGCCAAAGGTTCCAATTTCACTCCTAACTCATAAGGGAGAGTAGATGACGGTTTTAACAAATTTTTAAGAATAAAACCAAGAAATGTGTTCAGGAAATAAATTTTACCTATGAACATTTTGATGAGTTCAGTGGAAACAAACAAAAATAACAACCAAAATTCACGTCGTATTGAGGGAGAAAACACTTTAAAAAAACACATCTTGCTTTTCCTCATTGCAAAATATTTGAAAACGTATTTGTGACTTGGCTGAACATGCAGAACAAATAGGCTCTCACCTCCAACTTGTTTTCTGCCTTAATTCTGGGGTGGAGAACATGGGAAGCACTGGCATATGGAGTGTTAAACTGTTGTCATGCCATAAATTCATCACAGCTCCCTCAAGAAAAATCTGATATTTTTCTTTTAGAAAAATAAAAACAAACGATTTTTATTTTAAAAGTCCCAAACATAAAACCAGCAAAAAAAGTATGATGAATTCCATGTACACATTACCCAGCTTCAGTATCTCCTCATGACTTAACTTGTTTTATCTATACCACCACCCTTTCTTATTTATTGTAAACTTCAGACAATATATTATTCAATCATTAAATATTTCAGTGTGCATCTCTAAAAGATAGGGATTATTTTTTTAACCTAAGCCAAATATGTTAACATACCTAAAAATTAATAACTCTTTAATATCATTAAGTTTATAGTTCATTTTCATTTTCCTAACCTTATAGTTTTTAAATCATGTGTTTGAACTGGGATCCAAATGAAGCTCCCCCTAAATCTTTTTCCCCTTGTAATTTTTTGTTGAAGCATTTGTAGTTTTTTGTGGTAGTATTTTCCACAATTTTGATTTTGCTGATTGCTTTCCAATGGTATCCGTTAAACATGTCTCTTTCTTTTAAATTGATAGATATAGAGGCTTATTCAGATTTAGGATCAAAAATTTTAATAAGTCTACTTCATAGGTAGTTCTGCATACTTCCACTGACAGAAAATTACTGATTGGTGATCTTTTTTGTGTGCTGTTAACAACCCTTGGTAATCATTGCCTATAGCTATTAATCCATTATGATTTTCAAATTGTATCACTCCTCTTCATTAAGTATACCTATAGAGAAAGAAACATTGCCTTATTAACTACTGATTATTCTTAAGTCCAGTTGCATAGGAAAGGCAGAAAAAAAAGTTTGATTTTTCTCCCTTATTTGCCAGGTTTCAAAATTATGAGGTTCCCTGCTTCCTCCCAAGATGATCAATTAGGTTTTTGTCCCCAATATAATTATGAACTCATGGATTGAAACCATGGATTTATGGTTTCAACCCTTTAGACGTATTAGCCCTCCTGCAGTTCAGAACATCTCATCTGTGGTCAGTTTTTTTGCTGCCTGTGACAAGGGATTGCTGGCTGTAGGACATACAGTGCAGTGCCCTGGACCATGAAGAAACTGTTTCCTAGGGAAGAAGGGACATGCAGAACCGTGGCAATGAGGGGATTTCTAGTGTCACACATGCAAGCCTAAGACAAGAGACACTTGCAAGAAGAATTGGGGAGACCCCTACCCTTTGGCCTGGAGTTATTCCCCAAACTCATTGAATGGATAAGCTCTGAAGGAAAGAACTCATATAGGGAAAACTACAAAGATTGGGACAGGTATTTTTTCTCCTTTTTCTTCTTTTCTTTTGTGCTCCTGGAATTCAAGGAAAGCTGTGTCATAATACTAGCTGCTTACAAGCTTAGACTAAATTTCAGAAATAACATGACAAAATATCAAAATGTCCATGTCTCACCCGAAGATTATAAAACATACAAAGAAACTAGAAGTGATAGCTGAGGAAGAGGAGAAGATTAAAACATTAGGAACCATCACTGAGGAGGATCATTGATCATTCCAGTCAAAGACTTAAAAAAAAAAAAAGAAACTAAATATGGTCAGAGAGCCAAAGGAAAACATGAGCAAAGAACTAAAGGAAATCAGATAAATGATAGATGAACACAAAGATGAAATAGGGAGATGGATATTATAGTAGAGATGATGGAAATTATGAAATAGAGGGATGGAAATTATAAATAAGAACCAAAGTTGAAGACAACAGTAACCAAAATTAAAAATTCTCTAGAGGGTTCAACAGCAAATAAATCTGGCAGAAGAAAGGATCAGTAAACTTGAAGATAAGACAAGTGAAATCATACAGTTTGACGAGCAGAAAGAGAAAAGAATAAAGAAATTGAGCAGGGCCTGAGGAACCCATGGGTCATCAGCATACTAACATGCACACTATAGAAGTCCCAAAAGGAGAAGAGAGAAAGGAGAAAGAGATAATATTCAAGGAAATAAAAGCTAATAACTTCTCATATTTAATGAAAATCATGTATCTATACATCCAAGATGCTCGAAGAATTCCAAACAGGACATTCCCAAATAGACCCACACCATGCCATGATATAACCAAACTACCTAATGCCAAAGATAAACAGAGAATTCTGAAAGGTGCAAGAGAGAAACAATGTGTCACATATAAGGGATCCTCTATAAATGTAAGTGCCAATTACTCACAGAAAATAAAGGAGGCAAGAAGATAACAGGAAGACATATTTAAAGCGCTGAAAGTGAAAAATTGCTAACCAAGAATTTTCCATCTGGCAAAACTGTCTTGAAAAATGAGGGAGGGATTAAGACATTCTCAGATAAGCAAAAGCTGAGGGACCTCGTCAACACTAGACTGGCCCTACAGAAAAGAAAAAAAACCTGAAGGGAGTTCTGTAGGTTGAAAAGAAAGGATACTGAAATCACACAAAGAAATAAAGGTCTTTAGTAAAATAATGACATGGGTAACTATAAATACCACAACTGTATTTTTTATTAGAGAAGTTGTAGGTTTACCAAAAAATCATGAATAAAATACAGAGTTAGCCTATACCACCCTATTTTTAATACCTTGGATTCATGTGGTACATTTGTTACAATTCAGGAAAAAACATTTATGATTGTACTATTAACTACAGCATCATTTACAATAGGGTTCACTGTTTGTACTGTACAGTACTATGTTTTTTTGCTTTTGCTTTTGAATTTTTATTCTAGCAATGTACATACAACCTAAAATTTCCCCTTTTAACCACCATCCATTAACAAAACTTTTCCATCAACCCAAATAGAAACTCTGTACAATTTAAACAGTAAGTCCCCATTCCCTATCCCTACCACGGCCCCTGGTAAATTATATTCTAGTTTCTAACACAAAGAATTTGCTTATTCTAAT
The DNA here is from genome assembly GCF_030445035.2 of Dasypus novemcinctus. NCBI lineage: Eukaryota > Metazoa > Chordata > Mammalia > Cingulata > Dasypodidae > Dasypus > Dasypus novemcinctus. Next base: position 51,239,285 of record NC_080694.1, on the reverse strand, counting down.
TATTTCATGCAGTAATGTCATACACTATTTATCCATTTATGTCTGGCTTATTTCACTCATACCAATGTTCACAGCAGCATTACTCACAATTGCCAAAAGATGGAAGCAACCCAAGTGTCCATCAACCAATGAAAAGATAAACAAATGTGGTATATACATACAATGGAATATTACTCAGCCGTAAAAAGGAATGGAGTCCTGATACATGGGACAACATGGACGAACCTTGGATATCATGTTGAGTGAAATATACTGATGGTGGTTTGGATACAAATTTGGGGGTACAAAGTTTTACAATTTGCCAACAACTAATAAAGACGAAGTAGGCATGCTATCCAAACAACAGTCTGTTTCTGAGCATAACTTAGAGAAACTCTTACACATGAGAAAAGTGGAAATATATGAGAATCTCTAAAGCAGCATTATTATTAATAGCAAAAAATTGGAAACCACTTAAATAGCCCAAAACAGAAAAAGATACATATGTGAGTGTGCATACCACAGTTTAACCTCTACCTGTCTGTCTATAATCAGTTGAATAAATATCATGAAATACAGTACTGAGCAAATAAACAGGCAACTTAGAGAAATACATCTGCAATATGGTAAAAATAAAAGTTTTATGTCATATATATTGTTAAATATAATTTATGGAAACACATATTTAGTAATTACACACAAATATGTATGCAGATAATAAACATCAACTTAAGGATAAAATTGACCTCAGGGGAGAAGAGAGGCATGTGAGACAGGAGTGGGTTTATCCAGGGGGTTTCATTTGTGTTGGTAATGTTTTACTACTAAATATCTGAAGCAAATATAGAACAGTATTAACCTTCATAAAACTGAGTAGTAGATATATGACTGTTCCATGTTATTTTCTCAGATTTTTTGTATTTTGCATTATTTTATAATCAAATATATTTAAAGTCATTGAAAGCATATGTTAAGAAAATTATTAGAAAAGGGATTATTTTATCCTTTGTTCTCCTAAACACTTGATATTTGTTTTAATCACTGGTTACTCGATATTATTTATTTATGTGTTAATTAAGTGTAGCTGGTCAAATTAAGCACTTGTCCTAAATGATTGATTTCTAAATTTGATTCCTACAAATCCTGAAAGGCCCAGACTCTTTACTCATAAATACCAGATATTTGGCTCCTGTGAGAATCTGGAATCAATTAAATCAAAGAGATATATAATTACTCTTAGCTACAGTCTTAGAAGCTTTTATATTAATGATCACAGCATCAATACTAAATAACCTTATGCTGATTATTTAATGCAAGTGGCTCTGAAACTGACAGATTATCAATGCTTAGGTATCTTGAAGAAAAGGCAGGACAGCTAATTACATACATCAGGCTCTGGGTTTGAACTTCAAAACTTTCTATGATTGCTTGCTAACCCTGAAATCAGCAACTCTATTCATTTATTTACTTGACAACACACGTTGCATTGTCATAGGGCACACCTACCACATTAGATTTTGCAACATGAAATGAAGATGACAAAACTACCCAGGAGTCGAAGCACACACTGTGCCCAAGCACTCGCACCCCATTTCTCTTTTAAACAGACATTCTGACCATGAGGTCACATTTTCTTCAAGAGTACTTATCCTGCAGAATTCGTTTTTATAACCAGTGCTGTAAGGAAGATTTCATTATCTCCATTCATGTTAAGAAAAGACATTCATAATGTTTTTAAAATTTGCAAACTGATGTTGAAATTAACTAGCCAATGACATTAAGTTTAGCTCCTGAGGAGTGTATTCATCAGATTTGCCCAAATCCTGAGGAACCTTGTGAATGAGCACGGCCAGCCTGATCAGTAAATGGGCTTTGGTTCATCATGGGTTCTAGAGATGTTTATAACCCCCAAAATGTATACTTAATAAGATTCTGTGCTAAGCTCTGGCTGTGGATAGCACAAGGGTACCTGTAAAAGTTAACTTTTGTTTGCCTGTTTGTTTTACTTGGTCTAAGGCTACTTGGAGGAAGTAAAAATAGGGAACTATCCTAACCCTTGCACATGTACCAGTCAAACTGAGCTTTCTTATCAGTAGACATTTTTATAAAAGGAAAAGGGGCAAAGCTGTTGAGTACATGGATAATGAAGAATGTGACATCAATCACATAGGCCCTCCTACCCGCAAGCCAATTCTCCCTCCGTAAGTCCCAAGACAGAAGGAATTCCCAGTCCAGGTGGCCCCCAGGTGAAAGGAGATGAGTCCTTACCAAAGCCCCTGCCTGGGAAGAGTTGAAAGGTTTGAGTTCATTGTAAGGGCACCATTTGAGCAAGAAGGAGGTGTCAGGGCATCAGGCAAATCTCAGAGCTATGGCTCAGATTTCATGGTTTCCCCTTCTTGATCTTCCCCATCAAAAGCAGCCTCCTCCCCTACTGGTCTTCCCAAGATGGCTATATCAAAACAGTCAACTTCACTTCTCTAAGGCTCCCTGACTTCTGAGACTCATTGATTAGAAGAGACAGGGTAACTGATTCATTTTGTTTAGCAATAAGTTTTTGTTGTAAGAGAAGAAAATAAAATGCTCTTATAACGAAAATTGTAGCACAGTATAAAATGATCTCTATTAGAGAATATGCTGAAGCTAAGTGAGTTAATAGCTCTCATACTCGCTTTTCCCAAGATAATCATAATTATCTTTAAGAAAATTCTCCGTTCATCTTTTTAATTTTTCCCCATGGCTTCCTTTAAACCAATGGTAAATTAATCCCAAAATGGAATAGCAGTATGCCTATGCAGCTGTTTTTCAGATAGGTCACTTCTTAAACATTAGAACATCAAAACATGGGACTTCTTCCTGGATTCAAAGATTTTTGGTGAAAATACTTAAAATTAGAACAACTGTGAATATAGTGTTAAATAGAATGGAAAATTCACATTGTTAAGATAAAATATTAGTCTCCAAAAATATTCTTTCTCTTCTGCAGCAGCTGGTATCTGATTAAAACCACCCCTCCCTTCTCTGTTCTCTGCACTGAGGATGCACTAAGATTACCTCAGTGGAAAAAGTTTGAGAAGCACTGCAAATGATATCATCTTGGGGTAAATGAGGATAGTGTAGCTTTATTTTGTTACCTGAGACATGTGGAAGACATCTGGAAATCTGAATGAGGGTGTGAAAGGGAGAGAGAGTCTAGATAATGAAGTCCAGAAAGTTTCCTGAATACTTTATCTTTTGAGAGGTACCATTGTCTTGTCTTCAATTGTTGGTGGTGTGTGAACTTGCACTTTCATTTCAGCACATTTATCTCAGAGAGGAAATTCTTAGCTAATCTCTAATCACTCTCCGTGTGCATGTGCATACTTTTAGATATGTCACATACCTTCTTACACAAACACTTAGGATTCTTTTTTTATTTATTTATTTTTATTTCTCTCCCCTCCCCCCCTCCCCCTCAGTTGTCTGCTGTGTCCATTCGCTGTGTCATCTTCTGTATCCACTTGTATTTTTGTCAGCGGCACCCGGAATCTGTGTCCCATTTTGTTGTGTCATCTTGCTGCGTCAGCTCTCCATGTGTGCAGAGCCACTCCTGGGCAGGCTGCACTTTTTTGCACCGGGCGGCTCTCCTTGTGGGGCGCTCTTTGCGCGTGGGGTGCACCGTGGACAGCTGACTACCACCTGTGCAAGACTCTGAAATGGACTAAACTGTTGGTTTCCCCCCACCTAGTCCATCCCCTCAGGTTCAAATAGAGAGAAAGATGTTCTCATTGGATTTTCTTAGTCCTAATCCACACAGCTCCAGGCAAACTTCTCACCTAGAAACCAGGGCAAGAGAAGAGTGTGAGATTTGTCAGGTCTTCTGAAGAGCAATGACAACAAAAACAGATTCAGAGACAATGGGGGAAAAGTCATCCATCTGACTTTCATTTCAACCCATCTGTGTTTAGCTCCGTGAGGATGGATTTCTCTCCCTTGTCCCCGTGTTTCATGCTGAGTTGTGTGGAGACCAGAGCTGCTTTGAATCATTCCATGCAGGAAACATGGCTTTAGGGTTTGCTTTGCTTCCTTACTACAGCACCTTTGCCAGTCTTACTCACATGACATTTTTGCTTTCGTAACTTTTAGTGGTCAGCGGTCAGCCCTATTTCTTAAAAGGGGAGGGGCATGGAGAATGGTGGGAGCTCTTTTACCCCCCAGGCTCAGGAGCATGGCAGAGGAGAGGGTGAAAAAGTCTGTCGCCCTACCTCCAACTCCTCAACACCATGCCAGGGATTTGGGTTTGGCCCTCCCAATTTTTGCCTTCCCACCTATTGACTCTCCCCCACATTCCGTTACTGGAGCATGTTTTTGAGTTTAAGGGAGTGTTCCTTATGAAAACATAAAATCCCTGGGAGGAGAAATGCTTTAAAATGTTTGTAGCCTGGCTTTGAGCATAGGAGAAAATAAATGAGAGCTTCAGCCCCACCGAGGCAAAAACGAAGAGGGCAGGCTGCTGCCCCAAAGACACCAACTTCAGCACTTTTCCTAGAACCAGCCAGCAGTGAAAATCTACCCCTTATGACCCAAGTGGGATTCACAATTTAAATATCTAAGAGAGATGCTATGCCCAAATCTTTACTATAATGGGTAGGACGTTAACCCAGAGAAACAGATCTGCCTAGCATATATTCTGAAGGCCAAATCATCCAATACCACTTTAAGTTTTGTATTTTTATTTTTTTGAAGATTGTTTGGAATGTATTCTCTTAAATAAGAATGGTAACAGTTTTCAAAACAAAATTAAAATCACAATATAAAACAAAGTTACACAGTTTAATAAGAAGAATAAAGAGTCACAAAGAAACACACCAAAAATTCACACCACCACAGGATAAAAACAAGGACCAAAAGAAAGCGGTGTGGACAGGAAGCCATCCTCAGCATGGCTAACGCACCCCCCACTTCCTGCCCCACCCCTGCCTCACCCCCAAGCTGAAGCCTTCATGGCCACAGATGCCCTAAGAACGTTCACTGTCCCACAAAAAACTGCCAAAGATGCACAGAAGCCCAGCAGGCAGCAGAGAGCTGGAGAAGCCACCCAGGGCAGCTCTAAACAGAGGGAAGGGCTGTCAGCGCACCCCGCTGGCAGCAGAGCCCCTGCATTCCTAGCTGGCTCTTGAATCTGCTTTCAGAGGTTGGTGTGCAAACTGCTCATGTTCTGATATCCGCCCTCCAACATCTTCTGCTCCACAGCAGCACTGGCGCTGGGCTGCTCTGCTCCCCCACGTCCCTGAGAGGACACTAAGCCAGGCCAAGGCCTTCTGTGCCCCTTAGAAATAACTGAATGGGGGGGATTCTGGAGCAGGGACATGGCTCCCGTGGGAAAGCCCTCTTGGTACCCGAGGAACAATAAACTTTTGGAACAGCTTCATTATTATTGTTGTTATTCTGCCCCCGATATATAAATAATTATCTCCCTACATATGTGAGATTAAATCCACTTATCTGTATAAATATCAACACATCATCCTCAACTATGGTTCCTGGGGCAGGGTTGGGGAGTTAAGCAGGATGGTGGAATTCTTTTTGTTCAGCTATCCGTTTTCCAGAAAGCTCTACAAGGGAAAAGGACCTGAGCAGCTGTAAGATTTGCTAATTTCCCTCTGTCCGGGGGGGAACCCTGGGGTTAAACACAGCCCCTTGTACTATGTGGCTGTTATTTGGGCTGGTGTGGGAATCATTCCCCAATGGACCACGCAGCATCCCAATGGCTCATGCACCCACAGCCGTGAGGTTTTTATTTCCTTTTATTTTCCAGTTTATTTTTTATTTTTTTCTTCTTTATTTTCTTTTAAATATTATGTTCAAAAAATATGAGGTCCCCATATACCCCCCCCAACTCCTCCCACATCAACAACCTCTTTCATCATTGTGGCACATCCACTGCATTTGGTGAATACATTTTGGAGCACTGCTGCATCACATGGACAGTGGTCTACATTGTAGCTTATACTCTCCCCCAGTCCACCCAGTGGGTCATGGCAGGACACACAATGTCCAGCATCTGTCCCTGCAGCACCACCCAGGACAACTCCAAGTCCTGAAAACGCCCCCACATCACATCTCTTCTTCCCTCTCCCTACCCTCAGCAGCTACCGTGGCTACTTTCTCCACATCAATGCCACAATCTCTTCCATTACTAATCACATTAAGACTGTCTCTTCCATAAGGCGATAACTGATGTCCTCCTGCCGCCCCTCTCTGTCACCTGCAGCACAAACTGTCAGAGGTGTGGGCTCCGCCGGAGAAAGACTCTTCTGTTTCCATGCTGTGAGGCCCCCTGGGCTTCGTGGTTCATTTTGGTTTCCACTATACGAGATAAATGGGGGGAGCCTCTTGACCAAAAGGACCCCAAAAACCATACACCCATAGGTCTGATGTGCCCAAGGGGGAGGTTCCCATTTGGGGTTCTTCTTGCTCTGGCTGTTATCACCCAAACTCTCCCTAGGTTCAGGGCAGGAAGGGACACCTGGGCTAGTTCGCGCATCTGTAATGGGCAGCAGAAGCAGCGTGGAGACGAGCATTTACAAATTTTAAGAACAGAAAAGAGGGTTATCTATGTTAAAAACACATTACGAACAAAATACCGGAAATGCTGCACCCTAGTTAGCAAAGGAGGAAGCAGTTAGCAATCAGAAGGACATGGCTTTCAAGCAGCCATGGAGCCGTTTCTCTACCTGGCGGGTTGTATTTGTGTTTTGGGCAACAGCAGTCATTTTGGCACAAGGAGGAAAGAACATGGATGAGAGGAGAGCAACACCACAAGACGAAGGGCAAGCCAAGGGCCCACGGGCCACACAGCAGGCCCGAGCCCAGGACCAGCCTTTCAGGTCTGCCTCCAGGGGCTGGACCTGGAGGGTGGGTCCATGTAGAGATGAAGGACAAAGTCTCCTCACCCACAGCCTTTTCTGTCTGGAAAGCAGTGGAGGAGGTGTGCCACGGGCCTGGGGGCCTGGAGCCCTGTGGCAGTTTGATATTATTTGAATCCCCAAAAAAGAGAAAGAATATATTTGTAAACTAATCATTCTTTGGGGTGTGATGGCCTTTGAATGCATTAGATTCAGCTGGTGAGTCTTGATTAAATTACCTGTTAAGATTAGGGCTTTGTTTCAACCAGGTCAGGAGGGTATGACTCAGCGTTGAGTCCCTGCCTCCTTGGAGGGCTGATACAAACAGACATGCTCTCAAGAAGGAGAGGGAGAGAACTCTGTCAGTTTTGATCCTGGAGCACCAGGGAGAGTTGAGCCATTCTCCTGATAATTTGCAGTTGAGCAGCTGAGCAAGCATGGAAAGAAAGCCCTACGCCAGACTGATATCGGAAGGGCTGAGAGACGAGCCCTGTGCCAGCCCACAGCTGAGATTGGAAGAAGCTGGGGCCATAGAGCTTTAAAAGGAAGAAGGAAGGAGAGACCAGGCAGACGTCGCCCGCCATCTTGCCTCAACATGTGGCAACTGACTTTGGTGAGAAAGTACCTCTTAGGGTACCTTGAGTTGGACTCTTTAGAGCAGGGTTCTTATCCAGGGGTCCATGGAAAGATTTCAGGGGGTCTGTGAGCTTGAATTTAAAACTTAAAAAAAACATTATTCTTGTGGGCATGTGTTGGTGCGGGTGTCATATATTTATTAAATAGTACCGGTATAGTGTGGACTTAGTATGGGGCCCATGGTTTTCACCTGACTGGCAAAGGGGTCTATGGAACAAAAAAGTTCAAGAATTCCTGCTTTAGGGTCTTATAACTGTGAGCTTCTACCCCAAATAAATACCCTTTGTAAAAGCCCACAGATCACTGGTATTTTGCATCAGCACCCCTTTGGCTGACTAATACAAGCCCCAGCACACCCGAGCATTTCCCCAAGGAAACTGCAGTCCACCGGAAGAGAAGCTTTAGCTTTAGTTTGGGACTTGAAGGAAATCCCTACCAAAGAAGAAAAAGAAATCCCTTTCATGTCAAACTCTAAAATGCCACCCAAAATTTGGCTGCTTTTCTACCGAGGTTAGTACAAGTTAGTGTCCTCACGGGGAACGCGCCAGCGCTTTGGGACAATTTCAGGAGCTGAAACTGTCGTCTCCGAAGGCCCAAGTCCCCCGAGGCTGGCACCAACTAAGCCCCCGGTGGGGGTGATCCCGAGGGGCTTGCGGGCCCATTGCATAGCCCTTGTGCTGTGACAGGCTGGCCCCCGCTAGCTCAAACCAAGAACCATGGGGAGGAGACGGCCTCCGGGCTCGGATTCTCTAACCACGTTGCCAGCGCGCCTCCTCTCCCTGCCTTGTGGAACCTTCGTCTCCCTCGCTAAGGAGCCCTCGTTCTTCACCTGAGAGCCTGACATCCATCACGCCCTCAACGAGACAGTGAGGATGGCCGTCGGAGCCCGGTGGGGAAGTGGGCGAACTCGGCTTGCTTAGAGACAACCTGAGCTGCCTTGTGTTGAGTCCTTTTTATTTTTATTTTATTTTTATTTTATTGACTTTGTAATAATATTACATTAAAAATATATATGTGAGGTCCCATTCAGCCCCACCCCCCAGCCCCCTCTCCCCCCCCCCAGCAACACTCGTTCCCATCATCATGACACATCCATTGGATTTGGTAAGTACATCTTTGGGCACCTCTGCACCTCATAGACAATGGTCCACATCATGGCCCATACTCTCCTCCATTCCATCCAGTGGGCCCTGTGAGGATTTACAATGTCCGGTGATTACCTCTGAAGCACCATCCAGGGCAGCTCCATGTCCCAAAGATGCCTCCACCTCTCATCTCTTCCTGCCTTTCCCCATACCCATCGTCCACCATGTCCACTTTTCCCAATCCAATGCCACCTCTTCTATGTGGACATTGGATTGGTTGTGTCCATTGCACCTCTATGTCAAGAGGAGGCTCAGATTCCACATGGATGCTGGATGCAATCCTCCCATTTTCAGTTGTAATCACTCTAGGCTCCATGGTGTGGTGGTTGTCCTTCTTCAACTCCATCTTAGCTGAGTGTGGTAAGTCCAATAAATCAGATTGTAGGTGCTGGAGTCTGTTGAGGCTCAGGACCTGGCTATCACATTGTCAGTCCAGAGATTCAAATCCCCTAAATATATCTTACCCCAACATTAACTGCACCTCCAGCACATTAGCATGAAAGTCTTATGAAAGGAGATCCCATCTGAGTCCAGATTCATCACACATAAACACCATTTCCAAAGAGGGGCCATCTGCCCTGGTAGTTAACCCCATCGGCCATGACCATAACTCCCATGGGTCTCTAGCCCTCAAAGGAACCAATATCTGGGGGTTGTCTCTGCTTTATCTGTTTCTCTGACTCTGCTCAGTTGTGCATGAGGGCAATCCTTCTGCCAGCCTCCAGACTCTTTTTTAGAAACTCGTAGCCATATAAACTCATTTCTCCTTTCCATTTCCCCCTTACTTTAGGTCAAACAGCATTTTAAAGTCATGTTATTTTATGTAGACAGGGATATTCTGCTGATCCGCATTGAACCTTCCGTATAAGGTCATTTTCCAGTTGCATCATCAGTTGGTAGTTGATAGTGGTCCCTCGTTGCCAGGGAGGCTCATCCCCGGGTGTCATGTCCCACGCTGGGGGGAAGGCATTGCATTTACGTGCTGAGTTTGGCTTCGAGACTGGCCACATTTGAGTAACATGAAGGCTGACAGGAGGAAATTCCCAGGCACAATGTTGCTCTAGGCCTTGTTCTTATTTTAGGTTTATCAGCTCACAAGCATAGTCATTAGCATCAGGGGCTCACTGTTGAACCCTCACTCCCTCCCGGTCCCCGCCGCTGTACCTGGGAGACTATCGCTGCTCCCCTAGGGACCACGACAGAGCACCACTGGCCAGGAACCCAGTACCCCCCCTGCTGTGATTTTTAATTGTTGCCACTATGAGTATATCCAAACATTACCATGCACCCTGGACATATGTTCTGTACAGCTCCCTGTCAGCCATATATCACCTGTCATTGGTATCCCATACCAGTATCCCTCCATTGCCATTGTTGAAACACTCTGTGATCCAGAACTCCCCGAAATTTGAAGCCCAATATAATGTCATGGTCCCTTACTAGGGAATGGCATATAGCGATGGGTTTAAAGGATAGATAAAGAACTTGGATAAAGTTAGATAAAGAACTTAGATAAAGAATGTTGACTTGAAAAAATTCCACATCCTATCTTTTTTTTTTTTTTTTTTTCCCCCCTAATTATTCAGCTTTTCTTCACAGGAGTCCTAGACCACAGCAATGCATATATATAATATACAGCAGTTGAGTCCTTTTTAAAAGAAGGTTCTGCACTCCAATCCCAGAAGGGAGTTTCATTTATTTGACTTGTTTAATCAGTTGGGTCCTGAGTGGCCAGGCTCCTTGGAAAACCCATCTCCCTGGGAATGGGGCCTGGACCAACACGCTGTGCCCCCACCCCAGCACCCACCAGTCTCTGTCGAGATTCCACCAGGCATTTATCTCTCACAGCGCTTCTCCTAGTGCCCTGACAGTGTCAACCAAAGGGCTGTCGGCACTTCATGAGAAAGACAGATTAGGGACAGCCTCGAGGCTGTAGAAGGCCTGCGCGTCATGACCAGCTCCCACGTGGGGACACGTAAAAAGCTTCCTCAGGTGGCACTAAGACAGGGGTTCTCAACCAGGGGCCTGTGAGCCTGAACTGAAATCCAGAAAAACATGATTCTTGTGGGGACGTGTTGGGGTGGCTGTGATATATTTATTAAACAATACACAGTAAAGCGTGGATTTAGTAAGGGGTCCGTGGTTTTCACCTGACTGGCAAAGGGAACAAAAAAGGTCAAGAGCCCCTGCGCTAAGAGTCGCAGGGTGGTGGCGCAGTACCCGCACTTGAAGCGGCTCTGGTGGAAGATCGTGCCCTTGGCACGCAGCCTCTCATCACGCACACCCGCGTCGCTGCCACCCGAGCTCTGCGGGAACTCCTTCTTGATGGAGCTCTGTCTCCTGGGCCAGTGGACTGTGGAGCGCGGTCTCGTCACACCTGGCCAGCAGCCAGTCGCCATGTTCTTCCCCTTGTTCTGGTTCCCCGCGGCAGCGCCCACCCTCCTGTCGGTGGGTGTGGGGTCTCTCTCCTCAGGAGCCCCCAGGAGGCTTCCTCCTCTTCCCGGCACTGCCCAAGTCCTTTTCCTTCTAATGCTTGGGAGAACGCTTCCAAGGGATGCTCTGGCCCAGTTTGCTGAGGAAGGAGATGGGGGATTCGGTGCTGGCTATTGGGATGGCCATCTCCTCGGCATTCAGGTCCAAGGTGTCCCCGGAGGGGAACGAATCTTTAGACATCTCGTAGAACTGCGTCAGATACATCACCATGGAGGGGGATGCCTAGCTCCTTCTCAACAATATCAAAGGCCAGCTGGTTGTTCTTCTCTATATTCTGCTCATCCAAAGTGTCAAAGACTGTCAGATCAAGGCAGCATCTGTCGATGATTGCACAAAGAGTCAGGCTGCTTTTCCAAGACGTGGTGAGGTCTGTCATGCTGGCCCCCACAGAGCCATCTGTCTGCCTTTGGCACCGACCCAGAAGTCTGCTTGAATGAGCAACAGACTAATCATGAGTCAACTTTGGGGTAGTTCAGGAATTCACCAGGTTCTCCAATTCCAGATGAATAACCTTCATTTCTCCAGTATCGTATAAATGGAGCACCTGGTTTGACCAGAGGAAGTTGATGTTAATATTACTGGGATACCTGGTGACAGGGTTGATGCTGTATTGGCTGTATTTTTACTCACATTCTCAGGTAGTCTGAGGCAGTAACCTCTAAATGCTCTGCCTCTCAGCCAGCACTTCCAAGGGGCTTGTTCCTAGAGACCAACTTCATACCATCCAGGCAGAGTCCATAGCAGCTAGGACACCCTGGGCTATTCCTGTCCCCATTGACCAGAAAGGCTCGAGGAGGCTTCCCCCACCAGGGTCACCAGTAACTGGTGCCCACTGTGCTCCCACGCCAAGGCTGCATTCTCAGAGGTGTCCGTGCAAGTGAAGTCAAACCTGGCCACATCGCGCTATCCATAGTGACTGATGGCAAAATCCAGGGATGGCACTCCTACTGCCTGGAAAATCTGCCATCTCTCAGGCGTAGCTGAGCAGAGCCTCTTGATCCACATTCTCCCAGGAAAGCAAGAACTCTGTGTCCATGTAGTCATGTATGGACAATATGACAAAGGGGTGCAGTATCACCTCTTTGTCAAGTAAACTCTGCCTTTTTTGGCTGTCATTACAAAATAGTGCATTGCGTCTTTGTAAGAGATGATGTTCTTCAAGTCGATATACCTGGTTCCCTCAGTTCCGGAAAACTTTCTGGTTAAATTAAAAGCAACACCACTGATCCCTTCCACTTTGGCTTCTGCATTTGTACTCCAGTTAATAAAATTTGTTGTAATGGCAAAAAAGTTGTCATAACGGCAGTGGCCAGTGCACCACAAAATTCTTTCTGACAAAATCCTTCCAAGGTGTTCCAATGGCCATCCCTGCCAATCCCTGTATCATACTCTGATGCAGGATACATTTTGGAGTGCACCAGTGCCCACCATCCTATCTGTTCACTCTCTCTGTCCTCTGGAGGCTGTACAAGTCCTTGGAATTCCACATTGACCTGGATTTCAATGCCTAGGATCAGGGCTACTTTCAAAAGTATTAGTTGGAGCTGCCAGATACTGATACAATAGATGGCTCCAGCTCAGAGCTGGCCATAGAACTTCTTGGCACACAGACCTTGCTGAGCAGGGATAGTGAATGCCCAGAGATGTAAGACATTTTGCAGGAGAAGGCAACTCATTTCTCAATAATAACCACCTTTGCACCCAGCAAGGATAAGTCAATGGCTAGGTGGAGGCCACAGGGGCTGGTCCAATGACAGGACACTTTGTATTCGTGCATGCTTCTCCCTTCTTGAAGTCTCTGTGGCTGCCCCATTTGTCCAGCTTTACCCAAAGGGCTTTGGCTTTCCAGTAGTTAGGCTTGAACTTGAGCTTGAGCTTGTGATGGGAGGAGCGATAGGCCCTGGGCTTCAGGTCCAGGTGGACACAGAGCTCTTGGAAGACCTTAGGGGTTTCCCTGCACGTGGTGGCCTGGACAAATCTGTCAAAGAGGACAACAGCTTGATTCGTCTCATTCTTCCTTTCCTCCATGAGCCTGCACTCTCTGCTCCCTTTATACTGGGCCAGCTGGTGGTCCACCTGGCACTGTCACATTCACCTCCTGGTCCAGCCAAGACTGACAGTAGAAGCCTTTGTTCCAGGAGGCCACGAGTGGAATCTTCCCAATGTTCCCTCCACCTTATGCTGGCGTGTCCCAGCGACCACTGCTGCCAAATCCCCTCTGGGCTCCTGAGCCCTGTGGCCCCAGCCCACCATGTCTGGCCCAGGCTGCAGTGGCAGAAGCAGCGGCACCACTGCTGGTGGTTGGGTGGGCACCAAGTTTTGTGTTTTTTTCAATCATTGCACATAATGTTTTGGCTCCATTAAGACAGACTATTTTCCATAATAGCCAATACTTGTTGAGCTAGGTTCTCCTGAGAAATTACTTCCTAAGAATAGGTCCATGCATGCTGGGACACCTCATGAATTCTTTTAGATCATGAGAGTCCTGTAAATGGATTCCTATTTCAATACATTAAGCAATACTCAGGTGACTTTACAAAATACCCAACTACTCATATCAGGCAGCTTGTGTCCTACGAGGGTTAGTCTTGTTGATCATTTATCTTGTGTAACAAACTTACCAAAACCAGCTTTACAGAATTTTAGGTACTTGTGTGATGTTAAACTTTCATAATCCAACTGAAATACAAAAGCCATCAGCCCCCCGCCCCCCCCCGAACTCCCCATTGCACACATACATGCACAGCACACATTGCAGGCACTTTTTCCCTATTCCTTCAAATATCATCTCCAGATATAACAAGGCAGGAATATGCATTGAGAGATGTTTATTTTTCTAAAAATTATAAAGAGCCAAATAACTCTTATTTCCTCATTTAAGACTTGCACTTAAATGTACTTTTCACCTAAAGTATTTTCATGGAAGAGCTCACATCTCCTGTGCTCTTTTCCTTTTCTTTGAAGTTCAAACAAAAATGCTACCATAATTTCCTCATGGTAATCCTTGCTCAGCTATTCCAATAGCAGTATATTCATGGGAACAGAGGACTATAACAGAGAAAGTCTCTGCCCAAAGAATGCTTGCCACAAAATGTGTTCTCTGAATTACACAAACATGCAGAAGTGTTTGTTGTGGTTTATGTTTAGTCTGGTATCTCCCCCCTGAAATTGTTTTGTAGTACATTTTCTCTCCATTTCCTTGCCCTCTTTTCCATACTCAGGTGAGTTTGTTTTTATTTAATCCTCTTTTTCCCATCTTCCCACTTTGCTGCTCTTGAAAAGAAGATCCATTTTTGCTGTGAAATATAATTACTGAGTAATGTACAAATACATGGCCACGTATGTTCTAAAGGAACAGCTGCAAAATTGCTAATATTAGGTCTAATTTGGCTACAATAAATTAGCAAATGTGTGGAAGCACAATGATGACAGCATAATTACAACAAAAGTCGATGTGCTGAAGTATACGGATGACAAAACATACTAATTTTAGAGAGGAAAAAGAACCTTACACCAAAGGAAACGCATGTGATGAACAGACGGGACTAATAGCTCAGCTACATACACTTAATGTGGCCAGTCACTGTAGAAAACAAAAAGATAGATGAAGCCGCTCAAAAATCTAGCACTCACAAGCAATGCAGTCTGAAACCATTAACTGTCAGGGGTAATAACACTCAAAGAGCTCGAGTGTAGTGAAACGGCGGCGCTTTCCTGGGATGGGAGCGGCTGTTCACTTGCACACCTGTGAAGAGGGTGCTAGCTCTACCCCCACGTTCATTGTAACAGAGGCAGGAAAAACAACACTAATAATGCACAGCATAAACGGAAATAGCAGACAGCAGAGAGTGACATTTGCATGGTCCCAGTAAGCTTGTTAGCTGAAGTGGGTTTTAATTAGCTATTTTCCAGCAAGCAAACGAGCAAATTAGTGGCAGCTATAAACAAGAAGAGACAATCAGGCCCCAAGAAAAGGTGAAACGATCGGGGTGCTTTTGCAGGGGTAGGCAGGAGAGGGCAGGGAAACACAAAGCTTCTATTTGAATCATTTTTCAGTCACAGAATTAAAGAACATTATCCCTGAAAGCACCAGGGACATCCTTCAGTTCTCCCTTCTCCTTTTCCCAGTTAGGAACCTGAAGTCCAAAAGGCTTAGCTGACTAAGTTCTGAACATGGGTCTTAAAAAAAACAAAAAAACAAATGTGTCTCCCAAGTCTGGGTTCTCCAAAATTCTGTTTCCAGAACCCTGTGTATAGATCAGCCCCTTAAGAAGTGCAAAACGGGAAACAAGCTTGGCCCAGTGGTTAGGGCATCTGTCTACCACATGGGAGGTCCACAGTTCAAACCCCGGGCCTCCTTGACCCATGTGGAGCTGGCCCATGCGCGGTGCTGATGCGCGCAAGGAGTGCCCTGCCATGCAGGGGTGTCCCCTGCGTAGGGGAGCCCCACGCACAAGGAGTGTGCCCCGTAAGGAGAGTCGCCCAGCGCAAAAGAAAGTGCAGCCTGCCCATGAATGGCGCCGCACACATGGAGAGCTGACACAGCAAGATGATGCAACAAAAAGAAACACAGATTCCCGTGCCACTGACAACAACAGAAGCGGACAAAGAAGAACACGCAGCAAATAGACACAGAGAACAGACAACTGGGGCGAAGGGGAAGGGGAGAGAAATAAATAAAATTTTAAAAAAAATTTTTTTTAATTAAAAAAAAAAGAAGCACAAAACCATGTGCAAATTTTGCAAAGGAATTTAGGAATACAATTGGCTATAGCTTTGGGCTCAACTCTACTGAGATGAAACAAATGAAAAAGAGAGGAGAAATGAGAAAATGGTACACCTTCTTATATCCAAATGGACCTTTTGAGGAAGGATCATTCGGGAAAAATAGCCGATGAGTACCTAACTATGAGCTAGGCACAGTATTAAGTCCTGAGGACACAGCTTTTGTGGTCTGATAGGCTATGCAGACAAGTAAACAGACATCATAAAACAGTGGGGTGCAAACTCTAAAGCAGCAGGAGAGAGTGTGGGAGGAACCCACTGGAGAAGCTGCTCAGCTAAACATGGGGAGAAGAGTTATCAAACCAGGACCTGAAGAATGCAGGAGTGCCAGCTACCTCACAACCCCATAAGCAGCAAGCACCTACAGACCTAAGGCTGTCATCTCTGTAAATAGAAAATTAAAGGAACCATTGGTCTCACTGGATCAGATCAGGGAAGAACCCCAAAATGCATAGACAACAAAGAAATGTATTAGAGTGATGTTATTATCCAATCAAATTTATTTATAATCTCAAATACATTGTAAAAAGAATAAAATGATTGGGAAATAGGGAAAATCTGGGGAAGAGAAGGAAGTAACAGAAGTCAATGGACTTATAAATTCAACAGATACATTAGGAAGATTTAAATGTTTTAGAGTACGATGTAACCCAAGTAAAATGCGGTGAGGAAACATACCAGGCAGGACAAAAGACTGAAGCAAATATTACCACATATGTCTGCCATTACCATAAAGAGTGAACTCAAGGACATTTCATAGGAAAGGCCCTAGGAAGCCAGAGGCCGAATTTACTAAGAGGAATCAACCTCATAACCATTATAATTTACAGAGTCATGGTTAGATGGGAGATACTGCATAGGACAGAAAATTGGTCCTCCCCTTGACTTTACCATTCAAAGAATGACTTCAAATGTGAGACAGGCAAAAAATGGACAGAGATAGGAAAATGAAAAGAGCATGCTCTTATCTGGACAGTTAAATGAAATTAATATGCAGTGTCATTGATTCATTGCCCTTTCATACATTCAACAAACATTTATTGAGCTCCTTCTATTTGCAAGGTAATGGTTAGATACCGCGTAGAGAGACATGAATGACCCTAAATGTCACTGAGGCATGTCTAATCCCTCTCCCGCATGTCACATCTTTAACTGGTAGAAGGAAGTTATCCGGGTCCCTGATTCTTCTTTTCTTGATGCTAATCAATCCTCTTTACCTCAACCTTTTCTATATAATATTTCTCACTGCCTTCGACCACCTGTCTCTGGTATGTAGGGGATAGTATATCCCATCGAAAGAGTGATATCCATAATAGTGTTCTTTTATTGCAGAATTAAATATACCTATAGCTTTCTTTGGTCTAGGTTTCATTACATTCATCTAATTTACCCTAAAATCATATCTGCTCTTTCAGTAGTCACAACACCAATGCTAACTAATTTTAAGTTTCCTGTCACCTAACACCACTACAATTTTATCGCATGATGATTAATATCACACATTTCAGGGAACTTAATTGCAGGATCTTAATGCATTAACAAAATCTTGTTATATTTTAACTGTTTTCCAGTCCATTGATAATTGTTTAGATTCTGATTCTAGCACATGACATATTCACTACATCTCCCCCATATCAACATGCTGTCATCTCCAAATTTGTTAAGAAGCTTTCTATATCTTTACTTAAATACTTGTGAAATAAGAAAGATAAGGCAAAAAATATCTCTACAGAGTACCATTAAAAACATCTTTTCTGCCCGACACAGATCAATTACCAATCATTCGTTTAGGAAATTATTGAATTATCTTGGAATCTAGTCCAAAATTCTCTGTGTGGACCCCCGCCCCCCCCCAGGAAGCAGACTCCAACTCTAGGATCTGAGGGCAGGTATATCGGGGGGGATTTCTCAGAAAGCCTTGGTGGAGGAGCCTGGGAAGTAAGACAGGCTAGAGAAGGAATCTGATGCAGGATGCTCAACAGAGGGTGGAGGGGGCTAGGACCTGCATCCACTGACTGCTGCCGCTGACGACAGTTCAAAGGGACGTTAACTTCCTGGTCTGCACGTGGACCCAGTACTGCTGGGGACAGAGAGGTCCTCAGGCAGAAAGTGGCAGGTGCTCACGGTAATAAGCTCTCAGGATGCAGGGTGCTGAGAGGATATGGATGAGACACTAACAACATCTGCTAAACTGCAGCTCATCCGCTCAGACTGCGTGACACCTCTTCCGAAAGTCTCGCTCAAATGGAGATACATAATATCCATCCCACCATCCTTATTCATTCATTCACTGAATTGTTTTATGTTGCAAAATATTGCTTATTGTCTGATGCCCAGTTCCACTAATGACTTGTCTATAAGTGGTATCCATCTTATAATTTGTTTTTAACAACTTCATTCTGAACCCTAACGATCTCTGTTTAAGTATTCCCAGCCAGTCGTTCAACAGTTGTTCTGCAATCTTCTGTAGGACTGACACCAGGTTTACCTATTGAAAGTTTGCAGAATACATTTTTTTAAAAAGATTTATTTATTTATTTATTTATTTCTCTCCTCTTACCCTCCCCCCCACCCCAGTTGTCTCTTCTCTGTGTCTATTTGCTGCATCTTCTTTGTCCGCTTCTGTTGTTGTCAGCAGCACGGGAATCTGTGTTTCATTTTGTTGCGTCATCTTGTTGTGTCAGCTCTCCTTGTGTGCAGCGCCATTCCTGGGCAGGCTGCACTTTCTTTCGCGCTGGGCAGCTCTCCTTATGGGGCGCACTCCTTGCGCGTGGGGCTCCCCTACGCAGGGGACACCCCTGCATGGCAGGGCACTCCTTGCACGCATCAGCACTGCGCATGGGCCAGCTGCACACGGGTCAAGGAGTTTGAACCGGGTTTGAACCACGGATCTCCCATGTGGTAGACGGATGCCCTAACCACTGGGCTAATTCCGCCCCTGTAGAATACATTTTCATTGTTTTTTTTTATTAAGTCAGGCATCTCCATTCTTCAGCCACATTAAATATTTCTTTTGTTCTTTAAAGGTTTCAAGGCCTGGCAGGATTTTTTTATTTCCAACAATATAGCAGACTGGATGTTTGCTTATATGAAACAAATCCAGAAACTAGAAATGATGGGGAAACATTTTTTAAAATCCTTAAAATTGCACAGCTGAACTCAACAAGAACCTAAAAATCAATTGTATTGAAAATGTAGACTTCCTTGGCACTATGTGTTAACTTCAGTAGTCGGGAGACTTGTATTTTAATGGCATTTGACGGTAAGATTTGGGTACTGGAAGCTACCTCCACAACTGCATAAAGCTAAATCCTGAGATGACTATACCCTTCATCAAAATTTAACTGGAGAAAAGCCTCCTATTAGCAAAAAGTGATGAAAAGAAACTTTTCTGTCCCATCGTGGAATCTAAGGAAGATAAAAGAGCCTCCTCTGATAGTTTGAACATTGCAAGTTCTGGGCTAAAATATACACTATTGGCATAACCCAGAAAACCCTAAGAGAGGAAATTTCTGTCCTAGATTGGTAGCACCCAAGGTCTAGCAAAGGCAAATGCATATCCTCCCCAGAGAGCAGGACCCCTTCCAACCCAAGCTCACAGGATTCCAAGAGACAGTGTATGTACATGAACTCCCCATTGGAAAACAAGTGGGCCACCATGAGCAAGAGACTGCAGAATCAAGAACCATACTAGACCCTCTGGATCCCCAAATACATCATTACTCATATTAGTATTTATGATTAATGTTATTAAAATCAGAATGTAGAATTTTCAAAAGGAAGCAGCAAGTGGGTACTTAAGAAGAGATTTGAAAGGTAACAAATAGAATTAGAATTTAGTTAATTACAATTTTTTAAAAATGATTCAATAGATTAACACTTTAGAGCCAGCTAAAGAGATTATTTGTGAACTGGAAGATGCAGATGAAGGGATTGCACATAAATAACTGTAGAGAGAAAAAGAGATTGACAATATAAAAGAAAGGTTAAGAAACATGAAGAACAGAGCAAGATGGTTCAAAATATTAATACATTAAACAATTGTTATAGAAAGAAAATATGGGTGAGTGGGGACAGGAATTACATAGAACTTCACTAGTATTTTTGAAGAATTGACAGTAGGAAGAAATTATCATATTTAGAAGCATAACCAATTCTTAGTAAGATATGTAAGAAGAAATCCACACCTAGAATCAGCATAGAGAATCAGCAAAATCCCGAAGTCAAAAGTGGATCTTCATTTCAATCAAAGAAAGAATGATAACCGGCCTTCAGAAACATCAACAACACACTTCTCCCAAATAAAAGCCAGAAGACCATAAACAGCTTTCAAATGTCCATAGTCTTCAAACTAAAATTATATACCAAGACAAATAACTATTTAAGAAAGGCAACAAAGACAAAATAATCAGAGAATTTACTGTGACATATCCTTTCTTAAAAAACTTTCCAATTCTGCACATCAGAAGGAAGGATATTGAATCTAGAAGTGAATTCTGAGAACTCTGCTGCCATATAAAGAATGCCAGGTGACATCATTCACATGGAAGGCACTGCAAATGCTGCCCCCTGGAGAGGCGCAACCCACAGCATTTTTAGACATTTAAGTATAACGTGTATATGGGGGGGATCAGTATGCATGTACCTAAATCTAAAAAAATATCAACTGTCTATAAAAACAAACTTTATAATAACTAAGCTTGAATTGGAACTAATAGAAAATTAAAACATGCAAAATAGGAGAAGGTGATCAAGGTTAATTTAAAGACAAATGTGGGAAGCAAAAATATAATATAAGCACTCAAAATTACAAATAGTATGTATTACTTCTAAACCAGTAGATGGCAGTAGAGAGGGAGTGTGTCATCAGTCCAAAAAAGAAAGGAGTAGAAAAATCTTAGAAAAAAGCAAAGTAAATTAAAATACAAAAATAAGATCAGAGTCATAATCCAAATACATCCTTAATCACAAGAAATATAAAGAGACTAAACTTACTAATTTTTTAAATTGTGATTGGCATAATAGATTTTAAAATATAATTTCCAGGTCTCTGTTTTTGGAGGAGCCATGCCTCATGTATAAACATACAGAAAAAATGAAAAAAATTGGGAAAATAGGCAAGACAAATAATATTTAAAATAAAAGTTGCTGATATTATAATAGATAAGAACTTTAACAAATATGTTATTAGAGATAAAGAGAATCACTATATATTGATGAGAGTTACATTTTACCAGAATACTACTAAATATCTGGAACTTTTATGCCATCAATAACATTGTCAAAAAATGTTCAAAGTAAAACTTGACACAATAGAGATAAGAAACTAACAAGTCCATAGCATATGGAAGTCTTTCATAAAACTCGTTTAGCAAATAATGTATTGAGTGGACCAAAAATCAATAAAGATATAAGAATTTGAACAATGAAATTTATAAGTATGAGCTAATAAAAATATATGGAATATCAATTTAACATTAGAGAATCCACCATTTTCTATAGAATAAACATCTCTAAAAATTGTACACATACTACAAAAATAAAAGAATTTGCAACAAATTTCAAAAATTGGTGTTATAGAGATCATGTTCTATAACCAAGTTCAATAAATTTTAAAATGAATCTGTTTGGAAATTTTAAAACACATTTCTATTCTAGACTAAGAAAAAATAGCTACAGTTAAATTACAATGAAAATATTATGTCAAAACTTGTGTATTATTTCTAAAATGATATTCAGAAGGAAATGTATAGGTTTGGATGTTTGTATTTGAAGGGGTGGAGGGAAGTTAAAATTTAAGAGCTAAGATGACAGAAAAAGAACAGAATGGTCCATCCCAAAAAAGGTAGAAGAAAGAATACAGTTAAAGGAATAATTTATTAATCATAATAGATAAATGAAACACAAGCAAACAAAAATAGGCAGGGCAAAAGGCCAAATATTGGCTTTTTGCAGAGAGTACAAAATAGACATGTACCTAGCAAGAATGATCAAGGGAAATTGAGAGTAGAAGATTGAAATAAAGATGATTAATAATTCAAAGGGACAAACTACAGATATGACAGAAATTTATTTTAAAACTAAGAATGCTATAAATTCTTTATGTCAATATATTTGAAAATTTAGATGATATAGATAATTCTCAGAAAATTATAAAAACAGCATGGACTTAAAAAAAGAATAAAGTTATAATCAGTAAATACACTGAATAAGAAGTTTAAGGCTCACCTAAACCCCAAAAATGAAAAATAAAAAAATTAAAGCCTGGGTAATTATTAGGTAGTTTCAATCAAATAATAAAGGAAACAGAAAAATTCTAATTTTATATAAACTGCTCCATAGAATAGGAATATTAAAAATAAACACCCTAATTCATTTTGTGAGGTTACAATTACCCTGATAACAAAACTTGAGAAGAATCACATGAGAAGAGAATATTACAGGATAGGCTAATTTCCCTTTTGAATATAGATGAAAAATCCTAAGCAAACTGGATCTAACAGTGTATTAAAACAACAACAAACTAATGATCTAGTCAGATTTATACCAAGACTGCAAGATTTCATTAAAATTAGAAATCTATCATGTAATTCATCATAATACCAGTTGAAAACAAAAGAAAATGCCGCCTCAATTGATATATGAAAAGCAGTATCGAATATTCAAGGCCTGTTTGTGATTAAACAGAGAAATCTTAGCAAAATGGAAATAGGAGAAATAGTCATTTTTCATAAACTATAGCTTTCAAAAGAAAAAATAAAGCACACAATATGTTTAAAGGTAAAAATTTAGCATCTTTTCCTTTAAAATCAGTAATGAATAAATGCCCAAGCCAGTTCACAATGTCAAAAAATAAATAAAAAATTATAAGCATTGCAAGGAAGCAACAAAAATGTCATTTTTACTCTCAAAATGCTGCTTAGATCAAAAACTCAAAAGAATTTTAAAGTATTTGCATTAATAAGAGCTCAGCAATGTTGTGGAATCAGTATACAAAAAAAAAAATTGAATGCATTTCTATACACAAGGAACAGAAAATATAATCAAATATCATCAACCAAAAACGTTATCAAAGGTCAGTCATTCAGCAATCCCAGTATTATAATCTCTCAGAGTCCTGAGATAGAGTATTTTTGAGCCTGGGATTTGCCCTCATTTTGCACAGTTGGGTGCTCTCATACCTCTTCATCCAGTCCTAGGCTTCCTTTGTCCTTCACAGAATCTCTGAGGACCTTTTCAGGTCCAAATGTTAGGAGTTAAGAACTGCTTTCTCCCAAGCTTCCCTCAGTACTACCCCATCAACTTCAAGAACAGGAGCCTGCTTGTCCTCTTGCTTACCAAGGCTTTGGGTTGCCTTGACCTCTTCTGCAAGTTTCATTTGGCATTTTAGTTTCTCTGAAGCTTCAGGGATACATCCTCTAATAACTTTTCTTGGGTCTGTTGCTTTTGTTTTATAACTAATCCTATCTTTTTGAAGCATGAACTAACCTGAGAGCTCTTTACTAGCTGCTTCAGTTTCTTTAGATACCAATTTCCTTTCTCCCCTGTTAGGAATTTGTACAGTCAGCTTCATGTTATTTGAGGGTTTTGCAAGATGTGTGAATATTCTCTTTTGGAGTCTTATGCTGAGAATCTGTCTCTGTTTTCCCTGACCTTACCAGAACGTGAAACCTCATGTCAGTCTTACTTCCTGTAACAGTCAAGGAGAGTCCAAGTAAGACTGCAGCAACAATCCCAAAATCACAGTGGCTTGTGACAACAGTTGTATCTCTTGCTCCTGTTACACGCCCTTTGTGGCTCAGCCGGAGTTCTGGTTTATCCCAGGTCATCATTATCCCAGGTCCCAGGCTGATCAGCTGCTTACATTTTCTGCCCTAAATTAACACAAGCCACTTCTACCAAATGTCTTTGGCAAAAACAAATAACATGGTGACCCCTGATTTTAACGGTAAGAGTCTATAATTCTCTGGATGGGAGAAGCATTCATCATAAAATCTATTACAGTCCACCCTCCTGATCACCAAAAATTGAGTCAGTGCTGCCCTAAAACTTCTGGTTGGATGCATAGAATGCCTGCAAACCCTTGAGCTGACATTTGTATGTGTGTATGTGTGTGTGTATACTTTGTAATGTTGAATAGAATTGCTAAGAGAAGACCTCTACAATACCTGGTTAAAATCTTTTCCTTTTAATATTCAAATTTTATAGCATTTCAAAAAAAAATCTTGTATATTTACAATGCTTAATGCTCCTCATTTCTTTGAGCAGATCCCAATTTCTCTCCAGTATAATTTTCCTGTCTGAAGAACGTCCTTCAAAATTTGTTATGCAGTTCTGCAGGCAATGCAGTCTCTCAATTTTTGTTTGTCTGAAAAAAGTCTTATGTTGCATTTTATATTTGAAAGATATTTTCACTGGATATAGAAATCCATGTTGGCAAATATTTTTTTTCCTTTCAGGAACTGCAAAATTATTGCTCCATTACCTTGTGACCCTGTAGCATCTGGTGATAAATCTTCTCTCATTCTTATCTCTGTTCATTTTTGTCTTTTTTCCTCTGGCTAATTTTAAGATGTTCCTTTAATAAGTAGTTTTCAGGAATTTGATTATGATGTGGCCTGGTGTGTTTTTCTTTCTGTTTCTTCTACTTGAGTTCATTGAACTACTTGGATCTTTGGAATCCTAATTTTTATCAATCTTGCAAATATTTTGGCTATTTCACCAAATAGTTTTTCTGTCCACACTCTTTTTTCCCTCTAGGATTCCAATTTATACATATGTTAGACAGGCTGATATTTTCCCTAAGGCTACTGACACTTTTTCATTTTGTTGTTGTGTTTCATTTTCTTCCCCTTTGCTTCATTTCAGAAATTTTCTATTGCTGTTTTCAAAGTCATGCTGGTCTTTTTTCTACAAGATCCAATTTGCTGTTAATCCAAACCAGTGTGTTTTTCATTCCATATACTTTAGTTTTAAAGTTTCATTATAGTCATTTTATATCTTTTCTTCTTTCCTCATTGTGTAAATATTTTCCTGAACCTTCTTGAATATGAAGTGAATTTCTACTAGGCATTTTTAACATCCTTGTCTGCTTTCATCATTTCTGTCATTTCTGTGTCTGAGTCAATTGATCTTTTTCCTCTGATTTAGGTCTCATATCTTCCTGCTTTTTTGTATGTCTGCCAATTTTCTTTTGGATGCTGGACATTGTGAATTTTATGTTGTTAGGTGGACCATTGTTTTGCATTCCTTTAAATGGTGTTGAGCTTTTTGTCTGGGGTGCAGTTAGATTATTTTGATAAGTTGTTTTTTTCATAGGATTGCTTTTAAGATTTGTTAGGACAGGTCCATAGAAGATCTTGGAATTCTTTAGTCCCACTACTAAGATAATTTCCTTCTGAGTACTCTCAGAACAATGCCTCCTCTATTATGAAATTTCTCTACTCTGGCTCACAGGAAAAGAAACTATTCCCAGTCTGTGGTTAGCTTCAGAATGTGCTCAGCCTACTTCTTTACAGAGGTTCATTCTCTAGCCTTGGATACCTTATTCTCATGCATGAGGAGATCAGTACTCTGCCAAATACTCAAGGGGCATCTCTGCAGATCTCCAAAGCTGTCTTGGTACAGGTCCCTTAGCCCCAATATCCTAACCTCACTGAACCCCAATCTAAGTCTCTAAAACTCAAGGAGACTTTATTTCATTTCCTCCTTCCCTATGCAATGGCCAAGATCCAGCCTCTGGGCAGTCATATTGTTTCCTTGCCAGATTTTGTTCTCTCAGGGATTCAGTTCCTGTGATGTCTGTCACATAATATCTGAAAAATTTTGTTTGTGTGGTTTTTCTGGTTTCCTACTTCATTAAGGTAAGAGAGTAAGTCCCTGTTAATCTAGCATGGTCATAGTCAAGAGTCTTTTGCTTTGCATTTTCAAAAAGACTGATTTTGAGCATTATACAGGATACTATTCTTGTCCTTGTAGCTGTTGTTGTATTGTACCTGGAGATTATTCAGGGTGAAGGCATTAAGTATTATCTCACAATGTAGGCTAGCATATATAAAATACAGCTCAGATTTTCTGTTCATCTTGAAGAATGGAGAGACATTACCAATTGAAGAAGGTTTATTTGGCCTCAAGAAAAAAAAATTTTCTGAGATGTTAATATAAACATTTCCAAGTACAGAACTCCTTCCACCATAGTTGGTTCTGAATGCCAATCAAATCTTGTTATGGAAGGAAAGACACATAAGATAGAGAGTGTATATGTCTCAAGATAAATTTGAATTTTTTATAAGATATGATACAAAAGCATTTAAATGTAGTGACCATATTTTTATAGCTGTCCTAGTTGAATCAAAAATGCATTGCTTAAATGTGCATTGTTTAAATATTTGCCATGACTAAAATGTTTATAATTTTATTATAAAATTGCCTTGAAGAAAATTTCTAAAAATTATTGGCTCTTGGGCTGTAAGACATTCAAGGTCTTCCTTTATAGTTGCCAACTACTTCTCTACATACCAGTGGTCTCAGATAATACAAGCCAATGTGTCTGGCAGATACTTTTAGAATTTTGCCCACTTTTAGAATTTGCCCACATACATAGGTTTCCATGAGAACCAAACAAAAGTAATAAAAGCAAAGGGAAAGTAGATTTACTATGTAACAGGACCCACTGCAAAGCATATCCTGGTATTTTTGTTTTATTTTACCACCAGGCATGAAATTTATGTTTAATGTTTAGTAGCTAATGTATACTTAACCATATAGTACTTCTGATTTTAGGCTTTATTGAAAAACGTATCCTTAAAACTGCACAACAGAAATACTCTTACTCTATAACAACCGAAATAGATTTTTATGAGTTCCATGAAATATACTCAAGATTCTGTGTTTGCTTATGTATTTATTGCTGTCTGTTTTTAAAAGGTATTGCCAACACCAAAATGTTTGAACATGGACTTTGATGTTCACAATTAAAAATCACTCTTCTGATGAACTTCCCAAAATATATCAGAAACTTCATCGCCTGTATCATATAACTAAAGCAATCAGTATTTCAAGGCTCTGACACGTTGCTTTAGATCTATTACTAATTTTTTTTAGTACTACTTAGGAAAAAGTATGCCAGATTCAGATATGTGGACATAATTTTTTGAATGGTCTATATTTGTAATTTTAAATGCACTTTGAAATTAATGTACATGCTGTATACTTAATTTGATATCTTTTACAATCTTTTTTTTTTCATTTTTGTTTCAAAAGTCATAGCTGTTTCTTTGTCTCACAAAATAAAGATATTTCCAATTGCTTCTACATATCTTGTGACAATTAAAGTCATTTATGGCAGAGAAGCAAAATGCATATATTTATCACATCTAGCATTAATCTCTTCTTTGCCATTATGTTCTGTTTTACAATGATATAATGGTGGTGCTATTTTCATAATTGATATTATATACCTATAGGCCATAAGGTTTCTCCTATGACTCCAAAGATATTCCTGCTACCTATTATTCTGGTCTATTAGGCATTGTAATTATGTAATTAGATGTTCTTTAAAGACTACCTTAGGTACCTCCATAGATTAGAATGGTTCCTCTGAAGCAGTTATCAGATCTGTTATGTAATGACATAATTAAGTGCATGTAGATTTAAAAATCTTAACAAAATTCTGAAAAAATAAAATAAACCACCTTCGCTGGGACACCAGATAACTTTGATTGCAGACAGGAAGTAGAAAGAAAGGGGTACTATAGCCAATGTCAACTGTAATGTTCTCTAAATACTAATTTTTATATTAGGATCACATTCCTCAAAGGAAAGCCCAAAGGGGTAGGATCACACTTCTTCATCATCTAGATCAGCAGCCTATCCATGTCTTCATTTGTGACACTTCAAGAGAATTTTCTTTCCCTAAATTTGCCAGTTCACCTTCCTCACAGACACGGAAAAATATCCATATGGTTTTGGGACCACAAAGAAAGAAAAAGGATGATTAAGGTACCAAATTTATTTTAAGTTAATTAAATTCTGCCATGCCGTATATGCCCAAATTTATAATCTTACCTAACAATTTTATGTATGCATTTCAAAGAGGAAAAAAAGCAAATTAATAACAAAATAAAATTTGGAGTCAGAACTCACCCTAAAACTCACAAAGATGATAGCCTTAAAAAAAAAATCCACTGGCATGCTTCTAATCCTAAATATAAAACCTTCTGACACTTTGTATGAGACAGAAACACAGATCTAGCAATCTATAGTGAGACAGACACTTCAAGGCAAAAAGGTCTTTTAACCCTAATTTGCCCTTTCAAAACATCTTATCTCTTAGACCCCTCAAATCCCCAAGGTACTTCAACCCTTGACTTGCATACAGTCTCAATTCTCAATAATCACTCTACGGAGCCTCTTTCAATTCTCTCTACCACCAGCCCCCTGTGAAACTTGAGACCCTTCTCATCTCTCAACTACCTTTCTCTTCTCCACTTTTATGATCATTTAATTTGGAATGCTTTCTTCTAAAGCTGTATTTCTATCATTGACAGCTCAGGTGTTTACTTCTAAGGTGTTTATTCTAAGAAGGAATATTTAAAACCAGCGAGCTCTTGTTTCCTCTGTACTAACTCTTGGTACTGATTATCTCTTGCTATGTAACAAAGCATTCTAAAACTCAGGGCTTAGCACAGTGATTTACAACCATCGCTTGTCGATCTGTGGGCTGACTGGTCTCCCCTGGGTACTTCCCACTTCCGGTGTTGCATGTGGGTACACATAGACAGGAGCCAAGGCTGGAGTTATCTGAAGACCTGGCTGTCCTGGAATGACCCAGATGGCTTCTGCACTTAAATGCCTGGGCCTTAGGTGGAAAATTAAGGGCTGGATGCCTCTCTCCACATGACCTCCTAAATGGCTAGCTCAGAATGCCTCACAGCATAGCAGTTTCAGAATAAAGGCTGGCTCTTCGCTGGCAGTCTTCTTATGACCTGGTCTCAGAAGGCACACAGTGCAGCATTACTTCTGCCATATTCTATGGCTTACACAGGAACAGATCAGAATCACGGTGGGAGAGGCTACATATAAGGGTGTAAAGACCGGAAAACTTGGCTCACTAGGGGATCATCGTTGGATGGAGAGATGGCCCACATTCGTCAAACAGAAGTTAGGGATGATGACAAAGCAGGGTTTAAGGCAGTAACAACATCCCCAAAGTTGCCAGAATAGTCAAAAGAATTTAATTTTTAATGTGTCTGAACAGCTTCCTCTTTGGTTGAACCTACAGATTACTCCAGCCCCATTGATTAAGGGTCAAATAAATTTAGATTCTCGCTTACTCCGTAGTATTAAGTTCTAGATGAGGTCAAGTTCCCGAAAAAATATTCAGATCACCCTAATTAAAGAAGAGAAATGTAACTGTTTTAAACTCTCTAGCAATCAAAGAATATGATGCTACAATATCAGATATATAGAGATACATACTATCTGATGACAAGAGTATGGTGAACGAGTCATATCCATATCAAGTTGATGGAAATATGAGTAGCTATAACCCCTCTGGAAAGAAATTTTCAATATATTCATCTTTTGAACCTAGTCACATTTGACTTTTTGGAATTGAGGAAATTCAGAAAATAAGCTGAACTATAGAAGAATCTTTTCATGCAAAACTGTGTATCCCAAGATTATTGGTAAAGGTGAAAAAAACTCTAAGCAACCTAAATGTCTAAGAATGGATAACCAAACTACAGTATAAGCAAAGAGAAAATTTTAATCAGTTCTAGTTTGCACAAATGGGGAAATTCAGATTTGAACCCACTCCTGCCTTTAGAGCCAAGTTCTTCCTTTCATGACCACATTGCTAAATCACCTCAGATGAATAGTGTTGAGCATTAAGTAAAAACAAACATTTCCTAAGAACAAAAATTTTCAAAAAAACCGCATGTGTGCCTGTGCACATAACAAAGTATTTTAGAGAAAGTATGGCTGCACCTAGCCTACAAAATAAAATATGCAGAGAAAAGAAAGATCAGAAGAATATAAACTAAAATACTGAAATCAGTTGCCGTTAAGTGGTAATATTCTGGGTTGTTTTTCCTCTTCCTTTGTATTTTTAAATATGTTCTAAAATAAACAAGGTTTTTTTTTGTCCTAGAGGGGAAAAGAGGATTTTTTTTTTTAATCCTGAGCAGCTATTCCTTTTTGTGAGGATAAGGAGGCCAGCTATGTGCATATCTATCACAAATAACCTGGGGATGTAGAATCTTAATACATGCTAGTAATGCTGGAGTTAAGAAAGAAAGTTGGGGAAATACTGAAAAGTTAGAAGACAAATGCCACCTTTCACTTGATAAGTGGGGGGGTGGAGAAGGACCATTTTTTTCAGAAAGGAGATTGTTTAAACAATGGAAGGTTACTGGGCTGAGTCAGTGGCAGAACTGCAGCAGCAGAGCTCCTAAGAATCCAGCTGAGTTGAATTCACCAACACCTAGAAAGATCCAAGGCAGAAGCAGCGTTTCTGATATTAGTTACAGATTACAGAAAAGGTATATAACCAGACTTAGATTTTTTGCCAGTCATGGTTGATTGATTAACTCTTGCACTGTTACACATCGATTTCAACAATATAGTAATTCATAAAACATACTTATGCTTACAGCTTTAATCAAAATTTATTTTCTACGGAAAGGCATATTGAATGGAAAGCAGGCAAATCTTTATTCGCTCACTGAGTCATCTGAGCTTTTCAGTCCCTAAGACTCCAGTCTTATGGCAGTTGATCTGAATAACTGTAAAGGTAACTGGAAGGAAATACATAGGACTGTGGATATTAATTTTCCAAACCCAAATCTCTGTTGGCAGCAAATGCCACAGAATTGTTAATTAACATAATGAGATTAGAGCTTCCCTCCACTATCCTTCCCTTCATTTGTGAGTCCTTGTTTGGTGAAGGTAAAAGGAGACAAAGAGAGTGGGGGTAAAGGGACAATGGGAGTGGGAATATGGGGATAAGGGGACAATGGGAGGTGGAGGTAAAGAAACAATGGGAGTGGGCGTAAGGGGACAATAGGAGTGGGGGATATGGGGACAATGGGAGGTGGAGGTAAGGAAAAAAATGGGAGTGGGGCTAAGAGGACAATGGAAGTGGGGGGATAAGGGGACAATGGGAGTGGGGGTAAAAGAGATAATGGGAGAGGCAGTAAGGAGACAGTGGGAAGGGGTACATAAATTGATTTTGAACAGACAAGAGCTCATGCCAACTGTTAGATCTCCCCTTTCTTTTCAAGCGATTTATTTTTGAAACATCAAAAAGAAGAAAACTCTAGACTTCTGGCAATTCTGTAATTTTCTAAATTTTATAGTAAGCTGGCATAAAATAAGCTTCACATTAGGTTGATTTAATTGACTAATTACAGGGAAAACGTGAGAAAATATATACATATCCAGAGGGGGCCACATCAAAGTAATAAAAGGAAACTGAAACAGTTCTCCCTACGTTTCCTGCCTTTTATACCTTTAATCTTGGGCTTTGTTTTCTGAGAATTGCTTTTTTAAAATGAATTTTATTTTATTTTTTTAAGAAGATGGAAAGCCAGGTCTTAAATTTTAGTCCACATAAAAATATGGTACATTCCATGCTAACCTCACAAAATTACAGCCTCTGTTAGCATACCTTCTACACCAGCTTCTCACTCAAAAAACAAAGCTTATAACCTTTTTCTAATCCTTGTGTCTCCCAGACCAATTTTGCTTTAAGGATACTTCCTGGAAAGGTGGAAAGTGTAAGCTCTAATCATCTCTCTTGAGTAAATAACATTCTGAATGTACTGATTGCATACAATTGACACTGTATCTTACAGAGATGCTTGATTCTGAAAATTATACCAAAGGTGGATCCCAATCTAACTGGCTCAGTGCATTCTTCAAGGACACAGAGTTTGCCTAAAGCAGTTCATCAGGCTTATTCCTCTAGTATCCCTGGGGCTGGTCCCAGAACCAAATTAAAACAGAGAAATCTGAATTTTACAAATGAAAGGAAGCTTGCACCAATGAAACCTTTCTCAATATGACCCTGTTGCTGTTCTGAGCGGAAGGTCTTCCATTACTGCTGATATTCTCAGTTTACAGCATATTATGGTTGATAGTAAACTGCAACAAGCATCTTCCATTCCTATCAGATGAGCCTTTTCACCATTCTCTCGCTCATCATCCACTTCAAGTCCTTCTCCTCGCCAACAAGATCCCCTCATCCTGCAAAATCAAACTCAATTAATTCTATTTTTTTAGAATATTTTCCACAGTGTTTTTTATTTTATTTTTTATTTCTCTCCCCTTCCGCCCCACCCCAGTTGTCTGTTCTCTGTGTCTATTTGCTGCATGTTCTTTGTCTGCTTCTGCTGTTGTCAGCGGCACGGGAATCTGTGTTTCTTTTTGTTGCTTCATCTTGTTGGGTCAGCTCTCCGTGTGGGTGGCGCCATTCCTGGGCAGGCTGCACTTTCTTTCGCGCTGGGTGGCTCTCCTTACAGGGCGCACTCCTTGCACGTGGGGCTCCCCTACGCGGGGGACACCCGTGCATGGCACGGCACTCCTTGCACGCATCAGCACTGCGAATGGGCCAGGTCCACACGGGTCAAGGAGGCCCGGGTTTGAACCACAGACCTCCTATGTGGTAGATGGAGAAAAGAAAGTGGTTAGAGAATGGAAAGCTGAGGTTTAATTACCAGAAGCTGAATGAGGGTAGAGAACGGGGGGCTGATGCTTAATTTGTTAAGAATTTGTAATAAGATTAGTTGTAAATATTTGGAAACAGAGGTGATGGCAGCATGCTATAGTGAATATAATTAACAGCACTAATATGTGGGTGTGATTATGGCTGAAAGGGAAATTTAGGGTCATGTATGTCACCAGAAGGAAAGTCAGAGGATGAAACTTGGGACCGTATAGCAAGGTGAACCTGCTCCTCCATAGTACAAACAAAGAAGTGCTCCTCCATGAATTAGAACAAATGTGAGTTAATATTTCAAGATGTTAACAGTGGGGTGGTATAAGGGCAAAAACACACCCAAAGCAAATAATGCACTGTAGTGAACAGTAATATATTAATATTTTTCCACCAATTGTAACATTTTTAAAATTATGCTAAGTGAAAGCAACCAGATGCAGAGTACTAGATAAAATGTAAATATTAATAAATTTACGAGACAAAATTAGATTAACAATTATGTTTGGCTGGTGAAGCATAGAGGGATTGAGAGGTGCCTGGGTTTTATTTTTGGAGTAATGAAAATGCTCTAAAATTGATTGCCATGATGAATGCACAACTCTGTGATAATACCAAAAGCCACTGGATGTATACTTTAGATGGATTGTATGGTATGTAAACATATCTCAGTAAAATTGCTTTAAAAGCAAAACAAAACTACTAGACTTCCAGAACACCTGGCGAAATTGACATAAGGTCTGTTTCAGGATGACCCTCTCCATTTACCTGTAGAAGTAAAGAACCTATTGAAAATCCAGGTACTTCATTACCTTCTAGCATTCTTGGGAGTTACAGAAGTTGAATAGTGCATTGTACGAGGCAGGGGCTTTATAATCATGGCATCTGGACTGCCTCGTCTGGATCTATTCACTCTGTAACAGCAGAATAAGCCATAAGCAATCTTGACTCAGTTTCTTCATTTGAGAATGAGAAGCTGATTTCTAAATTTCTACCCAGTGTACTTTGAAGGATCTGCTATATGTTGCTTTTATTTCATAAGTACGTCGATGCTTTTAAACTGGCATGCTATTGCACCCCACAACTTAAATAGAATGTTCCCTCTCTTCGCATCTTTGTCATTCACTTATTCAATTGATTGATCTTCTACCATATGTCAAGCACTGCACAAGGTACTGGGAATATAAGTAGTGTACAACAGAGACGAAGTTCTCACTTTTACGAAGCTAGCACTCTAGTGAAAAAGTCCCTGAAGTAATAAATTCATAATTTCAATATTAATAAACATTTTGAAGGAAATTATAGAATCCTGATAAACAATTTACAGTTTGACTTAAGTCTGTGGGGTCAGGGAAAACTTCCCTGAGGAAATGAACATGTAAATTTAGACTCGACTCTGAGGAGAAATCGACAGAAATAAAGGTTGGGAAAGAGCATTTCTGGCACAGAGAACATCAGCTGTGAAGGTTCTAGTTCCAGAAGGAGCTCCGCACTAAGAGGAAACTAAAGAAGTTCAGCAGGGATGAGAGACAGTGAGAACAGAATCAAGTAGGTGTGGACGGCCAGTCAGCAAACGGAGGTCTGTGAACCAGCGTAAAACGCTGGACCTCAGCCTTATTGCCAGGAGCTTCATTTAAGGATTTCAAATGGAGAATGGACAAGACTTACCCTCTTTTTAAAATATTCTCTTTGCTGTTTGGAATAGATTCCAGAGAGGCATGAAGGAATCTCAGAACAAATAGAAGGCTTAGAGAGCAGTTCAGACAGGAATAGCTTGAGTTAAGCTGATGAACATCAAGGTGGAGACAACAGACATACGTTGGGATATTAGAGGAGCTACTCATGAGACGAGCCCCATGGAAGGAGGAGCAAGTGTACCCCAGTCAATCGTGAGAACATCCTCACATGTATTGGTGTGAGGATCCTGTGATAGACCTGCTTGTGGAGCCAAACAGCACATGTGTGATTCAGAGGGTCTGGGCTACCACGAGCCTTTTCCTCACTCCCTGCACATGGTGATACCTCGTCCAAACAATATTCACTTGATTTATGAAAAACGAGCAGATGAGAAAAAGCAAAGAGCACAGAGCAAGTAAGTAGGAATTGAACAACTTATTTTAGTGGATTTGATTGGTGTGCAAGGCCAGACCTGAGTTGTGAGAATTAGATGGACAGGTAAATCATTTTGACATATGTTGAAAGATTCCAATCTTCTTCTCCACTAGTCTTTATGACTTTTACCAGTGCTGAAAGTCTATTGAAATCTCTAATGAGCTTTTGTCTCCAGAACGTCCTTATTCAAAGGTCACAGATTACCTGGAAGGCATCTTCAGCCTCCTCTACCATGAGCAGCACATAAGTACAAATTAATGAGCTCAGCCAGGCAGAATGAGCAAATAGGGAGGGAAAGAGACTCAAGATAAGTGAGCATCCAAATTGAGGAAGGTTTAGCAACTCCTGGCTGTGGATACCAGGACAGGGTACAAGAAGAAACAATAGCCCTGCAGGCTAGTAAATTAAGACAGAAGGGCCTGAAAGGCAGGGGTGTATAATGGGCAATGTTTAACCACCAGTTCCCTGAAGAAAATGACTTTTTAAAGGCCCTGATTTGTACATATACCGATTTCTGTGGTGTAAATATGGTAAATATTCCCACCATGATCAAATTTAAATCACCTGTCTTTAACAACTGGCTTAAAAAACTCCTGAAAATTTAACAACTGACTCCCTTAAACAGGTGCAGGTTGGCTTCAGTACACCACCATGTAGGGTGACGTTGGGGAAATGGAATACTAAAGAAATCTGCTTTATTTCCTGAGTTTGCCAAGGGCTCTGATTAGAGGTTCAGACTTTAAATGACAAAATCAGTCTGGAAAGAAAAAAAGCCACACTACCACCACCTCCTGCTTTCTCTTGATGTAAAATTGGATGGGGGGTGGGGGAGAGGGGGCGTTTATTTATTATCAACATATTCACTTGCCTAACCCCAACCCTGACTAAATCGTACTCTTTGCCTTCTCTTACCTACATCACGGCAACTAATCATAGCTGGAGCAGAACACCCAACCCAAGTGACTACATTTAATGTGAACCATCATGTTGCTCCTTACTGCTCCTGGGAAGCCTGCTATATTTTCAAATCTTCACTGCAAACCTCCAACCCTCCACACAGATCAGGCATATCGGCAGATGTGCTTACTTCCTACTTCACTAAGAAAGTCAAAGTGTATACAAGGAAAATATTAGAAAGCTATGTAGACCTGCACTTCTGTGCATATCCTCTGCCTTCTCTCTGACTATACTTATTCACTACATCCCATCCCCTCTAGCCTGCTCAAGAACATTGCTTTGTTTCCCCTTCTCTCTCTTGCAACATCCATTCTTCCTTATCTTTCACATCTTCTCCATCAACATACCAGCTTGCTGTTATTTCTCCCACCAAAAGAAAATCCCTCTGATCCCACTTTCCTTTTTACCATTTTTTAAAATTAAGGCATAATTTACCTATAACGTAAGTTGCCATTTTTTATTATACCGTTCTGCAGGTTTTGTGCATACAAATGTGTAACCACCACCACGATCAAGATACAAAATCTCCCTCTCCACCAACACCCCTGGCAGTCACTGATCTGTTTTCTTTCTCAATGGTATTGTCTTTTTCAGAATTGTCATATAAATGAAGTCATTTGGTATGCAGCCTTTTGAATCTGTCTTTGTCTCACTGAGCATTTATATTTTTGTGTTTATCAGTTTGCGTGTTTAGTGCTGAGTAGAATTCCAATTTATTGCTGTAATACAGTTTATTAACTCATTTCCCAGTGGAGGAAATTGTGATTGTTTCGAGGTCTGGCAATAAATATAAAGTTGCTATAAACATTAATAGATGTTTTTGCATGAATGTAAGTTTTCATTTCACGTCTGGTCTCCAAAACTGTGTGACAATAAATTTCTGTTGTTTAAACCAAACTGTAGCCCTAGCAAACTAAGACAACTTATATTGAGCAGATTTTCATGTGCTTTACTTTCTACATATCTTCTTGAATGAAGTGGCTATTTAAACCTTTTGACATTTTTATTGGATTACTTGCTTCACTTATTGGGTTTTTAGAGTTCTTTATGTATCCTGGTTACAAATCATATATCAGTCATATGATTTTAAAATATTTTTCAAAGTCTGTGGTTTGTCTTTTCATTCTCAATCTTTTGAAAACTGAAAATTCTTAATTTTGAAGAAGTCAGAAGATTCTGTTTTTTCTTTATGGATTAGTCATTTTGTGTTATATCTAAGAAGTCTTTGTTTAACTGAAGACATGTAGATGATTTCGTTTCTTATTAAAGTTTTAGAATTTTACACTTTTATTTAGATCTATCATCCATTTTGAGCTAATTTTTGTATACGGTGCAAGGTATATATTGAGGTTCTTTTATAAATGCATATGTCCAATTTTTATAGCATCCTTTGTTGAAAGACTCTACTTTCTCCACTGAATAACTGTCTTTGCACCTTTTCTAAAACTCAGTTGGCCATATATGTGTGGGTCTATTCCTGTACTCCCTATTCTGTTCCTTTCATCTATACGGCTGTCCCTTCTCCAATACCATGCTGTCTTGATTATTGTACATTTACATTTAGTCTTTCCACAAATCAATTTCATCTAAGCTGACAAATTTATAAGCATACAGTTTTTTATAGTAGCTCCTTATTAGTCTCTTAATGTCTGTAGGGTCTGTGTTGATGCTCCCTCTTTCATTCCTGATATTAATAATTTGAGTCTTCTGTATTTTTTTCTTGGTCAGCCTGGATAAAGGTTTGCAGTTCAATTGATCCTTACAAAGAACCAGTTTTTGCTTTCTTTGATCTTCTCTGTTGTTTTCCTGTTCTCAATAGCCTTGAAATCTGTTATCTTTATTTTATTTCCTTCTCTCTGGTTGCTTTTGGCTTAATTAGATCTTCTTCAAGTGTCTTAATTTGGACACTTAGATTTTGACTTGAGAACTATTCTCTTTTCTAATATAAGCATTTAGTGATACAAATCTTTCTGTAAGCACTGCTATAGTGGCATCCCACAATTAAATGATTAATGTTTTGTTTTCATTTTCCATCCATTTAAAATATTTTATCACTTCCTCTTAAATCATTGATTATTTAATGTTTACTTAATTTCCAAATATTGGGAAATGTTCCAGATATCTTTCTGTTATTGATTTCTAGTTCAATTAATTTATGGTCAAAGAACATATTTTGAATTATTTCATCTATTTAGATTTGTTAGTGTTTATTTTATGGCCCAGAATATAGTGCATATTCCATTTGAACAGAATATGCATTCCACCGTGGTTGGGTAGAGTGTTTTACATATGTCAATTATGTCATTTTCTTTGATAATATCATTCATGTCTTCTATATATTATATACCTATTCTATTGACTATTGAAAAGAGTACTGAAGTCTCCAACTGCAACTGTGAATTTATATATTTCTCCTTTTGGTTGTGAAAATTTTTAATCCATGTGTTTTGAAATTCTGTTGTTAGGCACATGGACATTTGGGATTATTATGTTTCTTTGGCAAATGAACCCCTTTATCATTATGTAATTTCCCATGATGATATTCCTTGCTCTGAAGCCTACTTCATCTGATATTAAGATAGTCATTGTAGCTTTCTGCTGATTAGTGTTAGCATGATATACTTTTCCATCCTTTTATATTTAACCCATATTATGTCTTTCTAGTTAAAGTGGGTGTTTTTTAGAAGCATATACTTGGGCCTTGCTATTTTTACACAATCAATTGGTTTGTTTAGACATTTCACATTTAATGTACTTATGGATATGTTCCAATTAAAATTCACCATCTTGCAAGCTCTTTTTTACGTGTTCCATCAGTTCTTTGTTTTTCCCCTCTTTTCATGCCTTCAGTTACATGGAGTGTATTTTAAAATTCTATTTTATCTCCACTGTTGACTTATTTATACTTTTTTGGTTGCCCTAGGATTAACAATATATATCTTTAATCAAAATCTACCTTGGAATAATATTATACTGCTTCACATACAATGTAAGACTCTTACAACATTATACTCCCAAATCATCCCTCCGTCCTTTGTGCTATCATTTGCATACATTTTACTTTTACACATGATATAAAAACAAAATACACTGATACTATTCTTTTTGCTTTAGAGAACAATTAAAAATAAGAAAATATATTTATATTTCTCTACATAAATGGCATTTCCTGGGTTCGTCATTTCTTTTTATAAATCCAAGTTTTTGCATATTATATTACTGTCTGAAACACTTTCTTTAATCATTTCTTGTAGGGCAAGTTTGCTGTAATGAATTCTCTCATTTTTTGCTCCTCTGGGGGGAAAAAGGTTTAATTTTCCTTAATTTTTGAGATATATTTTCACTGGGTTTTAAAATTCTAAGTTGACAGTTTTTTTTCTCTTAGCACATTAAAAATGTTACTCAAATGGCTTCTGGCTTCCTTAGTTTTTAAAGATAATTCCAGTATAAGTCTTATCTTTGCCCTTCTGTATACAATGTATCTTTTTTTCTCTGACTGTTAGTAAGATTTTGCTTATCTTTGGTTTTCAGAAGTTTGAATATAAATTGCTAGGTATGTTTTGAGAGGAGAATATTTATTTTCCTTGTTTTAGTTTCTTAAGATGCTCAAGCAAATATCCTAAAATGGGTCAGATTAAATAATGGGAATTTATTTGCACAAGGTTTGAGGCTGGGAAAAAGTTCAAGTCAAGATGTCATCAAGGTGATGCTTTCTTCCCAAAGACTGTGGCACTTTGGGACTGCCTGCTGGCAATCTTTGGTCCTTAGCTTGTCACAAGACACATTTCCTGGTATCTTTCTTCTCTTCCAGGTTTCACTGATGTTCAGATTCTTGCTTCCTGTGCTTCCTGTCTGAATTTCACTCTACTTGTAAAGGACTCCAGTAATAGGATTAAGGCCCATCCTGATTGAAGTGGGCCACCTTAACTGAAATAGCCTCATCAAAAGGTCCTACTTACAATGGGCTCATGCCCACAGGAATGGGTTTAATTTAAGAACCACCACACTTGGTGTTTTCTGAACCCCTTGCATCGCTGATTTTTTTCTTTCAATAATTTTGGAAAATTCTTTGCCATTATCTCTCCCTTTTTTTAAGATTTTATTTTTTATTTATTTCTCTCCCCTTCCCCACCGTCCATCCCCAGTTGTCTGCTGTGTCCATTCACTGTGTGTTCTTCCATGTCCACTTGCATTCTTTGTCAGTGGTACCTAGAATCTGTGTCATTTTGTTGCATCATCTTGCTGCATCAGCTCTTCATGTGTGCGGAGCTATTCCTGGGCAGGCTGCACTTTTTTTGCACTGGGCGGCTCTTCTAATGGGGCGGACTCCTTGCATATGGGGCTCCCTTACGCAGGGTCACCTCTGCATAGCATGGCGCTCCTTGCATGCATCAGCACTGCATATGGGCAGCTCATCACATGGGTCAGGAGGCCCTGAATTTGAACCTTGGACCTCCCATGT
Source organism: Dasypus novemcinctus (assembly GCF_030445035.2). Lineage (NCBI taxonomy): Eukaryota > Metazoa > Chordata > Mammalia > Cingulata > Dasypodidae > Dasypus > Dasypus novemcinctus. The sequence goes on along the minus strand of NC_080694.1, from coordinate 51,199,115 downwards.
GGTAGGCAGATGCCCTATCCATTGGGCCAAATCCGCCTCCCTGCCATTATCTCTTAAAAGCTTTCTTCTGGCCTGTTTTCTTTCTCTTCTTGCTTGATTTTAATTAAACATACATTCAATCTTTTGACATTGTCCCACAGTTCTTGGATTCTCTGTTTCTTTTACTTTTTCCTAATTGTTTCATTTTCGGAAACTTCTCTTGATTTATCTTCCAGTTTGCTGATTGTTTCCTTAGTTTTGTTGAATTTACAGAAGAGCCTATCATAGACATTCATCTCTGTTAACATACTTTATTTCTAGCATTTGTGTTTGATTCTCTCTTATTCTTGTCCTCTGTGCTTTAAATACCCATCTGTTCATATTGTCCATCCATCTTTCATACTACTGCCTTTAACTCGTTAGTCATAGGTATTTTAAATTTCCTGTTTGATAGATTCAATATCTGGGTTATATCTGAGCATGGTTTTGTTGGTTTCTTCATCTCTTGATGTGGTGTGTTTTTTGTAGTTTTGCTTTGCTTTTGCCTTTAGAATATTGTGTTGTTTTGGCTGAAAGCCATACACCTAGTATAGGATGGTAGAATCTGAGGTAAATAGTATTTATGCCTAGAAATGGACACACTGCTTCCTTCCCTAGGTCTATAGCTTGGGGTGTTGAGTCATTCTGGTCAAGAATTGAACTGGCTTAGAGATTTACTGTTTCTGTAGTTACCCTCATTGCCGAAAAGCTTCACAGTCCTTTAGCGTTATATTATACTTAGGGTGCACGCTGGTTCATCAAAAGGGTATTCTCAGTGTATGCTCCATCTGCAGCTTTAGTTCTTTCCTTTGCACTTCCACCTCGGAAAGGGTTTCCTCTCATGACCCTGCCTCCTCCAAAGAGTAGATTGCTGTTACTTGTTTCTCAATGGTTGCTAGCCAGATGATGGGAGCAGAGGGGACATCTCTGTTGTTCTGTTACAGCTTCAGTCATCTGCCCAAGTTGCCCTGTCACTGGCTCTCAGGAGTAGGGACTTCTTAGAGTTCCTGCCCCTCCACCAGTGGCAGATCTTGAAGGTCGGTGCCCAGGCATTTTCCTGACCCTCATCCAGGAGTAATTTTTTATTGTTCCTTTTTCCCAGCTTCAATGCACCTATATCTATGGCCTTGAGGTACCAGGTTTGAAGCCCCTTTCCTAGAAGCTTAAGGCTTTTGATCTATGGGGAAGGTAGGAAAGAGGTATCTAGGCAGGGCTCTGTGCCTTCCCTGCAATGACTGCTGTTTCCTTCCCCAAGGACTGACCAAGGAGGCTGGTCCCATCTTTCTTGTGAGCACTCAGTGAGTTCCATGGAAAAGAAGATGCGGGTAGTTCTGAACACCCCATGTATGTGGCTTCCCATGCTTTCTTTACTCTCATGCTAGCCCTGAACCTTAATAAAATTGTAGCCAAAGTCTTCTTACAAGCTTGTGTGAGGTCTACCATCTGCCCCAGGTAATCAACTGCTTACATCTCTTCTTTCTTTGGAGGCACCAGTCTTTATATGTGCATTAGTTGTTTGTCCTGAGATCCTATTTATCTGATGGTTTCAAGAAAAGTTGTGAACTTGCAGACTGCTGGCTTTGTGCTTATTGGGGTAAGAGTGGGGCAGCCTCTTTCCAGGTTTCTACATCCTACGTATAGAAGGTCCCACTTCCCTTTCAGCTATTAGTGAATTTCTTTCATTTATAGCAAAACCCCACAAAGAATTGTCTATATTAATTGTCTGCAATTTGTCCCATTCTATTTTTAGGTTTTAGTCTCTACTGCATTGCAAAAAAAAAAAAGTTTTTTTTTAAGGTTATCAGTGACCTACATGTTGCCAAATCCAAGAGTAAATATTTAATCCTCTTCTTACTTGACAAATCAAAATTTCCTGATACATTGATTTTTCCTGTTTCTTTGAAATAGTTTATTTGGTTCCAGAACACCACACTTCCCTGACTTGCCTCCTCCCTCAATGACTGCCCCTTCTCCCTTTTTCAATTTCTAAAGGTTGTGGGATGCCAAGAATCAGTCCTTGAATCACCTTTTGCTCCACCTGCATTCACTCCTTTGGTGATCTCATCAAATCTCATGGCTTTATAAGTTGATGATCCCAGATTTATATCTCCAAATTTATGCATCTGGAGTTCTTCTCTGAACTCCACATTTGCAGGTACAACTTCCTAATTTATATCTCCATTACTTGGGATTTCTTTAAGGCGTTTCAAAAACTGAGCTTTGACCCTCCCCCAACACTGCTCCTTCTATAATCGTCCCCATCTCAGTAAATGGCAAAATCCATCCTCCCACTTGTCTTGGGGAAAAATGTCTGTCATGATCAATTACTCTACTTCTTCCACACCCAATACCAGTGAGTCAACAAACAATAGATATAGCACAATATATCTAGAATAACCACTTACTATATTTGCCAGTACTGCCACCCCTGTACAAGCCATCATTTACCTTCTGAATTACTACAAGTCTCCAAACTGGTTTCCCTGATTAACTAACTACCCTGAGCTCAGTTCCTGATAAAATGTTAAATCAGGTCACCTCATTTTTGTGTGCAAATTCTACCATGTCTTCCCATTTCACATTTCTATTTTCAGAGTAAAGAGCAAAGTCCTTACAACAACCTAGGAGGCCCTGTACAGTCAGACCCTACAATGCATGATGACTTACCTTCTACCACCTCCTTTTGGCATCTCTCTGCTCTAACATCACTGAATTTTTTTTGCTGTTCCTCAAACAGGCCAGGTAAAGTCCTGCTTCAGGGTCCTTACAGTTACTGCTTCCTTTCTTAATATATTTGTCTATCAAAATGCTACGAAGGTTATTCCCTCACTGTTTCCTGTCTTCTACTCAATTAGTACCTCCTCAGGGACCTTCCGTGACTACCCCATCTAAAATTGCAGCTTCTCTTCCCACAACTGTCTCTTGCCCTCATTTCCTGCTTTATTTTTCTCCTTAGAATTTGTAGCCATCTAACATGATATATATGCTTTACTTATATATTTTTTTAGTGCCCTGACTTAACCCTACCAAAATGCAAATACCACAAAGACATGGGATTTTGTAAGCATTGTTTACTGCTATATCTTCAGCCTCAAAAATCAAACCTAGCACATAGTATGGGACATGGGATCTCTTTTCACAAGACTTTCATGATACTTTACTGGAATTGTAGTTGGTGTTGGGGTTTAAGACATATTTAGGGGATCTGAATCTCTGGACTGACAATATGATAGCCAGGCCCTGAGCCTCAACAGACTTCAGCTCCTACACTCTGGTTTATTGGACTTACCCCACTCAGCTAACATGGAGTTGAAGAAGGTCAACCACCACACCATGGAGCCTAGAGTGCCTACAACTGAAAACAGGAAGATTGCATCCAGTATCCATGTGGAATATAAGCCCCCACTTGACATAGATGTGCAATGGACACAACCAATCCAATGTCCACAGAGAAAATGTGGAATTGGTGTGGGAAGGGTGGCCATGGTGGCTGCTGGGTGCGGGGAATGGGAGGAAGAGATGAGATGGGGAGGCGTTTTCAGGACTTGGAGTTGTCCTGGGTGGTGCTTCACGGACAACTACAGGACACTGTAGATCCCCCCAGGGCCCACTGGATGGAACGTGGGAGAGTGTGGGCTATGATGTGGACCACTGACTATGGGGTGCAGTGATGCCCAGAGATGTACTTACCAGGTGCAATGGATGTGTCATGATGACAGGAGAGAGTGTTGCTGTGGGGGGGAGTGGGGGTGAGGGCGGTGGCTCATGTTTTTGAATGTAATATTTTTTTAAAAAATGAATTAAATAAAAAAATTTAAAAAAAAAAAAGAATGTTTCCCCACATTCAGGACGTTGGAATTGTCCTCCATGACTCTGCAGTGAGAGATACAAATTATTGTATAATTTGTTATGACCTACAAAATTGTGCGTGATAAAGAGTAAATTATAATGTAAACTGTAATGTGTTGTTAGTAGCAATGCTTCAACATGTTTTCATCATTTGTATCAAATATACCACACTAATGAAGGATGATGTTACTGTTGGAAAGTATGGGAAGAGGAGGTATTGGGGCACATGGGAATCCTTTATTTTTTTTTGTAGCTTTTATGTAATCTAAAGTTTCTTCAAAATAAAAAAAAAAAGATGATTAAAAAAATCATAAAAGAGTGAAGAGCAACATTTGGATAAAAGTAACAATTTTTAAGGCCATGTGAACAATTACAATCTAAATATTATTTCCTTCAAGAGAGTCTCTATAAGAGCCTCTGTAACAGCTACCACAATTTTTTAAGTTTTATGTATTTATTTATTAACTTTTAAAATATTTTTTGCAAGAATAGTACTTTTTATTCCTGAACTGTTGAAGAATAAGAATAATGCTCTATCGGGAAGTGGACTTGGCCCAGTGGTTAGGGCGTCCGTCTACCACATGGGAGGTCCGCAGTTCAAACCCTGGGCCTCCCTGACCCATGTGGAGCTGGCCCATGTGCAGTGCTGATGTGTGCAAGGAGTGCCCTGCCACACAGGGGTGTCCCCCGTGTAGGGGAGCCCCACGCGCAAGGAGTGCACCCCGTATAGAGAGCCGCCAGCATGAAAGAAAGTGCAGCCTGCCCAGGAATGGCGCCGCACACACGGAGAGCTGATATAGCAAGATGACGCAACAAAAAGAGACACAGATTCCCGTGCTGCTGACAACAACAGAAGCGGACAAAAAGAACACGCAGAAAAATGGACACAGAGAACAGTTGGGGGGGGGGAAGGGAGAGAAATTTAAAAAAAAAAAAAAGAGTAATGCTCTATCAACCTGAATATATCACTATGCAGTCCCTACAAGGATATTCCCCTATAATAACCACAATACTACCATCCAACTCAGAAGTTCATATTGTTACCTTATTACCAACTAATCCACAGATTCTAATCAAGTTAACCTATTCTAAAACAGACCTTTATAGAAAAAAAGATCCAACCCAGGTAAACACAGTTATTTAGCTGCCCTGTCTCTTTGTCATCTTCAGGCTGGAAGAGTCCTTCAGCCTTTCCTTGGCTCCCAAGTTGTTGACATTTTGAACATTACAGGCCAGTTGTTTTTCAGAATGTCCCTTAGTTTAAATTTATACGATGTTTCCTCATGATTAGATTAGGTTATTTACTTTCAGGAAAAAAACCACTGAAATGATCCTGGATTCCTCTGGCTGCTTCCTAGGATGTGGCACATGATGTTGTTATGCCTTCTTAACATTGTTAAAAAGCTAACTTTGATCTTTCCATTCATGTTTTGTCTGTCAGGTTTCTCCTTTGTAAAGTTCCTACTTTTACCCATAATTAATAAATATGTTTGGGGTGGTGCTTTGAGACTTTGAAAATGCAGTTCCTCATCAAACTTTCACCCATTAGTTTTAGCATCCATTGATGTGCTTGGGTGAATTATTTATAACTGTGACATTTGTCACATGGTAAATTTCTGTAGTTTTTCTCTATTAGTTAGCATTATATTTCAAGTAAAAACTTTTTCTTCTTCCCATTCATTTATCCCTTTATTCATTAATCTCATTATGGACTCATAAATTTTTATTTTATTCAATTGGTTATAACCTATTAAAACTTGTGATTATCCTTTTTTGCACTCAGATTGCCCCAACTTGACTAGTGGAATCCCTTCCATCTGGTTTCCATTCTTTGAACACTTCCTTACCTTTTGGTATAATAAAATGCTCCAGGCTCAACTTATAATTTTCCTGCCCCAGTCCTAAAATAAATCATTTTTCCAAAGAGTTCTGGTTCCTCCTAATGGAAAAAGATATTTACAAGCCATGACCTAGGAATTGGGTTGGCTCAATACAAATGGGGTGTCACTGTTCCTAGGCCTTCTCAGTGGACAGAGCCTCTCATACACATTCACCTCTGTATTTATTTCTATCACTGTTTATATACATTGAAAACTATGAGTTTGCTCTGACACCACCAATTACAATCCAGTCTCACAGAGTTCATCTTACTTTTCCACCTTATATAATTTGTAGCTCTTTCCTCCAACCATAAGAAACTGGCTCCCATTATCCTCACTGTATTTACTTATTGATCAACCCTCTTTAATAGTGATCAATCTTCCATCACTGCCCACCACTGTTTACCCACCCAGACCACACCCTCACCTGCTCAGCCTCCAGGACTCCACCCTGGGCCACCTCTGTACAGATGCCTTCCCCACACTGCTCAGAAGCCAATGCCCCAGTATTGTGGGAAGATGGTGGAACAGAAATCTTCAGGAAACAGTCCCTCTACCAAACCAACAATGAAACTGGCAGTAACAGTCTGAATCAACTATTTTGAAACTATGGAGTCTAAGTGGAACACAGTGCAGCATCCAAGGAAGAGCTGGAGGAAGAGGCTGATAGACTGCAGTAAGTACTGGGGGATTTTTAGCCTGTCCAGCCAGCAGTGGGGATTGCAGCCTGGGCTCCTGGTACAGCTTGTTGGTGCCAGGGAGAGATATAAAGACGTAGTCTTCCAAACTCCAGGGGTGTATGATCACATAACTAATTCCTGCTTTTGACCAGCTACTGCAGATTACTGGGGACCAACTCTGAAGGTGGCCATTGTCCCAACCCACCTTAGGCAAAAGCAGCAGAGTAATCTTAAAGACAGCACGCTTCCTAAAAACTATGGAAAACAGCTAAAGGGCCACAGTAACTAGCAGAGTGCCCAATCAAGAAAACACAACTTCAAAAGGCAAAAGAGAATCTCCAGATACCCTATTGTTCCTCCTCAATTCTCTCCTCAATTTGGTGTGGCACCAGCCTGTGCTCCTATGTGGGTCCCAGGCCCTATACTAGAGGGAGCACAGTAATCCCTACACACATACAGGGATACATGGGTGCCTATACATTAGTGCCCATCTATTGGGTGCAAGTCTGAAAAACTGACCAGGAAACTGGTCTCAGCTCACCCTCCCAGGATCTGTCCTAAAGGAAAAGCAGCAGCTTGCAGGCAGGTAAAGCAGTGTAAGAAATAATTAAGTTGAAGTGGCCTTAGGGAAAGAACTACCTGCATTAAGTCACACAATAGAGCACCCAGAAGAATGTGAAAAACTATTACCAAGGGAGAAGGGGAGACATCCCAACTTCTATAAACTGTAAGCAAGAGAATTCATAAGGCTACTAGCAAGCACAAGCCCAGGAAAAGAAGCAGGCTCTGCAGTTCCACACAAGCACAGATAAGAGAAAAAAGGGTCTCCACTTAGCATTCACCTCAGATTGATCTTCTTGATAGGACAGCTAACCTCTGAAGTGGACCACCAGCCAAACAAAGCCAATTTGCAAAAAGTGTGAAAAGTGCTCTTTGCTTTGCTTTGTTTATATTAGTTAGATCCTGGCACTCAAGAAAAGCTCCATCATATCATTAGCCAGAATCAAACTTGAGGAACAGACAGTCCAGGGACTAAATCCCAGAGTTAATATTTTAAAATATTAAGACGTATAGTGTGTAATATAAGATTGCAAGACAAACAAAGAAGCAGGAAATGATGGTCCATCCAAAGGAACAAGATAAAAATCCAGCAAACATCAACAAAGGGGACCAGACTTTGTACACACCAAAGACTTTAAAACAATGATCCTCAACATCCTCAGGAGATCAAAGAAAACATGGAGAAAGAACTAAAGGATATGAAAAGACAATGAATGAATAATATGAGAATTTTGATAAAGAGATAAACATTTTTAAAAGGAACCAAACATAATTATTGTAGTTTAAGACCACAATAACTGAAATGAAAAAATACCTAGAGGTTTTCAGCAGTACAGTGGATTTGGCTGAAGAAAGAATCAGTGACATCAAAGACAAGACTATTGAAATGATTCAGGCTGAGGAATAGAAAGAAAAAGAATTTCAAAAAGCAAACAGAGCCTAAGAGGCGTGTGGGACACCATCAAGCATGCAAATATATGCATCCTGGGGACCCAGAAGGAGAAGAAAGAGAGAAAGGAGCAGAAGGAATACTCCAAGAAATTAATGGCAAAAAAAATTCGCAAATTTAATGAAAGACATGAATGTGCACATTCAAGAAACTAAAACAAACAAACAACAACAACAACAAAAAACAAAACAGGATAATCTCAAAGAAAACCAGGCCCAGACACATAATCAAACAATCTAATGACAAGGACAAGAGGAAAGTTCAGAAAGATGCAAAAGAAAAGCAACAAGTTATATAAAGGGGAATCCCAATAAGATTAAGCATGGATTTTTCATCAGAAACCATGGAGACAAGAAGATAGTGGTGAAAATGTTAAAATGATAAAAGAAAACAACTGCTAACCAAGAATTTTATATCCAGCAAGACTTTCTTTGAAAAACGAGGAAGAGAACAAGACCTTCTAAGATGAAGAAAAGCTGAGGGAGTTCATCACCATTAGACCTGCCCTACAAGCAATGCTAAAGGGAATGAATTCTTCACACTAAAAGGAAAGGACACGTGACAGTAGATCAAAGCAGCATAACGTAATAAAGAACTCCAGTAAAGGAAACTCTGTGGGTAATTATAAATGCCAATACTACTATTGAATTTTATTTTTTTGTATGTAATTCCAAAACTTATTTTCATAGGTGATAAAATGCCAACGTATAAAAAGTAATGTATAAAAAGTATTTATCATTACTTTTTATACATCTAGATAGAATATCAATAAGGAAATAGAAGAATTGAGTGATATTCTAAGCCAACCAGACCTAACAGATATATGCAGAACACTTCACCAAACAGGAGCAGAATACACATACTTCTTTAGTACACACAAATCATCCTCCAGGAGAGACCATACTTTAGGTCACTAAACAAGTCTCAATAAATACAAAAATATTAAAATCATACAATGTAGCTTCATCAATCACAATGAAATAAAGCTAGAAATAAACAACAGAAAGAGAAATGGAAAATTCACAAATATGTGGAATTTAACAATGTACTCATAAATTAATGAGTCAAAGAATAAATCACAAGGGCAATTAAGAAATACCTTGAGGCATATGAAAATTAAAACACAGCATGCCAAAATTTATGAGATGTAGCACAGGCAGTGGCAGATGGGAATTTATACAAAACAATGTGAAAAGAAATCAAAGAAGACCTAAATAAATAGAAGAACATTAGAATTCATTGATTGGAAGACTAAAAAAGATGGTAATTCCACCCAAAGCAATTTACAGATTCAACAGAATCTTGGTCAAATTTCCAGTAACTTTATTTGCAGAAATGGAAAATCAAGCTTATATGGTGGGTAAGGGGCCCCAAATAGCCAAAAGAAAAATGAAATTGGAGATCTTAAAACCTATTACAAATCTACAGTAATCAAAACAGCATGGTACTGGCACAAAGACAGACATGTAGACCAATGAAATTGAATTGAGAGCTTAGAAATCAACCCTCATATTTATGACCAACTGCTATTTGACAAGGGTGTCAAGTCTACTCAATTAGGAAAGAAATATTCTCTTCAACAAATGGTACTAGGAAAACTGGATATCCACACGCAAAAGAATGAAAGTCGTAAATGTCACTTGAAAGAAAGCAAGAGAATAACCTGGGAACTGAAAAACATGGTGAAACCAGAGGTGGATGTGAATTGTGGTTGACAGTACAAATGCAAGAACATTCTTCTGTGAACTAGAACTGATGTATGTCACTATTGCAGGGTAGTGGTAATGTGGAGAAACATGGGAAAATAAAATTAATGTAAACTATGGACTGTACTTAACAGCACTACTGTAATATTCTTGCATCAATGCCAAAGATATACACTGTTAATAGGGGGTGTGATGGTTAGGCTATTGTGTCAACTTGGCCAGGTAATTGTGCCCAGTTGTTTGGTCAAGCAAGCTCTGGGCTAACTGTAATACAAGGGCATTCATGGACTTTAGTCACCATTGACTTTACTGCAGTGGTAAATCATAGCTAGCTGGTTACAATTAAATCAATCAGGGAGAGTGCCATCAGCAATGAGTGATGCTTAACCCAATCAGTTGAATGCTTTAAAAGAGGAAGTGATTCCAGTATTGAGAGAGAAATTCCCAGCTCGTCTTTGGACAGCCAACATCTCCCAGAATTTGTTAAGAACCTTCATTGGACTTTCATTGCCTGCCTATGGAACCTGGACTTGTGCATCTCCATGGCTACGTGAGAGATTCTTATATAATCGCATACTATTGACAGATATATCTTGTCAATTCTGTTTCCCTAGAGAACCCTGACTAATATAGGGGGGTTTGGAAAAAATATGCCAAATGTTTACTACAGACCATGGTTAGTGGTAATAGTCTGATGATATTATTTTATAATCTGTAACAAATGTTCCACAGTGGTGTGGTGTGTTGGTGAAGGGATGTTGTATAGGAATTTTACACATGTGCATGATTGTTTTGTAGGTTCACAACTTCTGTAATAAAATATAAAATACATTTTATATTTTTATATAATATATATATTTTATATATTTTATATAAATATGTAAAATATAAAAATATATTTTTTAAAAAGAATAAAGGTGTACTCCTAACTCACACCATAACAAAAATCAACTCAAATGGTATCAAAGACCTAAATATAAGAACCAGAACTATAAAATGCCTAGAAGAAAACATAGGAAAGACTCTACAGGATATTGTGTTAGACAATAGTTTCTTAGATTTTATACCCAAAGCAGGAGCAACAAAAGAAAAAAACAGATAAATGAGGCCTCATCTAAATTTTAAAATTTTATCAATACAGGACTTTATCATGAAAGTAAAAAAACAAGCTACACAATGAGAGAAAACATTTGGATACCATAGATACAGTTAAGGTTTAATATCCAGAATATATAAAGAAATCTTACTACTGAACAACAAAAAGATAAACAACCCAATTTAAAATGGACAAAATACTTGGAGAGACATTTCCCCAAAAAATATATACAATGCCCAAAAAGCACATGAAAAGTTATTCAACATCATTAGACATTAGGGAAATGCAAATCAAAACTGCAATGAGATAGTTTCATACCCACAAGAAGGGTTATGATTTTTAAAATGAAAAATTACAAGTGTGGCAAAATAAGAGCACTTATTAGAAGTTGGTGGGAATATAAAATGGCACAGCACTGTGGAAGATAGTTTGGCAGTCCTCACAAAGTTATATAATTACCATATGAATTATACAACGTATATAACTAAAAGTATTAAGAGCAGGGACTTGATCAGATATTTGCATACCAATGTTCATAGCAGCATTATTCATAATTGCCAAAAGATGGATGCAACCCCAGTGTCCATCTACCAATAAATGGATAAACAAAATGTGGTACAGACATACAATGGAATATTATTCAGCTATAAAAGGAATGAAGTTCTGATACATGGGACAGCATGGATGAACCTCAAAAGATATCTATTGAGTGAAATAGATAAGGACAAATACTGTATGATTTCACCTATATGAAATAATTAGAATAAGCAAACTCAGAGTCAGGGGCCAGGATGAGTATAGGAAATAGGGAGTTAATGCTTAAATTCTACAGTTTCTATTTGGATTGATGGAAAAGTTTTGGTACTGGATAGTGGTGATGGTAGCACAACATTGTGAACGTAAATAACAGCACTGATTTTTATATTTGAATGTGGTTAAAAGGAGGAAATTTTAGGAGATATGTTACTAGAATTAAAAAATTTCAAAATATAGGACTGTACAACACAGTGAACCGTAATGTAAACCATGGACTAGAGTTAATAGTACAATTATAATAATATTCTTTCAATGATCGTAATAAATATACAACACTAATGCAAGGTGTTAATAATTGGGGTGGTGGTAAATGGGAACTCTATACTTTTCTGCACAATTTTCTGTAAACCTCCAACTTTCCTAATTAAAAAAAAAGTACGTCCATGCCCTGCATTAGGCCTCTGCCACCCTTGTTGCATGGGTGGATCCTCATTATATTCAGTGACACCTACACCAGGTGCCACCCCGTACTCCACCCACACACAAGGCCAGCCTTGGTCATTCCCACCTAACAGCTTGTGAACAGATTCATCTGGAAATGAGGCAAGAGAGGACAGAAAGGAAGCAATACTACCATGACCTGAGATAGTTTAGACTCTAGTCATAGAACACATGGAATCGTGTTTTTTAAGGTTCTTATTATTTTATAGTCACCTTTTGCCAGGTTATTACTCAAGAAACTGTTACAAATGATCATCAGCTGGTGGTAATAATCTCTAAAAGGATAAAGTTTACTGAAGACAATCAAAAGAATATTATACAAGCTCTTAGTACTATTTCAAAAGAGATGTTTTTAAAATGCCCCAAATGTGCAAACATCAGTGGAGCAATTTTATGGTTCCTGTGTCATGCCTGTATTGATAGAACAATACTCATTTTTCTATACTATGTCATAGAAATATGCATATATTTACACTTACCACAATATTGGCTGTCTTTAAAAATTGGAAGAGAAAGCTAAGAAAGAAAAAATTCCATTTTGTCCATAGGCAAGTTAATGTGAATTCAATTTATCCATATTTTAAAGAAACCTATTTTTTCAGGATAATTTTGCCAAACAAGTCTAAAATATCTATAAAATTTCTTCAGCAATATATATAGTAAAGGAAAGGGGAATAAAAACAATAGACAGTACAGAGAATAAATTCTTCCAGGATAAACTGGAGTCTATGAGAATGGATAAATTGGAGTCTATGAGAATAATGCAATCAGTCCACATGGATATTTTAGGCAACTTGTTTTAGTTCAATATTTTGTTAACCACCTGTTTATGCCAGATACAGTATTAAGTAATGGGGCTACTGAGATGAGTAAGGCACAGTTTCTATTCTCTAGGATTTTAAATATTCTAGTTGAGAGAAGGAAGATGGGAGCAGATCTGACATTCACCAAGAACCTGGACAAATTGTCATATACAATCTTCACAATATCCTATGAATTAGATGTTATTTTCCCCATGTTTCAGATGAGGTAAATCAGGCTTTTGGAGGTTAAGAAAATCACCCAAGAACAAAAAATTAGTGAAAGGGAGAGATCGAATTTCAAACCCAATCCAATTCCAAAGTTCATACACTACTCTAACCTTACCACAATGCTTTAAGTGTACCAATCTGCATCACACAAGAGACAGGCATGCAAATAATTATACCCCACTGCTTAACATGTGATACTAAAAGTACCCACCAGGTAGAGGTGACAGAGAAGAAGGATCAACCAAGCTGGCTCCTTAGAGTAGGTTCAGAGAAAGCTGAAAAGACTGAGTAGTTCTGGAGCTGGATTTTGAGGTTAGATAGGAATTTTAAAGTGAGACAAGGGAGGAAAAAATAATGAAGGACAATGCAGAAAATTCGAAACACTTTCTTTTTTCCTTCAGTATCAGGATTTCGCCTCCCATAGAAATTATTCTTTCTTCTCCCAATCTGTATCCTTCCTCTCCTTGAAAAACTGGATCAAAGCTCAGCAGCACACAATGCTCTCTAATTGAGATGTCTTTTCCCATGCATTCCCCCTTTCAATCCACTCCTCTAGTCTGCAGCTCACCCACGAGAAGGCATTCCATGTGCACACACTTGCATTTTGCTTAAAAATGTTCTCAGATCAATGCCAAGTGAGAAAGCCATTTCAATGTTTCTTTTACATAAATATGGGCTTGTACATGTTTCTTTGAATGTGTTCTTTATTCTGTAATATGTTTATACATGGTGTATCTCATATACATGCTGCAGCATACCATTTTCTGTCTCTTTTGCATCCTCATATAGTGTCTCTAATAGTCTTTGGTACATGGGGATGCTCAAATATGTTACAAATTGATATTAATTTTTCTCGAAGAGCATTCATTATCATTAGGAGTCAATGTCTACCTGGTAGAAATATACTAACTCGTGAATGTTAATGCCTTAGGGGAAAGTTTTTTCTTTAGCTAGTATATTTTAGGAAAGTGCTCTTTTTATTTTAGAACTTTTATTCTGGTAGCATATACACAACCTTAAATGTTCCACTTTAGCCATTTTCCAATACACAATTCAAAATGTTATTTACTTTCACAATATTGTCTCTACTGCCCAAATACTAAATTGATATAGAGTTTCTGTTTGGGGTGATAGAAAAATTGGGGTAGCAGAAAATGCTTATTTTGATACATCTGGATATAATGACTGTGTCCAGACTCATTGTTTCTCTGGGAAAAAAATAAAGCCCCCACAACACACACGTCCAGTCTGTGACCGTGTTAATACAGATGCCCATGGCTACATTCGCTACCCAGAGCTGACAGATTCTTTTTACCCATGATATCTCAAGCATCAGATCACTAATTCATGTACAGAATAAGACAACTGCCAAATTATTAGACCACAGAGAGACGCTTCGCAGACACCTGTCATGTTGATGAAAGCAGCATAGTTCTCTGACCTTTGCCAGTTCAAGGTCGATAATGAGACAAGGCAGGCAGGCAGAGCAGCCGTGTGCTGACTCCATTAACGCTGGCTGTGTGTGCACGCAGGAGCTCTGCGTCTCCTGTCAATTAGTGTGGGTAAAACAGGACTGCTGATTACCAGAGACGTGGCATCACCAGCCGCAGCTCCCTCTACTTCTATACTCTGCTGCATTTTAATTGGCCCCCATCCCTTGACTCTCTCTTCCAAGCTTCGTTATTGCCATCATCAAGAAACTCAAGAAGGCTTTTTACATCTCACATCATTAATTGAAAGAAATGTTGACCATTCCAGTAATGGAGTTCGATGATGCTAGACTCTTTGTAAAGCCTTTGCAGGTTTCTTAGAATGATACAGCCCTGAATTGGTCAGAGGGCCACAAGATGAGATGGACAGTTTGTAGAATGGAAGTCACGGGGATGCAGCTAGGAAAGAGGCAAAATGAATAAGCAATAATGGTTGCAACATCATCGGCATGTCCATGTAGGAGTCTGTGTGTACTCCTACGAGTAAAAACAAAACAAAACAAAACAGGAAGCGAGCAATGTTTGCATTCACAAAGGAAGGAATAAAAATCTTCATAACAGAGTAAACACTTCACCCTAAGTACCAGGCGACTGATTTAAAATTCTTCTCTTATGGTAAAATAAGGAGAAAATGATTGAAGCCTTTGGGGGGGAAATCTTTCTATGCAGAGCTATTTAACAGAAAAGAGGTTAAAATATTAAAATCGGCAGGCTTTTCTTCTTACACACCTACACCAGGGTTCTCCGAGAGCGTGGTCCTCAACCTTGAGTGAGCATCAGAATCCCCTGGAGGGCCTGTTAAAACACAGGATGCTGGCCCCCCCTCCCCAGCACTTCCTGTTCAGTTGGTCTGTGGTGGTGCTCAAAAATTTGCATTTTTAATAAGCTTCCAGCAGATGCTGATGCGGCCTAGAGGCCGCTACCCAAATTCCGGGTATAGTTCCTAGGAAGACATCAATAACCCCTGCCTTTTAAAACAAAGAAAATGTTTACACAGGGTCACCTAGAAAAGCCATCAGTTAAAGCCTTTAGCATGAACCACTAACACGCATGAACAGCATCATTTCATTTAATCACACGAACTGAAATACTCGTTTTGTTTTAGTGAAACTCCTTAGTGTAAGAATATTTATGAAGAGTTCGTTGTAAAATAAAAAGGGCATGTTTTCACTTAAGACCTCATTCATGCCATCCTTTGCCCTAAGAAACTTGGCCTTTGCTTATGCAGAAGAAAGGATAACTGGCAATGAACTGAGGCACAGGGGCAATCACCTGAAAAGTATTCCAAGTAGCCTAGAGGGTAGGTGCAGCCACACTACAGAGTCTTTGACCACTCTAGCTCATGATTTACATAAATGGCTTTCAGAATCAAATATTGCACAGTGTCCCCACTATGACTGAACAACTTCCTAAACACATGTAAACTTCAGTTACTCATCTGTGAGACACAGAAATGCTCTTTAAAATGTAGGTTCCTTCTAGCTTTAAGATTTCAGGACATGGGTCCCTATTTTCTATTGTACCAAAATGGATAGTGCCGGGTGTGATGTTCAAATTAGAGCCACACTTTTTAAATTCTAAAATTCTGAGCTCAGTGCCTTTAGCATGCTTATCTGAATGAGCACGAGATTGAAAATACCTCTTCTCTTGCATCCACTCAGTGTTTTTGCACACAGACGTTCAGAACCTCATTTCGCATCCCAAAATGTCTACTAACCCCAATACTCCTAGGATGTGTAATGCATAAAAAGGGGGCATTTTGTACCGCAGAAAGATCAAGCCTCTGGAGAAATTATTCTTGCAGCAGAAATTGTCTGTCCATTGAAATTCTTGGAAAGAGCGCTGGGAGGTCATTACAATCAAATTCGATAGATAGATCATTTTGAGAGATACTTTCTCCATCTACTTTGTTTAGGC
Source organism: Dasypus novemcinctus (assembly GCF_030445035.2). Taxonomy (NCBI): domain Eukaryota; kingdom Metazoa; phylum Chordata; class Mammalia; order Cingulata; family Dasypodidae; genus Dasypus; species Dasypus novemcinctus. Next base: position 51,182,681 of record NC_080694.1, on the reverse strand, counting down.
CTGATATCACAATGGCCAAAGTTGCTGAGTATAGCCTGGTATTTTGAAACTAGTGAATCTTACATCTCCCCTGTACCTGCAAATTTGTTGAAAGGGCCCAATCAATTTCAAATTTCAGGCTGATTATATGAGAGAGCCAAACTCTGGCTCTAATAAGTCCTATCCAGTTTTAAGTAGACTCCTCTTCTTACCCCCTCGGTGGAGGCATGAAGCGTCTGCAGTAGATATCGTGAATCAGGAGTGGTAAAACAGGGCATGCAGGGAAATGGGTTAGGTCTAACACTATTCCTAGATATGTTTCTCAAAGGTAACAGGGATTGATTTGTCCAATCACATTTTTCTTCTTTGGACTCCCTAGCCCACAGGAAAAAAAAAGTTGTAGCAAAAGTTGAAACCCTCATTCAAATTTTCCATACTCATTTCAGGCATCCTTGGATATCACAGAGCTGTAGTTCCAAACTGCTTATGTACTGGCACATGGGAGACTAAGAACTTTGTGTAACAGGCAAAAATCATTGATGCACCAAAAAATGTTTAAGTCCACTAAGCTAGAGAGCTTAGTCCATGTCCTTGTGTGCTAAAACACAATTCAAGTTTTCAGAAACTGGAAGATCAACCATAAAACTCTCTTCTTCCCAACCCCTCGCATTTCAGCATTTGTCTGGGTCTCTCAAGCACTTCTATTTTTTCTGAGTATCCATGTAGCTCCCCATTTTGCCTCTCATTACTTCAGATAATAAAGTTACAACAGTCTTTCTCTCAGATACAGTTTTTCTCCTCAGATAAAAATTCACCAGCTCTACTTTGCCCCACGTCTGGGGTTTCCAGAGGGACACTGCACGGTGACAAAGACACACGCCAGTCAGCGAGGCAAGGAAGACAAAAACCTTTCTTTTTTGGCATTGTCAGAAAGACCACCAAAAAGAACTCAATCAAAGATACTTTCATTTACAGATGATAAACTGTGGCCCAAAAAACTGAGGTAACTTACCTGAGAGCGGAGGCAGGACCAGCCCCAAGTGGCAGGGCCAGCTCCGGATGATGCTGTAAAATCGCTTCTTATTGTGTCTCAGTTTCCCCCCTGCTGTGAAAAATACCACACAATGCTTTGGCTTCAACAGCAGGAATTCCCTGGTTCATGGCTCCAGAGGCTAAAAGGTTTGCTTCCTCCCTGGTCAGCAGTGTTAGGCTGGCAATCCTTAGATCCCTTCGCTTTCCCAGCACGCGGCAATGTCCACTCCTTTCTCTTCCGGGTTCCATTGACTTCCTGCTTCCGGCTTCTGGCTCCTCCCCCTGGCTTTCTCCTTTATAAGGCCTTAGGCTCCATTCTGATTTGGCGGTGTCCCGGTTTAACTAAAAATAACATCTTCAAAATGGTTCACACACCGGAATGGGATTAAGACTAAGGACATGGTTTTCTTTGGGGTACATAATTCAATGTACCACATTAAGCCTCCCTGCAACCATTCGGGAATCACGCTTTCAAAATGTAAAGTTAATCAGAGTTCAACTATGCCTGTGCTCCCCACAGATCACGAATTGACTGTATGTATTCCTATTACATAGTTGTATGTATTCCTATTACATAATTTTCAGGACTAAATACAGAGATAAATACTTGACATAAATTAGAAATAAGAGTGTAAAACACAAATGCTAGGAGTCTCACATTTAAAGTGGTCCTAAAAATTAGTCTACTAACACTTTTCAGGTCTTATACATCCAAACTCCACAGACCTGGTATTCATTTTCACCATACATTTTGGTAGTTTTTGATACACCCCTAAGCAATTTTATTGCTTCCATCACACTTTCGGGGTAAGGGTCTACACACAAACTGAGTTTTAAGACAACATACCCACCTACACATAAGTTATAATGGAAGTTGTTTTTTGTTTGTTTGCCATATAGTCTCTCATGCATCCTATTCCTTCCAGAAGGAGGGAATTATAGATGAAGGGGAAAAGAGAGGAAACATCTGTAGGTGTGTGCACAGGTGTGTGTGAATAAGTGTGTGTGTGTGTGTAGGATCAGATTGCCCTCTGGTGGAAGCAATGTATTCCTTCATTCCTTTAAGATACAACAAAGAAAAAAAGTAGCAAGAAAGGCAAATTAGAAAGAACAGAGGAAAGGGAAATTGGAAAAAAAGAAAAGGAAAAAAACTGGAAAAAAAAAAAAGGAATAAAGAAAAGGCAAAAACGAAAAGAAGGAACAGGACAAGAAAATACCGCACAAAGAAAATCGGGAAAATCAAGAATGATAGGTAGGTAAGAAAGAAAGAAATGCTGAAGGTTAGGAACCAAAACCAAAACCAAAAAATGGCTAGCTTCAGATTGCCATTTGATCAATACGTGAATTATTTATGGATAGATAAAGCAATTATAAATGTTAAACATATGGCATGTTAACTTTTCAATGTATCTGCCAACTACGTGCATTTAAACTATGTTTTAATAACATCTGTTAGACTTATAAGAATTGGGAAAACCTTTTTTGGAACTTGAGAAAAAGTTTAAAAAATGAAAAATTGCTTTTCCTTGTACTTTTTAAAGTTGCACATAAATCCCAGAAGAAAATACAAATCACAGACATATAGTGCTGGGCCCATTACCTATTTACCACAAAGAGGAAAAGTGTTTGGTTTTGTTTGTTTGCTTGAATGATTTGCGCACAGGTTTTCCAGCTGTTTTGGGAATCTTGACAGGGAAAACAACACAAGTTAAAACATTACAAAATCACAATGAATAGGCTTTTTAAAAAATCACTAGTAATCAGGAAGTGGATGTAGTTCAAGTGATTGAGCACCTGCTTCCATGTACAAGGTCCTCAGTTTGAACCCTGGTGTCTCCTAAAAAGAACAACAACAACAGAAGAAGAAGAAAAAAACCCACCAAAAAACAAACAAATGAAAAAAAACAACTCTCATTGCGGAGCAGATATAGCTCAGTGGTTGAGTACCTGCTTCCCATGTCCAAGTTCCTGGGTTCAATCCCCAGTACCACCTAAAAAACTTTTTTAAGTAAATAAATAAAAACAGTAGTAAGTGAAGACTTAGCAGTTGCCAGTGTTTCCCCCACATTTCACTGCGAAATTTTGGAACGTGCACCATTAAACTCATACCAGGGTGTAGTAATTCTGAGGAAGTTCAACTCACCATCCTCATGCCCCCAAACCTTCATTTTTTCAGAAATATCACCAGTGGTAGCCATCGAATCTCTGACCAGAAGTAGACATGAAACTTTGTCCAACCCTGCTCATGTGTTTCAAGGACCCAAAGAGCTAGAAACCAGCCCCTACTCATTTCTCATGAGCTGTCTGGATGCAGAGCTCAGACCCTTGATTGCAGTTAGACGACTTCCGGGCACTGATTACCAGGTCAGGGGAAGTCTTTACGAAGTCTTGGGGCGAGCCAACAAACTAAGAGTTAGGGAAGGAAATTCATAAACAGCCAGGTTTCCAGAGTGTGGCAGAAATCACAGACAAAGATGGAAGAAAAGCAAGAATCTGAGTTCCTTCATCATGGACAGAGCCCTCCTTCTCCGTAAGCATCCCTCACTGCCTCAAGGAAAGAGAAGGTCACCACGGCTTGCTCCTCCCCACACGTGCACGTGCCCCCTACCCAGTGAAGTCTCTTGGGATCATTCCTGGCTGAGCTCCTGCTCACAGAACAGAAGGGAAATTCAGAAGGCAGCCGAGGGCAAGTGGACCACACAGTCATGTAGAGCAAGTGATTTATCTGTAGCCTTCCCGCCTGAAACAACCACCGCCCTGCCTAGTTTGAGACAGGCTCATTAGGCACTAAGCTAAAGGTGCCTTTAATTAAAATGCATTTTGTTTCTTATGTGTTCAAATTTCTAGGAAGCCATGCCTTGTCACCTCTTGGTTGGCACAAGCTATGCAATGATATGAATCTCTCTTTATTCCTTTCTCTCCTTCTCTCTCTCAACGTATTCGCTACTATCATGTCTTTTCATACCGGAAAGTGAAGCCTAATTATCTCCACTAAGAACCATCTATTGCTGGAGCATGAGAAAATGAGCTTCCCACATTGCTAGCAGCGACCCCTGATCAGAAAAAGGTTTTTGCTCCTTGGGGAGCAAAACATAGTACGTGCAGGGGATCAAGCAATAGAAAAGGTAGCTCTGCAATGGTGGAGTAGAGATTTTAAATGTTAGAGGAAAAAAGTCGCCAATTTTTAGCATGATAAAGACTTAATATCCAGGGTTAAATACATTTACCGTATTAAAAGTGTTTTAACTTGGAAGGTTATGGTTGGGAAATTAAGGTGGGGTGGGGAGGCATTGCTGATTACTAATGTGTTTGATGACTAGAAGGTAAGTCACCAACTTTAGAGCCAAGACACCAACCAAAAAAGATCTCATGTTTTCTTTTGAGAAAATTCAAATGTAGCAAAGCCAAAAATGCAGAGCTTTTCATTTTCACTAAGCCAAATGTCTATATCAACCCATTATTGCAGATTGGATAATAGCAAATACATTAATTATTTTGAGATACAAAGATGGTACATTTAAACCTTATTTCTTCTTTTCAGCAATTATGAGTAATCCTGAACAGTAATGTCAACTGTTAACATTTAGTATTGTGATGGGGAGGGTACCTTGCTAAACATAACCCAAGTTGCTAATGCTAGAATGATCAGCTATACATCACATTATTTATAATATAAACTTTGTGCTTTCAGTAATCTGAGAAAATCAAAAATGATCTCTTAATTTTTGAAAATTACATCCCATTTAACATAACTCCAGAAAAATGAAGCTTAAATCAATCAAGTTAGTTAAAAGAACATTTCTGTAACTAGATTAACTCATGCAATTATCATTTGTAAGATTAATTTTATTTCAGGCTTATAATTATTTCCTTAGTAATTATTAGCTTAGGCTTACAGCTATTGACTCTAAAGTTCTTTATTCATTCAGAAAGCATTTATTGACTACTAGGTTCTAAGACTAAGTTATTTGCTTTTTAATCCATATGTTTAAGATGCTGCCATTAGAGAGGAAGAGACAGACAAGTATATGATATTGTTTGATAGATGCCTTGACAAAGAAAGCTGAATTTGTTATAGAAGCATAATAAAGGGCCACCTAGTCAAACCTGGAAGAATCAGGAAGGTTTCCCGGAGGAGGGGATAGCTGAGTATAGTTTTATTTTTTAATAATAATATGTATTCATTATTAACTATTAAATATCATTTAATAACAAAGTAATAATAACCATGTTATTCTCAATGTTTTACCTTTTTTTAAGATTTATTTACTTCATTTTTCTTTATTTATCTCCCCGCCCAAGGTGGTTTTCTTGTCTGTGTGCTCATTGCTCACCTTCTCCAGGAGGCACCAGAAACTGGACCAACCCCAGGACCTCCCACATGGGAGGAAAGTTCCCAACAGCCTGAGACATAGCCACTCCCCGCGGGCTGCAGCGTCTGCTGGCTGGTGGCATCTGCTCATTCTAGCAGGAGGCAGTTTCTAAGCTCATTGCAGCTGGAAGGTGGCATCTACTTGTCTTCATTTTAGGAGGCATCAGGACCTGAATCCGGGACCTCCCATGTGGTAGGCAGGTGCCTAAGGGTCTTGAGCCACATCCACTTCTCTACATTCATTTTTTTCATTTAATGTTCCCAGCAGCCCTATGATATATGTATTATTATTCTCCCATTTTACAAATAAGGAGGTGTGGGCAAAAAAGAGTTAATTCCTCCCAAGAAAACACAGAAAGGAAGTGGAAGCAACAGCATACAAATCTAGATCAGCCTGAATCCAGAGCCTAATCTTTCAACCACCTACTCACTATGCTAAACTCTGTCCAGTTCCACTGCCCATTTCAAGCACAGGGAGGACTGGGTTCAGAAGCAGAGGTCAGAGGAATCACCCAACATTCCGGGCCTGTAAGCAGTTCAGTATGGTTAAAGCATAGTGTATAAGATGGGTAATGGTTGCCCAAAGTTATTCTGATTTCATCCATAAGAACTGTAGATACTGTTGCTTATAACTTTGATTCAGGCATTTGTACTAGCCAGGAAAGACAAGGTTGTGCTGCAGTAACAATACGACCCCAATATCTGAGTGACTTAAAACAACAAATGTTTATTGCCTTCATGAATGCACAATATGGGAAGTCCTGCTCATCAGTGCCTTTGAGCAACCAAGAATTACGTGGGTCCCATCTTGGCTCTTGGCTCCCAGAATTGCTTTGGCAGAAGGAAAAGAGAGACTTGCAGGGTCAAGCACCAGCAATTAAATGCTTTGACCCAGAAGCGATGAATGTCACATTCACACACATTTCATTGTCCAGGACTGATTACAGGAGCACACCTAACTTCAAGAGGACAAAGTACAGTCTCCCTTGTAATTAGAAGTAGAGCAGTACTGGGTATTGATCATTGTGAGTAATACATAGCATAGTCATTTTTATAGTACTGAGAGCTAACGCATTGCAGTGAATAGGATTTAATTTGAAGTCAGACACAACGAGATTAGAATCCCAACCCCACAACTCTTTAGTTCATGTGATTCTGATTAAAGTATTTTACCCTCAAAATTGCAGTTTTTTTCTTAAATATAGGAACTACCCTTTCAGGGCTGTGTGAGGTTTAAATGAGATCATGTCTAAAAAGCATAGTGTCGATGCTGATGACAGAGTAAGGAGAGGAATAAATGGTAGTTTCATTTATAATTGATCAAGAATTTGCAACTTAGGAGTAATCAAAAGAAGACTTTACAAAAAGGATTGTGCTATCAGAAAACTCCTCTGACGTGGTTACCTGAGATTCTACATTGATGTGTTCAGTGAGGCAAGAGGAAATCAGAATCAATATGCCATAACGAAGGGATTCTCTACCTAGTTCCCCCGCCCCCAGCATTGGTTTTTTTATTGATGCACAAGAAAAAGTGACAAATTTAGTGGCTTAAAACAAATCCCATGTATAAGCTCAGAGGTCAGAAGTCCAGGCAGGGCTCAATCAGGTTCTCTGATCAGTTTCTCACAAGACTGAAATCAAGGCGTTGACCGGGCTGCGTTCTCATCTGGAGCTCTGGACCTTTCTTCTTTCACGCTTTCTGGCAGCATTCAGTCCCTCGGAATGATGGCCCTGAGATTCCACTTCCTTGCTGGCTGTCAGTCGGGGGCCGCCGCCCTCAGCTCCGACGGCCTTCCCACAGGTCTTTGTCACAGAGACTGCCATGGGCAGCTCACAGTATGGATGTTTGCTTTCTTCAGGTCAATTGGACTATACCTCTCTAATTCTTCCTCTGCGGCCAGCTGTAGAAAACTCTGTTTATAAAGGTCCACCTGATTAGCTCAACCCCACCCCAGATAATCTCCCTTTCGCAGTGCATCTAACCTAACACGTTCATGGGAGAGACATCTCGTCATGGTCACAGGTGCCACCCACACTCAACAGCAGGAGATTATCCAATGGTGAGGGCCACTGGCAATCACCTTAGAATTCTGCCCGCCCCATCCCTTCACAGTTACTGCATGCTCAGCACAACAGCACCTCTGGTTACAGTGAGTCATAGAAATACAGGCCAGGAGGCACCTCAGGTGTGCATGACTCAATCCTTAGTGCAAACTAGCTTAGGATTCACAAGTCTCCATTTCTCTCCTCATCTCTGCTATACTTCTTGCAAGTAGAGACTTAACTGCCCTTTTTTCTGGGCTGTCTTTTGAAGGATAATTGTATAAAGAGCCTTGGAAGATAGAGATGTCAATTCCCACCTTAGCCAAAAGCAGATTTGCTTACTGGTCTCTATAATAGAAGATAATACATCGAAAGGGCAGACATTCTTACTGCCCATTATAAAAGATTCAAATTCTTGATGTTCAGGATTCCTCTCGTCGCATGACTCACTGTGTATGAGACATCTAGCAGCAAACATCCACTTCACCCCCATGGGTCTTGGGAGTGAAAGAAAACTGATCAAAACGTAATCATGCTCTGGCTAAAATCATTGCTATGAGTAATAAACTGCCCTTCATCTCTGACCCAGGAGTCTCATGTCTTCTGCCAGCATCCACTATTCTGTGCCACGCTTACTTGTTAGCCGGAAAGCACAATACCTTAAACCTTTTATAGTTCTTGAAAATATTAAATGTTAAAATAAAAGAAAAGGACACCAGGAAAAGATCTGTTCTCAGTAGGAAAAAAAGCTGACTGCATGTATTCGTAAAGAATTATAGAGGCAGCAGACTTGCCCCAGCGGTTAGGGCATCCACCTAACCACATGGGAGGTCCGCAGTTCAAACCCTGGGCCTCCTTGACCCATGTGCTGATGCGTGCAAGGAGTGCCCTACCACGCAGGGGTGTCCCCCGCGTAGGGGAGCCCCACACGCAAGGAGTGTGCCCCGTAAGGAGAGCCGCCCAGCGCGAAAGAAAGTGCAGCCTACCCAGGAATGGTGCCACACACACAGAGAGCTGACACAACAAGATGACGCAACGAAAAGCAACACAGATTCCCATGCCGCAGAAAATAGACACAGAGAACAGACAACCAGGGTGGGGGAGAAAGGGGAGAGAAATAAATAAATTAATAAATAAATCTTAAAAAAAAAAAAAAGAACTATACACACATACTTTATTTTCTCTTGGGTTATAAACATTCTGGGAGGAGGCACTTAAAAATATTTAAATTGACAGCTTGAGTGATTTACATGGCTTGATTTCAGTTATTAAGGCAGAAATCAAAACGAAAGGTTTCACATGAATCCTACATTGATATTTCCAGTATATGCTCACTTTTCCCTCAGTTTTGAATACATTCTCCACTGATCACAACTGAGATTAGAGATGACATTATTTATATATATATAAAATAACTTTTAAAACCTTTTCTTTAACCTCTTTAGGGAATTGATTTGTAATTCAGTAATGTTGTGATTTTTTCCAATTTTTCACAAATAAAGAAAACTTGCCATTACAGATACTGCTTTTAAGAAACCATGCAACTTCATATACGGAAGAAACCATTCCCCTTTGACTAGAGTTTACAGATTACCTGAGACAGAAGAACATTATTTATCCCAAGAGTTTTTTCACAAATTAAATTAAATAAATTTTTGTAGAAATTTGACTCACCACCAAAACTTTTTTCCCACTTGCTATTTACTAGTTCTATTCTGCTACCTGATGTTTGAAAGAAAGGCACACATACACACACATGTGCACGGTTTCTTGAATAGAAAAGCAAATTAATTGGGAAACATGGATGTGTTTGGGGAAGTCACTAAAATAAAATCTCACATCCATGTTGATTTTGACATGCAGTCGATATTTCTTGCATACATTTATTTCTCATTGTCTAGCATTAGATTCATAGTTTAAATGATTCAAGAACTGCCCTCCCTCTGGTTTTAATGGAGTCAACTCCTGAGCCCAGGAAGATCACAATGAAATCCTCTGCACACCTTGTCCCAGATTCTTTAATTTCATACAATTTATCTCATCACTTTTGAAAGGTTTCGTTTCAGTTATGGATGTAGCATCGAATCCTTGAAAATGTTCATTTGGGGTGTGGGCTATAAACCAGTCAGAAAATCAATTAAAGTTTCTATTTCAACTGACTGCAATTAAAATGATAAACCTTTTTTCCATAGCAGGCATCTACCCACCCCTGGACTTTGCCTCATCACAAACTGAAAATTCACTAAGCTTGAGTCAAAATTAAATCAGACGTCATATGAAAATATTTCCACAATACCTGAACATTCATGGGTGGTAGTTTACAAATAATTCATTTTACAGGGAAAGAACAGACTGAGTCATTAATCTTAGATTAGAGCTTCATATGTTTTCTACTGTTACTCAATTTTTCTCTTAGAAATTAACTGACTCGGCTAGTCATCAGGCATAATCACAATGTCTTTTCTACAGTAGGGAGGCCAGGAGATAGAAATTATTCTTTACCCTTTTATTTATTTGGGAAATCAGAGTCATAATACAAAAAATCAGAAACCAGACTTAAAGGAGTAAGAAAATGGCAAGGAATATAAGTCATTCCAAAAGGCTTATATTTGAAAATTTGTTATATGAATTTAGGAAGCCAGTTTTAATTCAGCTATGTGAATGTAAAAATAGATATAGATATATAGAGTCACATATGCACAAACATATTTGTATTTATTATATAACTTGTTGAAACTTTGGAGAATATAGAAAAAGTGTAAATGAAATCTTTGAAATCATTCACTATCTTACCACTCATGATAATTCCCTTTAATGTTTTAGTGTAATTCCTTCTGATACATTAAGTATGCAAAGACTTTTATATGTATAAGAAACTGGAGCATTGCTTTTTCATATAGTTTTGTATCATTTCCCCATTGTATAAATATTCTTGAAAGGTATGACTTCCTCATGGCTGCCTAGTAAGCCACTGCATAGATGTTTCTCAATTCATGTAGTAATTCACCTATTATTAGATAGTTATCTTTTTATAGATGGTTGATAATCTAAATAATTCTATGCTGAATGGAAATAAGGATGCAAGTGAAGAAAATATCCAAAAAAGAAAAAATATGACTCCATTTATTCAAGTATCTATTATATTATATAGTTTATATTTGTACCTATATAAAGAAATTAGAAAAGCAAGTTATAACTACTCCATCTATTAAAATTTAGAAATGTCCATGATATATTGACAGGAGAAAGAAACATACTGCAGAGCAATGCGTGCCCTAAAACACCATTTAGCAATTAAAATCAATCAATCAAAATTACTTTATTTATTTAATATGCTACACATATGTTCATTTAAACAAGAGAAAGGTATGGAAAGATACATACCAGTTTGCTAAAAATGGTCTCCACAGAGGAATGGGAAGTCTAGGCAGAAGGCAGACAGGAAGAAAATGATTAACTTTGGTTTATAATGACTTTTTTGTATTGTACTATCTTACATATTACAAGGTTACATTATTATAAACTGAGAATATACAACACAGGCATTTTTTAAACTTTTAGAAAGAAAATGAAAAATATTTTGCATACATTTTCTATTCTTTTCATAAATTCCTAGAGAGAATTTGAGTTAAAAAAAAAAAAAAACTAAACTCTGTAATTTTAAGGATATCTATCAATCTATACCTGAATTGTGTGTTGTAATATGTGGTCCTATCACCAGCATACAAATACAACTTTGTCCCTACAACTTTGTCAACACTGGGCCTTAACTTTTTCAGATTATACAAAGAAAGGGTAAATACTTATATTTTGTACACTCTTCTTTTCTTTGATGACTTGAAAATGAATTTTTCAGGAAAAACCAGTAAGATGGTGGTGGAGTAAGGAGCTCCTAGAGTCCGCTCCTGCTACAGGGCAGTTAGCAAACACCCAGAGTTATCTGGAGCTAGTGGAAGCCCTTGTTTGGGGGCCCTAGGAGACCAGAAGATCATGATTCAAAATCCTTAAAGGAATGGAAGGAGGAGACTGCCCATCTGCAGAGAAGACTCGTAAGTACAGCGCTCCACACTGCGGAGGCCAGTGCCCCTCCTCCACTGGAGGCACAAGCCATCTCGGGAGCTGTTCTGCAGCAGAAATTAAAAGCCACACTTCCCAAAAATGGGGGAGGAAGAATCATTTGGGCACCAACTTCTGCTACTGATGAGTAAATTTGGTGGGTTAAAGTATAATCCTGAGAACAGCTAAAGTTGGAGCCTGTTCCAGTCAGAAAGAAGCCAATAGCCACCACCTGAACTCCACGCCCGGCATGAGGAGAAGCAGGACAAACTGAAAATCACAGTGCTGGTAGGGACTGGCTTTTTTCCATCCAGATCAGATTGCAGCTCTAGCCTAAGCCCCAGCCCCACCTCCAGCAGGGAGGAAGCTGGGGGAGCCTGTGCCAGCCTCTGCAGAAAATTACCAGCCAAGCCACAGAGGCCGATGATTATGCTACTTTGGCTATGCAAGCTGCCCCAAGAGCTATTCTGTGGCTGGAATTTGAAGCTCCATTTCCCAAAAACAGGGGATGAAGAGACGGTTGACCACTAATTTCAGCTACTGATTAGTAAAGTTAGCTGGCTAAAGTATAACCCTAATAACAGATAAAGTATGAACCTGTCCAAGTCAGGAAGAGGCTGGTGGCTGCCATTTTGACTCTGCCCCTGGCATGAGGGGAAGCCCACTTGACTAAAAATCACAGTGATGTAGGAACCAGTTTCTTCCACTCAGATCTGCCTGTAGCACTAACCTAGGCTTCAGCCCCACCTCTGGGAGGGATGAGGGTGGCAGGCCCTATGCCAACCTATCCAGCCAGGTAACTGCAGGTACATTTGGTTGGCACAGACTCAATAAGTGGAAGTCTTTGGGGGCAATTGCAGCCATTTTGGACCCACACTGCATAGCTTGCTCCCACACCTACAGCTCCATCCTTGCCCTAGGCAGGGGAGAAAGGAGCCAGAAGCTTCATCAGTCTCTCTGGGCAATGACAGTCTAGGCCTGCACAACTTGAATTATTCCACACAGCTGTAACCCTGTCCCTACCCCTGGCAAAGGAAAAAGTTGGGAGAAGCTCCATCGGTCTCTGGGGCAATGAGGGCAGCTTGAGCCTCCACAGCTTATAGCACCAACTACATTCTTGGGTGTTACTGCACAACCAGCAAGGGGAAAGGGCAAGAAGCCCTAAATTGGAGAGAAAAATTGCACCCAGAATAAACACTCTAGTAAGCCAGATGCCAAGATACAAACAAAAAATTATAATCCACACCAAGAAGCAGGAAGCTATGGCCCAGTTAAAGGAATGAGATAAGCCTCCGTATGACATAAAGGAGCTGAGACAACTAATCATAGATGTTCAAAGAAATCTCCTTAATAAATTTGATGAGATGGTTAAAGAGATTAAGGATATTAAGAACACATTGGATGAGAATAAAGAAGAATTTGAAAGTTTACATAGAAAAATAGCAGATCTTATGGGACTGAAAGCTGCAATAAATGAAATTTTAAAAACAATGGAATCATATAATAGCAGATTTGAGGAGGCAGAAGAAAGGATTGGTGAGCTTCAAGAAATGGTCTCTGAAAGTGAACATACAAAAGGACAGATGAAGAGAAGAATGGGAAAAATTGAACAAGGGCTCGTGGAACTATATGACAGCAAAAGGCATGCAAACTTATGTGTCATGGGTGTTTCAGAAGGAGAAGAGAAGGGTAAAGGGGCAGAAGGAGTATTCGAAGAAATAACGGTAGAAAATTTCCCAACCCTATTGAAGGACACATATATCCATGTCCAAGAGGCACAACATACTCCCACATGAAAAATTCTAAATAGACCAACTCCAAAACAGATACTAATCAGAATGTCAAATGCCTGAGACCAAGAGAGAATTCTGAGAACAGCAAGAGAAAAGCAATGCATAACATATAAGGGATACCCAATATTAAGTGCTGATTTCTCACCAGAAACCATGGAGGCAAGAAGACAGTGGTCTGATATATTTAAGATACTACAAGAGAAAAACTTCTAGCCAAGATTCTTATATCCAGCAAGATTGTCTTTCAAAAATGAGGGCAAGTTTAGAATATTCACAGATAAACAAAAACTGAGAGAATTTCTAACCAAGGGACCAGATTTTCAGGAAAAACTAAATGGTGTACTAGACCCTGAAAAGAAATGACAGGAGAGAGAGGACTGGAAGATAGCCTAGAAATGAAGATTATATCAATAAAAGTAACTAGAAGTGTCAAAAGATTGACGAAAACAAAATATGACAGATAAAACTCAAATAGTCAGGAAGAAACTTACCCAACAATGTAAGGCACTTGTATTCAGAAAACTGCAACTCAATGTTAAAAGAAATCTAAAAAGTCCTAAATAACTGGAAGACTATTCCATGCTCACACATTGGAAGACTAAATATCATTAAGATGTTAATTCTACTCAAATTGATACACAGATTCAAGGCAATCGCAATAAAAAAATCTACCAGCATTTTTTTAAGTGAAAATGTGATTATCAAATTTATTTGGAAGGGTAAGGGGTCCTGAATAGCCAGAAACATCTTTAAAAAGAAAAGCGAGATCTCATCTCCAGACATTAAGTCATATTACCTAACTATAGTGGTAAAAACAGCATGGTACTGGCATAAAGACCAACACAACGACCAATGGAAACAAATGGACCCTCACAGGTATGGTCAAGTGATTCTTTACTAGCCTGTCAAATCCACATAGCTCAGGCAGAACAGTCCATTCAACAAATGAACTAGATATCCATAACCAAAAGAAGGAAAGAGGACCCCTATCTCACACTGTATCCAAAAATTAACTCAAAATAGATCAAAACCCTAAAAATAAATGCAAGAACCACAAAGCTTCTAGAAGAAATTGTAGGAAAATATGTTCAAGACCTGGTCATAGGTGGTGGATTCTTAAAGGAGATAAGAGGAGGAATGAGATGAACTACTGATGTTTAATGTATGTAGAAGTTTTAATTAGCTTTGCTGAAAAATGTGGAAATATATAGAGTGAATGGTAACACATAGCGAGTAACAGCTAGTTAATAAATGGGGATGTGGCTGAAAATGATAGTCTAAGAATGTTAATGTCAATTGACAGAATGCTAGAGAATAATCTCAGAACTAAATAGCACAGTAAACCAAGGGGTGGATGAGAACTGTGGGTGATGGTACAGATGTAAGTGTGTCCTTTGTGAGCTAGAGCAAATGTACATCACTATTGCAGAGTGGTGGGAATGTGGAAAACATGGGAAAAATAATAACTGGAGTGACCTATGGACTGTGATTAGCACTAATAATATAATATTCTTGCATCTATGCCAAAGATGTACTGTGTAGATAAGGGGCATTATGGAAAATGTGTGCCAAATGTACACCATGGACATGATAACAACCAGATGGTATTATCATTTATAACAAATGCTCCCCCACAGTGTGGTGTGTTGATAGAGGGGTTTTTGGGGAATTCTGCATATTTGTATGATTGTTTTATAAGTTTACAACTTCTGTCATAATAAATATATTTTAAAAATAATAATAGGGTGGGTTGGGGGAAAAACACACCAAATGTAAGATAAGGACTATAATTCATACTAAGATTTTGACAATATTCTTTCATAATTTGTAACGAATGTCTCATGACAATGCAAGGTGTTGATGGAGTGTTGATGTATGACACCCCTGTATGATGTTATGCGTGTTTGCTCTGTATGTTCACAACTTTTACTATACACTTATTATGTACACTCATAACAAATGATATAACGATGATAATAATAATAATAGGGTGGGCTGGAGGGAAAATACTTTGATTAGTAGTAATATTTTGACCATGCTCTTTAATCATTAGTTAAAACTGTTTAACATCAATGTAAGGTATTGGTGGTAGGGTGAGGAACAAGAGTCCTGTAAGATGTTATATATATTGGTTTTGTATATGTTCACAACTATTACTATACACTTCTTGTTTATGTATGTTTATGTATGAGTGATACACTTCAATAAATTTTTTAAAAATTTTTTAAAAATGAATTTTTTGACCACTTGCTGTGCTTGTGGGGGGTGAAATGTCCACTCTCTAAAAAGATGTTCTTATTGATTTGTGGGTGCTTTTTGTATGTTAATGATATATAAAAATACATAATAAGGTATATATATAAACTCATAAATAATATTAACCATTTGTCATAAGTTCCAAAATTCATTTCCCTTTTTGTCATTTTCCTATTAATATGCATGCTTTTGAGGTTTTTTGATTTTTTTTGTTTAAAGATTTATTTCTCTCTCCCCCAGCCCCTCCGTTGTCTGTTCTCTGTGTCCATTTGCTGTGAATTCTTCTGTGTCTGCTTGTATTCTCATTAGGTGGCTCCGGGAACAGATCCTGGAACCTTCTGGAATGGGAGAGGTCACTCATTCTCTTGCATCACCTCAGCTCCCTGCTCTGCTGCATCTATTATTATCTCTCTGTGTCTCTTTTTGTTGCGTCATCTTGCTGTGCCAGGTCTCCACATGGGCCAGCACTCCTGCACAGGATAGCACTCCTGCATGGGCCAGTACTATGCACAGCCAGCACTCCTTGTGGCCACACAGGCCAGCTTGCCTTCACCAGGAGGCCCTGGGCATCGAATCCTGGACCTCCTATATGGTAGCTGGGAGTCCCAGTTGCTTGAGCTACATCTGTTTCCCTAATATGCATGTTTTGATACACAAAATGTATAAGACATTTCTAATAATGAATGCTTGGTTTTCCTGTTCACTGCAGACAATCATTCCTGAAGTTAACTTTCAATGCTTGGTATTGGTAGCTGCAAAACTTACTTTAAAAAATACTTTTCTTTTGAAGTTCAGGAAAGGAATCACAAAATTCATTAAATTTTCAATAAATCTGATGCTTATTTTAATATAATGTCAGCAGTGTTTTAAATATTGTATCTTTATATCAAATTTTAATATCTGATAGAGTAAGTCCATCCTTAGTACTCCTTTTTCCAGAGATTTCTTAAAAATTCTTGTCAACTTATTATTCAAAATGAAATTTATAAGCATTTTCTCTTAAAAAAATTCATGCTGGAATCTTTATGGGAATGGTATTCACATTGTAAATGAATTTGGAGAAGTTTTTTTTTTTCATTTAAAAATTTAATTGGAGTAGATCATACATTCATAAATATGCATAAACAATAAGTATATAGTAAAAGTTATGAACTTACAAAACAAACATGCATATTATTAGACAGGGCTCCCATACATCACCCCACCACCAAAATCTTATATTGTTGTGAAACATTTGTTACAAACTATGAAAAAGCATCATCAAAATATTACTACTAACTATAGCCCATATGTTACATTTGGTGCATTTTCCCCCAACCCGCCTGATATTAACACTGTATTAGTATTATACATTTGTTATAGTTCAGGAGAGAACATTCTCGTATTTGTACTATTAACCACAATCCAACTTCCATACCAGATTCCCTGTGTTATACAGTCCCATGTTTTGTACAGTCCAAAGTGTCTATTCAAAGGCTCTCATTTTCATCCCAGTGTTGTTATGTCATCACCTCAGTCAATTTTAGAATGTTTCCGTCACTTCAAAAGGAAAAATTCCATACTCCCTTATGTCCCCTTATTGTTTTGTTTTGTTTTTAAAGATTTATTTATCTATTTATTTCTGTCCCCCACCCCGCCCCCCACCTCCCTCTCTGGTTGTCTGTTCTCTGTGTCTATTTGCTGTGTCATCTTATTTGTCCACTTCTGTTGTTGTCAGTGGCATGGGAATCTGTGTTTCTTTTTGCTGCATCATCTTGTTGTGTCAGGTCTCCGTGTGGGTGGCACCATTCCTGGACAGGCTGCACTTTCTTTCGTGCAGGGCAGCTCTCCTTATGGGGTGCACTCCTTGCGTGTGGGGCTCCCCTACATGGGGGACACCCCTGCGTGGCACAGCATTCCTTGAGTGCATCAGCACTGGGCATGGGCCAGGTCCACACGGGGCAAGGAGGCCCAGGGTTTGAACCGCAGACCTCCCATGTGGTAGACGGATGCCCTAACCACTGGGCCAAGTCCGCTTCCCACATATCCCCTTATTGTTGTCCCTTAGAGTTGATATAATATCGTCTTTGCTAATGATGCAAAATTACTGTTAACTGTCTTCCAGAAATTATATAAGTTGTAATTTTCCTGTGTATTGCCATATTCTTAACTCTTAGTAAAAGACTATCCTGATATTTATACTATTAACTACAGTCTTCACCCACCACTGAAATTCATGTTATGCACTCATTTCCTTCAAAATTGATTTATGTTCACAGACGATCCCTTCCATGCAAAATCACATTTATACATCTGCAGTGTTAGTTATATTCATGGCAATGTGTTACCATCAACTCTATTTATTTTCACACTTCTATAATAAACCTTATTAAAAATTCTACATATGTGGCAAGGAGTTAAAAAGAGTTAATTCTACATGGGACTGAAGCTTAATGTACGTAGAATTAACTTCTTTTTAAATCCTCACCACGGTATTCTTCTCCATCTTTAAAAATTTTCTGTTAGGTGCTTTCGTAAGTTTTTGTTTTAAATACATTTTTATTAATTAATTTCTACCTGTGCTGTATATATTTGTCATTCCTGGGAATATGATTTTTATTAGATTTTCTAGTTATTTATTGATGGTTTATAGAAAGGTTACAAATTTCTGAGTGTTTTTTAAAATTTCCTCATCTAACTAAGCTCTCTTATAATTTGATTAGCTTTTTGTTCCTTTGGAATTCTTAGATCTGCCACCTGTCAGCATGAAAATTCTGTATGCACATTTACAATTGGTATTTTGATTATTATGGTTTTCTACCACAGTGTGTGAATGAGAGCTTCCAGAATAACATAAAATATAAAAATATAATGATCATAATTGCAGGCATCCTGTCTTAGTCATTGAGCACCCTGAGAGTATATCATTAAGTACCATATTGGCTTCTAGTTTAAAATAGATACCTTTTTAAATGTCAAAGTATCTAGTTTGCTAGAAATTTTTTAATGAGGACTATATGATCACTCTTACAGATACCTTTCCAGAGATGCTCATTAGTTTTTTGTTTCCCTCTTTTGAGGAATCAATTTGATATATTAACAGTTTTAAAAGACTAAATAATTTTTGTACCCTTTGAATACAACTTAACTGTTACCAATTTTAGTGGATAAAAGTAGAAATATGCCTAATTGATATTTATTTGTGTTTGCATGATACATCTTTTCCCATTTTTCTATTAACGCACTTTTGGTAATTTGATTTTAAGTATCTTTTATAAATGGGGCTTTTTAAAAATCTAACTGAACATCTGTATATAACAAGTAAACAGTTATTGCCATTACCAGAACAGCTAATATTATTAGTAACATCATGGTTTATTCTTTATTGTATTTTTAAATTTTCTGTTAGTTTTCCTTTCATATCAGCAGTCTTTTTACATTATTTCTTTATTTTCTTTCTTCTTTTATTCCCCTGGAAATCATTATATCTTAATTTTTAGTGGTTACTTTGGGATGTTAAAATCATATATAAATCTCTCTTCTTGAGTTATCGAGAAGGAAATTATTTATTGGTATTCTACAAGGTGATATAAGAAATCCATGATAAGTTTTCTCTTTAGCCATATAGTTGATTTTGTTGAACAGACAGATGAATAGAAGTTATAAAATTGTGCAGTGCACACTGAATTGATTTTGTTAACAATGAATTATTTGTTTCTATTAAGTATCTTCACATTCAATAATCTTTTTTTTTTTTAAAAGATTTATTTATTTATTTAATTCCCCCACCTCCCCTGGTTGTCTGTTCTTGGTGTCTATTTGCTGTGTAGTTGTTTCTTTGTCTGCTTCTGTTGTCGTCAGCAGCACGGGAAGTGTGGGCGGTGCCATTCCTGGGCAGGCTGCACTTTCTTTTCACGCTGGGCGGCTTTCCTCACGGGCGCACTCCTTGCGCGTGGGGCTCCCCCACGCGGGGGACACCCCTGCGTGGCAGGGCACTCCTTGCGCGCATCAGCACTGCGCATGGGCCAGCTCCACACGGGTCAAGGAGGCCCGGGGTTTGAACCGCGGACCTCCCATGTGGTAGACGGACGCCCTAACCACTGGGCCAAAGTCCGTTTCCCTCAATAATCATTTTTGACACTTGGTTCTAATTACTTTACTAATAACATTGTTCTAATTATTCTAATTATTTCACTCATATTTAGACATGTATTATGAACCTTCATCTGTATTCTTGTTCCTAGCCTACGGATCAGGGGTAGCCCTGTTCACCCAGCTCACATGAAAACCTTGAGGATTCTTTTTCCTTTACATGTAAAAGCTATTATGTGGATGAGGTCTTGGCTTCTTTTAATAAATCTCACCCATCAATGAGTCTTTGAATTGACAGATACAACTTTCTTCAGTCCTGCTACACCATCCTTTACATATTCTTTTAGGGATTCATGTTATACCCACGTTGAAACGTTTTGACTTCATATTTGCTAAACTCATTTTCATACATTTACCCTATTCTTCTGAATATTGTGATTATCTCAATCTTTTCATTTTATCTCTAATCAATTGTCTCCAATGTATAGTTTATTTTCCACTTAATTTTAAACCATTATATTCTAATTCCATATTTTTCCTTCTTTATATCTGCATTCTCAATGAAAGTAGATATAATATCTATTGAAAATATAAAATGTTTTCAAACCTCCAGTTTCTTGTGATAAATCTATTTCAGCAAGAGGCATTTCCTGTGATTTTATTTAATGGCAGCTCCCTTATTTTTGCCATCTTTCTTCCTTTTGTAGAAGTTTTCAAAACAAGCCTGGCTATGTTCTGGGCAGAAGCATGCGGCAGATGCTTTCTGATGGCCGTGTGATCCATGTTCTGAGTAAGTTCCACCCAGCTGGTTTTTGTGACCTTACATTGCCAGTCGCTATCTTCTCACCACCATGCTGCAGAACAACGGCGGGCCTTCTTAAAGTGTCCTCTCATCCACTGGGTTCTCAGAAGCCCAACAGTTTCACAGGAAACATGATAATTCTCAACATTCCTGGAATGTACATGGCACTCTTCCTAATTTATACATTGAGATAAAAATCTTTATATTTTTTGGTCAGTTCCATTGCAAATTGGATAAGATAGGAATTACATTCCTATTATTATCTTATCAAAATAGTAGCATTTATTTTTGTATCTATAGATCATTTTATTTATTTTAAAAGCAATTTTATTGAGATTTATTCATATACCATGCAATTCAATGTTTACATTCAGGGGTTTTTGGTATAATCAGAGATTTGTGCATTCATCACTGCAATCAATATTAGAGCAATTTTTCATTACTCCAAAAAGAAAAAGCCCTCACTCCTTAGCAGTCACCTTTCAGTCCCTCTTCCTTCCCCTGCCATACATGTCTACTAATCTAATTCCATTCATAGAACATTATGTATATTTACAATTTACATAAGTAGAATCAAACAATATGCAATATTTTGTGTCTGGTTTCAGTTACTTAGGATAATTCTTTCTTTTTTTACAAATATATGATGTAAAAACATTCATATATTACTATTCACTTCAGCCCATAGTTTGCAGTAGGTGCATTTTATCTCAAATGCCATGCTATCATTAACTTTTTGTAATAATAACATACATTTATTCTGATTCATGGAAGAACATTCTTATAATTGTACTATTAGCCACACTCATCCACAAAGGGTTTCACTATGCTATAAAATCCCATATTACATCCTTTAGCTTTTCTTCTAGGGACAAACACAATCCTAAACTTTCCCTTTCAACCACAAACATACCCCCATATTGTTGCTGTTACTTACATTCAGTCTAAAATGCTATCATCACCTCAATCCAATTCCAAATATTTACAATCAACCTAATGGCAAATTATGTGCAGATTAAGCTTCTGTTCCCCATTCTCTATCCTCATTCTATCTTCTGGTGATCAATCTTCTAGTTTTTAACTCCATGACATTGCTCATTATGTTTGGTTCATATTAGTGAGTTCATATGATATTTGTCCTTTTTGTGCCTGGCTTCTTTCAGTAACATAATATCTTCAAGGTTCTCCCATGTTGTTACATGCTTTGCAACTTCATTTCTTCTTACAGTCTAATAATATTCCATCATCTGCACATAACACATTTTGTTTATCCATTCATCTGTTGACGGACACCTGGGCTGTTTCCATCTTTTGTCTATTGTGAATAATACCACTATGAACATTAGTGTGCAGATGTCTGTTCATGTCCCTGCTTTCAGTTCTTCTGAGTATATATCTAGGATTGGGATTGCTGGGTTGTATGGCAGTTCTAGATTTAACTTCCTAAGGAATCACCAAACAATCTTCCACAGAGGCTGCACAATTCTACATTGCCACCAACAGTGAAGAAGCACCTATTTCTCCCACATCTTTTCTAAAACTTAGTTTTCTACTTTTTAATAGTGATCATTGTGTGAAATGATAGTTCATTGTAGTTTCGATTTGCATTCCCCTAATAACTAGTGAGGTTGAATAGCTTTTCATGTGTTTTTGGCCATTTGTATTTCCCCTTTGGAAAAATGTCTGTTCAAGACTATTGCCCATTTTTTTAAATTGAATTGTTTGTTTTATTGTCATTGAGTTGTACGATATTTTTTTACATCATGGATATTAAACCCTTATCAGATATGTGGTTTCCAAATATTTTCTCCCATTCAGTAGGCTGACTTTTCACCTTCATGACAAAGTCCTTTAAAGTTCAAAAACATTTAAATTTAAGAAGGTCCTATTTATCTATTTTTTCTTTTGTTTCTCATGCATTGGGTGTAAGATCTAAGAAACCACAACCTACTGCAAGATCTTGAACATACTTTCCTACATTTTCTTCTAGGAGTTTTATATTTAGATCTTTGACTCCTTTTGACTTAATTTTTGTGTAAGGTGTAAAATAGCGGTCCTCTTTCATTCTTTTGGATATGGATATCCAGTTCTCCTAACGCCATTTGTGGAATAGACTATTCCATCTCAGTCGAGTGTGCTCAGTATCCTTGTCAAAACTCAATTGACTGTAGAGGTGAAATCTAACTTATATTCCATTTATCTATATGTCCACCTTTATGCCAATACCATGACCACTGTAGCTTTGCAACATGCTTTGAGTTCAGGAAGTGTGAGTCTATCAACTTCATTCTTTTTCAAGATGATTTTGACTATTTGAAGCCCCTTTCCCTTTCAAATAAATTCGGTAATTGACTTTTCCAATTCTGCAATGTAGGCTGTTGGCATTTTTAATAGGATTGCATGGACTGTACATCAATTTGGGTAGAAGTGACATCTTAATGATATTTAGTCTTCCAGTCCTTAAATGCAGAATGTTCTTCCAGTTGTTTATGTCTTCCTTAAGTACTATTAGCAATGTATTGTACTTTTCAGAGTACAGACTCTTTACATCCTTTGTTAAATTTATTCCTAGACATTTGATTCTTTTACTAGCTATTGTAAATGGAATTTGTTTCCTGGTTTCCCCCTCAGTTTATTCATTTCTAATATTTGGAAACACTACTGATTTTTGTGCACTGATCTTGTATCCTGCCATTTTGTGAACATGTTTATTAAGTCTAGTTTATTGTAGATTTTTTGGGACTTTCTATATATAGGATCATGCTGTCTACAAATAGTGGAAATTTTATGTCTTCCTTTCAATTTGGATGTTTTTATATCTTTTCCTTGCCTAATTGCTCTAGCTAGAACTTCTAGTACAATGTTGAATAACAGTGATGACAGTGAGCATCTTTGTCATGTTCCAAATCTTAAAGGGAACACCTTCAGCTTTTGACCATTGAGTATGATATTGGCTGAGGATTTTTGTGTCATGTTGAGGAAGTTTCTTTCTATTCTTATCTTTTGAAGTGTTTTTATCAAACAAAGATGCTGGATTTTTTCAAAATGCATTTTCTGTGTCAATAGAGATGATCATGTGACTTTTCTCCTTCTATTTATTAATGTGGTGTATTACATTAACTGATTTCCTTATGTTGAACTATCCTTACATATCTGGGATAAAACCCACTTGATTAAGGTGTGTAATTCTTTTAATGTGCTGTTGGATTCAATTTGCAAGTATTTTGTTGAGGGTTTTTGCATCTTATATTCATTAGAAAGATTGGCCTGTAATTTTTTTTCCTTGTTCTATTTTTATCTGGCTTTGGTTTTATTTAGTTCTCTTGTTGATCTTTATTCTATTTTGTAGGATGTGTGGAGAGATTAAAATTTAGGGGCAGCCATTTTACTTGGGACACCTGGAAGTTATCATTTTTATAAATCTGAAAATGTTATTCCTTCAGTCTAAAATTATGATATTTAATTGATTTTCGTATCTTTCAGGTTTCCTGTTTCTCCCATCTTTTTCATTTCCCTGTTTACTATATGTCATCTCCAACCTTAAAGCTATCATAGACTCAAAGAAAGCATGATTTATCTGATCCAGGTTAAAACTACTGCAGGAATCCTTCCTATGACTTATCAAAAACAATGTGAGAATAGCTCTTCAAGCTCCAGTCCTTCATTTTCAATTTTTCAAGAAAACATAGTGGATATTTATAAAGTTATACTCTTTTTTGTTTGTTTGTTTTGAAAGGTCTTTTAATAATGAATGAATAATCAAGCTCCTGGGAATTTCTGCCCATTATTCTGTATATCAACCTGTAGGATGCCCTGTTATATATGTACATTCCCAGGACCAGATGATGGCAAAGAATAAATATAAATTCTATTCCTGTAGCATCAAGATTACTTGAAGTTATGAAGGGGAGAAAGAAAAACCAATTATATTATATCAACACAAACATATTATGGAGTAGAATGCAACATTTGGATAACATTTCTAAATGAAAAATGAGTTCTCAAAAAAATTTGACAAGTATCATTAAACATAAGAAGCACTTCTTGTCTAGAGTAATAAACACTTCTTTCTCTTCTATATAAAGATTGTATATATATTCTCCAGTGTTTTAATTTCCCTTATAAATTTTCTGTTCTTCATAATCTGCATTCTTATTTTCCCCTATTGGTCTCCATATAACATAGTTTTCACAATTTTAACTATCCCAGTCTTAGCTTCCCCTGTTTATATTATTTTGCAATAAAATAAAAGTCCTAGAGCAGTTACAAGACTCTTGATGTTACCGGATATTCTTATATGATCTAAACTTTATGTATGCTTTTAGGTGTGCAATCTATCATTTAATCAGGATTGTGTTTTAACTCTTGAATCCCATGCTTGGTTCACACTGCATTTGATTAAAGCTAAAATATCCAGTTATTTATCATATGCATTGGTCTGTGTGTCAAGTGTGTGAATATAAAAGTATATCCACATATTTCTCCAAACAGATACATGCATACCTACAAATATTTATATAATTTATTTCTTAAATATAAAGTTTGGTATCTATCAACATAAAAGTTTATCTTGACAATTTCAATTCCTTTTCCTAACTATTGATATAATTTTGAATCTGAGCCCAAAACTAAGGATACAGATGAGGGAAGAGATGGGGGTGGTTAGAGACAAGGCATTTGCATTTCTTAAGTATCAGCCTTATTACTACTCAAAATAATTTCAAATAAACTAGTTTGCTTAAAGCAGGTGGATTTCCCATGGGTGAAGAAAGCTGGTAAATAGGACATACACAGTGGCACTCAGTTAGAGGGTGCTTATCAGTTAGACATCAATATCTATGACAACACTGTATATTTAGTCACTAAATTGCTTACAAAATCACTTGAATTTATTGTTATCCATTTCACATTTCTCCATCTGGTACATAGAAATATTGTAAAATACTTTGTTTACATCATATTTATTTTTCTGTATTTAGTAGACTCCAGTAGATGCTCATGAACTAAAGAAATGTCCTCTCCACACTGCTTACCTCTGGAGAAGAAGTTGAGGTTGAAATCTCAAAAGAGAGCAACTAGCTTTACTCTAAAACTTTTAGATGAATCCTGGGAAGAAAAGGAGAATGTTTCTCTGATCTGCAATGTAAAAGATTTGGCCAATGGAAAATGAATAATAACTTCCTTATTCTTAAGAAGTAATAGTGCTTAAAGCAAGAACTTCATTGAGTGAGGTTAAAAGACAATAGATATTCTACTATGGAACTATTGTGATTAGTAATGGAAGAAATTGTAGCATTGATGTGGAGAAAGTGGCCACAGTAGCTGCTGAGGGTAGGAAGAGGGAAGAAGAGGTATGATTTGGGGGCATTTTCAGGACTTGGAGTTGTCCTGGGTGGTACTGCAGGGACAGAAGCTGGACATTGTCTGTCCTGCCATGGCCCACTGGGTGGATTGGGGGAGAGTGTAAACTACAACATAAACCACTATCCATGTGGTGCAGTGGTGCTCTAAAATGTATTCACCAAATGCAATAAATGTGCCACAATGATGAAAGAGGTTGTTGATGTGGGAGGAGTGGAGTGAGTGGGGCAGGGGCTATATGGGAGCCTCATATTTTTTTTAACGTAACCCTTAAAAAAAATAAGAAAAGAAAAAAGTGTATAGAGAAAAAAAGACAATAGAAAGATGGCAGCTGAGTAAGACTTAGCAGGAGACAGCTTGTCATATAGGGAAGTTAGTAATCTAAAAAGAGCTATCTAAAGTACCTGTTTGGGGGCTCCAGGAGACCAAAAGAGCATCCTGAAATACCCTTGAAAGAATGGAAGGAGGTGACTTCCCATCTGCCGTGAAGATTCATGAGTAGAGCACTCCCTGCCAGTGGAAGCTGGTGCCCATCCTCCACTAGCAGCACAAGCTGCATCTGGAGCCATTCAGGGGCTGGAGCTGGAAGCTCCATTTCCCAAAAACAGGGGAGGAAGAGACGGTTGGCCACTGACTTCAGCTACTGATTAGTAAATTCATCTGGATAAAGTATAACCCTAAGAACAACTAAAGTTTGAACCTGTCCAAGTTGGAAAGGGACTGGTAGCTGCCATTTTAACTCCATCCCCAGATAAGGGGAAGTGAGGCTGATGGAAAATCACAATGATAGTAGGGACTGGCTTCTTTCTACCCTGATCAGACTCAGCACTAGCCTAGGCTCAGCCCACCTTCTGCAGGGAAGAAGCGGGCTCTATCCCCACACCCAGTAGGCTAGGAGAGTTTCCTTGGCCTTTCTTGGCAACCACAGGTGCTTTACGCCCACAGAAACTGGTTGTTGAGCACCTTCAATTCCATCTCCACCCCTCTACCCCCACCGGATGGGGGGGGGCCTGGTGTTTCTTCAGCCTCTCTGAGAAACAGCAGGTGTTTTCAGCCCACACAGACTGGACACTAGGATACCTGTAGACAATCCCTGCCCTCCCATAAGATGGGAAGGGAGGGGAAGCTCTGTTACTCCAGCCTCTCTGGGTAACTGCAGGTGCTTTTGACCCACACACACTGAAGAGTCAGACACCTGTAGCTCCATCACCACTCCCAAGTAGAATAGGAGGGGCGCTGCATTTCCTCTGCCCTTCCAGGCAATGAAGGCACTTTTGGCCTGCACCAACTGGACTGTTAGGTACCTGTGGATCCACTCCCCACCAAAAAAAAGTTAGGAGGGGGCTTGTGTTTCCTCAGCCTTTCTGAGCAACGGCAGGTCCTTTTGAACTACAGGGACTGAACTGTTGGGTACCTGTGGATCCAACCACAGCCCCCAAAAGGATTGGAGTGGAATGGTGTTTCCTCAGCCTCTCAGGACAACAGCAGGCATTTTTTGCCTACAGAGACTGAACAGTTGGGTGCCTGTGGTTCCATCCCCACCCCGTAAAGGGCAGAAGGAACAGTAATTCCTCTGCCTCTCTGGAAACTACAGGATCATTTGGCTAACATGGATTAGTTTTTCGTGCATTCTGGAGGGTCCATCCCCACCCCTGGCAGGGGAGGAGAGGGGCTCAGTGCTGTGTCAGTCTACCTGGGCAACTGTGGTCACTCTGGACCAGGATGGTATAGATTGCTGCCCACACTTGCAGCTCCATTTCTGCCCCAGGCAGGGGGGATGTGGCATGATGCTTCATCTGTCTCTCTGGGGGCAACTACAGACAGTCTTGCCATGTGTGATTTGGATTATTACATATGGCTGTGACTCTGTTGCTATACCTAGAAAAGGAGAAAGATGGGAAAAGTTTCATCAGCTCCTGGGGTAATGTGGGCAGCTTCAGCCTCCACAGCTTATAGTACCAACTATATCCTTGGCTTCTATTACAAAATCAGCAAGAAAGAAAGGGAAAAATTGTCCTAAACTAGAGTATAGAAACTGTACTAAGAATAAATACATCTAGTAAACCAGATGCCAAGACACCAACAAAATTTACAATCCATACCAAGAAACAGGAAGATATGGCCAGTCAAAGAAATAAGATAAGCCTCCAGATGACATAAAGGAGGTGAGACAACTAATTATAGATGTTCAAACAAATCTCCTTAAGAAATTCAATGAGATGTATAAAGAGAATAAGGGTATTAAGGAGACACTGTGAGCACAAAGAAGAATTTGAAAGCATACATAGAAAAATAGAAGATCTTACAGGAAGGAAAGGCACAATAAATGGATTTTAAAATAGACTGGATGCATACAAGAGCAGACTTGAGGAGGCAGAAGAAAAGATTAGTGAGTTTGAAGACATAGCCACTGAAAGCAAACATACAAAAGAATAGATGAAGAAAAGAATGGGAAAATTTGAACAGGGTCTCAGAGAACTAATGATGGTAAGAGACATGCAAACATATATGTCATAGGTATTCCAGAAGGGGATAAGGGAAAAGGGGCAGAAGGAATATCTGAAGAAATAATGGTGGAAAATTTCACAACACTATTGAGGGACGTATATATGTATGTCCAAGAAACACAACATACTCCTATCTGAATAAATCCAAATAAACCAACTCTGAGACACATACTAATTAGAATGTGGAACACCAAAGACAAAGAGAGAATTCTGAGAGCAGCAAGAGAAAAATAACACTTACCATACAGGGGATACCAAATAAGATTAGGTGCTAATTTCTCATCAGAAACCATGGAGGCAAGAAGGCAGTGGTATGATTTATTTAAGATACTGCAAGAGAAAAACTGCCACCAAAAAATCTTATATTTAGAAAGACTGTCTTTCAAAACAGAGGGTGAGATTAGAATATTCATAGATAAACAAAAACTGAGAGAGTTTGTAACCAAGAAACCAGCTTTGCAGGAAATACTAAAGGGAATGCTAAAGCCTGAAAAGGAAAGACAGAAGAGAGAGGCTTGGGGGGTGGGGGAAGTCTGGAAATGAAGAATATATCAGGGAAAGTAACTAAAAGGGTAAAAAGAGTGGTGAAAATAAAATATAACAGATAAAACCCAAGGTCAAAATGGGTGAAATAAGAAATGCCTGTAAAGTAATATCATTGAACAGTAATGGATTAAACTCCCCAATCAAAAGGCACAGGCTGGCAGAATGGATAAGAAAATATAAGCCATCTATATGCTGTCTATAAGAGACAGCTTAGACCCAAGGACACTGATAGATTGAAAGGGGAAAGACAGGAAAATGATATTTCACATATGTAGTAACCAAAAACAAGCTGAAGTAGCTATACTTATATTAGATGAAATAGACTTTAAAAGCAAAATTGTTACTAGAGAAAAGGAATGATATTATTTTTAAAAAAAGGAATATTTCATGAGGAAGAAATAACAATCATATATATATATACACACACACACACACACACACACACCTAACCAGGATGTCCCAAATTACATGAGGCAAACACTGGCAAAACTGAAGAGAGAAATCAATATTTCTACAATAATATTTGGAGTCTTCAATACACCATTCTCAGCATCAGATAGAACATCAGGGCGGACAATAAATAAAGAAACAGAGAGCTTGAATAATATGATAAATGAACTAGTCATAACAGACATCTGCAGAGCTTGAACCCCAAAACAGTGGGATACACATTCTTTTCAGTGCTCATGGATCGCTCTACAAGATAGACCATATATTGGGTCACAAGACAACATTCAAGAAATTTTAAAAGACTGCAATTATACAAAACACTTTCTCTGATCATAATGGAATGAAGCTGGAAATCATTAATAGACAGAAAAAGGGGAAATTCATAAATATGTGGAGATAAAACAGCACACTCTTAAACAATCAGTGGGTCAAAAAAAAATTGCAAGAGAATTCAGTAAATATCCTGAGGTGAATGAAAATGAGAGCACAACATATCATAACCTATGGGATACCACAAGGTAGTGCTGAGGAGGAAATTTATAGCCCTCAATGCTTACATTAAAAAAGAATAAAGAACTAAAATTGAAGATCTAACTGCACACCTGGAAGAACAGCAAATTAATCATAAACCAAGCCGAAGGACAGACATAGTAAAGATCATGGCAAAAATAAATGAAATTGAGAACAACAGCAAAAAAAAAAAAAATAGAATTAACAAAACCAAAATTTGATTCTTCAAGAAGATTAAAAAAATTGACAAACTCTTGCTAAACTGACAAAGAAAAATAGAGAGAAGATGCAAATAAATAAAATAAAAAACAAAAATGGGGACATGATTACTGATCCCACAGGGGAAAAAAGAGATCATAAGAGGATACTATGGCAGGATTGTGGAAGTTGGCATCAGACTAACAGGCAGAGAGCAATGCTCTCAAAAAAACAATAGAGAAAGAGCCAAAAGCTTGTCCAAAGAAACTGCTTTGGGGGTCAGCAGACCAGGACATTGCTACACAATTCTCAGGAGGGTGAGGGACAGAGAAATGAAGAAGCTAAAACAATAAACATGAGTTATCAAGCCCCCATGGTGGCTGGGAAGGGCTCCCCTCCCCCACCACCAAATACTAAGCTGGGGTAAAACCCCTGGCTCACTGCAGCTGACTTAGAAGGGAACAGACATCTTCCTCCCTGTCAGCTGTCTCAAGGGAAAAGTGAGGAGAAATCAGGGATCTTTACTTCAGTGATTTTGGCCAGCAGAACCCACTCTGAGTATCTACTCTGGAGATTCAACACAGGAACACAGGAAAGCCAAGTCTGCAATATCTCTGTGGAAAAGTGTGCCAGCGAATGCCATGTGCTGGTTGGTCTGGAAATTAGATAGACAAAAACAGTTTATGGTACTCTCTGTATCCTACCCTGGCCCAATTTTGATAACTTAAACTGGGAAATTTTAAAGACAGAATAAGTTGAAACAAATATCAAAGAAAAGCTGTGGAAAATAAAACAATAGGCAAGAGAGAGAAATTGGTCATCTGAGTAAATTCACCAACATATTCAGATGCCTAGACATCAGTAAAAAATTACAAACCATATTAGGAAACAGGAAAAGATGGCCCAGCCAAAGGAACTAACCAAATATACTGAAAAGATACAGGATTTAAAATAATTAATCAGTGATAATCATACAACTCTCCTAAATCACATCAAAGAATTTAAAGAAAATATGACTAAGGAAATAAAGGATATTAAGATATCAGGAGAGCATTCAGAACAATCTGAAAGCTTGCAAAGGAAAGTAACAGACCTTACGGGAATGAAAGACATGATGGATGAGATTAAAAATACATTAAAGGACT
Organism: Dasypus novemcinctus; assembly: GCF_030445035.2. Taxonomy (NCBI): domain Eukaryota; kingdom Metazoa; phylum Chordata; class Mammalia; order Cingulata; family Dasypodidae; genus Dasypus; species Dasypus novemcinctus. The sequence goes on along the minus strand of NC_080694.1, from coordinate 51,151,560 downwards.
GCGCATGAGCCACAAGGAGTGCTGTGCCACGCAGGGGTGTCCTCCATGTAGGGGAGCCCCACGCACAAGAAGTACGCCCTGTAAGGAGAGCCGCCCAGTGCGAAAGAAAGTGCAGCCTGCCCAGGAATGATGCCACACACACAGAGAGCTGACATAAGATGGCACAACAAAAAGAAACACAGATTCCTGTGCCACTGACAACAACAGAAGCAGACAAAAAAGAAGCAGCAGCAAATAGACACAGAGAACAGACAACCAGGGTGAGGGGGGGAAGGGGAGATAAATAAATAAATCTTTTAAAAAATACATTAAAGTCACATAAGAGCAGATTTTAATTGCTCAAAGACAGAATTAGTGATTTTGAAGACAGAATATCTGAACTGGAAAAGACAGGAGGACAGAAAGAGAAGAGAATGGAAAAATTGGAACAGAGTTTCAAGGAATTCAATGAAAATGTGAAACGCACACGTATTTGCATTATCAGTGTCCCAGAAGGAGAAAAGAATGGAGAAAGAATATTTGAGGAAATAATGACCAAAAATTTCCACCCTTATGAAAGATATAAATATCAATATCTAAGAAGGTCAATATACTCCAAACAGAATAAATCTGAATAGACGTACCCCAAGACACCTACTCTTCAGGATGACAAATATCAGAGATAAAGAGAGGATTCTGAAAGCAGCAAGAGAAAATCAAAGTATCACACACAGGGAAACTCAATAAGATTAAATGCTGACCTCTCATCAGAAACCATGGTGGCAAGAAGAAAGTGGTATAAAGTATTTAGTCACTAAAAAAGAAAAACTGCCAACCAAGAAGTCTGTACCCAACAAAACTATCTTTCAAAAATGAGAGTGAGTTCAAAGTCTTCACAGACAAGCAAAAACTGGTAGACTATGTTACCAAAAGACCAGAATTATAGAAGATACTAAATGGTGTGCTGCAGCCTGAAAGGAAAAAACATGGGTGAGAGGTTTATAAAAGAGTTTATAATGGAATTAAGTTTATAAAGGAATATTAGGAAGGGTAAATTAAAGGGTAAGGAGACAGACAATAGAATGATATGACAACAGAGCATGAAGGACAAAATGGACAAAGTAATGCTTTACAGTAATAATATTGAATGTAAATGACTTGAGCTTCCCAATCAAAAGACACTGATGAAATGGATAAAACTATGTATATATATGAGCCATCTATATATGACTACAAGAGATCCACCTCAGACATAAGGACACAACCAGGTTAAAAGTGAAAGGTTGGAAAAAGATACTCCATGAAAATAGTGACAAAGAAAAAAATGGAGTAGTGATACTAGTATCAGACAAAATAGATTTCAAATGCAAAACTGTTATAAGGGATGAAGAAGGTATTACATATCAATAAAAGGGGCAGTTCACCAAGAAAAAATAACTATATTAAATATTTATGCACCTAACATGACTGCCCGCAAAATACATGAGGCACATACTGGCAAAACTGAAGGGAGAAATTGATATGTCTACAATTGTTGGAGACTTCCAATACACTACTCTCAGTATTGCGTAGAACATCTGGACAGAGGATAAAAAAAGAAACAGAGATTTTGAATAATATGGCAAATGACCTATACCTAAAAGACATCTCTAAAGCATTGCATTCCAAAATAGCAAAATATACTTTCTTTTCAAGTGCTCATTGATCTTTCTACAAGATAGACCATATGTTGAGTCACAAGACAAATTCCAGTAAATTTTAAAAGATTGAAATTATACAAAACACTTTGTCTGATCATAACAGAATGAAGCTGGAAATAAATAATGGACAGAAAAAAGGAAAATTCATAAATATATGGAGATTAAACAACAAACTCTTAAACAATCAGTGGGTCAAAGAAGAAATTGCAAAAGAATTCAGCAAATAACTTGAGATGAATGAAAATGAGAACACAACGTATCAAAACCTATGGGACATTGAAAAGGCAATGTTCAGAGAGAAATTTATAGCCATCAATGCTTACATTAAAGAAGAAAGAGCTAAGATTGAAGACCTAACTGCATACCCGAAGGAACTAGAAATAGAACAGCTAACAAAACCCAAACCAAGCCAAAAATCAGAGGAGAAATAAATGAAATCAAGAACAAAAAAATAATTGAGAGAAACAACAAAACCAAAGGTTGGTTTTTGAGAAGATCAACAAAATTGACAAACCCTTAGCTAGAGTGACAAAGAAAAAAAGAGAGAAGACACAAATAAATAAAATCAGAAATGAGATGGGGACATTAACAATGACCCTGCAAAGATAAGAGAGATCATAAGAGGATACTATGAACAACTGTATGCTAAAATACTAGAAAATGTAGAGATGGAAAAATTCCTAGAAACACACAAACTACATTCACTGCCCCAGAACAAATAGAAAACCTCAACAAACCAATCACAAATGAAGAGATTGAAAAAGTTATCAAAAATCTCCCAAAGATGAAAAACCCAGAATCAGATGGCTTCACAGATGAATTGGACCAATCATTCAAAGATGATCTAACACCATACTTAGTCAAGTTCTCCCAAAAAATTGAACAGGAAAGAATGCAACCAAACTCATTCTATGAAGCCAACGTCACCCTAATACCAAAACTAGATAAAGATACTACAAAAAAAAGAAAATTACAGACCAATATCTCTAATGAGTGTAGATGCAAAATTTCTCAACAAAATACTTGCAAACAGAATCCAAAAGAACAATAAAAGAATCAGACAACACAATCAAGTGGGTTTTATCCCAGGTATGCAAGGGTGGTTCAACACAAAAATCAATTAGTGCAAAGAACCACACTGATAAATTGAAGAAGAAAAAATCGCATGATACTCTCAATTGATACAGAAAAGACATTTGACAAAATACAGCACCCTTTCTTGATAAAAACACTCCAAAAAGATAGGAATAGAAGGAAGCCTTCTCAATATGGTAAATTGCATATATGAAAAACCTACAGCTAGCATGGTTCTCAATAATGAAAGACTGAAAGCTTTCCTGCTAAGATCAGGGCCAAGAATGCCCACTGTTACCACTATTATTCAATATTATGCTAGAGTTCTAGCTAGAGCAATTAGTCTAGATAAAGAAATAAAAGGCACCCAAATAGGAAAGGAAGAAGTAAAACTTTCAATATTTCCTGATGATATGATCCTATATCTAGATTTCCTAAAAAATCCACAACAAAGCTACTAGAACTAGTAGATGAGTTAAGAAAAATGGTAGGATGCAAGGTTAATATGCAAAAATTAATAGCATTTATATACACTACTGATGTGTAATCTGAGGAGGAAATCAGAAAAAAAATTCATTCATAATAGCAACTAAAGCAATCAAATATTTAGGAATAAGCTTAATCAAGAATGTAAAGGACCTGTATTCAGAAAACTACAAAACATTGTTAAAAGAAACTTGAAAAGACTTAATTAAATGGAAGGACAATCCATGTTCATGGATTGGAAGGCTAAATATCATTAAGATGTCAATTCTACCCAAACTGATTCACAGATTTAATGCAATCCCAATAAAAATCCCAGCAGCCTTTTTTACAGAAGTGGAAACAGTCATTATCAAATTTATTTGGAAGGGTAAGAGACCCTAAAAAAACAAAAAGTTCTTTAAAGAGAAAAATGAAATTGGAGGACTCTCACTTCCGAACTTTATAGCATATTACTTAACTACAGTGGTAAAAACAGCTTAGTACTGGCATAAAGACAGAGATATTGATTAATTGAACAAAATCAAGAACTTAGAAATAGACCCTCACACTTACAGTCAAGTGATTTTTGACAAGGTGGTCAAGCCCTCCCAGCTGGACAGAACAGTCTATTCAACAAATGGTTCTGGGAGAAGTGGATATCCATATCTAAAAAAACGATAGAAGAGCCCTATCTCACACCATATACAAAAATTAACTCAAAATGACCAAGGACCTAAATATAAGAGTGACATTGATAAAACACCTAGAAGAAAATGTAGGAAAACATATTTAAGATCTTGTGGTAGGTAGTAGTTTTTTAAACCTTACACCCAAAGCATGGGCAACAAAAGAAAGCATAGATAAATGGGACCTCCTCAAAATTTAACAGTTTTATATCTCAAAGGACTTTGTCAAAACAGTGAAAAGGCAGCCATCTCAATGGGAAAAATAGTTGAAAATCACATGTCTAATAAAGGTTTAAAATCCATGAAAAGATCATACAACTCAACAATAAAAAGGTAAAAACCTGATTAAAAAATGGGCAAAATATTTGAAAGGACAGCTGTCCAAAGAAGAAATACAAAGGGCAAAGAAACACATGAAAGAATGCTCAACATCACTAGTGATTAGGGAAATGCAAATTAAAACTACAATGAGATAACATTTCACACTTATTAGGCTGGCCACTATCAAAAAGTTGGAAAACAATAAATGGTGGAAAGGATGTGGAGAGATAGGAATGCTTATTCACTGTTGGTGGGAAAGCAGAATTGTACAGCCACTGTGGAGGACTTTTAGCAGTTCCTAAGAAGTTGAATATGGACTTGCCATGTGACCCAGCAATACTATTACTAGACATATACCCAGAAGAACTGAGAGTAGAGACACAAACAGACATCTGCACACCCATGTTCATAGAGGCATTATTATGATTGCCAAAAGTTGGAAATGACCTTGGTGTCACATCAGCTGATAAATGGATAAACAAATTGTGTATACACACAATGGAATACTATGCAGTGATAAAAAGAAATGAAGTTATAAAGCATATAACAACATGGATAAACCTGGAGGACATTATGTTAACTGAAGCAAGTCAGACACAAAAGGACAAATACTTTATGATTATGCTATTATGAACTAAATATTTTGTTTAAACTCATGGAGTTAATAATTAGAATATAGGTCACCAGAAAATAGAAGGGGTAAAGAATGGAAAGATGAGGGTTAACCTCTGTAGATGGGTGAAAAGATTGTAAATCTTTGGAAATAAATAGAAATAAAGGAAACTTATCATGGTATTTGTAACTAGCAGAGCTATTATATGGGTATGACAGTTGAAAGGGAAAGTCTAAGGTCAGGTATATTAATAGAAGGAAAGCTAAAAAAGTATAATATAGGACTGTATAAGATTTTTTTTTTAAATCTCAATTAAAACATGAATATAGGTGGCATCGCATATATAAGACTGTTTTTAAAAAATATAAATATACCAGACAGAAGGAAAAAGAATAGTAGCTGTGTATGACAGGGGAAGCATAGGGAGTTTGAGAGATGATGAGATTAGTTTTTTTATTACTATTAATGGAATAACAAAAGTGCTCTAAGAATGACTGAAGTGATGAATGCACAAATATGTGATTACACTGAGTACCACTGATTATATACATTGGATGGATTTAGGCTTTATTAATATGTATCAATAAAATTGATTCATTTTTTAAAAAGCAGATACTATGAAAAACTGTATGCCAACAAACTAGACAATGTAGACAAAATGAAAAAATTCTTAGGAATGTACAAACAACCTAAACTGACCCTAAAACTAATAGCAGACCTCATCAGACCAATCACAAGCAAAGAGGTAGAAAGAGTCATCAAATAACTCCCCAAAACAAAAACCCAGGACCAGATGGTTTTATAGGTGCGTTCTACCAAGCTATCAAAAAGATGGAAAACCAACCTTACTCAAGCTCTTCCAAAACAATTGAACAAGAAGGAATGCTACCAACTCATTCCATGAAGCCTAAATCACCCTAATACCAAAGCCAGGTAAAGATATTATGAAAAAAGAAAATTACAGACCCATATGGATGTCATAAAAGACATCCAAATCAGAAAGGAAGAAGTAAAACTTTCACTATTTGCAGATGATATGATCCTATACTAGAAAGTCCCAAAAAAACTACAACAAAGCTGCTAGAGCTAATAAACAATTTCAGGAGTGTCAGGATACATGATCAATATGCAAAATTCAGTGGTTTTTCTATACACTAGCAATGTGCAATGTGAGGAGGAAGTCAGGACAAAAATTCCATTTACAATAGCAACTAAAAGAATCAAATATTTAGGAATAAACTTAACCAGGGATTTAAAGCACTTGTATTCAGAATACTACAATGCATTACTATAAGAAATTTTAAAAGACCTAAATAATTGGAAAACATTCCAAGCCCATGGGTTGGAGGACTAAATAACATTAAAATTTCAACTCTACCCTAATTGATATACAGATTCACTGCAATCTCAATAAAAATTCCACAAGCATTTTAAAATTAAATGTTAGACAAAATTATCAAATTTATTTGGAAGTGTAAGGAGTCCTGAATAGTTAGAAGCATCTGAAAAAAGAAATATGAAGTTGGAGGACTCACTTCTAGACTTTAACTCATATTGACTAGCTTCAGGTGTAAAAACAGCATGGTAGTGGCATAAACATAGACACATAGACCTGTGGAACCAAAGTAATGGTTCAGAGGCAGACCCTCACATATATGGTCAAGCCTGTCAAACCCATCTAGCTGGAGCAGAACAAACTATTCAACAAATGGTGCTGGGAGATCTGAATGTCCATATCCTAACAAAAGAAAAGGGTCCCCTATTTCATACCTTATATAAATTTTTTAAAAAATGGATCAAGGACCTAAGTAAAAAAGTGAGAGACATAAAGCTCCTAGAAGAAAATGGAGGAAAACATCTTCTAGACCTCGTAGTAGGTGGTGGATTCTTAAACCATGCAATGAAAGAAAATATGGATAAATGGGACCTCCTCATACTTAAACACTTTTGTGATTCAAAGATTTCATCAAGAAGATGAAAAGGCAGCCCACTCAATGGGAGAAAATATTTGGGAACCACATATCTGATAAGGGCTTTATTTCCATTCTATATAAAGAGATCATACAACTCATCAATAAAAGAACAAGCAATCCAACTTAAAAATGGGCAAAAGATTTAAATAGACATTACCCCAAAGAGGAAATACAATTTGCTGAAAGGCATATGAAAAAAAAATGTTCAATATCACTAGCTATTTGGGAAATGCAAATCAAAATGACGAGTTATCATCTCACACTGAATAGAATGGTCATTATTTTAAAAAACAGAAAACAATAAGTTCTGGAGATGATGTGGAGAAATAGGAATACTCCTTCACTGTTGGTGGGCTTGTAAAATAGTGCAGCCCCTGTGGAAAACAGTTTGGCATTTCCTCAGGAAGCTAAATATAGAACTGCCATACCATACAGCAATTCCTCTACTTGGTATATATCCAGAAGAACTGAAAACTGTGACACAAACATACATTTGCAGACTGATGTTCATAGTGGTGTTATTCACAATTGTCAAAAGATGGAAACAACCTAAATGTCCATCAATCAACGAATAGATTTAAAAAAAAAAAGTGGTGTATACATACAATGGAATACTATGCGGCAGTCCCAAAAAATGAAGTTGGGACACATATGATAACCTGGATGAATCTTGAAGACATTATGCTAAGTGAAATAAGCCAGAAACAAAAGGACAAATATTGCATGGTCTCACTAATATGAACTAAATAAGAATAAACACACAGACTTAAAACTTAGAGTATAGGTTATTAGGAGATAAGAGGAGGGCTACAAAGGTGTACTGATGCTTAAAAAATGTACAGGTTTTAATTAGCTTGACTGTAAAAGTGTGGAAATGAGTAGAGTTGACAGTAACACATTATAGTGAGTAGCAGCTGGTTTATAAATGGGATTGTGGCTGAAAAGGATGGTCTAGGGATGTAAATGTCAATTGAAAGAAAGTTAGAGAATAATCAAGGGACTGAATAATACAGGGAACCCAGATGTGGGGAAGAATTGTGGTTAATCATACAAATACAAGGATGTCCTTTGGTGAACTAGAATGGATATAAGTCACTATTTCAGGGTGGAATGTGAAGACACATGGGAAAACTATAATTAATGTAATCTATGCAGTACAGTTAATAGCAATACTGTAATATTGCATCAATGCCAAAGATGTACTGCATTAATAATGGAAGTTATGGAAAAATATGTCAAATGTATGCTATGGACCAAAGTTTGTGCTAATAGTCTGAGATATTATGTCATAATCTGTAACAAATGTTCCACAATGGTGTGGTGTGTTGGTAAAGAAGTTTTGTATGAGATTTATATATATATATATATATATGTACATGATTGTTTTAGTTCATATCTTCTATAATAAAAATACATTAAAAATTTTTTAAGGCAATATGATATCATTGAGAAAAAGTAAAGTTTTTTTAAAGAATCTAAATACTCCTGAGCAGTAATATGTATCTGGTTATGATAATATAGAAGGTCATGATAGACAATTGTTCCTGCCATAGAAAGCAGAAAATTAGGCAGAAAACAAGAATCAAAGTAACAAAGAAGAGACAAACAGAAAATGAATAGGAAAACAAGACACTACAATGTAACAATATCAATATTTGCACTACATGTAAATGGACTAAACACTCTAATTAAAATGCAGAGATTGCCAAGTTGGATTACAAAAACAAAAAAGGACCCAACTATATGCTTTCTATAAGAGATGCATTTTTTTAAAAAGTCACAGATATGAGACATACATTGAATCACAGTAAGTGGATAGAAAAAGCTCTACCATGCAATAAATACTCATAAGAAAGCTAGAGGGGTTACCTTATTATCAGACAAAGAGAACCTGAAAACAAGGAGTCTTACTAAAAGTAAAGAGAGATGCTTCATGATGATAGAAGGGTCAGTTCATCAGGAGGACTTAACAATGCAAGGTATGAATACATACAGCAATATAACAACAACAACAAAAAAAACCCTACTGAACAGACATTCAGAAGCCAGCTTTGCTGTTAGTTAGTATTAGGTCTTATTCTCTCTCACAAATTTTTATTGGTATTAACAAATTTTTAATATGAAATATCCCTGGGACAGTGTCTCACCCACCTTTAATAATAATGATGATGATAATAGAAACATTAACAACTGCTCCCAGTATATTTGCATGCTTCCTATCTTCCGGGCACTATGCCAAGACCTTTATCTACATATTCAGTGAGTATATTATTAACATTTTCCTATCCCAAAGATGAGGAAACTAACCACGTAATATAAAATAATTGAAACTTTTCTCTAAGAAGTGAGACAGGAGTGGAAGAAAGCTCTTATGTTCTTTATCATAACCTTTTTTTTTTCCTTATTCCGACCCTCTAACCTCCCCCCCCCCGCCCCCATTGTCTGCTCTCTCTGTCCATTCGCTGTGTCTTCTTCTGTGCCTGCTGTATTCTCATTAGGCAGCTCTGGGAAACCATCCTGGGACCTTCCAGAGTGGGAGAGGGGCGATCAATCTCTTGTTCCACCTCAGCTCCCTAGTTCGCTGCATCTCATATTGTCTCTTCTCTGTGTCTCTTTTTTGTTGCATCATCTTGCTGCATCAGCTTTCTGTGTGGGTGGCACCACTCCTGGGCAGTCTGCTCTCCTGCACAGGGCTGCACTCCTTGCATGGGGGCCACTCTTTGCACAGGGGTCACCCCCGTGCAGGGTGACACTTCTTGCATGCGGCAACACTCCATGTGGGCCAGTTCAACACATGGGCCAGGAGGCCCTGGGTATCAAACCCTGGACCTCCCATATGGTAGGCTGAAGCTCTATCCATTGAGCCATATCCACTTCGCTATTATAACCCTTTTAATGATATTTATCTTTAACAACATGCATATTATTACCTTGATTAAAAAGAACTTAAAAAAAAAAGTGTTACATAAAGCACCTAAAAGGATGTTTCTAATCAATGGCTAAATTAAAAAGACATGACACATCTTTTATTTTAAGATTTATTTTATTTATTTCTCTCCCCTTCCTTCCATTGTCTGCTCTCTGTGTCCATTCACTGTGTGTTCAACTTGCATTCTTGTCAGGCAGCACCGGGAATCTGTGTCTCTGTGTCTCATTTTGTTGCATCATCTCGCTGCATCAGCTCTCCATGTGTGTGGCACCATTCCTGGGCAGGCTTCACTTTTTTTGTGCAGGGTGGCTCTCCTTGCAGGGTGCACTTCTTGTGCATGGGGCACCCCTACATGGAGGGTACTCCTGCGTGACACGGCATTCCTTGCATGTGGCAGCACTGTGCGTGGGCCAGCTTACCACGTGGGCCAGGAGGCCCTGAGTATTGAACCCTGGACCTCATATATGGTGGGCAGACACTCCATCAGTTGAACCACATCTGCTCCTGTATGATACATCTTGATATGCCTGGTATGTTTCCTATTTTTCATAAAAATAAAAAAGAATCAAATATACTTTATATCTGAATAAATGTATAAGTGTAGACAATTGTTGGAAAATAAACATGTGTTAATTCTGATTTATTTGGGGTATAGGATTAGAGGGAGATTATTCACTTCCATGGAAGCCTTTAACCTTTTACTTTGTTAAAATTATTGAAGTTTAAAAATTCAATCACTTGGGTCCTGAACTAGAAAACTATTTTCTTTTATTATAAAGGACATGAGAGACACTAGGTAAAATTTGAATAATGTCTATAGACTAGATAATATTACTTGTAGTCTAGATTAACTACATCAAGGTTAATTTCCTCATTTTGATAATTACATCATCATTCTATAAGAGAATGCTCTTGTTTTAGGAAATATTAGAATATTTCTGGGTAAAGGGAATTTATGTCTGCAATTTACTCTCAAGAAGTTCAAAAAAAATACATATACATAGATAGAGGAGCTTTCTAGCAAACATGATAAAATGCTAACATCTAGGGAATCTGGGTGAGGGGTTTAAGGGAATTCTTTGTACAATTTTTGCACATTTTTTGTATATATAAAGTTAGATCAAGAGGAAACATTTTTAAAAAAAAACAGTTGTGTTGTAAAAATAGTCTTAAGGTGTTCCCAAAACTATATCCTTGAGATTGGGGAATAAATGTTGATTTTTAGTGCTAGTGTTATTAGCAAGGTTACACCACTTGATGATCACTTGAGAAATTATTTAAGAGCCAAGAAATATTATGTCTGCATTCTTTCTAAGACAGAAGGAAGTTAAAATGATAAATAAAATTCACCACCTTGAGGAGATTTTAAGAAAATGGACCATAATGACTTCAGAAAAATTATTTAGAAAGGGAAGTAATTTTGCTCTGCTTCTCAAAATGCATCTATAGCAGACAAGTTGATCTTATTAAAGACAACTGAAATGGGATTTTAAAATATACATTTTTAAAGTGCTTTGAGAACCCCAAATAAATTGGAACAAAGTTAATTCCTCCATATTCATGCTTGGAGTAATTGTTTTTTAAACTTTATTGAAGGCATTTCTGAACTGGGTCGGAGTTTAGTGAGGGTTCATTTTTCTAATATTTTACATTTCTTCAAGGACAATCACTGATTACTACACTAAATTTAATGTTGGATGAACAAACTGCAATGGTTAGGAAGCTCTATTTATTTGCTTATCAGATCTACCCACTGGAAACTGCAATCTTTAAACCAAGGTTCTTAACCTTTTTTTCCCATGGACCCCTTTGCCAGTCAGGTGAAAATCATGGACCCCTTACTAAGTCTGCACTATACTGTGCTTTATTTAATAAATATATCACACCCACACCAACATGTCCCCACAAGAATGTTTTTTTGAAGTTCAATTCAAGCTCATGGACCCCTCGTTAAGAACCCCTGCTTTAAATTTAAAATTTAGACAGTCAATATATAGGATAGTTTTTTCTGATTGAACCTACTTTTTGAATATTGCTTTATTTATATATAAAAGTAAATATGATGTACAAGGAATGGAACTAATTAGCTGAGTAACTTAGGTAAACCAATTTGTTTCTCTAGATGAAACTTTCCTCATCTAAAAGCAGAGTATTGGATGAGATGACTTCAATTTCCCTTTCGGCTCTAACAACACTTTTTGTTACAGTGATAATAGATTTCAACACAACAGTATAGTGACTTTAAAAGTTTACAAGTCAACAACAGTGTGAGAAGCACTGTTACATATTTCTAACAGAAAAAAACAAGGAGTTCTACCACAACTCCTGGAAAAACACTGTACTGTTTTAAAAAACCTATTTTTATGGATTTGTTTTTATCCGCCCCCCCCGCCCCCTGCCGTGGCATTTTGTGTGCTGTCTGCTCTGTGTGTCTATTTGCTGTGCATTCTTCTGCATCTGTGTTTATTTATTTATTTATTTTTAATTTGCCCTCCCGGCTTGTGGCTTGCTTGCTGTCTGCTCTGTGTGTCCATTCACTGCATGCTCCTCTGTGTTTTTTGCTTGTCTTCCTTTTTTGTTGCTTCATCTTGCTGAGTCAGCTCTCCATAGCATCTGCAGGTGGGGCAGCACTCCACAGTGTGCAGGTGAACCTGCCTTCACAAGGAGCCCTGGCACATGAACCCCGGGCCTCCCATATGGTAGACGGGAGCACAACTGATTGAGCCACAGCCGCTTCCCTTTATGGACATTTTTGAGCCATGTCAAGCAATGAAATTAATACTTTATGCAAAGTTGAAATACAGTGACTTCAAGAAAAGATATTGAATCCTACTCCTGAATCTTTAAAGATGGTTTTGACCTGAATATCAAAATGGAGATCTGAAAAGGAACCAGGGACTCACTGATCTGCATTCCTCTACAGAATTGTACCAACTTTCTTAGTGGGGTTCCCAACCCACCATTTCAAGCTTGTAATATTATATTTAGAATAAGAATAACTCATGGAAGTACTCCTATCAAGTTATGAAAAATTGCTTATTTACAATAAGAATGCATAAACTAGAGGGGAAGAGCAAGATGGTGGCAGAGTAAGGAGCTCCAAGAGTCAGCTCATCTGACAGTGCAGTTAGTAATCACCCAGTACTACCCTGAATCACCTGTTCAGAAGGTCCAGGAGACAAGAGCATCCTGCAATATCCTTGGAAGAACAGAAGGATGAGACTGCCCATCTGCAGGGAAGATTTGTGAGTAGAACACTTTATGCTGTGGAGGTTGGTATCTATTTCCCACTGGCAGTGCAAGATGCCTTGGGAAATATTCCCTGGCTGGAGTTGGAAGCTCCATTTCCAAAAAAATGGGGGAAGAAGAGAAGGCGAGGCACTGACTTCAGCTACTGATTAGTAAATTTGGCTGGCTAATGCTCAATCCTAAGAACACCTAAAGTTTGAACCTGTCCAAGTTGGAAAGAGGCCTGTAACCTCCATTTAACTCCACCCTCAGCATGAGGGTGATTGAAAATCACAATGATGGTAGGGACTGGCTTCTTTCCGCCCATATCAGATTGCTGCCCTCTGGCAGGAAGGAACCTGGGGAGACCTGCACTAGCCTCTCTGAGCAACTATAGTCACTTTCAGCCTGCACTGATTAGATTCTGGGATACCTGTGGCTCCATCCCTGCCTCCTGATGGATAGGAGTGTGGGCGGTGTTTCACCCAGCCTCTCCAGGCAACTGCAGGCACCCATTGCCTGCACAGACTTAACTATTGGATATATCTGTGGCTCCATCTCTGCCCCTGCCAGGGCAAGAGGAGGACAGTTGTGCCTCAACCTCTCCAGGCAACTGTAGTCACCTTCAGTCTACATGGACTTGACTGTTGAACACATCACTGGGTCCATTCCCACCTCCAACAAGATAGTGTTCCCTCACTCTCTCCAGGCAACTGCAGTCACTTTCAACCCACATGGACTAGATTAGAGGGCACACCAGGGGCTCCATCCCTGCCCCTTCCCTGACAGGGCAGAAAGAGGAACAGTGCTCCCTCAGCATCTCCAGGCAACTACAATAGATTTTGGCCCACACAGACAAGACTTTTGTGCACACCTATGGCTCTATCCCAGCCCCTCGCAGGGAAGAAGAGAGGCTGGGGCTTTATCAGTCTATCTGGGCAACTGCAGTCAGTTTTGACCAACATAGCTTAGTTTACTTCCCACATCTACAGCTCCATTCCTGTACTAAGCAGTGGAGGAAGGGGCATGGAGTTTCACCAGGCTCTCTAGGAAATTACAGACCGTCTTGGCCTGCACAAGTTAGATTACTGCACATGGCTGCAGCTCCATTGCTACCCCTGGCAGGGGAGAGGGTTGAGAGATGCTTCATTGATTCCTGTAGAAATGCATCCTCAGCTCCTACTCTGCCACCAGCAAGGGAGAAAGGACAAGAAACAGACTAAAAAGAGCTAAAAAAATCTCAGATTAGCTAAATAAGAGCCACTATAAAGTTCTAAAATAAGGTGAACCAAGTACCAAAGAGGGCCTATAGGAAAAAGCCAATCAAATAGAAAACCCTGGACTAAAGAGAGAAGTTGAACCCAGGATAAATACATATAGTAAATCAGATGCCAAGACACCAACAAAAAATTACAATCTATACCAAGAAACAAGATTAGGCCCAGTTGAAGGAACAAACCAAGCCTCTAGATGACATAAAGGAGTTGAGACAACTAATCATATGTGTTCAAACAAACCTCCTTAATAAATGCAATGAGAAGACTAAAGTAATTAAGGATATTAAGAAAACAGTGGGGGGAAATGATAAAGACAAATGAGTTTACATGACTAAGAGACTTCAAAATTAGTCAAGAGGTCATCAGAAGGGTCGGGCTTACACACATCTCAACAGGATCTCAGAGACAGCCAAAATAGATACAACCCCAGGTACTGGTGTTTGTGAGGGTTATGGAAGACACCCGGTCCCACAGTCATGGCAGATGGCTCTGGAGTTCAGTGCCTTGCCAGTGGGCCCTACTTTGGAATTTGTGCTCCTGAGTGTGATGGAGTTAGACTCAGATGTGACCTCTCTACACATGCCTCTTCTGTCACTTTTACTGAGCCTGTGGTTGGCACTGGCATTGGTGTATGCTCAGGTGACTTGAATCTCTGGACTGTCTATGTGTCAGCTGGACTCTGAGCCCCAGCAGAGCTGTGACACCTACCCTCTGTTTTTCATTGGACTTACCCAGGTCAGCTAATAGGGAGGTGAGGATGGTCGATCACCACACTAGGGAACTGAGAGATTCTATAGCTGCAAGCAGGAGAATTCCATCTATCAGCCATGTGGGATCTAAACCCCCTCTTGAGTTAGAGGTGGAGTGGACATCATCATCCCAGGGTCCTCAGGATGGAGGAATAAAATATGGATTAGAGTGGACTTACTGGTATTCTACTATAGAATTACTGTGACTCTAGCAATGGAAGAAATTATATCATTGATGTGGCCATGTGGTCATGGGAGTTGTGGAAGGCAGGGAGAGGGAAAAAGAGGTGTGATATGGGGGTATTTTGGGGACTTGGAGTTGTCCTGAGTGATATTGCAGGGACAGATGCAGGACATTATATATCTTGCCATAACCCACTGAATGGACTGGAAAAGTGTGTAAACTACTATAACCCATGCTGTGTAGTGATGCTCCAAAATGTACTGATCAAATGCAATGAATGTGCCACCCTAATGAAAGATGTCAATGTGGGAGGAGTGGGGGGGGTGAGGCATAGGGTATATGGGAACCTTTTATATTTTTTAATGTAACATTTTGTGTGATCTATGTATCTTTTTAAAAGATAATAAAAATGAAAAAAGAAAAAGACAGTGTGGAACACAGAAGAATTGATGGCATACATGGAAAAATAGCAGATCTTATGGGAATGAAAGTCAATAAATGAAATGAAAAATACACTGGAGGCATATCAGAGCAAACTGAAGAGGCAGAAGAAAGGATCAGTGAGCTTGAAGACAGGGACTCCAATTGTGAACATAAAAAAGAACATACAGGGCGGCGGACTTGGCCCAGTGGTTAGAGCATCCATCTAACACATGGTTCAAACCCCGGGCCTCCTTGACCCATGTGCAGCTGGCCCATGCACAGTGCTGATGCGCACAAGGAGTGCCCTGCCATGCAGCAGTGTCCCCCGTGTAGGGAAGCCCCACGTGCAAGGAGTGCACCCCGTAAGAGAGCCACCCAGTGCAAAAGAAAGTGCAGCCTGCCCAGGAATGGTGCTGCACACAAAGAGAGCTGACACAACCAGACGATGCAATGAAAAGAAACACAGATTCCCATCCTGCTGATGACAACAGAAGCAGACAAAGAAGATGCAGCAAATAGACACAGAGAACAGACAACCAGGGTGGGAAGGGGAAGGGGAGAGAAATAAATGAATAAATAAATCTTTAAAAAAAAAAAAAGAACATATAACCTACACAAGGTTTTAATTACAGGATGGTATTTGGGAACACTGTACTTTATGCATGATTTTTCTGTAAACCCACACTTCTCTAATAAAAAAAAAACTAAATGAACTAAAAAAAAGTACATATAAAGAAAAGAATGGAAAAAAATTGGTCTTAGGGAATCAAATGAGGGCAAGAACCATGCAGACATATGTGTCAAGGGTGGCCGAGAGGAGAATAGAGAGGAAATTGGCAGAAGGAATATTTGAGGAAATAATGGTAGAAAATTTCCCAAACCTAATGAAGGGCACAGATATCCATGTGCATGAAGCACAACATAATCCCATCCAAATAAATCCAAATGTGCTCTGAGATATATAGTAATCAGAATGTCAAATACCAAAGATAAAGAGAATCCTGAGAGGAGCAAGAGAAAGGTAATTCATCACATATAGGGGATACCCAATAATATTATGATTTCTCATCAGAAACCATGGAAGCAAGAAGGCAGCGATATGATATATTGAAGATACTGCAAGAAAAAGACTGCCAGCCAAGAATCTTATATCCAGGATGATTGTCTTTCAAAAATGAAGGTGAGTTTAGAATATTCACAGATAAACAGAAACTGAGAGAGTTTGTAATCTAGAGACCAGCTTTGTAGGAAATACTAAAAGGAGTGCTACAGCCTGAAAAGAAAATACAGGAGAAAGAGGCTTGGAAGAGAGTCTAGAAATGATGATTATATCAGTAAAAGGAAAAGTGTAAAAAGAGTGGTGAAAATAAGATATGGCAAGTAAAACCCAAAGGTCAAAATGAGTGAAGCAAGAAAAAGTTGGAGAACTCTCACTTCTGGACTTTAAATCAGATTATTTAGGTACAGTGGTAAAAACACCATGGGTATTGGCAAAAAGACAGACATATAGACCAATGGAACCAAATTGATGGTTCCAGAAAAATACCCTCACATCTATGGTCAGGTGATTTTGGGGAAGACTGTCAAGCCCACCAGGCTGGGCCAAAATAATCTATTCAACAAATGATGGTGGGAGAACTGGATATCCATATCCAAAGAAAAAATGAGGACCACTAACTCACATATTATAAAAAATTAACTCAAAATGGGTCAAAGACTTAAATATAAACATGAGAACCATAGCATTCCTAGAAAATGTAGGAAACATCTTCAAGACCTGGTGGTAAGTGGTGGTTTCTTAAACTCTACACTGAAAGCATGAGCAATGAAAGAAAAAAAATGAATAAATGGGTCCTCCTCAAACTTAAACACTTTTGTGCCTCAAGGCAATTTGTCAAGAAGGTGAAAAGGCAGCCCACTCAATGGGAGAAAATATTTGGAAATCACATATCCAATAAGGTTTTGATTTCCATTCCATATGAAGATAGTATACAACTTTATAATAAAAGAGTAAGCAATCCAATTAAAAATGGACAAAAGACTTAAATAGATATTTCTTCAAAGAGGAAATACAAATGGCAAAAAAAGCCATGGAAAAAAATATTCAATATCACTAGCTATTAGTGAAATGCAAATCAAAACTACAATGAGATATCATCTCACACCACATAGAATGGCCATTAGTTTAAAAAACAGAAAATAACAAATACTGGAGAAACAGGAACACTCATTCATAATTGTGGGAATGGAAAATGGCACAGTCTCTGTGGAAGCTATATATAGAACTGCCATCTGATCCAGCAATCCCTCTACTTGTTCATAGCAGCATTATTCACAATTGCCAAAAGATGGAAGCAAACCAAGTGTCCAAATCTGATGAATGGATAAACAAAATGTGGTTTATATACATGATAGAATACCATTCTGCTGTATGAAGAACTAAAATTGGGACACAGATAATAATATGGATGAATCTTGAGGGCATTATGCTGAGTGAAATAAGCCACACAAAAGGAAAAATATTACATAGTCTCACTAATATGAACTAAATATGAAGAAAAAACATATTGTGTTAGTTCACCAAAGGGGCACCGGTGCAAAGTACCAGGAATCTGTTGGCTTTCATAAGGTTATTTCTTTGCGGTAAAAGCTTACAATTACAATCTCTCCCCAGGGCTTTTGCTGTTTGAGTTTTCTCCTTTCTGCCACATGGAAGGGTCAGAAATGACAGAGATCTTTCTTCTGTGTGTGTCCTCTTGCGTGAGTGTCCATTTATATCAGACCCAACAAGGTGGCGGGGATTCATCCTGAGTCATGCCTTACTGACATAGGTTGAATCAAAAAGCTCTAATCTTAACAGGTATTCTAATCTAAATTCCCTCAGCTGAATTCAGTACAAACAAAAGGTATCACACCTGGAGGAATGGATCAGTTTACAAACATAATCTTTCACTTTTGAGGATTCATAAAATAATCTGAAACTGCCACACCCATGGGATTAAATTCTAGAGTGTAGGTTACTAGTAGATAGGATAAGGGCTGAGAAAGGGGACTGATGCTTAATGTATGTTCAAATTTTAATTAGCTTAACTATGAAAGTGTAGAAATGAATAGAGTTGATGGTAACTCATTATAGTGAGTAAAACTAACACGGGTGGTTTATAAATGGGATTGTGGCTGAAAGGGGTAGTATAGGGATGTCAATTGAAAGAAAGCTAGAGAAAAATCTAGGGACTGCATAGCATAGTGAACCTGCACGTGGATGAGGATTGTGGCTAACAGTACAAATGTAAGAATGTTCTTCTAGCAGCAAGAACAAATGTATGTCACTATTACAAGGTGGTAAGAATATGGTGATGCATGGGGAAAATACAATTAATGTAACTTATGTACTATAGTTAACGGCAATATTGTAATATTCTTGCTTCAATGTCAAAAAAGGTACTATATCACAACACTAAGGGACAATAATAGTAGGGTATGGGACTTTTTATTTTGGACTAAGGAAAATGTTCAAAGATTTACTCAGGTGATGACTGCACAACTCTGTGATGAAAGTGAAAGGCATTGAGTATACACTTTGGATAGAATGTAAAAGGCATGGGACTTATAACACAGTGAACTATGTAGTGGAAGATGGACTGTGGTTAAGAGTTCAAATATGAGAGTGTTCTCTCATGAGCTATAACAAATGTACAATACTAATACATAGTGTTATTAATAGGGGATGTATGGAAAAAATGTACCAAATGTAAGCTATGGGCCACAGTTTGTGGTTATAATCTGATGACATTCTTTCCTAATCTGTAATAAATATTCCACAACACTCTAAGGTGGTGGGTGATGTATGGGAATTCTGCACATTATGCATGATTGTTTTGTAAGCTCACAACTTCTCTAAATATATACAAAAAATGTATATAAGTATATATTTAAAATGCATAAACTAGTAATCATGTTGTATCACTCATTTTTAATAAGCACAGATAGTTTTAAGAAGTAGAAAATTGCTTTATTAATAGTACTTATATTAATACTAATTATAATACATATTAATGTTGATACTACCTAAAGTTATGTAGATCTCTCTTGTCTTGATTATTTTTCTTCCTTGGATTCTAATATGTTAGGTTGTGGAATTAATTTTAAAGCAAGTGAGCATCAGGCTTTCACTAGTGTTACCTCATTATCACAAAATAAGTCTGGGCAAATTCCATTGTAGTCACGGCAGCGCCCAACTAGGAAAATGAAAATTTTTAAAAAGCCACAATTTGAGGACACAGCACACCCTACTCTGTCTAACATTTCTTGATCTACTCTGTCTAACATTTCTTGATCCTTCTTCATTCATGAGTCTCTGGATTTTTATTACAAAGGCAAGAAGGAATCCATTTAGTGGTCTAGTTCCAGAATTCCAAGCAAGATTGATTTTTTTGTGTGGTTAAAATGAGTGAAGTGTTACCTTCAGAATGCCTTTTGTTTGCCTTTAAGTCCTCAGATAAGTTTGAATGAGGACAGTGGAGCTGCCGCCCCTTTTGTTAAAAGA
Organism: Dasypus novemcinctus; assembly: GCF_030445035.2. Lineage (NCBI taxonomy): Eukaryota > Metazoa > Chordata > Mammalia > Cingulata > Dasypodidae > Dasypus > Dasypus novemcinctus. The sequence goes on along the minus strand of NC_080694.1, from coordinate 51,131,413 downwards.
GTTGACTCTAGTTCTCCAACAGGGGGTGGCAGTTCGATAAAAGAAAAACTTGATGGGCCCTATTCATGAATGCCCTCTATCCCCTCCTTTTAGCCTACACCCTCCCAGCCTCTCCCCTAGATAAAGTGAAAACATGTGGCTTTGAAAATCTCAAAAGTCTTCGTGGAGTGTTTTATTCCTGCTATTCTATGAGCAGGTCCTTTCTAGGAGGCCCTTGCACAAAGAGTCGCAACTTGGATTCCCAGAATTATTTTCTTTTTGTCCATCAACCCTTGGCAAAACCAACTGGATGTCACATTGTCAAGTTCAACAATAAGACACCCATATTCTCACACATGAAGGGAGATCTCTTCAGTTTCAAGGGCAAAAGAGATCATTATGGCAAAGAGAAATAAAGGGACAGTTAAAAAGCCATGAAAATTCTTTCGACTGACAACACGATAACTAAGTAGAGTTAGAACCACTCTTGGTGGGGGAAAGGGAAGAAAGTTGGTGCCACTCCATCCTTTTCAGGATGTGTTCACTGGAAGAGAATGAAAGATCACCCCTATGTCCTTGGGATTATGGAGAGTGCTAAAAGGGAGGCTGGTAGAGGACCCTCGTTCAAGAAAGTACCTTGTAGCCACCCTTGACCCATTGCCACCTGGACGTGATGCACTGAGAATGTGTTCTGGATCTACAGAGCCCAAGTGTTAGAGGAAAGTTCTGGGTTTCTAGGTTCTTGGCTTTATTGTAAGGAAGAATTCCGAGATGTGCCAGTTTAATGAGGCTGGTGAAGAGTGTATTGAGAAATGAGCAAAAGGAAAAGAACACACCTTAGACATGCATGTGGGGGTGCTACAGGGTGAGCCATGCAACGGGGGCCCGGGTCAGTCTTTTCAAAGCCTTTCCTCTACAGCTCCCCATATTAAGGAGGGAGCTCAGCTCCCTGCTGTCCTGACTGGCTGCTTTTCCACCTTCACCGTCGGCTTTCAGGGAACCAGTGGGCAGGCCTTGCTGTTTGGAGTTATCCAGGGTTTCTTTTGAGCCCTGGAGTTTCAAGCGGGGCCTCGTGGTCAGGGTCTTAGGGGGGTTTACAGCTTTGTTCTCAAGCAGCTGCCTCCCCTGAAGGGGCTTCCACGCGGGGTGTCCTGGCTAAGTTCTGACCAGGGCGGTCCCAGCTACTATGGCTTTATTCTGACCAGCCACCTTCCCTCGTTTCCTCTACTAACCTGCCTCACTGTTCCTCCCCTCCTCCAAAAAAAAACCCCACAATAACTAGAAAATGTCTGTGTTATCAAAGGGTGTTCAAGCCCCATTTGGATCCCCTGATGTGGAACCCTCTCTGAGACAAGTTCCCTCAACTAATGAAATAGGAATTCTCTCTGTTACATGGATATTATGAAAGGATAGAAAAATGTTATGTGAAAACACATGAAGTTGGGCTGGTCATTGAACCAAAAAAGCTTTGTGTACATCTGATATCATGATAGGGGCAATGGAGGTATCTCCTTATTCCTAGACTACCTTCAGTCTTTAAAAAAGCAGTTCTCTAGAAAGAAAAGACCCTCCGACTTCACGACATGCTCTCCTTCCCAGCTCTGTTAAGACTGGTACATGGGGCACCATGGCCGGCAATTTTGATTTGAAATCAATTTCAGATATTGGCCTTTAAAGGTTGTGTTCATTCCACTTGGACCAGTAAAATGTAGTCAGGTGGTAATTCCTTTGCACAACCAACCTGGCTCTTGGTAAACAAAAACAGCCATAAACATCTCATGTAAAATGGTCAATGTCTAGCTTGCGTGAGAGAAAACAATCCGTCATAAATTTTACTTAACTTTTGCTTCTATGAAATAAAAACACCAAATGTAAGAACCAAACTCTTGGAAAATTGCTAATCAAAAGTAATTCAGTCACAACACTTTTGCTTAAGGTACACAGGTTTTTTTCCCCAGTGATTTTTTAAATGTGTGTAATTATTATTAATTATAGGGTACTTGACAAGCTACTCAGCAGTATATTAAACATTTACTCTCCCTGATGGGTTTATAATCTATAAACGATATGTTAATCTAACTTTTCAACATTTTATTTACCACCCCCTCCCTTCTTCACTTCACTCTCACCCCTTTACCTCTTGCTATATTTATCCATTCATAAAACAAATATGTCAAGCTTCCTCCACAGGAGGCCCTGTCTCTGTCCCTTGTGTTCTCAAACAGCTTTGCTTCCTCCTCTTTTCTTAACATTTTCCCTCCTTGTCTTCCTTTTCCCTTGTCCATCCTCTGCCCTCTTTCACCTCATCTCTACCGCCCCCTCCTCTGCAAATTTCCTACTTTCCACACCTACCTTCGCTAAATTGCCTAATATTTTCATGGAAGCATTTGAAGAAGAGGCAGTTCCAGAGCATTTGCTAGGCAAACAAAAAGGAAATAAATCCAAAATGGACATGATGGCATTACTTAGAGAAAAAGACTGTGGATGCCGATTACAGAGGAAAAACCACAACCTAGAGAACCTGCCCTCCCTCTTCCTTCTGTAAGCAGGTGCCCTGCTGTTATCAGCTACAGATTTACATGCTCGAACCACCCTCTGGTGAGCTCTGCCAGCCAGTCAGAATGGCTGAGAGTTGCAAGAAAAGTTCTGTGTGCAGACAGTGACGGAGGAATTTGAGAACTCGGATACTCAAGGCACAGAAGGGTTATGCTAGGACAACAAAAGCCAACCCTGCTCCTTAAATAAGTAATTTAACAAGCTTGGGGAGGGGACAACATGGTATCATTAGAAAAGTGTCTCTGGGTAATAGAAAACCAAAGAAAAACTATGAGAAATCAACTAAAGGAAAATTAGGAGCTACAAAACTGGAGTTAAAGTAGAATTAGAGGCAAAAGAAGCGAAGCCAGGATACTTTCTGGAAGGTCAATTGATAAAATGTGCAGGAAGCACAGAACCAACTCCAATCAATACGGCTCGGTGTGAACCGAATCCCAGCCCTATAACCACATCACATCCATTTTATGGTACCATCTATCACATGAAAAGCAGCAAGCAGAGGCAATTCAACTCCCTGTGCACTCCAGTGGACAGGCTTCTGAGCCTCATTTTAAACCAACAGCCTGGCAGGGGTTGCTGAGATAAAGGGATGAGGTCGAAACGGAGAGAGAGGGAGAGCTCGCTGAATGTTCCATAAGCTCCTATAAATACAAATCTGGGTGATGTTAAAAAAGAGGCCAAGGGTGAAAGAGAGGGACCAGGGAGAATAAGGGACACACCGAGAGAAGCCTTTGAAGCATGCCTGCTCAGATGCCACGTCAAATTGGAAAGCCCTATCGGATATTGCTCCAATGCAGTGTGGAGAACAGAATCAATAGCAAACAGAAGCGGGAAGTGAGGGGGAGAGAAGGGCTGGAAGGAACTTGATCATCAATAGAATTAGGAAGGAGACTTGCAAGCTCGTCAGCGTGTCTAAAGCCAAGACAAATAGACAACGACCTACAAATAATTCAGGGATTTTTATTCAGCCTGAGGTTTCTGTTTCCATCTTCCCATCACTGGAGGTTTGGCTTTTGTCCTGAAAAAAATTTTTTTTGGAGAAAAAAAATATTTTTTACATATGTTCTCCAAGCCAAATTCTGAGTGTAAGCTCTTCTCCTGTCCTAAACACCATGTGCTGGCTTCAGGGGCATCTGCACAGCCATCCTCCTTTTCCACCCATCTTATAGAGGCAGTGCTCTCCACCTGGGGCAAGGGAAGTGAAGACAGTGGCCCAAGGCCCCAGGATGAAGTCATGGGTGTTCTCCAAACATGTTTGATGGAAGCATGGCCAACGCTCAAAGGGTGACCTCCCTTTCTTCGCTATTATCATTCTCTCTGTTCTCACTTGGCTGCATTTTGACTTCCTCTCTTGAGAAAGATGCCAAGCTTGTAAACTCTGAACAGAGATGTGAGACCCAAATCCTTCAGAGAAAATTGTAAGACCCAAATCCTTTAGAGAATTCAATCTGCTATATTGTTCAACCTTGTTTCCTTGACTCTAAAAAGGCACAGACATCAGCTCTCCCTTTACATTAGTTCTGATTACTCTAGGAAATAAGTTAAGCTTTTAGGTTGATTCAATCACACCTATATTGTAAAGTATTACATATTTATAATAAAGTATGTTCTTAATAAGAACAATTTTTAAATGGTGGCAACTTTGATTTTAAATTCTTTCCAATATTTGTCAGACACATTGAACAAACATTACACAAGAAACCACTTAGGTTAATTCGAAAGGAACGCACCAGCCTACATGAGGGCTGATGAGTCAGGGTGTCTTCTGTTTTCACAGGTCTTCCATATCTGCCTGAAGACATTTATCTAGGCAAAGTTAAGTGTCACTGATTTTTGGTAAAGACATTTGCAGAATATTCCTCATTAACTTAAAAGCATTAATTTTTCCTGAGGAAGTTCCATTTGTCCCATAAATTTCTGGCTGTGTAGGTAAAAAGATAACAAAATTCTCCTTTCTTCCCCTTGTAGTGGATGTGAAAGCAAGGGATAGAAATAAAATCATAGCCTTTGCAAAACTAAACATTTCTGCTGCCAAAACAAACTTGAACTTCAAAGTCTTCAGTTTTTACTCTCAATTGAGGATCCAGAGTTTAAATCTGGATGCCTGAAACTACATCTTTTTGTTCTCCAAAGATCTTTCTTCAATCTCCAAATCCATAGCAAATAGATAATTCCCCCCAGCAAATGACCTTTAAACAAGTCATTGATCTTCTCAGATCACTTTTTTGGAATCAATTTTTTTCAAATTACTTGAAGTGAATTATTTTTTAAATGAGACTTAAAATACCCTATCAGCATCTCTAGTCTTTGATCTAAAAACAGAAATGAGCAATCCTATGACAATCACTACAAAATCCTTAAAGCTATGACTTTGTCATGTATGCATTTGATTTTTATCATAATGAACCTTCTATACTGTCACATGTAAATGTAACTCAAGTGTTACACTTGTACACTATTTGTAAGAGGTGAATCCTGGCAGATGCCTTTTTTAATTAGAGAAGTTATGGGTTTACAGAACAATCATGCATAATACAAGATTCCCATACACCACCCCACTAACACCTTGCATTGATGTGGCACATTTGTTACAGTTGATGATAGCACATTTTTATAATTGGACTGTTAACTATAGTCCATGGCTTAACTTCAGGTTCACTGTGTAATGTAGTTTCATAGATTTTTTAAAAAATTTTTATTCTGTTTCTATATACAATCTATTTCCCTTTTAAATCATTATCCAGATATATATTTCAGGGCTGTTAATTGTGTTCACAGTGTTGTGCTACTATCACCACTACCCATTACAAAAACATTTCTATCATTCCAAATAGGAACCTGCACTTTTTAAAAAGTTATTTTTTTAAAAAGATACTTAGATAACATAAATGTTACATACAAAATATAGGGGATTCCCATATGCCCTGCTCCATTTCCATCATTCCAAATAGGAACCTGTACTTTTTTAAAAATACACTTTTTTATTTTTTTAAAGATACTTAGATTATATATGTTACATAAAAAATACAGGGGATTCCCATATGCCCTGCTCCTCACCCCTCCCACATTTTCCCACATTAACAATATCCTTCCATATTAATTTGATGATCGGCTTTTCCATTTATGAAAAGAAGTTTGTTGGAATTTTGACTAGGATTGCATTGAATCTATAAACTGCTTTGGATAGTATTGATACTTTAACGATATTTAGTCCTCCAATCAATGAACTTGGAATATCTTTCCATTTATTTAGGTCTTCTTTGATTTCTTTTAGCAATGTTTTGTGGTTTTCTGTGTACAAATCCTTTATATCTTTGGTTAGAATTATTCCTAGGTATTTGACTCTTTTAGTTGTTATTGTGAATGGATTTCTTTTCTTGATTTCTTCCTCCAATTGTTCATTGCTTGTGTATAAAAACATTACTGACTTTTGGGTGTTGATTCTGTACCCTGCCAATTTACTGAATTCATTTATTAGCTGTAGGAGCTTTGCTGTGGACTTTTCAGGATTTTTTGTACATAGGATTGTGTCATCTGAAAATAGGGAAGGACTTACTTATTCCTTTCCAACTTGGGTACCTTTTATTTCTTTTTCTTGCCTAATTGTTCTGGCTAGAACTTCCAGAGCAATGTTCCAGAGCACTGTTCCAGAGCAACAGTGGTAACCGTGGGCATCCTTGTCTTGCTCCTGTTCTTAGAGGAAAAGCTTCCAGTCTTTCACCATTAAGTAGGATGTTAACTGTGGGATTTTCTCAGCTTTACCGTGTTGAGGAAGTTTCTTTCTATTCCTAGTGTTCTAAATGTTTTTATCATGAAGGGTGCTGAATTTTGTCAAATGTCATTTCTGCATCAATTGAGAGCATCATGTGGTTTTTCCCCTTCATTGTGTTAATATGGTATATTATACTAATTGATTTTCTTTCTGTTGAACTATCCTTGCATACAAGGCCTAAATCCCACTTGATCATGATATACAATTCTTTTAATATGCTGTTGGATTTGGTTTGCTAGTATTTTTGAGGGTTTTTGCATCTATATCCATAAGAAATACTGGTCTTTAGTTTTCTATTCTTGTGGTATCTTTATCTGGCTTTGGTATGATGGTGATGTTGGCCTCATAGAATCAATTATGGAGTGTTCCCTGCTCTTCAATGTTTTTGGAAGAAATTGAGCATAATTTTGTTAATCTTCTTGGAATGTTTCATAGAACTTACCTGTGATGCCTTCTTTGTCCTGGGATTTTCTTTGTTGGGAAGTCTTTATTCAATCACTTTTCTAGTAATTTGTTTGATGAGATCTTACATTTCTTGAGTCAATGTAGGTAATTTGTGTGTTTCTAAGAACTTTTTCCATTTCATCTAGGTTATCTAATTTATTGGTATACAGTTGTTCAAAGTATCCTCTTAAAATCCTTTTTATTTCAGCAGGGTTGGTAGTAATGTCCCCCTTTTCATTTCTAATGCTCATTTTTTGTATCCTTTCTTTTTTTTTTTTTTTTTTGCTTTGTAGTCGAGCTAAAGGTTTGTTGATTTTGTCGGTCTTTGCAAAGAACCAGATTTTGGCTTGGTTTATTCTATTGTTTTTTGTTTTGTTTTCTATTTCATTTATCTCTGCTCTAATCTTTATTCCCTTCCATTTACTTTTGGTTTAGCTTGTTCTTCTTTTTCTGACCGATGCTTTTTAATACAAACTATACCTTTAAACTCAGAAAAGCAGATAAAAACTGGGATAAGAAGAAATTAAAGCAGAAGAGGAGTAAGGAAATTACAGGTACCTTAATTATTTATATAAATTCAGGTGTCCAAATTAAGAAAAATAAAAAGGAAAGGACTAGTAGATGAAGTATAACATCTTTGTTGTAACTTGGGAACTGGTATAAGAAAGAAGAGTAGACAGAGGCAAATATTCTACTCCCTCAAGTAAATTTTCTTTTCACACCCACTAGGATAGCTATAATTTTTTTCATTAGAGAAGTTATAAGTTTACAGAAAAATCATGCAAATGGATACAAATTTCCCATATACTGCCTTATTATTTACACCTTTATTAGTATAGTACATTTGTTACAATAGATGAACATTTAAAAAATTGTACCATTAAGCATAGTCCATGATTTTCTTTAGAGTTCAATATGTGTGTTTTAAGTCCTATTTTGCATTTTTTAAAAAATATAGTAACATATAAAATCTGAAATGTCTCCTTTTAACTACATTTTAACTACATTCAAATATAAAATTCAATGCTAATTACTTCCAGTGTTGTAAATTTTAAGGTGAGTTCTAAAATTACAGAAATGTTATCTCCTAGCAAAAAACGTTGTTAGTTGAAACCAAGTAAGATGCACTTTAGTTCCAGAAAATCAACTGTGTAAGTCCAAGTTGGGGGACCTAACCTGAACAACAATTACTCAAGGATGTGTCAGAACTCAAGCTGCCTGTGTTCTTTTCGTTCTGGTTGTTCTGGTGATATTGTGCCAGTCAAGTTCTCTGATTCATTTCCTTGTCAATAAAATGGGTACAAAATTGTCTACATTGCTTGTTTCCAATACCAAATGAGATATATGAAAATACTTTGTAAACTGTCCTACACTATGGAAATGCCAGGAGGAATTATTATTGATATGCATGAAAGGAGACCTTTAAGGTTTTGGTTGACGACTCTACAGGTAAGTCAACACTTGATCTGGCTGATATAAAAGCTTATGCCACCCTGAGCTGCCTTAATAGAAGAGCAGTGAGGGAAGTAATCCTCCTTTCATCTTAACTGTCTCAGCTCCCCCTGTATGCGAAGCCTTAAGAGAGCACAATTTCTATCCCTATGTATCTAGTAAATAGGGACATGTGCCATACTCCATGCAGAGAGCAGAACCAAGACAGCCAAATGGGAATTACAATGAGGGAGATGAGATGTTTTTGGCTAAGGAATTAACTACAAACATCTATGGAGGCTTTTCAATCCAATAGCTTCTCATTTTAAGTATGGGAAAAGGAAGGGAAAGATTGGTCATCTTGGGAGGAATCCCTTGACATGAATTCCCCATGTGAAAGTCATTCCCTAGAGATGCACAGTGTTTAACCCACATGGTTAAACCCCTTTCCCCTGCTGCGATGTTGAGGTTTTTCATGTACATAAATCTGTAAAGAGGGTCAAGAGTTACCAAACCCACCCTTTAATGGCTCTCCAAGCCATGAAGAGCACAGGTGTGCCCTCCTAAACTTCAAGAAAGTTTTCTAGAGTGGGGATAGTGCCATCTCCCAAAAATATATTCCTCTTACTTTATGAAAATGTCCTCACCACAAATTGCCCCTAACACCTAGGGTGTGAAAGAAGGTGAATAAAAGGACATCTACTAAATAAAAGGACAGGATGGAGAACATAGAGACATTTTGCCACATTCGAACATCCTCATATATTCAAAGACCAGTGATCTCTGTGGTCAAGTTTCTAATTGTTTTTAACAGAATTTTTAAATATGAGAAAAGAGAAACACACAGAGAGTTGGCAAAAAAAACCCACAGTGATGATATCTAATGAATCAGAGCCACTCCAAGATTTCTCAGCTCTATAGCAAGCAAAAGTCAAACAGCTGGGAAGAAGTGGGATCCCACACTGAAGTTTTGCAGAGTGCCAACTTAGTGCCTGGCAGCCAGCGTGGCTGAGGAAGTTTCCACGAGGTTGATTCTCCCAAAGCCTTGATCTTGGGACAGCCCCCCAGAGTTCTTCCAACTGAAGCCTGCCTATCTCACCAGGGGTTGATGAGAAAATTTTTCAAGCTCTTTTCTTGCCTTAATGAAGAGTGGATGGATTCACATACGGAGTTAGTCCTTTACCCAAGGATTCTATAAGTACCTGCAACAAATACCCAAAATACCCATAATCTTGACTATATCCCTTTATTTATACTATTTGCATTCTTTTACATGAGCTTTCCCTTAAAGAAAACAGTACAATGTAAATACCATATTAGAAGGGGTAAAACTGTAGAGGTAGAACATTGCCTGGTAGTTGCTAGGAGCTGTGGGGAGTGGGGAATAGAGAGTAACTGCTTAATCGGCAGGTTTCCTTCTGCAGTGATAAAATGCTGTGGAACTAGACAGAGGTGGAGGTTGTACAACGCTGTGACTGCACTAAATTCCACTGAATTGTTCAGTTCAAAAAGGTTAATTTTATGTTATGTGCATTTCAACTTAAGAAAAAAATGTAAATTTTAGAGTGGCATTAATGATTCTGAAGGATCTACACTCATTAGAAAAATCAACCTCACAGTCAGTATTTTCCTTTGTTGTGTTTCTTTTAGGGAAATTCTGCCACGGTCACACTCAGAGGCACAGGTAGGATTTGACCCTGCAGTCAGTCCTCTGGGGCTTGGCACTTGGCATTTAATATCTTCCTGCCTTTTGAAGCTCAGAAAACAAGGGGGGAAAAATCCATGGAACTGTACCCCACACAGTTGAACCCTACATTAAACCATGGACTATAGTTAATAGGACAATTCTAGATGTGTGCCATTATCAATTATAACAATGTTCCACACCAAGCAGGTGTTAATAATAGGGGGGTATATGGGAATCCTGTATTTCATGCATGATTGTTCTGTAAACCCTCAGCTTCTCTAATAAGGAAAAAATATCAAAAGAAAAGAAAACAATGGAAATACTGTCTTCTATTTTCAGACTTGCCACAACCCTCAAAAGAAAACACATCCCTATGAAGAGGTTTTTGTCCAATCTGTTGGTTGAAGTGTGTCCAATTATTATTGACATTGGACTTTTCCCCTAGACAGATTTATTAAATGACTTCTATCTAAAGGATTCGTTAGAGAAAACATAGCTTGAATTCATCTAATAGATCTTGGATAACAGTTAGCTTCCAAGCACAAACACTTCACACAGAAAGGCATGTTTTTGAAGGGTCTATTTGGTATCAACTGCTCCCTTCGGATTGAGCAGGTATGTATTGCAGAACCTTATGCCCCATAGCACCCAACTCAGGGACTCAAAAAAAGAGCAGAAACTCAAAAATTTGGAGATTGAGAATATAGATCCATTTTTTTTCCAAATTTTATTAAGAAATGTACCCAATAAAAAATAATCAAGTGCTTCCCAAGCCAAATGAACCATTCAAAATAACCACTCAACATTAATTTTATGAAACTTGAATGAAGAATATGTATAACTGCTTAGAAAAACAAAACCAAGAAAGAGCAAGGACAGAGTTCTGGCAGTGTAGGTCACCCTCTTGATAACTTTTCTTTTCTTTTTTTTTTTTTTTAAGATTTATTTATTGATTTCTCTCCCCTTCCCCGCCCCCACCCCAGTTGTCTGTTCTCTGTGTCTATTTGCTGCATCTTCTTTGTCCACTTCTGTTGTTGTCAGTGGCACAAGAACCTGTGTTTCTTTTTGTTGCACCGCCTTGATAACTTTTCATCCTGTGAAGTGTCCAGAGATGGGCAGGAGGAAACTGGACTGAGGGAGAGCTGAAATAATATGGACTAAGAATTTTTTCTTACTGTTTTAATATGCTCATGTAACTAATATAATTGGAAGAAAAACGTTCTATACCAATAGAGGAAGGGATTATTAAATCATTCTTTTAATACTAAATTTAAAAATAAAAGTTTGGGGCATGGGCTTTTGTGTAAAACCACCAGGGAAGTTTTTCAATCTCTGTTAGTTTCTTTAGTTGTAAAATGGGGAAGGTTCCTTGTCACCTAAGGAAGATGTGTGGAATAACTCAAATGATTCAGGATCATAAACGATCAAGAAAAATCAGCTGTCTCTTAGCTGTGTGGACATTTTGCAAATGTATCACACACATGGCCCAACAGTTTCCTTCGGGATGGGAGACCTCAGCATTCCAGAGGGGCCTTGGAATGGCAGCTGGAAGCCACAAGCTCAGACCCATTTTAAGAGTCAAGATCCCAGGGAAGCAGACATGGCCCAGTGGTTAGGGCGACTGTCTACCACATGGGAGGTCCGCGGTTCAAACCCCGGGCCTCCTTGACCCATGTGGAGCTGGCCCATCCACAGTGCTGATGCGCGCAAGGAGTGCCCTGCCATGCAGGGGTGTCCCCTGCGTAGGGGAGCCCCATGCGCAAGGAGTGTGCCCCGTAAGGAGAGTCACCCAGCACGAAAGAAAGTGCAGCCTGCCCAGAAATGGCGCCGCTCACACGGAGAGCTGACACAGCAAGATGACGCAATAAAGAGAAACAGAGATTATTCCGGCGCCTCCACTCCGTCCCCTGCGGGTCTCCTCCGTGTGCAATGGACAGCTATAACTCTATACAATCTACATGAATCTAACCTCCATCCTTCCAGATCTCATATTCCTGCTTTATTAACATACATCACCAATACAACTTTACACTTTTCCCTTGCTTACACAATTGCCTTTCCCCAACACTAATACTTTCCTCTAAAGTGAACTTAACCAACAACAAGTAACTAGAATAAGAAGATAAAAGTGACAAAGAGAAGATATAACACCTGTGCAAAAATAACAACTAATTAACCTCCAAGAGCAGACAAAGAAGCTAAGGAACTGATTAAATTCGTCAAAATAAAGAGATGACCAGAAAGCAACAAAAATCTACGAACCAAACCAATAATCAGGAAAACATGGCTGAATCCAATCAACAAACCAATAATCACGAAGGGGAGCAAAACTTGGCACAAGCAATGAAAGATCTCAGAACATTTATCACCGACAAAATTGATGCAGTAATGAAAGAGGTTAACAACATGAAGACATCACTTGGAGGGGAAATTGCAGACATACGCAAAAACATAACAGATATGATGGGAATGAACACCACAGTTCAAGAAATCAAAAATACACTTGCAGCAAATATCAGCAGACTAGAAGAGACAGAGCAGAGAATTAGTGATGTGGAAGACAGTACATCAGAAATCAAACAGATAGTAGAAGGGGTCAATAAGAAGATAGAAAAAATCCAATTAGGATTTAGGGACCTGAATGACAATGCAAAACGCTCAAACATACGTATTATAGGCATTCCAGAAGGTGAAGAGAAGGGAAAGGGGTCAGAAAGAGTGTTGCAGGAAATAATGACTGAAAACTTCCCAAATCTACTGAAAGAGACAGATGTACATATCCAAGAAGCACAGCGCACTCCACAAGTCATAAACCCCAACAGGCCCACCCCAAGACATATACTTGTCAAATTATCCAATGCTCAAGACAAAGAGAAGATCCTAAAAGCAGCAAGAGAAAAGAAAACCATCACATACAAGGGAAGCTCAATTAGATTAAGTGCTGATTTTTCTTCTGAAACCATGGAGGCAAGAAGACAGTGGTATGATATAGTCAAGGTACTAAAGGAAAAAAATTTCCAACCAAGAATACTCTATCCAGCTAAACTAGCATTCAAACATGATGGAGAGTTCAAAATATTCGCAGACAAACAGAAACTGAAAGAGTATACCAACAAGAAACCTCCCCTTCAAGAAATTCTAAAGGGAGTTCTGCAGGAAGAAAGGAAAAAACAGGAAAGGCAAAGTTGGAGGAGAGTATAAGACCAACAACAACAACAAAAAAGACAAAAAAAAATATACAAACAAAATATGACAAACACAAATCCAATCAAAATATGGCTAACACAAATAATTCCTTGATAGTAATAACACTGAATGTCAATGGATTAAACTCACCTATCAAAAGATTCAGACTGGGACACTGGATAAGGAAATATGACCCATCCATATGCTGTCTACAAGAGACACATCTTAGACCCAGAGACGCATGGAGATTGAAAGTGAAAGGCTGGAAAACAATCATACAAGCTAACAATAACCAAAAAAAGGCAGGAGTAGCTATATTAATATCAGACAAAATAGACTTTAAATGTGAAACAATTGTGAGAGACAAAGAAGGATACTACATTTTAGTCAAAGGGAAAATCTGTCAAGAAGATCGAACAATCATAAATATCTATGCCCCTAACAAGGGTGCCTCTAAATACGTCAGGCAAACGCTGGAAAAACTAAGTGAAAGAATAGATACATCTACAATTATAGTGGGGGATTTTAATACACCACTATCAATTCTGGACAGAACATCTCAAAAGAGAATCACCAAAGACACAAAACATCTGAATAGTATATTAGAGGAGCTCGATCTAATAGACATATATAGATCGCTACACCCAAACACAGCAGGATATACATTTTTCTCAAGCGCACATGGATCATTCTCCAAGATAGATCATATGCTAGGCCACAAAGAAAGGCTGAACGAATTCAGAAAGATTGAAATCATACAAAACATTATCTCTGACCACAGTGGAGTCAAGCTGGAGATTTGCAAGGGAAAGAAGCCCAGATTTCACACCACGATTTGGAAATTAAACAACACACTCTTAGAAAAACAGTGGGTCAAAGAGGAAATCTCAAAAGAAATCAATGACTACCTTGAAACAAATGATAATGATAACACAACATACCAAAATTTATGGGATGCAGCAAAAGCAGTACTGAGAGGGAAGTTTATAGCCATAAATTCATATATCAAAAAAGAAGAAAGAGCAAAAATTGAAGAACTAACTGCACATTTGAAGGAATTAGAAAAACAACAACAAAGTAACCCAACAGGAAGAAGAAGGAAGGAAATAACAAAGATAAGAGCAGAACTAAATGAAATAGAAAATAAGAAAGCACTTGAACAGATAAACAAGACCAAGAGCTGGTTTTTTGAGAAGATTAACAAAATTGACAAACCTTTAGCAACACTAACAAAGAAAAAAAGAGAGAAGATGCAAATTCACAAAATAAGAAATGAGAAAGGCGATATCACCACTGACCCCACAGAAATAAAGACTATCATAAGAGGATATTTTGAAAAACTATATTCCAACAAAAATGACAATCTAGAGGAAATGGACAAATTCCTAGAAACACATAAACAGCCCATATTGACAAAAGAAGAAATTGATGATCTTAACAAACCAATCACAAGCAGAGAGATAGAATCAGTTATTAAAAATCTCCCAACTAAGAAGAGCCCAGGGCCAGATGGCTTCACAGGTGAATTCTATAAAACATTCCGGAAAGAACTGACACCAATCCTGCTGAAACTATTCCAAACCATCGAAACAGAAAGAACATTACCCAACTCCTTCTATGATGCCAACATTACCCTAGTACCAAAGCCAAACAAAGACATCACAAGAAAGGAAAATTACAGACCAATTTCTCTAATGAACCTAGACGCAAAAATACTTAACAAAATACTTGCTAATCGTATTCAACAACACATTAAACGAATTATACACCACGACCAAGTGGGATTCATCCCAGGTATGCAAGGATGGTTCAACATAAGAAAATCAATCAACGTAATACACCATATAAACAGATTGAAGGAAAAAAATCACATGATTATATCTATTGATGCAGAAAAAGCATTTGACAAAATACAGCACCCTTTCTTGATAAAAACACTCCAAATGATTGGAATACAAGGAAATTTTTTGAACATGATAAAGAGTATATATGAAAAACCTAAAGCCAATATTATTTACAATGGAGAAATCCTAGACTCCTTCCCTCTAAACTCAGGAACAAGACAAGGATGCCCACTGTCGCCGCTCCTATTTAACATTGTCTTAGAAGTACTTGCTCGAGCACTGAGGCAAGAACCAGAAATAAAAGGCATTCAAATTGGAAAGGAAGAAGTCAAAATTTCATTATTTGCAGATGACATGATCCTATACATAGAAAACCCTGAGAGATCTACAACGAAGATTCTAGAACTCATAAATGAGTTTAGTAAAGTCGCAGGTTATAAGATCAATGCGCAAAAATCAGTAGCATTTCTGTACACCAATAATGAGCAAGATCAGGAGGAAATCAAGAAACAAATACCATTCACAATAGTAAATAAAAAAATCAAATACTTAGGAATAAATTTAACTAAAGAGGTAAAGAACTTATACACTGAGAACTATACAAGATTGTTCAAGGAAATCAAAGAAGACCTAAATAAATGGAAGACTATTCCTTGTTCATGGATAGGAAGACTGAACATTATTAAGATGTCTATCCTACCAAAATTGATCTACACATTCAATGCAATCCCAATAAAAATCAATGCAGCCTTCTTTAAGGAACTAGAAAAACTAACTATGAAATTTATTTGGAAAGGAAAGAGACCCCGAATAGCCAAAGACATACTGAAAAAGAAAAACGAAATTGGAGGAATCACACTACCTGACTTCAAAACATACTATAAAGCTACGGTGGTGAAAACAGCATGGTATTGGCATAAGGAGAGACATATAGACCAATGGAATCGAATTGAAAGCTCTGATATAGAACTTCACATATACAACCACATAATATTCGATAAAGCCACCAAACCCTCTCAACTGGGAGAGAGTGGCCTATTCAACAAATGGTGTCTGGAGAACTGGATAGCCATATGTAGAAGAATGAAAGAGGATTACCATCTCACACCTTATACAAAGATCAACTCAAGATGGATCAAAGACCTAAATATAAGAGCCAAGACCATAAAAACCTTAGAAAGCAGTGTAGGGAAACATCTACAGGACCTTGTAATAGGTAATGGATTTATGAATATCTCACCAAAAGCACGAGCACCAAAAGAACTAATAGATAAATGGGACTTCCTCAAAATTAAAGCCTTCTGCACCTCAAAGGAGTTTGTCAAGAAAGTAAAAAGGGAGCCCACACAGTGGGAGAAAATATTTGGCAATCATATATCTGATAAGAAACTTATAACTTGCATATATAAAGAACTCCTACATCTTGAAAATAAAAAGATAAACAATCCATTTAAAAAATGGGAAAAAGACTTAAACAGACACTTCTCCGAAGAAGAAATACAAATGGCAAGAAAGCACATGAAAAAATGCTCCAAATCTCTAGCTATCAGGGAAATGCAAATCAAAACCACAATGAGATACCATCTTACACCCATAAGATTGGCAGCTATGAAAAAAACAGAAGAATACAAGTGCTGGAGAGGATGTGAAGGAAGGGGAACACTCATCCACTGCTGGTGGGAATGCAGAAGGATCCAACCATTCTGGAGAACAGTATGGCGGTTTCTCAAACAACTAGCCATAGATTTGCCATATGACCCAGCAATACCACTGCTGGGAATATACCCAGCAGAACTGAAAACAAGAACACAAACCAATATATGTACACCAATGTTCATAGCAGCATTGTTCACTATTGCCAAAAGTTGGAATCAACCCAAATGCCCATCAACAGACGAGTGGATCAATAAAATGTGGTATATACACACAATGGAATACTACTCGGCTGTAAGAACAAACACACTACAAACACATGTGATAACATGGATGAATCTTGAGAACCTTATGTTGAGTGAAGCAACCCAGACATTGAAGGACAAATACTACATGACCTCAATGATATGAAATAAACAAGCTGCCCTAGATAGCAAGAGACTGAACGATAGGCTTGCAGGAAATCGGAGGGTGGAGGAAGGATATGAGCCGATGTCTGCAGGGGTGGAATTTAAGACGAGATGGTGGTAAGTATGAACACAAAGAAGAGATAAAAGGGGGGCAAGGGGTTGCCTTTGCTTGGGGCTTTGCGGGTTTGAGGGTGGCTGGGGAGGGACGGGTGGGTAACGTTGCCCAAAAGTGGGGGGAGGGAGGGGTAGCATACGAACCAGGAGAGGGTCAGGTGTTGGTGGAGAGTAAAATGCCGAGAAAATCATATCAAAATATAATAAAGAGGGTTACCTGTTTAGAATGCTCGGAGGGGAGGGTCTGATGCAGGACGGGCTCCTGGGGAATGTCTAAATGCTCATTCTGCCAGAGTGGGTGACACCATGGGGTAGAAACCCAAGTAGTGAGAGTGGGGGTGGACCCACATCCTGGGGAGGACTAATGCCATCCAATAGAGGGAACTGTATCCCTCGAGAGAAAGGGTGGATCCCAGGGCATTGGGGCAGTTGAGCAAGTTAGGCCCTGAACACTATTCCATCTATCTCTGGAAGTGGCTCCTCAGGAAACGGAGGTTGGCTATCACTGAGGGCACTAAGGTGGAAGGGAAAATGGACGTTAAATGTGTGGAACCAAAGTAAATGGGGGGTAAGAGAGGAGTTTCTTGAGAGTACACAAGGATGGATATAAAACATGTAATATTACACCATAACATATAGGAGATGACAGACTGATAATGTAAACCATAATGTAAAACATAGGATAACTAAAAATGTAAAGAACTGTGTATCCTAAAGTATGCACCATAATGTAAATACAGATGTCACCTTGTTAGAAAGCTAATGTCTCAGACTCTGTACATCACTTTAAGTAAATATGATATGAATAGGGCGTAAGAGTATCACTGTGGAAGGGAAAAGGTTTTCTGGTGGATGTGTGGGAGTGCTGTATATTATATATATACATTGCTGTGGTCTAGGACTCCTGTGAAGAAAAGCTGAATAATTAGGGGGGGGGTGGGAAATAGGATGTGGAATTTTTTCAAGTCAACATTCTTTATCTAAGTTCTTTATCTAACTTTATCCAAGTTCTTTATCCTTTAAACTCATCGCTATATGCCATTCCCTAGTAAGGGACCATGACATTATATTGGGCTTCAAATTTCGGGGAGTTCTGGATCACAGAGTGTTTCAACAATGGCAATGGAGGGATACTGGTATGGGATACCAATGACAGATGATATATGACTGACAGGGAGCTGTACAGAACATATGTCCAGGGTGCATGGTAATGTTTGGATATACTCATAGTGGCAACAATTAAAAACCACAGTAGGGGGGGTACTGGGTTCCCGGCCAGTGGTGCTCTGTCGTGGTCCCTAGGGGAGCAGCGACAGTCTCCCAGGTACAGTGGTGGGGACCGGGAGGGAGTGAGGGTTCAACAGTGAGCCCCTGATACTAATGACTATGCTTGTGAGCTGATAAACCCAAAATAATAACAAGGCCTAGAGCAACTTTGTGCCTGGGAATTCCCTTCTGTCAGCCTTCATGTTACTCAAATGTGGCCAGTCTCGAAGCCAAACTCAGCATGTAAATGCAATGCCTTCCCCCCAGCGTGGGACATGACACCCGGGGATGAGCCTCCCTGGCAACGAGGGACCACTATCAACTACCAACTGATGATGCAACTGGAAAATGACCTTATATGGAAGGTTCAATGCGGATCAGCAGAATATCCATGTCTACATAAAATACCATGACTTTAAAATGCTGTTTGACCTAAAGTAAGGGGGAAATGGAAAGGAGAAATGAGTTTATATGGCTACGAGTTTCTAAAAAAGAGTCTGGAGGCTGGCAGAAGGTTTGCCCTCATGCACAACTGAGCAGAGTCAGAGAGACAGATAAAGCAGATACAACCCCCAGATATTGGTTCCTTTGAGGGCTAAAGAGACCCATGGGAGTTATGGTCATGGCCGATGGGGTTAACTACCAGGGCAGATGGCCCCTCTTTGGAAATGGTGTTTATGTGTGATGAATCTGGACTCAGATGGGATCTCCCTTCATAAGACTTTCATGCTAATGTGCTGGAGGTGCAGTTAATGTTGGGGTTTAAGATATATTTAGGGGATTTGAATCTCTGGACTGACAATGTGATAGCCAGATCCTGAGCCTCAACAGACTCCAGCACCTACAATCTGATTTATTGGACTTACCACACTCAGCTAAGATGGAGGTGAAGAAGGACAACCACCACACCATGGAGCCTAGAGTGATTACAACTGAAAATGGGAGGATTGCATCCAGCATCCAGGTGGAATCTGAGCCTCCTCTTGACATAAAGGTGCAATGGACACAACCAATCCAGTGTCCACATAGAAGAGGTGGCATTGGATTGGGAAAAGTGGACATAATGGACAAAGGGTATGGGGAAAGGCAGGAAGAGATGAGAGGTGGAGGCGTCTTCGGGACATGGAGCTGCCCTGGATGGTGCTTCAGAGGTAATCACCGGACATTGTAAATCCTCACAGGGCCTACATGATGGAATAGAGGAGAGTATGGGCCATGATGTGAACCAATGTATATGAGGTGCAGAGGTGTCCAAAGATGTACTTACCAAATCCAATGGATGTGTCATGATGATGGGAACGAGTGTTGTTGGGGGGGGGAGAGGGGGGGTGGGGGGGTGGGGTTGAATGGGACCTCACATATATATTTTTAATGTAATATTATTACAAATTCAATAAAAAATAAAAAAAATTAAAAAAAAAAAAAAAAAAAAAAAAAAATAAAGAGAAACAGATTCCTGTGCCGCTGACAACAACAGAAGCAGACAAAGAAGACGATGCAGCAAATAGACACAGAGAACAGACAACTGAGGCGGGGGGAGGGGGAGAAGGGAGAGAAATAAAATAAATAGATAAAAATCTAAAAAAAAAAAAAGAGTCAAGATCCCGGTTTGTCTGCTGGAGGCAGAGGCACCCTGTCCCCGGGGCCCCCAGCGGCCCTAGTGAGCACTGCCCACACAAGGGGGGGTTCACCAGATGCAGCAAGGCCTGCTCTTATTGTGGACCATGGAAGGAAACCTACCCAAATGGCCTCTAGGACAGTGACAGAAATCATGCCTGACCCTCAAGCCAAGCTCGGCATCAGTCCGAGAGAGAGCAAGCAGAGTCCAGACCCAGGTCCACTGACTCACTTTGCAGCCTCGAGGCCTCC
Organism: Dasypus novemcinctus; assembly: GCF_030445035.2. Taxonomy (NCBI): domain Eukaryota; kingdom Metazoa; phylum Chordata; class Mammalia; order Cingulata; family Dasypodidae; genus Dasypus; species Dasypus novemcinctus. The sequence continues at coordinate 51,111,202 of NC_080694.1, read as the reverse complement.
GGGAAGCCAACTTCCCCCAAGGTCCACCTCCTGACTCTGTGTCACGCCTTCTGCCTGGGTGTCCTGAGACGAAGTGCCGTCCAAGGACAAACCCACTGTCTAACGGAGACCGTCTTCCATCTGAACATAACTGTCCCCTATACTTGTCGGTGTAGTAAGGTCTGACTTTGATCAAGCAGGCTTCCCACCCTCCTCTGGTCTCTGTGTGGCCAGATCAAACCCAAAAGCAGACAACAAAGGGCCCGGATTATCCGTGCAGACTCTGAGAGGTACCGGGAGCAGGTTAGTCTTCCTCCTGTAATGCTGTCCCCTCCGCTCACCCGTGGGATGCCTGAAGCACCCCAGCAGAGCCAGTTATGTGGACTAAAGGCGAGCTTTTCTGTTAAAATCCAGATACTCCAGGAAGAAGCCTCCCTCCCACGCTGTCAATCCCTCAACCCCGGACAACTGTCGAGGAGACGGAGCGCCGGGTTTCACGGTGGGGGAAGGATGAGCGTGAGAGAGCAAGCACCAGGCGCTTGAAGATCAAGGTCAGCGCGCAGGACCACCAAGAGACCAAGTGTCTGCTAAAGAGGCGACAAGAAAGAGAAATCTGTCCTGGAGATGGGGCAAAGGCAGGACCCTGCTGGCTGAAGAGCACGCTGCCCTGCGGCTCTTTCCTCGTTTAGGAGGAGTCCCAACCTGCTCCAGGGATCTCAGGAGAGAACAATGCCTTTGTGAAGAGCCGTGCCTGCAAAACTTCAGGACTGCAATAATGCCTTACAAGGTTAGTGGATAAGCAATCCAACATTCTGTGCTTGGGGGAGGTGGGAGGGATGATCGTGGCTTTTATTTGCTGCGTACACCTCAAATGGTTCTTTAGCTCTAGTCCTAGCTGGATCGTGTTATTGCTCCACACACAAGCAGCCTGTCTCCACAATCCCACCTTCAAGGACGTGCCTCTCTATGTGCGACTGGAATGGATTCATTCATAAGGTAGCAAAACCCACATTTCCCTGTGGGCCTGCACCAGCTTCAGAAACTGGCATCCCAATTTATGCTGAAAATGAAAGTACAGCCCCTCTCTGCGCCCACCTCCCCTCACTCACACACACCCTGTCTCTGTCAAGCAGTTACGCTCAAGGAGCTGAATTTCTAGGACGCCAATAAATTTAGATTCGGGTAACACCATATTAAACAGATCATTCTGGGCTTTTAAGAGAACAGCTTTCTTTCAACAGTCTCCCTGATTTAGAGCGTATACCTCAAACATTAGCATGCAGTCGAATCACCTGGGGATCTTCTTACACCTCCGCTGCTGTTTTGGTGGGTCTGCATTTCCAGCAGGCTCGGGGCAATGAGAAGCTGCTGCTTTAGGACTGCTCTTTGAGGAGGTAGGATTTGGGGCACAAAAGTGTCAGCTTGCAAAGGGAGTCAGAGTCCTGTTAACACAGCTTCTAAGAAACACAGTCAGGAGGCTCCTTGGTGACCACAGGCACACAAGCATTCTTGAGTCATCAGTGGGAGGAGGAACCGTCTAAAAACTTCTAAATCTCAGGTCCATTGATGGCACCTCAAAAAATGTACGTTTGCGCATGTGAAGATGATCAGGCCATTCTCGGAAGGTCCCACTAACGATTCAACTGCAAAACTTTTCTTCTTTATTTGTCAAAGGAACAGATTAAAGGTTGCACATCTTATAACGTTTTATTTCTTTCAAAATATTTGGGGGAAAGTGGTAACAGTGAATGCAGGAAGGGGCGGGCACTGCTTGTAATATAGGGACTAGATGAAAAGAGGAGAATGGAATAGCTATCTAATTTCACTCTAGTTTTCTTAATGAGGAAACTTATCCCATTTTGTTTTCCTCAGAGTGACCCGGCTGGTCATAGAGCTAATCACTGAAGACACGGGATGAAATCACTCTATCCACTGCCATTGTCTTCCACAGCACTAGGAAGACTTCCCGTTGTCAACCTTTACAACTACAAACTTTTACCAAAAAAATGAGAGCAATGGATTCTAGTAGAGGTTTGGAGTTTCACGGGGCAAACCTGATGACTCTCCCTTGTCTCATCTGGCTATGATCGGCAGGTAAATCCTGTCAGTTTACACCTGAGGTCACAGAACCACGGCAAGAACTGGCCATTTTGTTAAATCATTCAGAATGGGTCATTGTGGATTATAGTAAATGCTCCAAAGAACTGGATGAAGATGTATTTATTGAACAAAACCAAGCTCCAAGGGAACTAGCCAAAAATAATTTTGAACTTATTAAAAATGAGGATTGTGTTCCCCAAAACCAAGGAACTCTGCTAAGGATGCCTTCTCCTGCCTAGAAACAATTGGCTTGAGTTGTGTCAGAAAGAAGAGAGAACTTGATGAGTTCTGTTTAACACCAGGCAAGAAACTTGCCATGAGGCCTGGTCCTCTGGGAAAAGGTGCCTCACGAACTGACAAACTGAATAATCCACTCGATGCAGAATTTACTGCATTTAGGTCTTGAAAACAAGTCTTGCTCCTTCATTAATTTTGTGTGTATTTTTTTTCCCTTCATTATTTTGATCTGCACCACTGTCAAACATGCTGATGCGTGATGTCTTCAAATCCCTTAAATATTTGGTTGGTGTTTCTTTCTGACTGCTTATTTCAGAAAAGGCCAGTTCTAAATGGTAAGGAGAGGTATAGAGATTAAGAACAGAGCCCATACACACCTTTACCCTCTGCATCTAGTTAGGAGAGAAGTGTTTACACAAGCAGTGCTTGAAAGGAGAGGGGAAGCTGAGTACAGCTTGGTTTGAAATGAGATAGCCTCAGATTTCCAAATTAGAATGCTATATAGCCAAGTGGTTAAAGCACAGACTAAAAAGTAGACTCTCTGTGTTCAAATCCCTGCGCTACTTACTATCTATGTGACCCTGGGCAGGCTGATTTCTTTGTACCTCGCTTTTGCGATTTATAGAATCACATAAGAATCGTACCTACTTCATAGGATTAGCATGAGGACTAAATAACTGAAAATAGGAAAGGCCCTTAGTACGATGTCTGGTACCTAGTAAGTGCTACATAAGCATAAGCTGCTTTTATTCCTATTCTCTAGAAGGATCTCTTTGATTCCAGTGACCTCAGTAATAGTGAATTCTTCCCAGAACCTACGGAGTAGGAGAGTAAATCAGAGGAAGGAGCTATTTTGAAATTTTGTCACATAGTTGATATACCCCTGCTACGTGCCATGGTCTCAGGAATAGCAAAACAGTTCCTCTGCAGGTGTCACAAAAGCATAAGAAAAGTTTGCATTGTGCAGTTAATATTTTCTCAGTCGCTCATTTGTGCTATACCAACTACAGTAAACGTATTAGGTTTTTAGGCGTTGAAAACAGGGAGCTTAATCTGTTACCCAAAACCTTGGCAAAGACTTTATGCTCAGAACAGGACTGATTTACAGTAGGGAGAGAAATGGAAGGGAGAAATATTAAAATAAAGTGCAATCATGTTTCTATTTAAAAGTGGTTACTGCCAACAGTGTTGCAAAATAATGCTGGCTGGCGACCAGAAAGCTGCACCTGCACAGATTCCAGCTGTAGAACCCTGGAGCCCTGGCTGTGATTGCGTAATGACGTTCCTAGTTAGCGCCACTGGCAAAAATTTGGCAAATCTTATATACGCACAAACACACATACTCATACACATACTGGCGATTTGCTTAACCCTCAATCATTAAGACACGGTTATTCTGTTTAAGATAGTCGAGATGGTACTCTTCGCTTATCGTTTCCTTTATGAAACACTTTTCCTTGATTCTCTGAATAGAAATCAGAATTGGGTTTCTATTCAGCCACCTTGAGATCCACCTAAATCAAGTGACACCAATGTTAGGAATGTGCTTTTATTCCCTCAGTTAAACGACTTAACATGTGTACACCTCTGGAAGACAGAGCTCGTCTACCTTTGGGGAGAGCCATTGGAAAGTGAAGGTTTGAGATTCTTCAATGTAGTACCATTTTCTGAGGAGCTACCCATGCAAAATGTGGCAATAGTAATAATAATAATAATACCATAACATTTAATCAACCCTTGGCAAGTAGAAGAGCTCATTTTGGTTTCTAGATCCAAGTCTTGGGAAGAGGATGAGAGCAGGAAGGTTGCTGTGGAGCCTGCCGCTAGTAGCCACTCTGAGGCTGAAACTCGGCACAACAGAAAGGAGGGTCCCTGCCCTGCCTGCCTCCCAGGATTGCTCTGGGAAAAAAATCTAATGAAAATATACATGAAGGGAATTGTGGACTACACACCACTGTTGCGGGAAACTGGCTTACCTGTTTGTTATTGTAAATGTTACACCTGTTAAATGTAGCAGTTGTCAGATGTTGCAGTTATTCTCTGTTATTGTAAATGATGTTGCAGTTCAGATAGCAAACAGCTTCTTGGTAGTTTCCCAATAAATGAGATGGGAAAACTAGGGTTGAGGCTCTCAGTTCCAGAAGCTGTGAGTCCTCTGGTCCCAGGTTTGTCTCCCCTCTTGTGTCTCTACCTTTATTTCTGCATTGCCTTAACTTCGAGCCAAACTATTGTGAGCTGAATGCAGCACACCACGACACATAGGTCCCACCACCAAGGTAAGTTGCTCAGCTAAAACAGGAACTCACTTAAAACCCATAAAAGCAACTCAGAGCAGAGCCGTGTGTGGACCTCCACTTCTCCTTCCTAATGGAAGCCTACCTTGGTCACTTCTGAGAGCAAGTATTTTCTCTTCCCAACAAACTTTCTTCACATATTATGTGGAGTGACTGCGAAAGACAAGACACTAAAGGTGGATGAGATTTTATCATTTCCCTTGGTACCTTTAGAAATCCATAGAAGGACAGTGGCTGGCAGGGGAGGGGGACAGGGAACACGTGTGCAGGTCTCTAAGATGATCTGGCAAAGGGGCCAGAGGCAAATGGGGAGAAGATGAGTGGAGGGAGGTCTGAAAAGATAAGGAATATACAAAATATGACGAAGAGGTTAAGACTGATTTGGGCTTCCCTAAATCATTGTTTCTTACTTTGAAGCCCTACTAAAAACTTTAATCAACCATTTTAAATATTTGTTTCCTTGGAATTGTATCCTCAAATAGAAGAGAGCAGCCACGTAAATGAATAATTGTAAGTGCAGTGACAGAAAAACACAAAAGAGAGATCCTTAACACAGGCCATGGAGATCTGGAAAATCTTCCTAAGAAAAGGAAATTCCCCAACTGGGCCCTCAGGGAAGTGGCAGTCCCCAGAAGGAACAGTAACTGTTCCAGTGGGAACCTACTCTCTTATTTTCTCTAATAAACTCTGTAAAAATGTCTTCCTTTCTTCATGTAGAACTACCTCCATGCCCAGCTGCAGTGAATGTGTAGCATTCAATTCCAGGTACCAATTCTATTAAGATAATCAAAAGCTTGTAAGTAATAAAACATTTCAGGGTTAGTGAATAGGAAAAAAAAATCTTCTGCTATTTTTACTGGGAGTCAGAGATTTAGTTTTCTGCCATCAGGTGAACAATATTTGCAACGTCATGTATCAGGAACCTGAGAGTAATATATCTGGAATGGTGTCAGTGCAAGAGACAAGTCAAACTTCTGTGGCATCTCATTGTATTGAGTTGTTAGGACCAAGAAACCTCAAAACAAAGGCAATTCGGTACATGCTACTTCACTGTGTCAGCCTTGTCAATCCAAAGCTTCCTTCCTGAAGATGGAAAAAACAGAGCCTCCGATTAACTGATAAGAGGGTTCACAGCATTGGAAACACATGGAAATAAGACCTCCTCCACCTTATCTGAGCCTCCCTTCCTTCTGCCTGACCTTTTCAGTGCTTCTAGTTCTTCAAGAGTCTTTATTCCCAGAGAAGCCCCTCATTGCTTGCCATGGCAGAAAACTTTTTTTTCCTAAGATCTCTTAATTTTTTTTTGATGTTACATTCAAAAAATATGAGGTTCTCGTATACCTCCACCCACCTCGCCCCACTCCTCCCGCATCAACATCATTGCATAGAAAACGTATTTTCATGACTCACAATAGTCTAGAGCAAAGTCACTGCTGTGAGCAGAAATCAGAGAAGTCTGAAATAAATTTCCAAGCTTCTGGTCATGAGTCAGACAAACCATAGCCTTGGCCAAGTTTATTTATATTAACCTTGATACCTGCACTTAGCCAGGGGCAGAACTATCTTATTGATTTTTACTGTGTGGAATTGGTCTGAAAATTTATTAGTGTTTTAAGGTGTCCTGAAACTCTAGAATGGAAAGTGTTAAAAAAAATTTTTTTTAAACACCTAGATGTAATTTTTTTTTATTACAACACCTCCTCTTCCAATTGTTCTTTTCATCTCTGTTTACAATCCTTCTACAGGTATGTGGACCCCAAAACATGTTTGGATATAGCATGCCCAAATACATCACACAGCAAGTTCAGGGATATTTGCATCAAGGGATACCGGGTGATGAACTCTGATGAAACACAAAAGATAACAGGTCCCTGTTGTATATACAGTATCTCTGCTTTGCAATGAGCTGAGCTATCCACTTTCATATCAGTAATCTAGGTGTCTCTTTCAGAAAGGAATTCATCAGAAACTCATTAGCAAGGCAGTTGGCTTGGCCCTCGTTCCTGATTTGTAGTTTGTACCTAGATACTGGACTACAAGCAGAATTTAATATTGGAAGGACCACTGGAAAATCATCGAGAAAAGAATTGAAACTCGCTTCTGAATTTCCCACTAGCATTCACTTCTACTGGAAATATGAGTCTTCTCTATGTGCTCAGCCTACTAACACATAACAGAGAGTCTAGGGAGTGAAATCCTGACAGTTACTAGTAAGGTAAAAATGGGGTTACAGAATTCATTTTCAAAGTTTCTTTCCAGTTTTGTAATTTTTTTTTTCCAAATTAAATCAGCACTACCAAATTTAATGACGAGGCTACCCTGCTGGGTGCAGAGCCTGGAAAGCTATTGTCTCCTGGTCTGTGTATCCTAGTCTTCTCTAATGTTTCCTATAATGCGACTAATAACCCACCATCAGCAATAAATGCCTTATCATCTCATTGTTGCACACAGCAATAGCTGGAGCAGTGATACTGACAAATGAACCTGCGTAATCACTTTGGGGTTCTTTGTTACATTTCGCAGTGTGAAGATGGCTTCTGCTCAGCACGTCACCCAAAAACAAACAAGCGTGATTGCTGTCTCCTCCATCAATCTCTCCTCGTTGTTGTCATTCAATCCCCCGTGCCGTGCCGTTCTCACGACCACCCCTCCTCTCAGGAAAGTAACACGTTCCGGATCTTTGAGATTCGACCTTTGCTATCCCTCTGCCTCTGTTCCCTTGCCAACTGTATCTCTGAGAAAGAAATGGAAATCCAGAGAGAAAGGGATGGAGAGAATGTGAACTTTCTCTACTTTCCCGTGTTGTTTTCCTTAGGGTAAAAAAAAAAAGCTCATTAAAATCCAGTTGAGTCTGACATTTTTCCTTTTACCTTTTCAATCTTTTTATAGTTTCAAATCATTAACTATCAGCATGAAGCTCAAAGGTAGCTCTAGCCATCTATGAAACAGTGACACATTTGACAATAACGCCTCTGAAGAGCCTGTCACATTCTCTCCCCAAACAAGTCTCATTAATGCGCAAACTGTCTTTCTTTTCTCTCCGTTTCTTTTCTCCTGATTTCTCTCTAATTAGCCTGTTTTTTTATGCTCCCTCGTTCCACAGTTTGAGCTTAAAAAAAAGAGAGAGAGAGAGAGAGAGGCGGATGTCATTTCCATGAACCCCAAGGCCAAGTTAATCAGCAGAATTAATGACTCTATTACCCATTAGACTGGGGGCGGCGGCGCTTCCTGCCAGGCACCCAGTGTCTGCCTTCTTCCGTGCTTCTTCATTTTGCTCCGGCAAACGTAAACTCTTGCTCTCTCAAAGCATACCCTGAGAATCAACCTATTTGTACAGTGTTTCTTTTCCCCTTTGGGTGTGAATCAGGAAGAGAGGCTGAAACTGTAGCCACCTCAGCTGCGGTGTCCATGCTGAGAAAGCACCATTTCCATTAAATGAGGATGAGTAAGAGGAAGTCTTGGCAAGGCTGGAAAAGAGGCATAGCCTAGCAGTCCCTGTAGGGCTCACCCCTATCGATCATTCCTTATCGTACAACACTTCAGAGCTGCAGCCTCACAAAAAATGCGCCCATAAATTGTAAAGACATACTGTGGAAATAAAAGATGCATGAAATTTTAAGCCAGCAGACATCTGGATTGGACAACTTTGAGCAAACAAGCAGGATCGGGGGTCGAAGAATTTTTGAAAATTCATTTTCAATCAATGGAGGTACAAACATTTCCAATACTTGTTTCCTGTTTGAACGAGGTTTGAGAAATAGTATCTTTTCATTCTAAAGTTAGTCCTGACAGAACAAATTAAACATTCTGTATGTGTATTCAAGAACGCTTGTTTTAGAAGCATCTACCTAGAACCTATCAGAAAAGTGGGAGAGTTTTTACTTGTCATAATGCAACAAAAACATCTTCCCAGTTTGATTTTTTAATGATATCTCTACTGATAAAAAGATTAAGAAGAGTAGCACAGATTTTTCTGGGCATTCAAAAAGACTCCCAAAGAATAAAAATACCAAGGCCATTTCAGAGAAAATACTTTCATTTTCCTTTGATTATAACTCTACTCTCATGTAATGTAAAAAGGCTTTCTTTTTTAACATTTGGTAGATTATTTTCATTCAAAGAGGCTATTATCAGAAAAAAAAATTTACTTCTAGGTGAAAATCCTGCCCAGTTGGGTTTAAAGTATCTTAAGCCAAAAAAAGAATACCTGTCTTATGCCTTCCAGCTTTCCCTTGGCCTGCACCCTCAATTTACTCACCAAAATACACCTGAAAGGATATTGGCAAGAATGATAATTCTAACATCAATTTTATTCTTTCGCCACATTTATTCATGGAGACAATACCGTTCTTGTTAAAGGATCTTCTCTTTTTTTAATTTTGAAGGGAAATCCTCAGGGCATTTTTTAAAACATCTAAGTCAAAAACAGAACCCAAACTTTCAAGAAAAATGGTTGGGAAAAAACTAACATTTCAATGGTTATTAATGAGATTTTGTGGTAAAAAGGGTATTTGCAGTACTTGGAAAGGAAGGATATTTGCAGTGCTTAGAAAATATCACAATTAGCATAGCTACCTTCAAATATTTAAAATATAAACCATCCAACTTATCTATGATGTGTAGAAGAGTCAGCAGGTGTGAAATAAAAGAGAACACATCATAAAAATAAATAATGGTATTTGTTCACATAATAAAGGGGCTCCAGACACTTCATTTCAGGGGCCAAAATAGCTCCGTGAACTTTGTTCCAAATCAGAAATGCAGGGAATGAGAATTCTAGTCCTGATCTGCCAACCCTTCAGAATGATTATGGAGCAAAGACACGTGGAAATTTTAGCATATTATTTGCCCTATCTATTTTAAGGAATAGTAATAGTATAATGTACAACCCTGATACAGACAAATGAAGAAGAATTCATAAAAGTCAGCACAAAATGTTCCTACCCCACCAAAGAGAAATCAGTTCCCAACATATCATTTAAACACACACACACACACACACACGTACATGGAGATTGTTTTTGTGTGTCTGTTCCTCCATCACAGAGGAACACTCACTTGATTCCATTTCTTATTCCTCTTGCCTTCACACAGGTGATATAAGAGAGCCCATTTTTGGGGGACTTCTGAGATGTGGTCGTGTTAGGGTCTTCTCCAAAGTGTTTCCACAGCATCCAGTTATCTCATTGTGATAATTACCTCATTTTTAAAAAAGATTTATTTATTTTATTTCTCTCCCCTTCCCCCCTCCCCCCACCCCAGTTGTCTGTTCTCTGTGTCTATTTGCTGCATCCTCTTTGTCTGCTTCTGTTGTTGTCAGCAGCACGGGAAACTGTGTTTCTTTTGTTGCATCATCTTGTTGTGTCAGTTCTCCATGCGTGCGGTGCCATTCCTGGGCAGGCTGCACTTTCTTTCGTGCTAGGTGGCTCTCCTTACAGGGCGCATTCCTTGCATGTGGGGCTCCCCTACGCGGGGGACACCCCTGCGTGGCAGGGCACTCCTTACGCGCATCAGCACTGCGCTTGGGCCAGTTCCACACAGAATTACCTCATTTGTCTCTTTCTGTCCCATAAGACAGCAACGGGCAGGAACAGTGTTTTCAGTTGTATCTTTAGTGCCATTAGAGGGTCTGAGCCGAAATCAGCATTAAGTCTTTATTGAATTCATAAGCAGAAGGAAAGTAAGTTGATCACCTTAAACATAAATGAGCAGTTATAAACTTCACTCTCCTTACAGATGCATTACTTTTGCCTCCAGATTACCTATCATCTATTTTTTGTTAATGCTACAATATCTCACAATATATGAAAGTATGAGAGTGTTTTTGTGGTTAAGGAACTGATGAGCAAAGTTGATGAGAAGAACAGATGCTTGGATCAGGCTTGTTTATTCTTTTATCCTCAGCTCCTTTGAACAACTAAAATGTCAATAAAATGAGCAAATAAAATAGTCAAGATGTTCTTTCTTTTTGTTTTTCCCCCACTTTCCAAGGAGGGATAAAAAGGCCATTATTCAAACCCACTCTATCCTACTTGAGAAAAGTCAGTATTTAGAAACTTAAGAAACTTTGCTGTTGAGGCTCCACCCAAGAGATTCTAATTTAATGGGTCTGACTTGGTGCCCAGGGATTGCAATTCAAATGCACAGCCAGGGCTGGGCACCACTGGACTAGAGGAAGATGGTGACTAAGAGCTGCAACTAAGAAACAACATATTTAAATTGGGTTCATACACGAAGCCCTTTAGATGCTGTCATGAGTCAACACCTCCTTTTGTAAGAGATCTTTAACCCTCTCTATTTCAGTGCTTATGACATGACAGAACCTATAGTTAATTTCCAGGACATCAGTTATGCTGAAAGGCACAAAGGAATTCAGGCGCACAATGTAGTTTCTTCCACTGCGAAGCAGTGGCACAGATTTCGCACTCCCTAAGCTGCCTGGGAATCAGAATCACCTGAGGAGCTTCTTAGAAATTCAGCTTCCAAGGTACCACCCGTGCTTATCTGAATCAGAGTCTCTGGAGGAGAAGCCCTGGATTATGCATTTTTAGTAGACTCCCCAAATGATCCCTAGGCATTCAGCTTGTTAATAGTGTTAGACTGCATAGATAAAGGTTTGAGCACATCATAAATATATAGAAGCGACTATTTCATTGTGAAACCCAAATCCCTTCAATGGTAAGGTAGAAATGCTAGCCTTTGGACTTGGGCACATCAGCATTAGAATTCCAGCTCCACCATAGAAGGTCATGTAACCATAGGTAAGTTATCCAAAGCCTCTTGCAGCTGAGAAAATGAAGATAACAAGAGCCTACCCCTCATAGGATAGCTATGATCTGCCTTGCAGTGTATACCTCAGTATAGACCACTAACACATGTTCATTCTGTTCTCCCCCAGCATGCCCTGTGCAATGTGACCCATGGAGATAGACTAAAGGAAATAACTAAAACAGAAAGAAAGGCTGAGATACAAGAAAACACAAGCAAAAGATACCAATAATGTGTGAATCATTTCCTTTAAAGCTAAATAATTTCCAATAATTAAAGGGGAAGAATCTCAAGGCTAAGTTTATCTGAGATCCAAACTACTTATGGATGAACTGATTTTCTGAAACATTTGTTGAACTCATGGCATAGCCATGTTTAGCCAATTTTTGGTAAAGGGTTTGAAAACAACTCAGATGCTAATTATAATTCATAAATTCATGAATGCAAAAAAAAGATTCCATTTGAAATTGCAGGTGTTGATTATAAAAAAGAAAGACACAGTAAAATCAAGTATTTCTACCTTCTAGTTCTCTAATTGGTTCACTATTCGGGAAAAAAAAAAGTACTTGGCTACATTTCTTTATCCAAACATGGTGAGTTCAGTTCAACAAATATTTATTGAGCAACTGATATATCAAAACATCTTTCTCTGTACTACCAGAATACCTAGGATATGCCTCTACTATTACTCTTTCACACTATTTTGCAAATATCTATCTCCTTGTTTCTCTCCCCTATAGACTGTGTGTTCCTCCAAGACAAAAACCAGGTATATTTATCCTTGAATTCCTCTTGCTCAACATAGAATTCTTTTGAAAAGAAAAATATTTTGGAATGAAGTGTGCTAGTGTTACCTAAGAAGAAAGTACCATGTACTAAACTTATTTGTAGGTATATATCAAGCATTTGACAAAGACCAGCCCCATTCAAAAACACTGATGCAAAAGAAATCTAAATCAAGCAAGTTGAATCTAATACTACCCTAAAAGAATAACTAAAGAATCATTGTTAAGTGGTGATCATATCAGGAATGCAAAAATGGTTCAGTATTAGAAAAGTTATCAATAAAATTTAACATGTTTAAAAGGTCAGTGGAAAATACAGTATTATTATTTTAGTAGATCTATGAAGGTATTTGATGGAAGGATATGCTCCATACATGACAAAAACATAAACTCCAAATAAATGCCAACTTCAGCATGAATGGCAATCTCCAGAATAATTCATATGGAAGTCAAATTATAAATGTGAATTTCTGTTATTGACTCCATTATTTAGCATTCTTACGAATGTAAGAATTAAACACTTCTTTAAAGATGTAATTATGGAAAACAAGGAAGGCAAACTTACAAGTATTTTTAAATTATTTGTATATCTGAAAGAATAAAAAGATTCAACTGAAAAACAGTTAGAAAATTAGGAATTTGATACGATGACCAGTTACAAACTAGTATGGAGTCCTAATCCTCCCAAGAAGCTTAATCATATTAATTGACTACAGGCTTTTCTCCTTCAAAATCAACACTGGAAAAAAGTATAGAGGAAAATACAGAAAGAAAATGAGAAAACAGAAATGAAATTCCTGGGGTGATGGAGTCTAATTTTGAATGATGTTGCCTAAGGGAACCAGGAGGAACATAATTTGACCAAGGGCAAGAGGCTGCCAGACCTGGCTGTAAGAAACAGAATAAACCCAGGGATCTTGGCACTCTGCTCTTGATTCTCTTATGCCAGTGGTTTCTCTGTGTGGTCCCAGGACCGGCCCCATCGGCATCACTTCAGACCTTGTTAGAACACAGATACTGTGTCCAACCCCCAGCCTGCTAAATCAGACCTTCTGGGGCTGAGGCTCTGCAATTTATGGTCTAAAAAGTTCTCCAAGGGAAGAGGATGTGGCTCAACTGATAGAGCATCCACCTACCACATGGGAGGTCTGCGGTTCAAAGCCCGGGCCTCCTTGACCCGTGTGGAGCTGGCCCATGCACAGTGCTGATGCACGCAAGGAGTGCCGTGCCACGCAGGGGTGTCCCCCGCATAGGGGAGCTCCACGCGCAAGGAGTGCACCCCATAAGGAGAGCCGCCCAGCGCAAAAGAAAGTGTAGCCTGCCCAGGAATGGAGCCACACACACGGAGAGGTGACGCATCAAAATGACGCAACAAAAAGAGACACAGATTCCTGCTGCCACTGACAAGAATGCTAGTGGACACAGAGGAGCACATGGCAAATGGACAGAGAGAGCAGACAATGGGAAGGGGGAGGAAGGGGAGAGAAGTAAATAAAAAATAAATCTAAAAAAAAAAAGTTCTCCAAGTGATTCTGATGAAAGCTAATGTTTGCAAACCGCTGTGCTCCTAGTTTTGGTTCTCCTTGGCAGGTGAAAGGTAAAGTACTGTCCTGAGGAGCGATGTTAGGAGGTAAGCAGTGACGGGTCCTGGTTCCTGGGTGCCTGAGGTTTTCCGTGCAGGAGCTCACACCTCGAGCCCACTGGGGGCAGCGCGGACCAGGGCCTGGCTTTCCTCCACATGCTTCCCTGAGCAGAGCAGAAGGGTGTCCCATGGAAAAACGAGCTCGCAGGCTACTATAACAAGGCATTTGGAAGCCTAATTATTTCGAAAGCAAGATCCGGAAAAAACGTGATCCATAGTTTTCATTAAATTTGGAAAAAATCGGCCATTAACTTTAAAAAAAACAATCTCAGTGGCCTTTTGTTTAGCAGAGGTTTTTAAAAGTAGGACACCAAAATCATGATCCATAATTGGAAAAAAAATTCATGTTAGGCTTAATCAAAATTAAAGTCTTTTGTTCTTCAAAGGACAATGTAATGAAAATGAAAAGGCAAGGCACAGACTAGAGAAAATATTTGCATACATCTAACAAAGAACTTGTACCTAGAATATTCGATGATGTCATACAACTCAATCATAAGAAGAAAAACAGCACAATTAGATATTGTGCAAAATATTTGAACAAACTCTTCACCAAAGAAGATACAGACGGCAATTGAATATATAAAAATATATTAAACATCATTATTTACCAGAGACATGAAAATTAAAGCCACAATGATATATGACTACACACCCACTAGAATAGCTGGAAATTAAAGGGCCAACCATATCAGATAAACAATACAATCTTTGTCATAGAAAACAAAGTAACATTAAAAAAAAAGACTAATGGACTGACAACATAAAAATTTAAACCTTTTCTTATAACGGGGAAAATAAAGTACCATAAACATATTTGAAAAACAAAAATCAAACTGGGAAATAAAATTTACAAAACATATGACAATGGGTTACTAAGCCTTAATATGCAAAGAATTCTTACAAGTTATGTTTTTAAAACTTCAAAGGACATAAACTTTCACCAAAGGAAATAAATTGATAAACGATAATATGGAAAGATGTTCTTTCTCAGTTATTATTAAGGAAATAAAAAAGCAACTAATTATCATATAAATAATTGACAAAATTGTCATTTACAATACTCCACTAAGTAAAAAAAGACATAACACTAGAAAAAAATGTGAAAAAATAAATACATGTTCTCTTGAATATATATCACATTATAAAGACAAATTTTCTGTAAATTAATCTTGAATTCAATTTAAATTTATTCAAATGCCTTTTCTTCAAACCCTGGCCCCAGTACTAGAGAGAGAAAAAAAATCTAGGGGTGAGAATGTGGCTCAATGTTTGAGTGCCAGCTTCCCACATATGAGGCCCCAGGTTCCAATGCCCTTTCAAAATTCCAATTGAATAAATTTGGAAACTTGATAAACTAGAGTTTAAAAACAGCTCCAATTATTGTTCAATAAAGTCATTGGGACAATAAGTTGGTCATTTGGTGGAAAAATATTCTCAATCAACCTGGACAATAAGCTAGACATTTGGAGGGAAAATGATAATGCTGGAATACAATCCCATTTATTCAAAGAGTAAAATTAAACCATAAAATTGCTAGTTGAAATTTGATGGGAGTTTTTTTCCAAATAATCATACAGTGGGAGACATCTTTTAAACATGTCATAAAAACTCAGAAGCATAAAAGAAAAACACTGATTGAGTGCATAAAACTAAAAATTTCATTATATGAGGACAATAAAACTTTGAACATCTTTTTAAATATAAAAATACAAAATAGGAAATAACATTTACAAAGCATGTGAGAAAACAGTATTAGCCTTAATAGGCAAAGAGCTCAAGCAAATTATTGAAGATTAAAAAATAATGTGCTAGGACAAGAACAGGCAACTCCCCCAAAGAAGAATTTAAAATGGTCAGGAAGCATGAAAAGATGTTTTTTCTTACTTGATATCAAAGAAATGCAAATGAAAGCAACAATAACATAGTACTAGATTGGCAAAGGTGAAAATCATCAAGATCTGTTAAGAGAAAGAAAATCAGACATGATTTGCTGATGAAAATTTAAATTCATATGCTCTCTCTAGAGGCACTTGGCAGTAAAGAAGAAAGGAAGGAAAGAAGGAAGGAGGAAGGGAGCTAGAAAAGAATGAGTAAACAGAATAAACGTCCTTTCTCTCTTAAATGTTACTTAAGTAAATTACAAGTTAAGGCAATACCTCGCAGCCACGAAAAATGCTACAATAGAATATTTCTTGTCATTGATGAATGCTCAAAATCTGGAGTAATATATATTATTATTATTACACACAAATACATATACACAAAGGACAGGATTATGGTGTGATCCCTGTTACGTAAAATTGCTGAGTGGGAGCATGCATGGTATGGGTATGTGTGTATGAACACAGGATTTTCACTAATACATTAGCAGTTGTTGGTGGGGGAATAAAATATGATTATTTTTACATGAAAATGTAAAATTACATGACTAATAGTTTGAATTTTTTAAAGAATATGTTTCACTGTTAAAGTAATAGCGCTATTTTTAAAAAGTAAGTTATCCAAAGAGATGAGAGGAATTGTTCATTAGTAATGAGGTCATTGATTCAACTTAAAATAATATAAAGTTGCTTAAAAGTATATGTCATCTTTGAACAATCTTTCTATTCAGTTCCATTTTGAAGAGACAGAGGGGAAGCAAAAACAGGAAGAATTTAATAAATACTCTAAGTATGAAACCATTATTTCATTTTCTTTTTTTTAATAAAGATATTTAGACCACATAAATGTTACATAAAAAAATATAGGGGATTCCCATATGCCTTGCTCCCCACACTGCCCACATTTACCCACATCCTTCATTAGTGAGGTCCATTCCTTGCAATTGAACTCATTTTGGAGCACTGCCACTAAGCATGGATTATAGCTTACATTGTAGTCTACACTCTCTCCCACACAATTCTGCATATTATGCCAAGATACATAATGGCCTCTATCTGTTGTTGCAATGTCATTCAGGACAATTCCCACATCCTGAAAATGCCCTCATATTACACCTGTTTTCTCTCTCCCTGACCTCAGAACCTCCAGTGGCCACTGCTTCCACATCAATGATATAATTTCTTCCATTGCTAGAATCACAATAAGTTTGTAGTAGAATACCAGTAAGTCCACTCTAGTCCACAGCTCATTCCCCAGTCCTCAGGATTCTGGGATGGTGATGTCCACTCCACCTCTAATTGAGAGGGGGCTTCAGTCCCATATGGCCAATGGATGGGACTGTCTTGCTTGTAGCTGTAGACTGTCTTGGTTCCTTGGTATGGTGGTTGTCCATCATCACCTCCTTGTTAGTTGTCCTGGGGGAGTCCAATGAGCTGGAAATTTCTGTTGAGGCCCAGGATTTTCTTTTTAGTGGCCTTAGGAACCAAATTTCACTTTAGGTCAGAATCCTTTTTGATATTTGGCAGGTAACATTTACATAGCATCAACGTATTTTACGTATCCCAAGGGAAGCATTGAGTTTGGCAAAAAAAGGAAAGGAAAGAGGCAGAAGGGAAGGGAAAGGAAGCAAAGCAACAAGCATTTATCAAGAGTGAGTGGGAAGGAAAATCATAAGAGATTCTAAAGGTAGGGGTAAAAACAAGTAGTATAACCAGAGGTGGTTAGCTAAGGACAGAAAATGAAAATTTGAAATCCAGAAGTGTAGGCAAAAATACTTTAAAGTAAGTAACTTATATTTATATAAGTTATAAATCATATTCACAGCCAGTGTGCCTTCGTTCATCTTTGTGTTCCAGATCCAGCCAGATGTTATCTGCAGGTGCAATATATGGCACTGGGATGAATATTAAAGTTAAATATTTATTGGTGCCTTAATTCTATCAGAGCTTCTTCCAACTCTGACCCATATCTGTTTCATCAGGAAGAGTGTACGAGCCTTAATCCTGAGCTCCTTATAATTCATGAATTGTCATCATAGAGACCTAGTCAGTTCCAGGAAACTGGCTGTTTTTTAATAGAAGAGATTGGCCTTCACTATATTCTTTAAATATTGAGGTGAATCTCGATTATTTTCACCTTAAGGTAAATTTAACCAGCGTGGCAGATGATGACAATGCCTAGACAATACCAGACACTTCTTAAACACTCCACGTGACAATGCATTTCAAATGCCAGCACTTTCACCCAGCCATTCTAATCCTAAAAATATACACTAAAGAAGTCACTGGATGAGTATACAAAGACTTACAAATTCCAGTGCAGGACTGTTTTTAACAGGGAGCAAAAAAAAAAAAATTTTTGAAATCATGCTAAATATCCAAACTATGAGAGGCCAAATAAATTTTGGTACAGACATTCTGTGCCGCCATTTAAATCCATTAAAGTTAACTTGCTTTAAAATATCGTTTTTGCAGAACCAAGCTGTGCCGTAATTGCTAGGGTAATTGGCACTGCTGGGGTAAGGAAGTTCCCCAGCTCCCTTTACGGCTGTGTCTTTAACGTGTTTGATAATCGCGAGCCAGCAGCCCTTCTATGTTCCACACATGGAGGGCTGGGATTGTGCGGCTAGGGTGAACTATTACTTTGGAGTTATCTTCATATCTACTACATATGATGGATCAAGTTCTACTTTACCTTGTAAGTTCTGTTATCCTGTACCTCTCTCATTAGAGTTTTGACCTAAAAATACTTCCTGGTCCATCTTTCCAGGTTATTCAAATTGTATAATTAACTGTGAAGCAGGTCAGATTTGTCCACGCTTCAAAGTGAGTCAGAGAGATGTTTGGATGTATACAAATATGAGAGAAGCTGCTTGCAGAATTCCAGCTGTCATTTGGAGTTGTCAGCTCATACAGGACACACAAATGAAGAGCTCCAAAGGGCTACCATTACATTATCTAGGTCATATTTCAAGCAATGCACTTAGAAAGGTTTTACTTCAGAATTTTGGATAGAGAAGATATTTTGATCTGAAATTGAGCATGATAATAAAAAAGTCAAATTACACATGCCATATTATTGGACATGATAAAAAAAAGTACATAAAAATATATTTCCCTATATCATGGAAAGTAACTAAGAAGTCATAATTACTGCAAAATTAGAAGAAAATCATGTTGGTTATGACTGACTTATTTTTAAAGTACTATTCCATCATAAATCTCAGCTACAAAGTTTGAGCCAATTATTTGGAACACAAATTTCCAGACAATTTAGATTCTAGCAGTAGTTTTGCACTGATTTGGTTCAAAGATTCATTTGTACCCTTGCTACTTCTCACTCAAACAACTACTGAGATCAAAAGAGTGCAAATTAAGGATATGCATTAGTAAAGTTCTATCACCCCATGTTCAACTACTGTTAAATTATTAAGAGAGCTAGTTCAAGACTCACCTTGATTGATTCTGTGCTTATTTGGGAAGGAACAATATAGAAGCAGAGTACTGAATACAACATACTTCTTACTAGCTATGTGACCCCTGAGACTCAGTTTCCCATTTGTGAAACTGAGATAAAAGAATCTCAGAGAATCATCATAAAAATTAAATGAGAAGGTACTGAATAAACTATAAAACTACAATAACATTCATTTTTATTTTACTCCATCACATAACTTGTTAGTATCAGGAACATAGTTTGACTACTTTTTACTCTTCTTCATCCTAACAGTTAATTTTTGCTGAAAATTCTGCAGTTGTCATTCAGGTAAGGGTGTCTTTGTGGTGTAAAGTCAGCATACCTTTGGCCAGGTATGGCACTAATGGTCAGGCCTCAGCAGAACTATTTAAAAAGCATCCTTCTAGAGGGGAGATGCAAAATGGTAGAGCAAAAACTTTTAGTTTCCTCCCTCAACAGAAAAATTAATGAGTTGGAAAAAGGGATTAGAATTGACTGGGTTGTAACCCTGGAACAAGATTAGACATTTTAGAACAACTACAGGAAGGAGTGACAGACAAAGTGAGAGGCTGCCAAGATTTCAGCTTTTATAAGTGAAATCATGGCCCAGTTTCTAGTTCCATTCTCAGGCTACACAAACAGTGATGACCATGGAAATGTGGCTCAGTTTCCCTGAGTGCCAGCCGGGTCCAGAGCAGGCAGAGGAAACCTTGTCCTCCAAAGTTCAGGGTTGAAGGTCGAGGTTGGTTGGGGTATCCCTGACAGGCCAACACAGATGCTGGCCTTGGTTTCTCCAGCCTCACACCAGCATCCACTGGGATACAAAGAACTAGCGTACCTTATATGTTGTTGGTTTTCTTTCGTTTATGTATGGGTGGTTCTTGGTCTGGTAGATCCCCACAGGTCCAGCACAAATGCTAGCCTTGGGCAGCAGTGGCTTCTGGCCTCACACCAACATCCATTAGAATATAAAGAGCCAATGAGCCTTGATTCCACTGGTTTTCTTTCTCTTATGGGTGGGTGCTTCGTGGACTGGCAGATCCATGAGGCACTAGTGCACATGGCAGCCTGTGTTTCAGCTTTCTGGGCAGCTGAAGGTTCAAGATTCACACAAACATCTACCAGGGCCTAGAGCCAATGCATTCTGGGTTTTTGTTTTTTGGGTTTTCTTTGTTTTTTTGTTTTTTTGTTGGTTTGTTGGTTTTTTCTCTTTTATTTTGTGTGTATGTGTGTGATTTTTGGTCTGGTGGATCCCTGAAGGACCAGCATGGACACTGGCCTTGGTTTTGACATTGACAGCAACATTAGCTGGTGGCCCACTGGCATCTACCAAAAGATTTTAGGTGACAATATACCAATTTTTATGGAGGATGTTCTCCTTCTTCTCCTTCTTTTCCTTCTTCTCTCTCTCTCTCCCTCTCTCTCTGCCTGCCTGCCTGTCTCTTTCTCTTAACCTTGTATTTCTTTTTTCTTTCTTTCTTTTCTTGTTCCTGGTCTGGCAGACTAAGGTATGGGAGAACTAGATTTTTGGAGTTACCACAACATAATACTCTGAATATCCAGTTCTCAACAAAAACTGACAGAACATAGAAGGAGATAGGAAAGTATGGCCCAGTCACAGAATTAAAAAAAGATTTCAATGGAAACTGTTTGACGGAAGCTCAGTCTCTGGAAATACTAACCAAAAATCTTAAATTGACTCTCTTAAATAAAATTAAAGAAATAAAGGAAAACATGGACAAAAAAAAAAAAACTAAAGGAAATCAGGAAAATAACATCTGAATAAAATGATAATTTCAATAATGAGATAGAAATTATAAAGAACAACCTGTGGAAATTCTGGAAGTGAAAAATACAGAAGAAAGGAAAAATTCAATAGAGGGGTTCAACAGCAGATTGGAGGAGGCAGGAGAATCAACAAACTTGAAGACAGGACAATTGAAAATTTCCAATTTGAGGAGCTAAAAGAAAAAAAACGAAAAAAAATAACAGATCTTGAAAACCCTGGGAAACAATACCAAGTGTACAAATATATGCATTGTAAGAGTCATAAAAAGAGAAGAGAGCAATAAAGGGACAGAAAAAATATTCAAAGAAACAGTGACTGACACTTCCCAAATCTATTGGACAATATGACTATATACAGATCCAAGAATATCAACAAGCTTCAAGCAAGATAAACCCAAAGAGAGCTATACAGAGAAACAATATGATCAAATTGTCAAATGCCAAGGACAAAGACAGAGTCTTAAAAACAACAAGAGACATGGTGGCTGATATGGGTATGGGAAATGGCAGGAAGAGATGAGATGTGGAGGCGCCTTTGGGACTTAGAGTTGCCCTGGATGGTGCTGCAGGGGCAATCACCGGACATTGTAAATCCTCCCGGGGTCCACTGGATGGAATGTGGGAGAGTATGGGCCATGATGTGGACCACTGACCATGAGGTGCAGAGATTCCCAGAGATGTACTTACCGAAAGCAATGGATGTATCATGATGATGGGAGTGAGTGTTACTGGGGGGGGGAGTGGTGGGGTGGGGGTGATAGGGTTGAATGGGACCTCATATTGTTTTTTTAATGTGATATTTTTACAAAATCAATTAAAAAAAAAAAACAAGAGAAAAGTTATGCATCACATTTGTCATGAGAAACCTTGGAGGCCCAGAAAGCAAAGGTAAGGCAGTGCTGAAAGAAAAAAAATATCTAGTAATAATATATCCATCAAAGCTGTCCTTCAAAAATATAGGAGAAATTAAGACATATGCAGATAAATAATAGCTGAGGGAGTTTATTGTCACTAGAACTGCCTGACAAGAAATTTTAAAGGGAGTCATTCACATTGAAAGGAACGAAAACTAGATATAACTCCAAGCCCTACAGAGAAACAAAGACCTCCAGTGTAGGTAACTACATGGGTAAATATAAATACCAGTTTTATCACACTGTATATTTGTAACACTGTCTTTTACTTATTACATGGCTTAAAATTCAAATGCATAAAAACAAGCACAAACCCTTGGTACCAGCCATACCAGGTATAAAGATGTAATTTGTGATAAGAACAACATAAAAATGAGGGACAGAGGGAAATAAGAACAGAGTATGAGTAGGCTTTTGAAGTTGAGATGAAATCAATATAAATTAAATTGTAATAGATTTTGGGTAATAAATTAAATCAATAGGGTAAACACAAAGAAATTATCTAAAAATTCACACAAAAGGAAATGAAGAGACTCAAAATGTCTCATTATAAAAGATCGTCTAAATCAAAAGTAATGAAAGAAAGGAGGAACAAAAGAGCTAAAGACCTACAGAAAACAATTAGCAAAATGGCAGAAGTCTTGCCTTATCAGTAATTACCTTAAATATAAATGGATTAAACTCTTCAATCTAAAGGTAGAGATTGGCAGAATGGATAAAGAAGCATAACTCAACTACCCACTGTTTATAAGAGACTCATCTTAGATCCAAGGACACAAATAGGTTGACAGGATGGAAGAAATGTTCTATGCAAATAATAATCAAAAGAGAGCTGAGGTAGCTTCATTAACATCTACTAAAAGTCTATTTTAAGATTTTAAGTCAAAGACTATTTCAAGAGACAAAGAAGGAAATTATGTATTTATAAGAGTCAATTCAACAGAAGCTATAACAATTATAGATATATATTCAAAACTTATGAAGTAAAAGCTGACAAAATTGAAAGGAGAAATAGAGAGTTCTATAATAATAGTTGAAGATTGCAATACAGCACTTTCAACATTGGATGGAACACCTAGACAGAAAATCAACAAAGAAATAGAGTATTGAACAACACTATAAACCACCTAGATTTAATAGACAAATACAGAAGACTTCACCCAACAGCAGCAGGATGCACATTCTTTTCAAGTGATCATAGATCATTCTCCAGAATAGACATACCTTAGGACACAAGAGAAGTTTCAATAAATTTTAAAATATCAGAATCATACAAAGTAACTTTCTGATCACAATAGAGTGGAGGTAGAAATCAAAAACAGAAAGAAAACTGGAAAATTTACAAATATGTGAAAATTAAGCAGCACATTCTTAAGCAATCAATGAATTAAACAAGAAATTAAAGGAAAACCAGAAAACAGAGGTAAAGGAAAATGAAGACACTATTGCAAAACTTATGGGATGCAGCAAAGGCAGTGCTCAGAAGGAAGTTTATAGCTACGTGCAAATATTTTTAAAAAGAAAAAAGATCTCAAATAAATAACCTAACTTGACACCTTGTAGAACTAAAAACAGAAGAGTAAAGTAAACCCAAAGTTAGCACAAAGAAGGAAATAATTAAGATTAGTGTGGTGATCAATGAAATAGAGAATAGAAAAACAATTGTGAGACTTGACAAAACAAAATGTATGTTTTTTGAAAAAAATCAATAAATTATCAAACTGATAAAGATGAAAAAAGACACAAATAACTAAAACCAGAAGTAGAAATCATGATATGATATTACTACTGACATACAGAAATAAAAAGGACTATTAGAGAATACTATGAACAACTGTACACCAAAAAAAAAAAACACAACTAGATACTCTACATGAAGTGGAAAAATTCCTAGATATACAAACACAAATTATCTAAATTGACTCAAGAAGAAGCAGAAAACCTCAACAAACCCATAGCAAGTACAGAGATTGGAATCAATAATTGAAAACATTCTACCACAGAAATGTCCAGGACCAAATGTTTTCACTGGTGAATCCTGACAAATACTTAAAGAATTAATTCCAGCACTGCTCAAACTCTTCCAGAGAATTCAAGTGGAGGGAGCACTTTCTAATTCATTCTATGAGGCCAGAACTACTCTGATACCAAAGCCTAATGAAGACATCACAAGAAAAGAAAATTGCAGACCAGAATTCCTTAGGAATATAGGTGCAATATTCCTTCAGAAAAAAACTAGCAAACCAAATCTAACAGCATATTAAAAAGATTGTTCACTATGACCAAGTGGGATTTATCTCAGGAATGCAAGTGTGGTTCAATATATGAAACTTAGTCAATAAAATATACCACATAAGTAGATCAAAGGGAAAAAAAATACTATATGATTATCCCAATACATACATAAAAAGAATTTTACAAAGTTCAGCACCCTTTTTTAATTTAAAAAAAAAAACCACTCAGAAAACTAGGAAGAGATGGGAATTTTCTAAAAGTGAAAAAAGCCATTTATGAAAAACCCACAGCTAAAACATGCTCAATGATGAAAGATTTAAAGCGTTCCTCTCAAGATCAGGAACAAGATAAGGAGTCTGCTCTCATTACTGTTATTCAGTATTGAAATAGAAATTCTAACTAAAACCATTAGGCAAGAGAAAGAAACAAAAAGTATCCAAATTGAAAAGGAAGATAACAATTTGCAGATAACATGGTCTTATATAGAGAAAATCAAAAGGAATCCACAAGAAAATTACTAGAGCTAATAAATAATTTCAGCAATGTGACAGGGTATAAGAGCAACACAGAATATCAACTGTGTTTCTTTACACTAGCAATGAAGACTAAATTTAACCGAAGATATAAAAGAATTATATACTGAAAACTACAAGACACTAATGAAAGAAATTAAAGAAAACTTAAGTAAATAACAAAACATCCCATGTCTATGGATTGGAAAACTTAATTGTTGATAAGAGGTCCATATCACTCAAGAGTTGGAAAACTTAATGTTGTCAAGAGGTTCATATTACTCAAAGTGACCTACAAACTCAAAGCAATCCCCCAAAAAACTTTGGCAGGCCTTTTTTTTTTCAGAAATGGAAAACTTGATTCTTAAATTCATATGGAAGTATAAGGGACCTGAGAATTGTTATAAAAACAATTTTGAACTTTTTAGAAGACAAAATTAAATATTAAAAAAAAGGATATAGACATTGAGGAAAGAATGGAAGAGATTGCCTTGCCACTGTACATGCAGGGCAACACCTATTACTGAGATGAAAGGCAAAATGTCAAAAGCAAAGTTTTATGATACTTTTCATTTTTTAATGCCCCAATTTATTATTTACTTTATTTTAGTTTTTTTTAATTATTATGTATTCTATTTCTAATCTTTAAATCTGTCAATACAATTTCATTTTCCTACTAATTAAATTTGGCAATACATTAGGCTTCGTTTCTGAAAAAGTTTTGGATCACAGAGCGGTTCAACTATGGCAGGGGAGGAGCAATGGTGTGGGATGTCATCGATGGGGGATGCATGGCTGGGAGGGAGTTTCTCAAGGGCATGCATATAGGGTATATAGATATGTTCAGATGTTCATTGAGTATTGCCATACTGGATAGAGTTACACATGACAACTGAGGGATTGATGAGTTCCCAACCTGGGGAGCTCTGTCACATTCCCCAGTGGAACAGCAACAATCCCCAAGTGCAAGGACAAAGACCAGGGTCCAATGATGAGCCCTTAATACTGATGACTATGCTTATAAGCCTGAAATTTTAACTAGGCCTAGAGTTGCAGGGTGCCTAAGAGTTACCTCCTGACAGCCTCCAAGTTGCTCAAATGTGGCCACTCTCTAAGCCAAACTCAGCATGTAAATGCATTACCTTTCACCCAGTGTGGGACATGACTCCCAGGGATGAGCCTCCCTGGTGCCAAGGGATTACTACCAAGCACCAGCTGGTGATGCAACTAGAAAAAGACTTTGAATAAAAGGGAAATAGTAAAGACAAATGAGAGTGTATGGCTAAAAGACTTCAAAATGAGTCAGGAGGTCATCAGAGAGGTCATGCTTGTACATGTCTCAGCAAGATCCAAGAGACAGCCAAAGTAGACACAACCCCAGGTACTGGGGCTCCCGAGGCCTATGGAGACACACAGGTTCTATGGTCATGACAGATGGTTCTGAAGTTCATTGCCTTGTCAATGGGCCCTACCATGGAATTTGTGCTGCTGACTGTGATAGAGTTAGACTCAGATGTGACCTCTCCACACATGCCTCTTCTGTCACTTTCACTGAACCTGTGATTGGCACTGGGGTTGGTGTATGCTCAGGAGACTTAAATCTCTGGACTGTCCATGTGTCAGCTGGACCCTTAGCCTCAGCAGAGTGGCAACACCTACTCTCCAGTTTGTTGAACTTACCCAGGTCAGATGACAGGGAGGTGAGAATGGTCAACCACCACACCAGGGAACCAAGAATATCTGCAACTACAAGTAGGAGAATCACATCCATCAGCCATGTGGGATCTAACCCCTATCTCAATTTAGGGGTGGAGTGGATATCACCATCCCAGGGTCCACAGGATGAAGGAATATAATATGGATTGGAGTAGACTTGCTGGTATTCTACTATTGAACTGTTGTGACTCTAGCAATGGAAGAAATTGTATCATTGATGTGGAGATGGTGGCCATGGGAGTTGCAGACTTCTAGGGAGAGGGAGGAAGAGGTGTGATATGGGGCATTTTTGGGACTTGGCATTGTCCTGAATGATATTGCAGGGACAGATGCCATAACCCACTGAATGGACTGAGGGATAGTGTGAACTACAATATAAACTATGGTCCATGCAGTGTGGCAGTGCTCCAGGGTGTATTCACCAAATGCAATGAATGTGCCTTACTGATGAAAGGGGATGTTGATGGGGGAGGAGCAGGGGTGGGGAGTGGGGAGTGGGGTATAAGGGAACCTCTTATGTTTTTTGACATAATGTTTTGTCTGATCTATTCATCTTTCTTTTTAAAGACAATAAAAACAAACAAAAAATTTTTTGAAAAAGAATAACCAAGTTGGAGGACTTACACACTTTCTGATTTCAAATTGTACAACAAAGCTAGAGTAATATAATCAAAACAGTATGGTACTAGCATGAAGGAAGATATTTAGATATTTTGTCATAACCTGTAAAATTGTGCAGGGCAGAGTGTAATCTATAATGTAAACTATAGTTCACAGTTAGTAGCAAAGCTTCAATATATGTTCATCCATTGTAACCAAAGTACCATACTAATAAAAGTTGTTGTTAATGTGGGAAAGTGTGGGAGGGGGAGAGAATGTGACATATGGGAATCCCCTATATTTTTTATGTAACATTAAAGCTTCTTTAAAAATATATTTTTTAAATTTATTTTGTAAAAATATTACATTAAAAAAAAATATGAGGTCCCATTCAACCCCACCACCCCCACCCCACCACTCCCCCCCCCCCGAGCAACATTCACTCCCATCATCATGACACATCCATTGCATTTGGTAAGTACATCTCTGGGCATCTCTGCACCTCATGGTCAATGGTCCACATCATGGCCCATACTCTCCCCCATTCCATCCAGTGGGCCCTGGGTGGATTTACAATGTCCGGTGATTGCCCCTGAAGCACCATCCAGGGCAACTCCAAGTCCCAAAGGCACCTCCATATCTCATCTCTTCCTGCCATTCCCCATACCCATCCGCCACCATGTCCACTTTTCCCACTCCAATGCCACCTTTTCTCTGTGGACCTTGGATTGGTTGTGTCCATTGCACCTCTATGTTAGGAGGAGGCTCAAATTCCACATGGATACTGGATGCAATCCTCCTGCTTTCAGTTGTAGGCTCTCTAGGCTCCATGGTGTGGTGGTTGTCCTTCTTCAACTCCATCTTAGCTGAGTGAGGTGAGTCCAATAAATCAGATTGTAGGAGCTGGAGTCTGTTGAGGCTCAGGGCCTGGCTATCATATTGTCAGTCCAGAGATTCAAATCCCCTAATTATATCTTAAACCCCAACACTAACTACAATTCCAGTAAAGTAGCATGAAAGTCTTATGAAAAGAGATCCCATCTGAGTCCAGTTTCATCATGCAGAAACACCAGCTCCAAAGAAGGGCCATCTGACATGGCAGTGAACCCCTTCTGCCATGACCATAGAACCCGTGGGTCTCTTTAGCCCTCCAAGGAACCAATACCTGGGGGTTGTATCTACTTTATCTGTCTCTTAGACTCTGCTCAGTTGTGCATAAGGGCAATCCTTCTGACAGCCTCCAGACTCTTTTTTAGATACTCGTAGCCATATAAACTCATTTCTCCTTTCCTTTCCCCCTTACAATAGGTCGAACAGCATAAAAATATTTTTTTTTAATTTTCAAGAAAAGATAGATATATGGACCAATGAAACAGAATTGAAAGTCCAGAAATAGACTCATATTTATATCCACTTGATTTTCAACAAATCTCTATGTACTAAGCACATACAATAGATAAAGAGTAGTGTCTTTTTTTAATTATTAAATTGTCTTTTCTTTTTAAAGATACATAGATCACAAAAAAAATGTTACATTAAAAAATATAAGAAGTTCCCACATACCCCTTACCCCACACCCCCACTCCTCCCATATCAACAACCTCTTTCATCATTGTGGCATATTCATTATATTTGGTGAATACATTTTGGAGCACTGCTGTATCACATGGATTACAGTTTACATTGTAGTTTATACTCTCCGCCAGTACATTCAGTGGGTTATGGCAGAATATATAATGTCCTACATCTGTTCCTGCAATATCATTTAGGACAACTTCAAGTCCCAAAAAGGCCCCCACATCTCATCTCTTCTTCCCTCTCCTTGACCTCAGCAACTACCATGGCCACATTCTCCAGATCAATGCTACAGTTTCTTCCATTACTAGTCACAATAGTTCTATAGTAGAATACCAGTAAGTTCACTCTAATTCATATTTTATTCCTCCAGCCTGTGGACCCTGGGTTGGTGATGTCCACTCCACCTCTATATTGAGGGGAGACTTAGATCCCACATGGTTGATGGATGCAATTCTCCTGCTTGGAGTTGTATGCATTCTCGGTTCCCTGGTGTGATGGCTGACAATCTTCACCTCCCTGTTAGCCAATCAGTGGAAGTCCAACACTGAAGAGTGGGAACTGCAACTCTCAACATACGGTGTTGGGAAAAGTGGATCTCCACAAGCAAAGAATGAAGGTAGACCCCTACCTCATGCCATGTATAAAAATTAATTAAAAACAGATCAAGGACCTGCATATAACTATAACTATAAAACTCTTAGAAGATAGCATAGGAGCAAATCTTCATGACCTGGGATTCTGTGATAGTTTCTTAGATATGACACCAAAAGCACAAGCAGCAAAAGAAACAATAGATAAATTTGAACTCATCAAAATTAAAAAACCTTTTGTGTATCAAAGGACATTATAAAGAAAATGCAAAGACAACCTACAGAATGCAAAAAATAGTTGCAAACCATATATCAGATAAGGGATTAATATTTGGAATATATAAATAACTTTCACAACACAACAACAAAAAGATAAAGAAGTTAATTTAAAAATTGGCAAAGATTAAATAGACATTTCCAAAGAAGTTATTCAAATGGACAATAAGCATACAAAACGCCTTTTAAAATCATTAGCCATTAGGGAAATGCAAATAAATCCACAATGAGATACCATTTCATACCCACAAGGATGGCTATTTTTTTTTTTAAAGGAAAATAACAAATGTTAGGATATGGAGAAATTGGAAATACAGTGTGTTGCTGGTGGGAATGTAAAATAGGATAGACCTATGGAAAGCAATATGGTTGTTCCCAAAAAGTTAAATATAGAATTACTACATGACCTAGCAATTATACTTCTAGGTATATATCCCCAAAAAAGTGAGTATTTGTACAGCAATGTTTATAGGAGCATTATTCACAATCATCAAAAGGTAGAAACAACCCAAGTGTCTATCAACAAATGAATGGATAAACAAAAATGTGGTACATACACACAATGGAACATTATTTGGCCATAAGAATGAATGAAGCTCTGAGACATGCGCAACATGGAAGAATCTTGAAAATATTATGCTCAGTGAAATAAGCAAGACACATAGGAGAAAAATTGTATTATGCAATTTATAAGAAACGTCTAGAAATG
The DNA here is from genome assembly GCF_030445035.2 of Dasypus novemcinctus. Lineage (NCBI taxonomy): Eukaryota > Metazoa > Chordata > Mammalia > Cingulata > Dasypodidae > Dasypus > Dasypus novemcinctus. The sequence continues at coordinate 51,081,139 of NC_080694.1, read as the reverse complement.
GCAAATTCATAGAGACAGAGAGCAGATTAGAGGTTACGAGGGAATGGGAAGAGGGAAGCAGACTATTTGTTGGATAGAGAGTGTTTGTAAAAAAAATAATTTTTTAAGTCCCTTCTATAACCATGCAAGCTTAATTCTGACACCTACATATATTACCATATCAGCTCTTGCTGCATAAAAACCACCCACAAAATTTAGTGGCCTAAACCAATAACCAGTGTATTTTCTCAGAATACTAAGGGTCAATATTCTGAGCAAGGCTCAGCAGGATGGTTCTTCTGTTCCATGTAGTGTTGGCTGAGATCCTTCACTGGGTGCATTTGGCTGATGAGTAGACTATGCTAAAGGTACAAGTTCTCAATCACATGGGTGGTGTCCCAGCGCACCTCTATATGCCTCTCTCTCCACATCACTAGCATGAGCCTCCATGAAGCATTATGGTCTCAGGGAAACAAGACTTTTTTTTAGGTACTGGGGCTGGGGATTGGACCTGGGACCTCATAAGTGGGAAGCTGGTGCTCAATCCCTGAGCCACATCAGCTTCCCCAAGTTGGTTTTTTCATTGTTTGCTTGTTTTTTCTTTTTGTTTTTAGGAGGCACTGGGAACCCAGGGTCTCCCATGTGGGAAGCAGGTGCTCAACCACTTGAACCACATCCACTCCCCCAGACTTTCTTACATGGAAATTGCCTCCCAAGAAGAAATACTTCTCTAAGAGGGATGAAAACAGGTGCTGCCAATCTCTTAATACCCAGCCCCAGACAGCATCACTTCTTCCACATTCTGTTGTTTAAAACAAATCCCCAGGTCAGCTCAGATTCAAGGAGAGGGGAAACATCACCCCTTGTTAAGAGAAGCAGCAGAGACTTTGCGGTCATCTCTAATCCACCATAGTCATGTTTGCTAGAGATGCAGTGCGATATGGTGTTGCTGTTGATGCAACCCCATCATTAGCAGTTATAGGCTCTAGTGATTTGGGTGGAATTATTCCATGCTGGGCTTTGATCTCCTACTTCTAACAATGTCCTGTTCATTCCTGTTTACAGATATTCTGAATACAATTTTCTATTATATTACTTTTGTGAGTTCTAGGCTTTGAAGATGAGAGGCAATTCATAAAGAAGAGCAGGCCCAATGGGTAAGAAGACAATACGTGGAAGATGAGGATGGGGGTGGTTGTCAAGATCAAACCTAGGGAAGCAGATTTGGCCCAATGGACAGGGCGTCCGCCTACCACATGGGAGGTCCAGGGTTCAAACCCCGGGCCTCCGGACCCATGTGACGAGCTGTCCCACGCGCAGTGCTGATGCGCTCAAGGAGTGCCGTGCCACACAGGGGTGTCCCCCACATAGGGGAGCCCCATGCACAATGAGTGCTCCCCATAAGGAGAACCACAGTGCAAAAAAAGTGCAGCCTGCCCAGGAATGGTGTTGCACACATGGAGAGCTGACGCAGCAAGATGATGCAACAGAAAGAGACACAGATTCCAGGTGCTGCTGACAAAAATACCAGTGGACACAGAAGAACACAGAGCGAATGGACACAGAGAGCAGAAAACTGGGGGGGGGAGGGCAAAGGGGAGAGAAATAAAAAATAAATCTTTTAAAAAAAAAGATCAAACCTGTGTGTTGTGGTTTATACAGCAGGCATAGCTGATTACTAAGATGATCCCTGGAGAACCAGTTCTCCTTGCAATCCCAGTGCAATTTCCTTAAACCTCCAGTTCCACAGGCTGTACAAGTCTGACAGTCTCCCAGAGATTGCTGCTAATTCCTTTCAGCCGTCCTTGTATTCCTCTCTGCTCCTGCTGGTTCGGTTGTGATCCATGACAATGTAGGCATGAATTTCAACCCTTCCACAGGTTTACAGACATGCACACAAACCCTCACTCGCCACTCACACACACACTCACTCTCTTTCATTCACACACACATATTCATCTACACCCTAAAGATTTCATAACAGAGATGGAAAAGAGTTTACATTTTTTGAAAAGGAGACTTTAATGAAAACTTTAAGCATCTCTTTTCTTAAAATATCCATGGGTCCCCTCACTGATCACTCTGGAATTTCACTGGCCCTTCAATTCATCTCCACCTTCCTTACTCATTTCCTTCCTTCTCTTTTCTCTTTCACTCCAATTTCCCCCTCTCTCATCTCTTTCCCCCTCCTTTCTGGGAGAGAAATACAATAGCTTTCTGTATCAGGAACAGATGGGATTTCTCCCACTCTCAGGCCTTGGTACCAGCTGATGCCCGGGTCCCTGGTTGGCTTTGGGGACGTAGACAGAAGGATGGCCAAAGCTTTCATGTAAACGAAACGGTGCTGCGCCAATACTTAGGCTAAGGAAAACCGTTTCTATTTTGAAACACTGAAACAGATCATCCAGGAAAGCGTAGATTTAAGGGAAGGGGAAATTTTCTGCATTCAGTTTCGACCGCACTGAGTTTCAGTATGGGGGCTGGCATTCAGAGGAGAGGTTTGAACATTAGAAGTTTCTGGAGGTTTATAACATTGACTCCTAAGCAAAGACCACTATCCTGCACAGGCTTGGGCTCACTGCTGTTCCTTTCTTCTGACACGGAGGTTACTGTGGGCCCAAACTGCAAGTGCAGATGACTCAGTGCAGAAGCAGGCGGGTTCAGAATGGTACCATCTCATTGACTGTTTGGAGTTTCAGGAGAAGACAAAGGCTTGAAGAAGAAAGGGGGCTGCAGGACCTCTGTTGCTATCACCAAGTTCAGAGAGGTGTCCCTGTTTCTGTTTCAGAGGTCAGAGGCTCTCTTCTCTCATTTAACCACATGCTCAGTCTCCACCCAACACCCTTAGGTGTCCGTGTAGCCCCCCAGAAAATGGCACTTGCAATGGAAGCCTTGGTGAATTGCCCTTCAGTCGACATCACAGTGCAAGAAGAAAATCCATCATTCTCTTGGTGGTATGCTGCTTAGAGAATGATCTTAATTTTAAAATGCCAGACATCAGTAAGAAGGAGGGTTGAGACGGAAGGGAGGGTGTATCAAGTTTATTAGTCATTGAAGAACATGCTGGAAGGCCCTTAAAGAAAACCCAAAGTTCATATTATATATAGATCTATTATACACAGAGTGTCAAAAGTAAGTCCATCCCTACCTCCCATCAAGGTACACCGTACGACTCTTGGGGCCTCACTTGCGAAGAAGGAGTTCTGGAAAGGATTTGTCAGGCTCACTTTTATGGAGTCTGATAGCCAAAGGTAGTATTCTCTTCAATATCATGTCTCAGCCTTTGAGACCTACTTCTTTTTGAAATGAGGCAAAATATAGATAATGTAAAAGAATATTTAACAACAGCATTCCTTGCTCAAGTCCCAAGAACCCGATCAACTCCTGATTCTAAAACCAGTGAAGTAAAACCAAACCATAATGATTTCTGAATGTTGGCTCAAGAAAGGGCTGGTCATGTCATGTGTTCCAGAATAGGTGACTGAGGGCAAGGAGCAATGTTTACCCTATACTTGCTTTAGAATTTCCTTGGAGAGAGTAGGAGCAAAGACCAGTCCCCAATCCTGCATTCAGCTCCCTTTGTCTCCTACGCCATTAAAGCCCAGAGCTCAGGACTTTTGACATCAGAGAGAGTTAGCTAGAAAGGGCCCTTGAGTCTGTTTCGCCATGGTCCCATCCCCGCACTTGACACCAAGGAAATCAATACAGAGAAAAGCGAATGGTGGCAGGTTCTGGCCTAAAACTCAGGCCCAGTGGAGCTTCTCCATGTCCTTACCTTTGGTAGAAATTTACAACAGAAGACCCTGGATTGATAAATCAACTTTCTGCAAGGTTTGAGTCTTCATCCAAGACCTATGAGTGGTACGGAATGAAGTGAATTTGGAAAGGCATTTAATTTTCCACTCATCTTTCAGTTCTGGTCCCACATGGAGCAAATGGAGACCATTTGGTGGGGGCTAGAGAGGTGAGATGGGCACCATCCATGACGTGCCGCTCTGCACCGCCACTCACCAGGGCTGTCAGTAATATCTTACTTAACGTACTGTCACAGAATTTTCCTTCAGTGTCACATTGGTCGCTACTGTAACACTCCATAAGAAATAATGCCATCTGTTAAAAAACACAAGGCAGGGGAACGCAGCTGCTGTCATCACACAAAGATGGAATTAACCAACGCGAGGCAATTACTTTCCTTTTAAATTTCACAATTAAAATTTTAGTCTTGCTTTATTTGTATCACAAAAGTCACCACAACACGGTGCCTGTTGAAGTAGCAACATGGCTCTCTTGATGAAAACATGTAGGAGGAGGAGTTTCGTTGGGGATAATGGTAATTGTTACTCTGTTGCGTCTTTTATAAATATTTTTAAAATCCATTTGGTGGGTGTTAATTATAGGTAGTAGTACTAAGAATAATAGATTTGCATATAGCACTCACATTTAGGCTCTCCTAGTACTGAATTAAAGATTTTTAAAAAAGATCTCACAAAGTAAGATCTGGAGCTGCTGGAATGAGCATTATGTCCCATATTTATATATTTTTCTTTTTCTTGGGAATAGGAGATTTTAAATGGAGAAGGAGGGGACCCAGCTCATAAGGAGACAGGTTTCTAATCTGAACAGAGATGAAATTCTGCCTCTCAGCTTTTATTCCATTCATTGGAAGGGAGCAGATTGCTGGTTAAATAACAGAAGGGTGGACCTGTTCAGAGATAACTGAGATAACTTTTTAGAAAGCTGTGAGAGATTAACAATTGCCCTGGCCATGATCCATCACAGAGGTGTCAGCAAGCTGGTGTTTTTCTTTTTGATGCATTTTTTAAAGCATGGGAATTATATACTATATTTTCGGGGGGGCAGAGGAGTAGGCAAAACCTGTCTTAGGTGGTTTTCAGATGGGCAAAGACCCCTCACAGGGTAGAGAAAAACCAGTAACTGAAATAAAGGGTGAAATTCCCAACTTTCCTCCAGCTTCTGACCTCTTTATAACTCACTCAGTGAAATAGCATGCCAGTCATGCCAAGAGTGTGGAAATACTTAGATATCGGTTACTTCGTCCTCTTTGGAAAGGAAGCAACAACCCCTTGACAGGTTCATAGGCAGAATGTCTTATATTCAGTTCATAGACAACAGGGCTCTCAAAATACATGGTAGAAATGCTTAGAATTAGGTCATTTGATGCTCTGCAGTCAAGATGTAACCTGATATAGAAAAGCAACCTATTAAATACCATAGAACTGCCATTTTGTTTTCTATGGCACATCTTAAACTACTAGGTTTTGTGGGGTTTTTTGAGGTACTGGGGCTGGAGATTGAACCTGGGTCCTCGTATGTGGGAAGCTGGTGACTCAACCACTGAGCCATATAGGCTTCCCTGAGTTATTTATTTTCATTTTTCCAGGAGGCACCAGGAACCAAACCCAGGACCTCCCATGTGGGAGGTGGGTGCTCAACCACTTGAGCCACGCCTGCTCCCTACCAGGTCTTTTTTGTTTTCTTAAATTATCTTTATTTTTAAAAAGCTACATAGATCACACAAAATGTTAAATTAAAAAACATAAGAGGTTCCCATATATCCCCACTCCTCCCACATCAACAAACTTCTTTCATCAGTGTGGCACATTCATTGCATTTGATGAATACACTTTGGAGTACTGCTACACACCATGGATTATAGTTTACATTATACTTTACACTCTCTCCCAGTCTATTCAGTGGGTTATGGCAGGATATATAATGCCCTGCATCTGTCCTTGCCATATCATTCAGGACAACTACAAATTCCAAAAATGCCCCTATATCACATCTCTTCTTCCCTCTCCCTGCCCTCAGCAACTCCATGGCCACTGTCTCCACATCAGTGATACAGCCTCTTCCATTGTTAGAGTCACAATAATTCTATAGAATACCAGTAAATCCACTCTAATCCATATTTTATTCCTCCATCCTGTGGACCCTGGGATGGTGATGTCCACTCCACCTCTAAATCGAGAGGAGGCTTAGATCCCACATGACTGATGGATGGGATTCTCCTGCTTGCAGTTATAGACTCTCTTCGTTCCCTGATATGGTCGTTGACCATACTCACCTCCCTGTAAGGTGACCTGGGTTAAGTCCAACGAACCAGAGAGTAGGTGTTGCAACTCTGCTGAGGCTCAGGGTCCAGCTGGCACATGGACAGTCCAGAGATTCAAGTCTCCTGAGCATACACCAACCCCAGCACCAACCACAGGTTCAGTAAAAGTGACAGAAGAGGCATGTGTAGAGAGGTCACATCTGAGTGAGTCCAACTCCATCAGAACTCAGGAACACAAATTCCAAAGTAGGGCCCACTAGAAGGCACTGAACTCCAGAGCCAACTGTCGTGGCCATAGGGCCTGGGTGTCTTCATAGCCCTCAGGAGCACCACTACTTGGGATTGTATCTACTTGGCTGTCTCTGAGATCCTGCTGAGATACGCATAAGTGTGACCCTTCTAATGACTTCCTGACTCATTTCGAAGTCTCTTAGCCATATAAACTCATTTGTCTTTACCATATCCCCCTTTTATTCAAGGTCTTTTTCTAGTTGCATCACCAGCTGGTGATGGCAGTAATCCCCTGGTACCAGGGAAGCTCTTCCCCAGGAGTCGAGTTTCACGCTGGGGGAAGGTAATGCATTTACATGCTGAGTTTGGCTTAGAGAGTGGCCACATTTGAGCAACTTGGAGGCTGTCAGGAGGTAACTCTTAGGCATCCTGCAGCTCTAGGCCTAGATGAATTTCAAGCACAGAGGTTCATAAGCATAGTCATCAGTATTAAGGGCCCATCATTATACCATCCTTCTTCACTGGTCTTTGCCCTTACACTTGGGGGATTATTGCTGCTCCACTGGGGAATGCGACAGAGTTCCCCGGAATGGAAACTCAGCACTTCCTCAGTTGTCATGTGACACTCTACCCACTATGTCAATACCAAATGAACATATGAACATATCTATATACCCTATATGCAAGACCTAGAAAACTGCCTCCCACCCATGCATCCCCCATCAATGACACCCCACATCAGTGCTCCTTCCCTGGCATAGTTGGAACCCCTCTGTGATCTAAAACTTCTTCAAAAATGAAGTCTGATATACTGCCGAATTCAGTTAATAGGAAAATGAAATAGATTAGAAGATTAGAAATAGAATAATAATTTAGAAAAACTAAAATTAAGTAAAATAATTTAATAATAATAATTTAATAATAATTTAGAAAAACTAAAATTAAGTAAAATAAATTGAGGTATTAAAAAAATAAAAAATATCATTTAAAAAAATTTTTTTGATGCTTTGCCTTTCATCACTGTAATAGGTATTGCCTTGTATGTACAGTGACAAGGGAATCTTTTCCTTTTCTCCTCAGTATCTATATCTTTTTATTATTATTTTTATTATTATTATTATTATTATATCTTCAAAACCAGGTCTTTTTTAAAGCCCATATAAAGTTTGTCTTCCCAAAGACTGAAATGCCCTTCAGGGCTGAGAGAATGCCTTATCTTTCTGGATGGTCCATAGGACTTAACATTGTATATCAGTAAGGCAGATAACATTTTTGCAGACTATCAGCTTTAAACTTGAAAAACCAGGATGGTTCCATTTTCCTATTACATATGTTAGCCACTAGGGATCTCAATTGTGGTTGAAGGGAAGGAGGCTAACAAAATTAATCTCAAAGACAAAATCTGGCTAAATTCATTACTCACATATATGGACTTTGCCTGGCTCCGCTGACTAAAACCTTGACAAATAGAATGAGGTCCAATGTTCCATGATATGGAAGAAACTCCATTTCATAATAGACGCAAGACTTGAGGTCCTCCAATACCAAGGACCCTGTTTAGAGAGAAATTGCAACCTGCAAAGATAATTCCCAATCAAGGCTCTCAAAGTCACAAAGTAGCAGTGACTCCATCTCTGACTGGTAATTGAATCAAGCCCAACCAGCACTGCAGAGAAGCGCAAGGAGCTGGGAAGCCCCTGGACACACTTGTCTGCATTTTACACCACGGGGCGAGGCTCAGGACAGTCTTCATTTCTGTAGCACGCTCCTTCTATGTGCAGCCTGCTTTATAAAAGGAGGAATGCTGCTGTGCGAGGCATTATGCTGATCTTTTCAACTGATAATGTGCACCGTTTAGCAATCATAATGATCTCCTTGGCATCTTTTCTGGCCAATGAGAGGAAAAGCCAATTTTTATTCCCCATGTTATCCCTTCTTTTCTGAGGCAAGCCTAAGTGACTGTACGCTGATGATGGAAGTACACAGTTAAAAAGCAAAAAAGAAAGGAAAGATTATTTTTCTCCACACATTGTATAGGAAGGGATCTGACAGACCTCAGAGAGGAATACAACGTATACACAATCTGTTCAAACCACCCAATTTCTCTTTTAAATCCCCACTTGTTCATCTTTCACTAGTTCTTTATTTTTTAAAACTCTCTCACCTTTACTATTCTCTCATTCTCTCAGGTCTCAGGCTCACTATATAACTACGCCAGTACTCAAGCTCTCACAGACATTTAGCATAATCATTTCACATAACATATGAACATTGCTCAAGTCTGCACAGGAGGGAGGAGAAAAATACAAACTTTTCCCCTTGATCCAAAGCAAGAGTTGAGGAAAAACTTCCAAGTGTGAATGAAATAAAATTTTTCCCACTTTAGAGCTTCGATTTCCTCTGCTATAACTGCTTTCCCCCTCATTCTAAAACAGACAGCTTCCTGCAAGCTAATGAATAGAAAATAAACATAAAAGAGGAAGGAAGAGACGCGGGGCTTTAGTTTTAATTCTGCCTCTGTACCCAGGTGTGATATGAAGCGGTAAATCAGAAACAACGTCGTCTGGTTGGAGACTTTAGTGTGAGTTGGAGCCTCACCTGTTCCTACACACAGGCACATAGCAGATGGCTGCACAGCAGTCAGGAGGCTCAGAACGGAGCCGTTTACTCTGCAGTGAGAACACACAGCATTGCCCCATTAAATGAGATGCTCATTTATTCAGAAGGATGCCATGTACGTGGATGAGATCTCCCAGGACATGCAATTTTTCTTCAAGTTCCTAAGAAATTTCAAGCCTAGTGAGCAATACTCCCATTCCCAATCAGTTTCAAAACCAAATTGAGATATGTTCCACTTGAATCCAAGTGGAATGACAATTTCTTGATACCTCTTCATGTTTATATGGCTTCTTAGGTTAGACTTGAAAACCATCATACATCAGTGTTTGTCCCACATTGTCATACTGACAGTAGTGTAGCCAGCTTATCAGAATCTGTGCAAGGGTGTTCGGAAGTTCAAATTTACAATCAATGGATCCAGCAGCTTCTCAGTGTTTAGGCAACCCCCCTCTGCTTTATGTCAATTTGGTTTATACTAAAAATTTATTGAGTTTTATCCTGTGCACATAAAAATCATAACCATATTTAAGTATTATTTTAAATTTTTTAAGTTATTCAGCCACAGAAAACCTTCACCCAGGTAGACCTGTTTAGATTCCAAAAAGGACACAAAACAAGACAATAATTTAACTCATGCATGATTCTGCCCAACTAATTTTCCTATTGGTGTAAGATGTGGGGAGCCTTGTAACAACAAACAAAATCTTCACCCTGAAAGTAGAGTTTAAAAATGGAATATGGGTTATGGAGAAATTCCAAATGTTCTGGTCACACCAATATGTTATTCATTTAACAGTGTGCAAATGAATTAACAAGAATGCATTCAGTGTTACCGGGGTGAAAAAAAAATTCCATTTCTGTCACTGCCTAGAAACCATCCTTAAGTGCCTCCTAAATATTCAAGCCTACGGAAATAGGCAATAAAATGAATTAGGAGTTTCTCTTAAGAAAGGGTAAAAAGGGGCTAGAGGGAAAGAAAGAAAAAGATGCTGAGAAGGAAGAAAAGGGAAAGGAGAAAGAGGTTTTATTTCTTTTAATATTTCAAGTCCTAAAAAGACATTTAAACATTAGCACTTAATTCAGTGTGACTTTGGAATGGAACATTAGGAAGAGATGCATTGCAAGGAGAAATGATCTGAGATGCCCTTGGTCCACAGCATCTTGTGCCTGGACACACTAAGTCTGGCAGCCCGTCTCATGCTGTCTCGAACACCCAGAGAACAATCCTGAAGAAACAGAGTCACATGCATGTCTAATGGGACTGCTAGAAAAACCACACTGCCTGCTTTTCCTGTGTCACCATTTTCTTCATAAAATCAAAACTCAATGGAGGGAGGCATGAAGGGGTAACAGTTGCTTGGTGAGTATCAAGAGTTTGTACATTTTGGGAAAAAAGAAATTCTTTTTTGAGGTACCAGGACTGGGGATTGAACCTGGGACCTCGTATCTGGGAAGCCGGCACTTGGTCACTGAGCCATGTAGGCTCCCGAGTTGTTTTTTTCATTTGTTTTGCTGGTTGTTTGGGGTTTGTTGGTTTTCTTTAGGAGATTCCCAGAACAAACCCAGGACCTCCCATTTGGGAAGCAAGCACTTAACTGCTTGAACTACATCTGCTGCCTGGAAATTTTTAAATAAAAGTAATATTTAACAGCTCTTTAAGCAACTAGATAATCAGGGCATTAAGCTATAATCCGACTACCAAGAGTCCATCAGAAGCACCTCTCATTCACTCTCTGTTTCGGCAATCTCTAAAACCAGGAGATGTACAATAGCAACTAAAAGAGTCAAATACCTAGGAAAAAATTTAACCAAGGATGTAAAGGACTTGTACATGGAAAACTACAAACGACTGCTGAAAGAAATCAAGGAAAAACTGGATAAATGGAAGGACATTCTTGTGGGAAGCTGCCTCTGGCATTGGTATTGTATTGGCCATCTTGTTAAAAAACGCTATTTTTAGGTACTAACCCGGTTAAGTTTCTGTTTCCCCACCCTCGCTGAAGTAATTAAGTTTCTATCCTCACGCCACTCCCCCGGGCTCCGATTTGGCACTCCCTAAAAGAGCACGAAAGTCTTTCCATGGACGTTGCCAAACAACCATCTGCGCATGCGTGTGGCACGAAATTCAAAATCTAGTTACCCAATCATTTACCGACATGTGTGCTGTTGTCAGTATGTACCACCTCCTTCATCCCTGGCTATAAATACCCCTGATTGACCCTCAGTAAATGAGACTTGATCAGAATCCTGTCTTGTCTCCATTCTTTGTGTCTCTTGTCCCTTTCATTCCCGTTCCCTCCCTCAGGTCTTGGTTCGACTGATCCGCGGGTCGGGTCACATTCTGTATTCACGGTGAAGACTAAATATTGTTAAGATGTCAATTCTACCCAAAGCAATTTAAAAGTTCAACACAATCCCAATCAAAATTCCAACAGCCAACATTCTTTGTAGAAAATGAGGAGCCACTCATTAAATTCATATGGAAGAGTAAGAGGCCCTGAATAGCTAAAAACACCTTGAAAAAGAACAAAATTGGAGGACTCGCATATCTCAGCTTTAAAACTTATTACAAAGCTACAGTCACCAAAACAGTGTACTACTGGTACAAGGTCAGACATATAGGCCAAGGGAACAAAACTGAGAGTTCAGAAGTAAACCTCACACATATGGCCAATCAATTTTTTATAAAGGTGCCAAGTCCACTCCATAGGGAAATAATATTCTCTTTAACAAGTCTCTTTAACAAATGCTGATGGGAAAACCAGATAGCCATATTTCAAAAGAATGAAGGTGGATCCCTACCTCACATGATATATAAAATATAACTCAAAATGGATCAAATACCTAAATATAAGAATTAAACTATAAAATTCCTAGAAGAAAGCATAGGGAAGCATCTTCAGGGCCTTGTGTTAGGCAAGGATTTCTTAGCCTTTACACTAAAAGCTCAAGGAACAAAAGAAAAAAAGCAGATAAATGGGATTTCATCAAAATTTAAAACATTAGGACATCAGAAGATTTTATCATGAAAGTAAAAAGACAATCTACAGAATGGGAGAAAATATTTGGAAATCACATATCTGATAAGAATTTAATATGCGGGGTGTATATATATATATATATATTTTTTTTAAAGCCCTACAACTCAACAACAAAAAGACACATCACCCAATTAAAACATGGGTAAAAGACTTGCATAGACATTTCTCCAAAAGATGTACAAATGGCCTATAAGTACATGAAAAGATGCTCAATATCATTAGCCATTAGGGAAATGCAAATCAAAATGACAATTAGATAAAATTTCATACACCGTAGAATGACTACTATTTAAAAAACAGAAAACTACAAGTGTTGGAGAGGATGTGGAGAAATAGAAACACTTGTTCATTGTTGGTAAGAATGTAAAATCATGCATCTGCTGTGGAAAAGTTTAGCAGTTCCTCAGAAAGTAACGTACAGAATTACCATATGACCCGGCAATCCCACTGCTAGGTATATACCCAGAAGAATTGATTGTAAGCAGGGATTCAAACAGATATTTGCATACCAATGTTCATAGCAACATTATTCATGAATGCCAAGAATGGAAGCAACCCAAGTATCATCAACAGATGAATGGATAAACAAAATATAGTACAGACATACAATGTGATATCATTGAACCATACAAAGGACTGAGGTTCTGATACAAGTGATAACATTTATGAGCCTTGAAGACATTATATTGACACAAAAGGACATATATTGTATGATCTCACTTACATGAAATAATTAGAATATGCAAATCCATGGAATCAAAAACAAGAATACAGGTTACCAGGGGCTGGGGTAGGAGTAGGAATGGGGAATTAATGCTTAATTGGTGCACAGTTTGTTTTGGGGTAATGGAAAGTTTTGGTAATGGATGGTGGTGATGGTAGCACATTTTCAATATAATTAACACCATGGAATTATATATTTAGAGTGGTTAAAATGGGAAATTTTAGGTTGTATATATGTTACCTGAATAAAAATTTGAAAAAACTCATAGCTCACAACACAGTGAACCCTAATGAAAACTACAGTCTAGAGTTACTAGTATAATTATAATATAATAATATTGTTTCATCAATTGTAACAAAGATACTAATGCAAAGTGCTCATAACAGGCAAAACTATGTGTGTGACGGGAGGATATGGAAACTGTATTTTCGCTTGATTTTCTGAAAATGTACAACTTCTCTATTAAAAATTTTTTTTAAGTAATGAAGTATACTTTGAAAAAGGACCTATAGTGACAGAAAGTATCCTGTCCTTAATTCAGCTAAAAAAACAGGACATGATACACTTTTCTCCTTGGCTAGCTCCAGTGTGAAATGCGGCACGGGTCCCTGTTTCTCCACATCTCCTTTCACTGTGGACAGAACGGACAACTCTGAAAGAATGTTCCCTCTGAGCTAGCTACTGAGGGAAGCTGTCTTTTAAAAGTCCTAATGAGAAAATGCAAGATAAAGTTAGACCAGCTCTGAGAAATTGCACAGCCTTCGGGAAGCCCAGCCACACAACAGCACTGGAAACCTTCCAGAGTATTTTTTCCTGTAATCAATTCCTCAGCTTACCCTGTCTGCTTCTCATCCAGGTTGTCAAGGAACCATGTCACCTTGTCGGTCGTTGTTTCTGTGACTGATTCTATTCAAGTTCACCTTCTGAATGTCCCAGGATAGGATGAAGCAGATGTTTCTTAGAATGCCATCAAGAGTAGGTACCTAGAACAACATAAAAACTGTAACAAAAGAAAAATACTTGGTGCAATTACTACCCTTCCTATCACAAAGACAGAGTCATTGTTAAATTGATACGTGCCCATTTTAAATAGCAATTGCTAAAAGCAGATACATTGTGACACCAAAAAACTCATGTTTTGTTCACATTTATTGACGACTTAGCAAAAAAGTCTGTTGAAATTGATGACTATATTTAGTTCTCCAAAGTATAGGAATGGAAACAGCAAAAAAGCACAGCAAAAAATCCCAAAGAATATGACTTTCTTTTGCAGCATAGCAAGATTAACCTGTCTTATACAATAACATTTGCTGTCATGCTGGGCAGAGGAATGCAATTTTTGCTTACCCCTAGAAATATGATGCCTCTAAAACAGATCAGTCTGGAAATTTGGGCTATGTATTTGAAGAAATATTTCATAGTCTTAATGTGGCAACAAATGCAACACCGGTGTCACTAAGTTTTAACCTGCAAGAATAAAAAAAAAAAAAAATGGAGAGAGAAATGGTAGAAGGAAGGACAATAAAATCAGTCCTAAAGTGAAAATGAGGGAGAGGCAATTGAGAAGGGGCAGCTTTCTCTCAACCTTACCTTCTGTCACTTTCCAGAGACAGAGGGAAGTCAATTATGTAGCACAGCATCACCTGATGCAATCCTATTCCCTGGCTGACCTTCTCTGAACACACAACCCTGCAGGATGCTTTGACAAGTTGCCCTGCACATCAGCAGAGGAAACTTTCACTACCTGTAGATCTAGAGAAGCTCATTAAAGCCATGCCGAGTATGGCACAGGGTTGTAAATTACTTTAAAACGCTCAGATTTTTTGCTTCCCTCAAAGATCAGTTATTTGTCTCGGCCAAAGAAAAATGGATCGTAATATCTGTTAATACACATAGCTTTATCAAGCTGCCTCTCATCATGCACCACAAAGAAAACAAATTTTATGGCCACACTAAACCAAGTCTTATCTAGAAAGGAATGGAAAAAGGAGGGTGGGGTGGGAAGAAGGAAAGAAAGAAGGAAAAAAAGGAAGGATAGAAAAGAGAAAAGCTATTTACTGGATACTTAAAGAAAAATTTAACAGCAGCAATTAATAAATCAACATTTACTGCACTAATTAGAATCTCCTAGAGGGCCTGAGGATGTGTTTACATCAGTTAAAGATTGCCTGATATGACAAGAAAATACCTACATATCTTACATCAAAAGCATTTCTTTCTTATTTCTCTTCCTTCCTTACTGTAGTGAGCATATGACAAGCACATGAAGGAAGAGAGAATAATTCATTACTTTGTCTCCTACTGCTTTGTGTGTTCAAACATTTTGTGAATAAATACAAAGTCATAAATTAGCTTGTAGCAAAACAGAATTAATTGAATGTCTTAAATAGGATCATCAAACCAAGGTTTAAGTCAATTTATCTGCCTAAGATTCTGCTAATGTAGTTCAGCTCATTAGGGTGAGAGTTGATGCTCGGAGTGGGATATTATTGAATAGAGAAAGGGTAAATACGAGATCAGGAAAATCTGACTTTCTCCATTTTCACAAGGGAATTTCTTGGAGGCTATCTGATGTGTACTACAGATTGTAAAACAAATTCCCTCTGAAGAGTAATCTGTGACTGAAAAAATGAAGATGTTTTCCTGATGTTTAAAGATTTATACACATACAGACACTGAGCAGCCTGCCCTTCATTCTCTCAAATGTCCTCACCAAAAAAACATCTTAGGAACACTACATAGAACTGCATCATGCATGTGAGTGTGTGTACATGTGTATATGGAACCTTAACACACATACAGAGGTATAATAGAACACATATATGGAAAACAAAATATGTTCTATATACACATGTGTGTTATACACTTAAGACATCAGGTATTCTAATGGTTTCCTCGGAAAATAAATTTTTCAGGCATCAAGCAAAACAAGAATAATTGCAGGCAGAAGAAAGAAACAGCTCTTGGGGGAGGGAGATTTCCCTGCACATTTCCAGTACCAGACTCAATAATAATTTGTGATTCTTCCAGCAAAAATTTCCCCAATGAGATTTCTGACAATCTTGGGACTCTGCCCGGCCCGAGTCAGCCAACAGGTGCACCAATGCCCAGTTCTGCCCCATCCCCACATTGCTCACTGGCAACCTAACAAGACCGTGGAACTCGTCACACAACTGCTCGTCACAGGGAACGATAACCAAAGGAAAACGAAACGTTAGCCAATGATCGAAGTAATGTTTGGTAAGCCCAAGGAAACCAAGTCCACAAGCGGATATTTTCTTTAATTAATCCAAATATTAAAGGATGGGATAAGAGGAATAAAGCATTATTGGGGTCTACAGCTGGAATGTAATAACAGCAGTGGTTAAGAGTCTGGCTCAGTAGACAAGTGAAGTCATGAGCTTTAGCTGTGGTCAAGTCATGCAACCTCTCAGCTTCAATTTCCTCGTCTGTAAGGTCCAGAGAGTTTGCTGTGAGGATTAGAATAGGTGATAGATTCAAAGGACTTAGCACAGTGCCTGGCCCATAAGCACTTGATACATGTCACCTATATTATTTTTATTATTCATGGAACAATTTCTCAATTCTCATTTCATTTAGCTCTTAGTACACTCTACAGTGGTATAAGAGAGTAAATGTTTAATACTCTCGGTAACTTTGAACACCACAAGAAACGTCTAGCCATCATCATGGTCTAAAGAACTTAACTAGATTGACTTTTTTAAAAAGATTTATTTTATTTCTTCCCCCTCCCCTGTTGTTTATGCTCACTGTCTGCTCTGTATGTCCATTTGCTGTCTGCTCTCCTCTGTGTCCATTTGCTGCATGTTCTCTGTGTCTGCTCGTCTTCTCTTTAGGAGCCTCCAGGAACCAAACCAGGACCTCCCAGGTGGGAGAGAGGCAGTCAATCCCTTGAGCCACCTCCACTCCCTACTTTACTGTGTCTCTATTTGTGCTTCCTCTGTCTCTCCTTGTTGCATCATTTCGCCACAGCAGCCAGTTGCCGCAGCTTGCTGTCTTGCTCATCTTCTGCAGGTGGCAGCAGGAACCAATCCCGGGACATCCCATGTGGTAGGCAGGAGCTCAGTCACACTCAAGCCACATCTGCTTCCCTAGATTGACTTTTTTTTTTTAATGTTTATTTTTTTAATTGATTTTGTAAAAATATTACATTAAAAAAAAATATGAGGTCCCATTCAACCCCACCACCCCCACCCCACCACTCCCCCCCAGCAACACTCACTCCCATCTTCATGACACATTCATTTCACCTGGTAAGTACAACTCTGGGCATCTCTGTACCCCATGGTCAACGGTCCACATCAAGTCCCACACTCTCCCCCACTCCATCCAGTGGGCCCTGGGAAGACTCAAACGTCCGGTGATTGCCCCTGAAGCACCATCCAGGGCAACCCCAAGTCCCAAAGGCACCCCCACTAGATTGACTTTTTATTTCTCATTGGCTAGTGCTGAAAAACTAATGGCCCAAACAGCAACATGTACCAGAGAAACCTGCATCATGTATAACATCATATAACATGTACTGTGCACACTTTCAGATATTAATAAAGGTATTTTTAATATCTGTTTAATTTTGAGGTCGCATTCAAACTACATAGTTGATAGGATAGATAGATAGATAGATAGATAGATAGATAGATAGATAGATAGATAGATAGACAGATAGATATTCAAATGTCATTTGTAGGTCAATAGATAATCCCTATGGATGGAATATTATCTAAAACTACCACTGTTTATTATACTGGAGTATCTTGTAAAACTGTATTTTTATATTTCCAGTCAAATGGACTTGGCATTTTGTGTGAATTTCAAAAGTTTACACTCTTGTAGGGGAAAGAATGTTATTTGCCAGAACTAGACGTGACCTTGCCCAAGTAGGGAAAACACCATATTGGGGGCGAGTTTGCATTTCCAGAGAGCTACATATTTCTTTGATGCTTCCACTCCTCCTCTTGCTGCAGCAAGCAGGCGAATTTGCCTAGCTGCTCCCACTCCCATCCTAGCAGAGCTGCAATGACAGCAAATGGTCCTTGGAAATCACAATCACATTAGGCTGCTGTTCAAATGGCTTTTAGGGCTGTGATAATATGAGGCATTCGTAATAACCGGTGACTCTGGGAGACCCTGCCCAGAAGGCCTCCAAATGGCAGCACACATTTAGATTTTCATCTAGAAACAGTGGAAAGGCTGACATTCCAGCTGGGGACCTGCTGGCCTGAGGGCCGGGATTCAGCCTCTCCATCAGATGCCCCAAAGCTTCATTGAGTTGATGAGTGGATGCTCCGCGCCCATCTCCCATCTCACTCCCGGACCCCAGCAGGTTGTGTTTCTTTGCTCCCACGAAGGCCATCTTGGACCTGATGAGGCATTCCCACATTGCCATGATCCAAGCACACACATTTGTGTCTGAAATAAGTGGAACGGTACTTTCATCATTCTGACAAGTGATGAGCGTCTGGACTTTGTTTCCTTCCATTGCTGCATGGGCTTTGGGACATACTTATCCACTTTAAGTTCAAATGAAAGCTGGCAGATGCATGCCATGGGCAGGGGGAAAGCGCTTTATTTTTTCCCACAATAAGCAATAACCTTTAGTATAATAATTCAACACAAGTTAAAACAGCTGAAGGGAAACATCAGTGGGACCCTGTCGGCATGAAAAGGAACAGCTGGCCATGTTGGTAATCATTGCATGTCATTACTTGGGAAGTCCACTCCCAATTCTACTACCAACTTGTATTTCCTGAGAGTTTAGGCAGTAACACACGACAGATGAGAAAGTAGCGTAACAGGACACTGGAGGCATAACACTAGTTTTCAGAGTTGAGCAATGCCAAGTTTTGTTCCCCTTGAGCTGACAGGGAGGAAAAACATACTAATGGAAAGAAAGTTGGGAAGAAAAAGTGGAAGACTCCTCCAATACCTCTTTCAGGTCTCTGTCCAAATTGTTTTTCTTAAGTAGGAAACTTAAGAAACTTCTTCCTAACGCATATTAGTGACTCCCAAGAATGATGATTTGTCTCTCAAACTAGGAGTGTGAACTGAACTACAGTGAAAGGATGAGCATTGATACCTGGATGCCTGGAATTCTCAGACTGCAAACTCAGCAGCTTCCACTGGGCTCCCTTAGGAGACCTATTTCAGTACCCCAGTACCCGTGAAAGCAGAATTAGAAAGTTGTTTTGATTTTTTTTTTTTTAAGCCAAGCACAAGAGCAAATTTCTGCAAGGTGGAAACGGGAATAAAAATCAGTGTTTTGGAATTTTTTCTTCACAAATAGTCATCAAACGAGGTACAATATTTGCTAACAGAGGGTAATTTGAATTATCCACGGATAGCTCAAAAACACAAAGAGTTCATTACCCAGATATCTCTATTTAAAATAGATTTGCTTTTGTTCATCAGTGCAGTGCACATGGCTGGGAAATGGCAAAGTGCCAGAATGAAACTGCTCCTAATTTTCAGAGGAGGCCACCAGCTAATTACACAGACTGCAGGTGTGAAGAGAGAAGCTCAAAGTAATCAATAGCAGTAATTAATCTGCTAGACTGGAGCTAAAGAGCTAACAGCTGGACATCAGAAATGGACACATGCAACAAGATCAGCAATAATTACCTCTCTAAATATTGAATTTCCATAGCAACAATTAGGCATATAAATAAAGGCTGGAAATGAAGGCTTCAAGGCATGACATTGCATGGCAAACACAACATTCCCCAAATCAACCCTTTTAATAAAATACCAGCAATGTGCTTGGGCTAGGTCGACCAGTTTCCAGGGTTGGAAGGAGCTGAACGTAGCTCCTCCAGCCTCAGCTTGCTTAGCAACCTGTCATTGCCTGTTGGATCTTTGAGCTACAAAGATGGCCCTAGAAGTTCTCTCTGGGTAAGCAAGCAATACCTTCCCATATCACCCAGCACAGCAGAGCTACCAGCTACAAGATATATCACCTCTCATCTGTGAACTGTTCCTTTTTTAAAAATCATAAAAGCTATCAGCAAAATTCCTAACTAAGGTACCAGAACCATCTGCCTTGAAGAAAGCAATCAGGTAGTATTTTGAAGGTTATTGCACGACCACTATGCCAACGAGAGACCCAAGACTTTGAGACTTATTGCTTTGTAAAAAGAATTAAGAAAACTCTTACTTAGTGGATTTTGTATGATTTTGGAGGTGACAGGAGAGGGGAGGGTAATTGTTATTAAATGAGAACTAAGTGTATGGTGTTATGCTACACATCTCATGTTCTTCATCCTTCAAAGCCTAACAACATTGTCTTGTTTGACGAGGCAAAAGGGGCATAAGATGGTTGAAGATTTGACAGAGTCACACAGATAACAGCTGGAATATGGAATGGCCATAATTTAAATCCAGTCCTGGGAGATGTTGTTATTTCAGCAAAGCACTCAGAAATCTTTGGGAAGGGAATCTGTTCTTTAGAACATTGCAAATTATTTTTATGATTTGAAATGCAGTTTACGTTATTCTGTCTATGTTCTGTTGCTGCTGAAAAAATTCAGTGTGGATTCGATTACTCAATAACTATTTAAGTTTCTTTCCTTTCAGGTTTGTTAGTTTTGATTGTTGTTCATGACTTCTTTGACCCTATTCAAATAAAATATTCCATAGCAAAACATGATCAACGACAAATGTCAGCAATTTACTAAAATCAAATAACAGAATAACTTTGGACTATGGAGTCAGCCCAACACATTTCATCTTCATCATCATCAAAGTATTCTCTGCCAAGTAGTGAACAAGGCACTTTTCATATGTTATCTCATTTAATTCTCAAGATAATACTATCAGTTATACAACATAATTCGCATCCCTTCACTCCTGAGAAAGATGAGGCTCAGAGAGGTTAAGCAATATTCCCATGGACACAAAATGTAAGTATAAGCCTATGTGAGCTAGGACATCTGCTTTCCTGCTACACCCCCCTGATGTCACTTTTTAAAGGAATTAACTCCTAAAACACATTTTTTTTCTTTCAATCCAAAGCATGGTAAGGACATTGGCAGCACGTTGCTGAGTGCATAGCGTTTAAGCATCCGAGCTTCCGCACAGGGTTCGAATCCCAGCTTTGTCAGTTGGCAGCGCCATAATCGGGTGGTTTAACTTTCACAGGGATAAATACAGAAACTTCCACAGTGTTAAGGACTAAAAGAGTTAAAGTCTTGGAAGCAATTAGCACAGGCCTGGTGTCGAGGAGCTTTTACCTCCACCGCCACCAACCCAGGACAAGACCTCCCCGCTTCCACCAGGAACTCTTCAGATCCTCGCCCTGGTGTCTCTAGTTCATGGCCCTCGTGGACCGGGGAAGGGCCGGTTCTTGTTGCAGGAAAGTGTGAATGAATGAAACAGGTCCGTGCCTGCATTTAAGCCCACACCTTTGTGCAGACTGCAGCTCACTCAGACAGCCTGACTACCCCCAGAGAGAGGGCCCTCAGGAAAACAAGTTTAAAGCAACAGCCCACTCTGGAAGCACCAACCCAATGCTGTCTAATCGTACACCATTCCAGAATCCCTCAGCTGAAACTAAAGTGGAACTTAGGAACAAGACAGGGCTGTACTCATGCACTACATGGAAAGATACGTAAACATCAACCTCTCTTATACTTAGACGCTTTACAACAACTGCATGTTCAACACACACTCAGATGCACGTGTAAACATACCCACACCTCTTATATCAATTCCTTACTCCTACCATTAATTGTCCTTTTATACTTGCAAAAGGACTTAAAGGTGTGCAAGCATCAGTGACAAATATGCAAAAATGAAACTATATTCTCCCAGAGCAAAGAAATAAAAATAGGAATGTATCAAATGAGTCAATGTACCTCTTTAAGTATTGATCTATGTCCTAGCTAAGAAATGTATTATTTTGCCATGCAGATGAAAATATTCTATTTTGTGACACTCTAACAGAAAAAGGAGATTAAAATGGGGGGACAAAAGATTCTATTCTGAAACAAGGGACCAGTTTTATATCATTTCAGTCTTTATAGCACAAAATTTTGCTGCAATGGAGAAACTTCTATAAATGAAATACCCATATTTCCTCATCTTAAACATCATTCTACCTTCATGTAGGAAAATAATAGATCATTCCTTTACAAGTAATAACACCTCATTAATTTGTACTAACTCACCAATTTCAAATTTATAAATGAATTGGCACTTGGTTAAAGTTTTATCTTTGCACGGTCATTCGGAAAAGAAATAAATCAATAGTGTTTGAGGTGAGAAGGTTTATTAACAAACTTCTCGTCTCTCCAAAGATGGTAAAGGATTTCCACTCCACTACCCAACAAGGAATGGCTTCCGAGGGGTATTTCCAGTCTCTGTGTCCTCACTAACTCCTCTACATGGGAAAAGAAGGTGAATCAAAGACAAGAGAGAGACAGAGAAACAGAAAGAGAGAAAAAAAACATTCGAAACCAAAAAATGCATTTGGTATATTCTCTCGTGGAGAACGCTATTTAGAATCCAGTGGCTGGTAGGTTTCAGAGGACTGGAATGGGTCATAACAACACACAATGCCATCTGATCCGGGTACAACACTAATAGGAACTTGCTGTCCATAGGCGTTGGTAAAGATTGTGTGTTGTTACAAACATGAGGGATTCTCATTTCTGGAGATAAGTCAAAGAAAAAGGAAGGTTGGCTTGGTTGCCATTCAAACTGCAAAAGGATATGAACTGGCGCTGGCGCCTCCCTACCCTGACTGCACATTAGAGCAGGAGGTGGTAAACAACGGCAAGCAGTTGGCCAAATATGGACCAACTACCCATCTGCTTTGTAAATAAAGTTTTATTGTAACACAGCCCCAGTCATTTGTTGACATACTGCCTCTGGCAGCTTTCACACGACAGCATGAGAGTTGAATGGTTGGGACAGAAACTTTATGACCTGCGCTTACCATCTGATCCTTCACAGAAAAAATTGGCTGGCACTCCTGCATTAGAATCCCTTTAGGCACTGTAGCAGTTTGATATTATTGACTAATTTGTAAACTGATCTTTTCCTCTGGGAATATTAGATTATATTGGATTCAGAGGTTTGCTTGATTAAGTAATCATGAAAACCTCTTGTTCCAGAAGGGTATTGAGGCCCTACCCCTTGGTGGGTGGGGACTCACCGATAAAAGGCATGGCAAAGAACAGAGTTGGGGGCTTTTAATGTTAGAGGTTTGATATTGGAGTTTGATGCTAAAGCTGGAGCCCCAGGGAGAGAGACAGAGCAATTTGCCTGATAATCTACAGCTGACCTTGTGGAGAGAGACAAAGCCTGGAAAGCCTCATAGTCTACAGCTGACCTTATGGAGAACAGAGAAGAGCTGAGCCCAGAGGAACCCAGGAAGCCTGAACCCTCACAGATGTCAGCAGCCATCCGGCTCCAACATGTGGAAATAAACTTTGATGAGGGAAGTAACTTCAGCTTTATGTCCTGGTATCTGTAAGCTCCTACCCCAAATAAGTACCCTTTATAGAAACCAACCGATTTCTGGTATTTTACATCAGCACCCCTTTGGCTGACTAATACAGACACCTTATAAAAATAAAGATGCCTGGGTACCCACAAACACATGGAATCAGAATCTCCAGGGCTGGGCACTCCAAAGCCTTATCTTACAGACTCTTTCAAGATGATTCTGGCACAGCTCATCTCTGAACCAGCATTTAGGAACCGCTGAAACTGGTACAGATATATTCAATTGCTCTAAATATCAGCATCTGTACTATTCAATGAATCTCTGCATTTAATAAACTCCTAATGCATACCCAACACTTGGAAACATACTGCAGATGCTAAGCTTGATTGTAAACTTGTGTCTGGGAGGTGAACATTTTGGGAACTGAAGCGAACCCTGTTTTGGGCAGGTGTCCTGTAACATTTCACAGGAGAAGGTATTTTAGCAGGCTCCCTCATATCGATCCGTGCAATCAGTGTGCAGAATTTCTCAGTCTCGGGAGGCTGTCATATTTTCTTAAACCAGCATCACTAGACCTCTGACCTATTGATGGCTTCTCTACTCTTCAGTCTGCACTGTTTTGTTTTGCTGTGCACTTCCCATGTCTATTCATCGATTGCCTTCTCCTTCTATATTTCTGGGGATCTCATGTCTCTCAGCCCAGCTTAACACTGGTGTATGCTCAATCTGCTCTTTTCTCCCCTTTCAGATGTTCTTTTTTAACTCCTTGCATGTGCCTGTAGAAAACATCCAAGCCACTGTGGTCTTGTGAGCCAAATCACACCAAACTCAAATATTACAGGAGTAACGCAAAACACATCCCATTGCAACAGATACCCTTGAATAAAAGTCGCTTTGGATTATAAAAGTATCCTAGCCTGATCAAAGACTCTTACTCAGGCAAGATTCAGTATCAATTAATAGCACAACCTAAGAATTAGAATATTCCTTAGATATTAATAAAGGCACTGGGTCTATAGTTTACTAGGGCTAAGATCCTGGCAGCAGCATATAATCGAAACCAGTAACAATGTTAAGAAAATGTCCTTTAATATGCTTCATTTAGTCAATTCCACAAATATTCAACATGGCACACTGTCAGGCACTGAGGAGACAGATGGACAAACACAATCCAGTGCCCTTAAAGGCCTTTTTGAACTTGCTGAACACTTTTGAATGTTAGAATTTTTGATGGCACACTAAAGAAGCTAAAAAGTCTGTCCACTATATACTTGGTCACCCTTCTTCACTATGCAGGTGTTTGAGCAGAGCTGTGAACCTTCCTGACCATGTCCCTTTTATCCTCCTGCTGGAAAGTTCTTACATGTTCCCAGAAAGCAGGAAAAAATCTCTACGTATTACATTATGCCCCCAACATTCACATCCACACAGACCCTCAGATTCTGACTTTATTTGGAAATTAGGTCTTTGCTGGTATAATTCATTAAGCTCAGATGAGGCCACACTGAATTAGGGTGGTCCTGGAATTGGACAACTGATGTCATTATAAGAGGAGGGGGATGTAGACACAGACACAGGACGAGACAGCCATGCAAAGAGGAGGCAGAGATTGGAGTTATGCTGCCCATGTCAAAGAACGCCAGGAGAGGCAAGGAAGGCGCGTGACCCCATCAACAGCCTGTTTTGGACTTCCAGCCTCCAGAGCTGCAAGAGAATGCATTTCTGTGGTTTTAAGCCATGTGGTTTGTGGTACTCCATCACAGCTGTCCTGGGAAATGCAGACACCATCTTTCTTGATTCGGGGTTGGTGTTATACTCTCCATCTTACCCATTGCAGTCCAGTTGCACCCAGTCTAAACTGATTTACACCTGCTTAAGTTTCACCCATCAGAATGTCACTCAACTGTAGATTCTGAGTTGCCACCAGTACTTCACACTTTGGGTCAAAGTTACTGAAAGAGTTGTAAAGGATTGTGTATTGCATAAAAAAGAAACAAAGTCAATGTTTAACCTTTTCTTTCCTTCATGACTGCAGTCACCAGATGAAATGTTCTGTGTGGCCAACGCCTGGGTCACTGTTGTCTGAATACCAACCCCTAGCAGAGTGTGAAAATTAAAGTAAGTGCTCAGAAAGTGGCTGGTGAAAGAGCAAATGCATCTTTGGGGGAAAACAATCAAAGTTTGCAGTTGTTGCTGTTGTTTAGTTCTTTTGGTTTTGTTGGTTTGTTTGTGTGTCCTTCCTTGCCTTCTGATTTTCATCTGAGTCTTATTTTAATTCAAGTATTGAAGTGCATGGCCACAGGAGAAGGGTTCATGTGAAGTACAGTCTACAGTCCTCAACACTGGCTTCTCCTGGTAATGGCCTGGGGAACATCAAAAGACACAGATGCCTCCAACCAGCCCCAGAGATTTACCTGTAACTTTGTAATGCTCTCTGGGCTTTGGGATTTTGAAAGCTCCCCAGAAGATTCCAATGCGCAGCCAAGGCAGAGAACCACTCATTTAGACCTAATGCTCAAACATTTCTTAGGGCAATGCCAAGAGCAAAATCCTCTACTTTAAGATCAACAATATTTGAATAACACACCGGTATTGGTTCCTGGTCAGATCTACCACAGCTACTGATAAATGGCTAAATGCCTTGATACAGCATTTGAGAAGGGAAACACAGTGTATTTGAGCCCACATTCCTTTTTCTTCTCAATTCTATACATTCTTCTGAAGAAAAGGAAGGCAAAGTTTTATGGGTTTTTATTAAGGGATTTGGGGCTATGAAGTTGAAATCATCTCCACCTCTTAGAAGCTAATTCTCCCTGCTGCTGCATGACCGGCTCGTTAGACTTTACTGCTAGGTCCCCAGCTTCCTCTCTGGGCCTTGGGCTGAGAGAAGGTTCGGCTCACTGAAGAGAGAGGCAAGAACCCACCTGTGGAAACTCTTCGAGGCTGCGTGAGGGCAGACCCTAATTCATGAGGCCTCCAGAGCTCAGACCATTTGCCAAATCATCTGGTTTGGGTCAATCTGTCTGTTGCTATACTAAAAGCACCAATCATGCTATCATGATATGGGGGGGGGGGGGGGGTGTGAAATAGGAAATAAAGCTCAAAATGGTTGAGTGTACTAAACCTTCCTGAAAGGAAGGAATCAAATATGATCAATGGAACCCTCAACAATGGGCATGTAATTATGTCTCATTTCCCTCCCAACCCCAAGTGACAGCATATTAGGCTATCCATATGGGGAAGAAACCATATTTTTCCAAGTTCACAAATGTTTGCACACTTAAAGGGTTAGAGTAGGTTTAAGAATATAGTAGTTGAGGTATGATTTATAATACTTACTAAGATACTGTTATTGCCTTCTTTGCTGCTTATACTAAAATTAAAGTTGACCTGAAAATCATGAAACATTTTTGCATTCTTCAATTATAAATAGCTTTATAGAAAATTGCATAAAATTTCTACTTCCTTGTATTAGCTATCAATTTCTGAGTACCAAAGTACCACAAACTTACAAGCTTAAAACAACACATCTGTATCACCTCACAGCTTCAGTGGGTCCTCTGCTGTGGGCTCGCAAAACTTGAGTCAAGATGTCTGCCAGGATGACATGATCCTATACATAGAAAACCCTGAGAGATCTACAACGAAGATTCTAGAACTCATAAATGAGCTTAGTAAAGTCGCAGGTTATAAGATCAATGCGCAAAAATCAGTAGCATTTCTGTACACCAATAATGAGCAAGATCAGGAGGAAATCAAGAAACAAATACCATTCACAATAGTAAATAAAAAAATCAAATACTTAGGAATAAATTTAACTAAAGAGGTAAAGAACTTATACACTGAGAACTATACAAGATTGTTCAAGGAAATCAAAGAAGACCTAAATAAATGGAAGACTATTCCTTGTTCATGGATAGGAAGACTGAACATTATTAAGATGTCTATCCTACCAAAATTGATCTACACATTCAATGCAATCCCAATAAAAATCAATGCAGCCTTCTTTAAGGAACTAGAAAAACTAACTATGAAATTTATTTGGAAAGGAAAGAGACCCCGAATAGCCAAAGACATACTGAAAAAGAAAAACGAAATTGGAGGAATCACACTACCTGACTTCAAAACATACTATAAAGCTACGGTGGTGAAAACAGCATGGTATTGGCATAAGGAGAGACATATAGACCAATGGAATCGAATTGAAAGCTCTGATATAGAACCTCACATATACAACCACATAATATTCGATAAAGCCACCAAACCCTCTCAACTGGGAGAGAGTGGCCTATTCAACAAATGGTGTCTGGAGAACTGGATAGCCATATGTAGAAGAATGAAAGAGGATTACCATCTCACACCTTATACAAAGATCAACTCAAGATGGATCAAAGACCTAAATATAAGAGCCAAGACCATAAAAACCTTAGAAAGCAGTGTAGGGAAACATCTACAGGACCTTGTAATAGGTAATGGATTTATGAATATCTCACCAAAAGCACGAGCAGCAAAAGAACTAATAGATAAATGGGACTTCCTCAAAATTAAAGCCTTCTGCACCTCAAATGAGTTTGTCAAGAAAGTAAAAAGGGAGCCCACACAGTGGGAGAAAATATTTGGCAATCATATATCTGATAAGAAACTTATAACTTGCATATATAAAGAACTCCTACATCTTGAAAATAAAAAGATAAACAATCCATTTAAAAAATGGGAAAAAGACTTAAACAGACACTTCTCCGAAGAAGAAATACAAATGGCAAGAAAGCACATGAAAAAATGTTCCAAATCTCTAGCTATCAGGGAAATGCAAATCAAAACCACAATGAGATACCATCTTACACCCATAAGATTGGCAGCTATGAAAAAAACAGAAGAATACAAGTGCTGGAGAGGATGTGAAGGAAGGGGAACACTCATCCACTGCTGGTGGGAATGCAGAAGGATTCAACCATTCTGGAGAACAGTATGGCGGTTTCTCAAAAAACTAGCCATAGATTTGCCATATGACCCAGCAATACCACTGCTGGGAATATACCCAGCAGAACTGAAAACAAGAACACAAACCAATATATGTACACCAATGTTCATAGCAGCATTGTTCACTATTGCCAAAAGTTGGAATCAACCCAAATGCCCATCAACAGACGAGTGGATCAATAAAATGTGGTATATACACACAATGGAATACTACTCGGCTGTAAGAACAAACACACTACAAACACATGTGATAACATGGATGAATCTTGAGAACCTTATGTTGAGTGAAGCAACCCAGACATTGAAGGACAAATACTACATGACCTCAATGATATGAAATAAACAAGCTGCCCTAGATAGCAAGAGACTGAACGATAGGCTTGCAGGAAATCGGAGGGTGGAGGAAGGATATGAGCCGATGTCTGCAGGGGTGGAATTTAAGACGAGATGGTGGTAAGTATGAACACAAAGAAGAGATAAAAGGGGGGCAAGGGGTTGCCTTTGCTTGGGGCTTTGCGGGTTTGAGGGTGGCTGGGGAGGGACGGGTGGGTAACGTTGCCCAAAAGTGGGGGGAGGGAGGGGTAGCATACGAACCAGGAGAGGGTCAGGTGTTGGTGGAGAGTAAAATGCCGAGAAAATCATATCAAAATATAATAAAGAGGGTTACCTGTTTAGAATGCTCGGAGGGGAGGGTCTGATGCAGGACGGGCTCCTGGGGAATGTCTAAATGCTCATTCTGCCAGAGTGGGTGACACCATGGGGTAGAAACCCAAGTAGTGAGAGTGGGGGTGGACCCACATCCTGGGGAGGACTAATGCCATCCAATAGAGGGAACTGTATCCCTCGAGAGAAAGGGTGGCTCCCAGGGCATTGGGGCAGTTGAGCAAGTTAGGCCCTGAACACTATTCCATCTATCTCTGGAAGTGGCTCCTCAGGAAACGGAGGTTCGCTATCACTGAGGGCACCAAGGTGGAAGGGAAAATGGACGTTAAATGTGTGGAACCAAAGTAAATGGGGGGTAAGAGAGGAGTTTCTTGAGAGTACACAAGGATGGATATAAAACATGTAATATTACACCATAACATATAGGAGATGACAGACTGATAATGTAAACCATAATGTAAAACATAGGATAACTAAAAATGTAAAGAACTGTGTATCCTAAAGTATGCACCATAATGTAAACACAGATGTCACCTTGTTAGAAAGCTAATGTCTCAGACTCTGTACATCACTTTAAGTAAATATGATATGAATAGGGCGTAAGAGTATCACTGTGGAAGGGAAAAGGTTTTCTGGTGGATGTGTGGGAGTGCTGTATATTATATATATACATTGCTGTGGTCTAGGACTCCTGTGAAGAAAAGCTGAATAATTAGGGGGGGGGGGGGGGGGAAAAAAAAAAAAAAAAGAAAAAAATAGGATGTGGAATTTTTTCAAGTCAACATTCTTTATCTAAGTTCTTTATCTAACTTTATCCAAGTTCTTTATCTATCCTTTAAACTCATCGCTATATGCCATTCCCTAGTAAGGGACCGTGACATTATATTGGGTTTCAAATTTCGGGGAGTTCTGGATCACAGAGTGTTTCAACAATGGCAATGGAGGGATACTGGTATGGGATACCAATGACAGGTGATATATGACTGACAGGGAGCGGTACAGAACATATGTCCAGGGTGCATGGTAATGTTTGGATATACTCATAGTGGCAACAATTAAAAACCACAGTAGGGGGGGTACTGGGTTCCTGGCCAGTGGTGCTCTGTCGTGGTCCCTAGGGGAGCAGCGACAGTCTCCCAGGTACAGTGGTGGGGACCGGGAGGGAGTGAGGGTTCAACAGTGAGCCCCTGATACTAATGACTATGCTTGTGAGCTGATAAACCCAAAATAATAACAAGGCCTAGAGCAACTTTGTGCCTGGGAATTTCCTTCTGTCAGCCTTCATGTTACTCAAATGTGGCCAGTCTCGAAGCCAAACTCAGCATGTAAATGCAATGCCTTCCCCCCAGCGTGGGACATGACACCCGGGGATGAGCCTCCCTGGCAACGAGGGACCACTATCAACTACCAACTGATGATGCAACTGGAAAATGACCTTATACGGAAGGTTCAATGCGGATCAGCAGAATATCCATGTCTACATAAAATACCATGACTTTAAAATGCTGTTTGACCTAAAGTAAGGGGGAAATGGAAAGGAGAAATGAGTTTATATGGCTACGAGTTTCTAAAAAAGAGTCTGGAGGCTGGCAGAAGGTTTGCCCTCATGCACAACTGAGCAGAGTCAGAGAGACAGATAAAGCAGATACAACCCCCAGATATTGGTTCCTTTGAGGGCTAAAGAGACCCATGGGAGTTATGGTCATGGCCGATGGGGTTAACTACCAGGGCAGATGGCCCCTCTTTGGAAATGGTGTTTATGTGTGATGAATCTGGACTCAGATGGGATCTCCCTTCATAAGACTTTCATGCTAATGTGCTGGAGGTGCAGTTAATGTTGGGGTTTAAGATATATTTAGGGGATTTGAATCTCTGGACTGACAATGTGATAGCCAGATCCTGAGCCTCAACAGACTCCAGCACCTACAATCTGATTTATTGGACTTACCACACTCAGCTAAGATGGAGGTGAAGAAGGACAACCACCACACCATGGAGCCTAGAGTGATTACAACTGAAAATGGGAGGATTGCATCCAGCATCCAGGTGGAATCTGAGCCTCCTCTTGACATAAAGGTGCAATGGACACAACCAATCCAGTGTCCACATAGAAGAGGTGGCATTGGATTGGGAAAAGTGGACATAATGGACAAAGGGTATGGGGAAAGGCAGGAAGAGATGAGAGGTGGAGGCGTCTTCGGGACATGGAGCTGCCCTGGATGGTGCTTCAGAGGTAATCACCGGACATTGTAAATCCTCACAGGGCCTACATGATGGAATAGAGGAGAGTATGGGCCATGATGTGAACCAATGTATATGAGGTGCAGAGGTGTCCAAAGATGTACTTACCAAATCCAATGGATGTGTCATGATGATGGGAACGAGTGTTGTTGGGGGGGGGAGAGGGGGGGTGGGGGGGTGGGGTTGAATGGGACCTCACATATATATTTTTAATGTAATATTATTACAAAGTCAATAAAAAATAAAAAAATTAAAAAAAAAAAAAAAAAAAAAAAGATGTCTGCCAGGGCTGTGGTCTCATCTGAAGGACCAAATAGGGGAGAATCTGCTCCCATGCTCGCTCAGGCTTTTAGCAGTATTCACTTCCCCTGACAGCGGTGGGACTAAGGGTCCTGGTGTCCTCCTGGTTGTCAGCTGGAGGTCACCCTCAGATCCTGGAGGTTGCCCCCAGCTTCTTGCCTCATGAAACTCCAAACATGGCTGTTTACTTCGTCAAAGCCAACTCGGGAGAGAGGGGATCAAGAGAGAACCTGCTAGCAACATAGAGTCTTATCAAGTGTAACAATCATGGGAGTGATATCCATTCCCTTTGCCATATTCTATTGGTTGGAAGCAGGTCACAGTTTCTGCCTACACCCAAGAGAAGGGGGTTATGTGAGGGTATGAACATCCACAGATAAGAATCATAGGGGACTATGCTAGGGTGTGTCTGCTACCTTCCTTTGGCCATCATTCCTGGTGGTATGAGCTGGAGGTGAAGCTAACCCATTTTACCATCCAAGATAATCCACACTGAGTGGAGCTTACTGGACCAGTGTTTCCAGGGACCGGGAATATTTCTAAGACTTTTATGGACACTAAGGAGGTCTCACTATATAGGTCAGAGTTAGAGTTATATTTGCTCCTTGATAAGAAGGGCAAACAAATATGGTAATATATGGGTATGCCTAAGTCTCTACTCCTGCACAGACCCAAGATAAGTGGGATACTTTATTTTATCTTCAAGGGTTTAGTAAAAACATTCTCCTAGTATTCATTATGGCTAATTAACTCAAAACCCCACCAGGTAGAATAAAACCTTGACGGAAGATAAGGCAGAGTTCCTATTCCAGATGAGTTTCTTAAACAGGTTGTGTGCTCTGTGATACATGCCAAATCCGGTGGAATCAAGCCTCTGCACTGGGCTCCGACGAGTGGGGGGTGGAACATGAGTGACTCGCCTACAGCCATACTGTAAGTAGCAGAGGGCTGTGGCCTTCACCTGTTGCCTTTTTGTCACAGTCAGTTGTTTTCTTCCCATTTCCATAAATGGCTCTTTATACATATACAATTTGATCTTCAGAATAAACTTTCAACCCCCTTTGAGGTATGAGAAAACTGAATCTCACAGTTTCCAAAGGCTAAAAATTTTAAATGATGGAGCCTAAGTATGGATTCAGCTTCAAGCACTAACAAAGTATTGCTCTCTGCATTACTCCAAGTGAACTTGCCATTTCTAGTGAAGTCCTGATAGTAATTCTAAACAGGGAAGAAGTACAAAAAGCCACATAAAAATTGCCTCTACAAACATTCATAGGAAGCTCTATTGAAACGTCACTGCAATATTTGAGCTTCCCACTGCCACAGAGAAATGGGATATTTGGCATGGGCTAGCCTGTGGATTCTGCTGGTATCGTATCCATACTTAACAGATTCCAGCAACCTCTCAAAAAGAACATAATGACTCAATGCAATGTTGCCCCAGCAAAGACAGCTGGGCAAGCCACTGGCCAATTGCATGAGGAGAAAGAGGGAAGGGAGCAGGAAATGTACATTTGTTGACATTTCCATTAACCAGTCCCTTTAGAGATAGTATAATTTCTTTCCACCATCACAGTCCTGAGAAGTAAATGGTTCCCTATCCAACTTTACCATTGAGGAAACTGAAACCCAGAGGAGTTAAGAAGTCTTCTAAGTCATAAGCTGTAGAGCTGATTCCAGCACAAGTCTGTGTGCTCTGGCCTTGCTACTGTGCCAGCTGGTCTTTGCAGTAAAAGGGCAGTGGAAGTTTTGGCTTCCCATTTCCACTTTCCTATTAATATGGTGACTACTGGCAATCCCTTGCATGCCATGGAACTCGAGTTAGATTTAAAGTCCCTTAGGTCCCTTCCCTTGATTGGCAGGCTTCCATGGTTCTTATCCACAGCAACAAAATAGAGGCATCAATAGTTAAAGCAAGAACAAAGAACCCTTCTTTTTGCTCTCCTCATTGAGCCATGAAAAAATGTTTGAGAATACAAGCATCTATATTTCTCTTTCCAGAAATTCTATCTACCTCATATAATATTTATTGGATGCAATATATTCCATAACTAAAATATAAGAAAATCTGTCTTTGTACACATTTGGACTTGATTGTTTTTCAGTCAATTTTCCCCACCACGTATAGCATACACAACATCTTATAAAGATATATTGGGTGGAGTACAGAGAAAAAGCATATCAAATTAAATAATGTATACTGCCCTGTTTTCAAGTGGATTGTGCTTCCCAGATAGATATGTTCCTATTCCCCAAGCTTGTGAATCCGATCCTATTTGGAAATAGGATCTCTGAAGATGTTACCAGTTAAGATGAGGCCAAACCGGATTAGGTGAGTCCTAGTCCATTATGACTGGTGTCCTTACATGGAGAGGCAATGTGGACACAAGAAAAGAACGACAGAGAGAAGAAAGCCACATGACAGGCAGAGACTGAGTTGTGTCACCACAGGTGGCCAACAAGCTGAAGCCAGAACCCTGCAGCCTGTGGGGAAGCATGGCCTTGCCAACACCTTGGCTTCAGACTTCTGGCCTCCAGAACTGGGAGGCAATAAATTTCTGTTGTTTTAAGACCATTGGTCTGAGGCACTTTTTCATAATAGCTCTAGGAGACTAAGATATGCCCCTAACCTTGAGGTACAATATAAACTAATTACAGAATACACAAGCACACAGGTATCTCAAAAGGAAATGCATCCATTCACAATTTCTAGAAATAGCAAAGGGATATTCTGGGTAGGTTTTAAGGAGAAGGGCTTTGACTAGACTTAAGGAGAACAGAAAGAAACGTTATGGTCAAGTAGAAGGAACACCTAACTGTGCGGATGAGTAGCTCATGGTCCCAGCAGGAACGCAGGGTAAGGATATAGATTTGAGGGCTCATCCGAAGAGATTTTATTGAAGGGACTATGTGCAGAGATGTGGGCAGGATTAAGGGACCCAGCGAGACACTATTTCCATCTCCTGGACTGAATAGGCAAAAGAAGAAATAGTGTCATGGGGGCCCAGTGAGAGTTGGAGCCTCGACAAGAGCTGTGGACCTGGAGGAGCTACCTGCTGCTGGAATCAAGTCACCAAAGCAGAAAGTGGAACCTCTGTCTCCCTCTGCCCTTCAGTCTCCTGCCAATGCCTCCCACTGGTCAGCCCCAGCGGAAAGCTGGTCCGCACATAGCAGCCTCCTAAGGGATGGAACAGGGAGAGGAGGGCAGAAAATTGATCGAGAGGAGAAAACCAGCATGGGGAATGGCTTTATCCCTTCTTCTCTAGAAGCTAAATCAAAAAGGAAGAAAACTACTTATCATGTGCATCTAGAACCAAAAGCCAAAGTGAATCAGAATCAAGGGTAGAAGGTTGTACAGGAAGACATCAGAGATGGGGGGCAGGGGACCAAAACAAGGTGGACAATAATGAGTGAGTCAGGCAGGTTCTCTAATTTTACATTAGTTATACAAAGCAGAGGATAGAGAACTAGAGCTAAAAGAGGAAGGGGAAGAAGTTAGAGGAAGGCAGTTATGTTAAGGTAACAAAAGTTAATACTGAAGACTGACAATTAAAGGATATAAAGGACAAAGCCTTATAAGAATTAAATGCAAATGTTTCAAAGCAGAAGAAAACACAGTGATATAAAATGTGGCACCAAACAGTTCATATAGAAAATCAAATCTGTATAGCTTAGTAAAAATGGGAATGCAGTTTTAATGAGTTACTGAGTAAATACATTCCCATGAACTACTCTCAATTTTGAACATACTCTTTGCTAGAAAATCAGTCTCAAGATAATTGTACAGAAGCAGAAGGGGTCAAGGAAAATCCCCAGGCACTCACTACAACTGTGGAAACTATAAACAAGAAAAACTTTGTTCTTGAGATTACTTATTCTTGAAATGACTGCATTATTCAGATTTTGGTCTCCCTTCATTTCCTTTTGATGTCTCCACAAATCAATGACAGCTACTACCACCTTTCTGCTGAGGCAGCACTTTCTGCCAAGTGATCTCATAATGTCTAAGCGATCATTTGGAGCTTCATAATACTCTTTAGTGGCAAATGAGGACCTTGTTTTTCAAATATCTTAAACCAAGGCAATGACAGCAAAAATGGTGGCACCGATATTGCCAAAGGGTTAAAGTAAAAATAAGTATCTGAAAGTCTTGCCACTTATCTTTAGAGTCTTGGGAATGAAGACTTAACAGTATATTTATTTGAATTCCTGGTATGCATATTCTATAATAACCAAAGTAATATTAAAGAAAATCATCATTAACAGAGGGGTAAAATGGAAGGGAAAGATGTTAATGGAAATTTGTTACATTCACAGAAAACAGAGAGTGGAGATTTGTCCACTAAGCGTTCATTGTGCTCTATTCCATTTGATTCTTTTCCTTATCATCCTTTGCCCTCTTCCTCTTCACAACTGGTTCTTGTGATAAATGGATCTAAGGGAGGCAAAGCAGTTCAAAGCATGGAGAGCTCCACTGGGTGGAAGGTAAATTATCATGGCAAAGACTCCAGGTGGTTTTGAAATCTGCTCCTTAGGCTAATGGTTCTTTATCTTTATATGGCAGCTAAATGCCCTCCTTCCTCTCTGCAATCACTATAGGACAGATTGCCATATTCCAGAATCATGACCTCCAGCCTTACAGATGGTAGCAAACATTTATTCATTCAAAAGAAACATGGTGGGAAGGCAAAATGTCAATGTAAAAATGAAGTCCTTGAAGAAAAGGAAGATGTTCATAGTATAAGAAGAGAGGGGAGGTCTCTCACTGAGAGATGGCTTCCCTCCTCTGGAAGGTCCTAGGAAATCATGGAGAATAAATGATGGAATGGATTTAGTGCACAAAGGAGCAGGGAATGTCAGTGGAAATGGGCTGGAAAATCTATCGGAATAGTCACAAAGATCTGCTCCAAACTCGTCAGAAGACCCGTTATTCTACATTGATTCCAACATTCTTCTGTTCACCTTGAATGAGCAGCACCCTGTACTCCCTGCTCTACTTCCTCATTGCAGTCCATTTCAGGACAGCTTAAAACCTGTTTTCTGTCTCCATCACTGCACAGAAACTGTTTTCTCAGAAATAACCAATGACCTTCTGAGCACCAAGTTCAACAGTCTTCTTTCTGTCCTCCTACTGAGCAACCCTGCTGTATTTGTCTGTTAACCTCATCTTCCTCGAAACTCTCCCCCTTATACTTCTTTCATGTACGTCATCCTTATGTTCCCCTCTCTTCTGATTATTGCTCCATGTCCTTCAATTTCTTCCCATTTCCCTAAATGAAGAAATCTCCCCTGGGCCTTCTCAAAGCAGTGTCACTTTGTTCTCCTCTCACTCTACTCATTCTCCCTCAGCAACATTACCTACTTCCATAGCTTCAACAACTATCATGTGCTTGACCTTCCAAAGTGTCCATCTAGGCTCAAGTTCTTCAAGTAGCCCTAAACCTGAATATCCAGCTGGCCACTACACATCTTTTCCTAAATGTTCCAGAAGTACCTCAAAACACCTAAGTATAAAATTGGATTGCCTTCACTCCACAATCTGCTCTTTTGATTTTCTTGAAAGGCACCACAATCACTCTCTTCTTTCTTCTTTCTCATCTCCCAACATCCAACCAGCTATGTCTGGTTCTCCTGCCACAGTCTCCTTGTTACCATTCATACTGACATCATCCTAGTTTCATCATTGACTGCCACTTGCCTGGACAGTTGCCACAATCTTCCAGCTTCCAAAGTGTCCCTTTTCTCGTCAGTGACAGCACACACCTGTTCACAAACTTTCAAAGTCCTCTTTTTGCCTCCAAGTCAAATAAAAATGCCTCAGCCCATCCTTTACAAGTCCTACAATGTTATACCAAGCTACCTCTCTAAGGTTATCTCTCTATTGTCCCCGGACCCTACACTCCAGCCCCTTGCCCAGGTCCTCATCACTTTGCCTCTTTATCTCTCCCTTATTTGCCCCAAATATCGGTTTCTTCTCTGCGTATCAGAGTCCATGCCTCCTCCCTCAAAGGTCAGCTTCAAAGGTCATCTTCATGAAGCCTGTCCTCACTCCCCCTTAGATTTTAAGTATTTTTCTTTGAGCCTTTATTGAAGTTTGAACCCTCTCCTGGCTTGCGGTAGACTTAGATTTTTGTTAGCTCATTGCGTATTTTTTTCCCCAATGTATTCTACTGAAGCAGCCAGTATAGTAAAAGTGTGTCTTATCTTTACATCCCCAGAATTTAGACCAGTGGCAGCTTAATTCAATTCACTTGGATTGAATCTACTTTTCTCTTGCATAAAAGAAAGTAAGTAAATCAATAACAGTAGCTTTTGGTGATGCCTGCCTTCAAAAGTTACGTAGATTCAAAATGGGTCTCATTTCTACATACAGAAATACAGTCATCCTTTGTCTTGTAGGACAAACTATTGCCACACTGGTCACAAAACTGAAACTAGTTACCATCTGAAAACACCTTGAAATGGACTGAAATAAGGTAGAGAGTAATGGGTAGCTTTTTTTAAGATCCATCACACATCCATTTTGGCACTACTAGAAAACCATGGTGACAATCTGTTTCCTCATCAATTAAAAAAAAGACTGTTATTTTGTTTACTTGAAACCATATGCATTTTCCTTGTGGATGTTCAAGCTCCTAAAAAAATAGCACAGCATTTTCCCCATTCTGTCAGGAGTTGAGCTCATATCAGTAGGAAAATGTTGTGTCCCTTAACCTGGATAACTGAAGAGTTCCAAACAAAAACATCTACATACTGTACATATTGGTAGATATAATGCACTTTGCATTATGTCCCCACTCAAAAAAAAAAAAAGTTTTCCAGGAAGAAGATGCTTCAGAACATCAATCAAGACTTTCCACATTGTAGTCTCAGAGCGAACAAAGGCTCTACAACAACATGAATCACCTTCTTTGCAGACAGGAGGAAACAGGAAGCCTGCCTAAGTAAGTGACCCTCTTCCTCTGGACCGAATTGCCCGGCTGTAATCTCATTTTCCATCACACTTTATTTAACTTTTCTTTACTAATACCACAGAAATTAACTCAGCAGCCTTGCAGAATAATTTTGCTTCATTTGGGTCTAAATTAATGAGCATGATCCCAAAGCCATGTGTACAATTTCAATGAAGATACACTATAATTATTCTATTGTGCGGGTTAGCATTTCAGCTGTGTATTAATGTATTTTGAATGCATAATATGAGACGCTTTTGTGGTCTTCTGCCATAACAGCTCACTGAAAAATGTCCTCCAGTTAAGAAATGCTAAAATAAATGATTAACCACGAAGGAAGGAGAAAAGAAACGGGGAAATCAGGAGGAAGAAAGAAATGACAAAGAGAGAAGTA
The DNA here is from genome assembly GCF_030445035.2 of Dasypus novemcinctus. NCBI lineage: Eukaryota > Metazoa > Chordata > Mammalia > Cingulata > Dasypodidae > Dasypus > Dasypus novemcinctus. The sequence continues at coordinate 51,042,473 of NC_080694.1, read as the reverse complement.
TTCTCCCAGGAACTCATCTCCCCAGAGAAATAGTATTTCTAAATCGCTTCACTAAGTAACGCATTAAGTAGTGCAACAAAAGATCTTTTTTTTTTTTTTTCCCTCAGCATTAAAGTGAGAGGTTTTGCAGCTAGAGAACTCTGGGCATTTGAGCATATATAAGAAATGGAGAAACGAAATCACAAAAGAGCACAAGATACTTATGTGTGCAGTCAATCATGAGTTATGTTGGCAAAGTATCAGCTTGAGACCATGAATTATTTCTAACCAAGCCATATAGTTCACGGAGCCCTGCTCAGGGAATGGTACCTCCTTAGGGCAGGCAATTATAGGTCTTTAGGATTAATCCCAAACAAGACAATGATTTAGAAATAGATGCATTCTTTTTTGAAGAGCTTTTAGTCATAAAAAGTCATTTTTTCCCTCCCTACCGTTCAAGCCTTCTAACCCCTCTCTTTTTCCCACCTCTATTAAAGGTATAAAACAGTGCTTCCACCTGCTAGCACTCAAAGACCAATAACTTTAATTTTTGGCGCTTATTTACAGGCTGAATAGACCCATCCACACCTGCTTTCCCCTTAATTAGCTGGCCATCTAACGGCTGCAGAGCCGTCACTGCTGATTTCCCGAACTAAGAGGGAGACTATTTAGTTAACTGAAGGAGGAGCACAGGGGTGGGGAGAGGAGAAAAGAAAAAAAATCTTCCTTTTAGGCAAAACCTGAGAGGAAAATATCAGCACAAAAGGAGGACTCATTCAAGAAAATAAGGAGCCAAAAAATAATGTTTGCTAGTATACTTGAAGCAAGAAAAATGAACGGCAGCCCTCATTAGCAGTGATTCAACCTGGGAACATCTGAATCTTCCATTGTACCCAACTTTCTTCCAGATTTGTTACCTAACACATCGCCCTACACCATGCTGGCAGAGGTGGGGAAAGCGAGCCCCAATAGAGGGGAAAGAAACCTGGGTAAAGGGTCCCAAGCCTGCGCTTGACTCTGTGCTGACTCACTGCTGGAATCTGGATAAGTTACATAATCAGGAAGCCTTAGTGTTGTCATCTGCAAAATGTGCAGATGGACAAGTTGGTTTCTAAATTCCTTTTAAAAAAAAAAAAAGCTTTATTTTATTTAATCCCCCCCTCATTGTTTGCACTCGCTGTCTGCTCTCTGTGTCCATTTGCTGTGTGCTCTCTGTTTGCTCCTCTTCTCTTTAGGAGGCAATGGCAACTGAACCTGGGACCTCCCACGGTGCTCAATCACTTGAGCCACCTCCGCTCCTTGCTTTGTTGTCTCTCTCATTCTGTTTCCTCTTTGAGTCTCCTTGTTGCGTCATCTTGTTGCATCAGCTCACTGCACCGGTCTGTTGCACCAGCTTGCTGTCTTGCTCATCTTCTCCAGGAGGCACCTGGAACCAAACTCAGGACCTCCCATGTGGTAAGCAGGAGCTCAATTGCTTGAGCCATATCTGCTTCCTCTAAATTCCTTTTTATTGTGAATTGTAATTTCAGCCCCTTTCTACAACATTAACTTGTGGTTATGTAGTGAAAAAATCCAATTGTATAAAACAACATACCAAGGAACTGAGACAGACTACAACTGCAAGCAAGAGAGTCCCATACATCAGATGTATGGGATCGAAGCCTCCTTCAATTAAGGGTGGAGTGGGCATCACCATCCCAGAGTCCTCAGGATTGGGAAACGAACTATGGACTAAAATAAACATACTAGTATTTTACTATAGAGTTATTGAGATTCGAACAATGGAAGAAATACCATTGTGGTAGAGGCAGTGACCCATGGATGTTCTGGAGTTAGGGAGAGGGAAAAAAAGGTGTAATAGGGGGCATTTTGGGGACTTGGGAATTGTCCTGAATGATATTACAATGACAGATACAGGCCATTATATATCTGGCCATAACCTACAGAGTCAAATGGGAGAGTGTAAACTACAATGCAAACTATACCCCATGCTTAGCAGCCATGCTTCAAAATGTGTTTATCAATTGCAATGAATGTACCACCCTGATGAAAGATGTTACTAATGTGGGAAAATGTGGGAGGTGTGGGGATGGGGCATATGGGAATCCCCTCTGTATTCTCTGTAACCTTTATGTAAGTGAACTATCTTTAAAATTTTTTTTAATTAAAAATAATTTTTAAAAACATTTTTAAAAGAAAAAAATTTTTGATCTATTTGTATAATTTTTTCCTTCAGTGCTCTAAAATAAAATTCCACTGATTAGAAAAGAAGGACATGCTAATGATTTAGGTGCAGGTTTACATTTCCCTCGTAGTTCTATATATGCCATGGGAGCTCACTATGTTTGGTATAAATAATAATGTATCCTGCAAAGGGTCTTCCAAGTCAGTACCAGACCAGCATGTCTTTGTGCTTCGGATATATCACAACCACTCCACTGGGCCACAGCACTCCTGTGTTTAAATCCCAGTAGTTTCCATTTCCCTCAAGAAAAACATCCTCTTCACCATGACACAGAAGGTCTTCATGACGAGTCTACTGCTCACCTCTCCAACTTTATCTCTACCTGATGCTCCTCTCCCCCACCACCAAATTTCTGCCATATTGAATGATTTGCAGTTCCACAATCGTAAACTCTTCTCTCTCGCGTCTCCATTTCCCTTCTCATTTTTGTCTGCATTAATCTCCTATTCATCCTTCACAGTCCAGATTTTACCTCACTCCTTCCAGAAAGCCTTACCCTTGGCCATTCTAAGACTGAGTTAGATGACACTGCTTACTGGTGCTTACTTCCACCTAGAATTTCCTGCTCAATATTGTACTTGCATTTCCCTCTTCTCTCTCTCCCACTACACAGTAAGCTTGGTGAGAGAAGGAATTTTCCTTTTCACCATCAAACGCCTCATAGGACTTAGCACTATGATAAGTGCTCAACAAACATGTTGAATGAATTAATATCAAGAGAGCTGAAATAATGTTTATGTTTCTGTGAACCCCTTTGTTTACAGATATTCTAGAGAACTGACCATGTGTCTTTATGCTCACAGACCCATTGGCTTTCCCAGGATCCTTTGAGAGTTCTCCAATGTGTGACTTCTATTCATTGATAAACTATGCTGAGCTGAAAATTTGTTACTGCTCCCTGGTCGCATAGAATGATTAGTTTAAATTCTGCCCAGGAGTCTATGACGAGAGTATGAGCTGAATTGTAGCCTCTCTGGATGGAGTCTGAGCTCTGCCGCTTAATGTAACCTCGGTTAGGTTGTTCCCCCTCCTTCTATACCTTAGTTTTCTCATCGGTAAAATGAGATAATATCAGCGCCTACTTACAGAACTGTTGGAAAATTAAATTAGTGAACAAATATAAAAATCTTACAACAATATCTGACACTTAGCAATTGTTCTATACTTGCTTAACATTATCATTATGGGGATGATTATCATTCTCCCTAAGTACTTAGTGTATTTTGTCTTCACAAAAACTCAGTGAGGGAGCTAGCATCTCCATTTCAAATGAGGACATCATGAAACTATGTGATCATTATGGAATATTGAATATTGCCAAAGTTTTATCCACAAATGTCAAGAGTCTACTCTCTATCCTTTTCCCACCTCGCCTCCACCCTCTGGAAATAAGGTGCCCCTCAAACATCCCTCTTCTGTTAAGGTAGGTGATCCTCCCAGATATCCACAAACGCCAAGCCCTGGAATCACCTTTGGTGTGCTTCTCAGCAGAATGCCCAGCCAGTCCTCTTCAGTAATATTTTTTGGATCCCTCCCTATCTTTTCTTTCCTTCTCCTGCCCTCTTCACTCAGGCCTGCAACATCTCAGCCTTAGATGGCTGCACACTGCACATCTCCTACTTCTGGTTTGAGGAATACACAAATTTCTGAGAGACACAGAGAGCTCTGCCCCTGGGTATGAGTTCAAAAAATAAGGGCAGTCAAATAAAAGCCAGCCACAAACGTCTCCCAACTTTTGCACTCCTTTCCTAAACCCAGTCAAAAACAGGAAACTGGACCAGGAAGAACTCCAAACCAATGATGCCCACATCAACCACATCACTTGGAAAGGGTTTTTTAGATAAGTACCAATTTGGAGTAACCAGAAAATAAATTCCAGACCAAACTGTATTCACACTTTCCTATTGACTTATTGGTGGTTTTTGGTTTTTTTTTTTTTGGATGGTTAAGCAAGAGGAGATGCTTGCCTAGTGAAATAAATTAACTTCTCTTCTACAATTTGATTTTTAATGTACTGATAGTTTCTGTTAGATTAATTATACCCTGTGATACCAATAAACCCTTTCCTCTGCAGCTCTTAGAAATAAACAAATGAAGAAAAAAATCTGTCTCAGTTCTCCATAGGGATTTGTCAGTCTCCATTTGGCTAAGATGCACCTCCAATTAGATTTTTCTGCTTTTTGTGACCTCTCTGTCATGGCAAAATAAGAAAGGGAACAGTTCCGTGGGCAGTACACTGGAGGGCAATTGGAGAGCAATCGGGGACTGTATTTCCACGAACTCACAACTCCAGGGCAGCCGCAAATTTTAAATCACTGTCACGGTCTGACGGATGTCTGTTCTAGTAGCCCAAATCCTATTTTATCTTCTTGGAGAGTATCTCAGAGCCAGAAATGTATTTCCATACCATCCCCTTGCATTAAACCACGCATCCCACACAAGAAAATGTCTGTAATGACTGCAGGCACTCAGCTTACATATATGTCAGAATGTGCTCATGTACTTTAACTGCAAAATTAAAAGCAGGTTTTGAAAGATGACCATCTCACTACGGGGTCTTCCTGTGTCCTGCATGCACCCGTGTTTGGAAAGTAATGGCTCCTTTGGATTACAATAATGACCCCTCGACTCCAAATACCTTCTTTCCACTCAACTCAGAATATGCTATAGGTGCAATTTTATAGTACTTTAAATATTTCAAGGAGAAACATAGGAGAAATCTTGATGCTTTCCCTCCATGCCTTTCTCATTCGATTTTTTTAAGCCTTCATGTTTCTAAATAGATAGAGCCGCTTTTAAACCCATTTGAGATCTGGAAAAGCTGAGGTATGGAGAGACAGCAAGGCTAAGCAGTGGTAGAAGTAAACCTCCAACAAATTCCTCCAGCTCCTCCTAGAATTCATAACTCTTAGCTCACCTGCCTGAAAGGAAAACACATGAGTATGATAAATCAAAGAAAGGGGCTCTAGAGAGGCTAGTTCAAGGGAATGTTGAGTAATTCCTGATAGAAGAATTTCCTCTGACCCACGAAGCTCCTATTCACACTTATTTCCCACTGACATTTTAATAGTCCATTTGGTCCTGATCCAAGACACAGCCTTGAGCTATAGCCCTAAATGAATTCCCCCACACTTTCATTTCTTCTGGGGAATTGGTCTAATTATAGTCACTACTTTGGAGAGAGCAATAGTTCGAAAACATGGCCTGAGGGATACAAAAGTTGTTTTATTTCATAATTAGGCATTTCTGTCCCGGGAGCATTGTATAGCCATGGTTTGAAATAACAACCATTATTTTATTACAATTTTCTATTTTTTACACATAAAAATATTTAGAACATGTTTTTAGCTGAGTTTTATTAGTCATAATGCCAGGAAGCGCCTGGTGTTATGGATGATGGAATTATCTTTGAGGGCTTCCCTTTAGTGTTATTTCTTCCTTGTAGTCTACTCTCTCTCCATGCTTGGTACTAGAACTGAAATAAAAAGTGAAAGACGGCTGTTCTACCTGTTGGGAAAATGGGCCTACTATGGTGGACTGAATTGTATATGCCAGTGGACATGTTCTTGGTCTTGGTCCACATTCTGGTGGAAGCGGACCCATTGTAAAAAAGATCTCTTCAAGATATAGTCTCGGTTAAGGTGTGGTCCAACTGAATCAAGATAGGCTTTAATCTGCATTATTTAATCCTATAGGCAGAGTGAAAGTCAGATGGAGAAAGAAGCCATGGAGTGCAGCAGCTAGAAGTCAACATAACCCAGAGGAGAAAGAAGACACCACCACATGCATTGCCATGTGACAGAAAAGCGAAGGAACCCCAAGGACAACCAACTAGCCAGGAAATACCAACCTCTGAAGGAAGCAACTCTTCCAGCAGCTGAACCCATGAGCCAATAAATTCCCGTTATTAATCCAACTCAATATATGGCATTTGTTTTAGCAGCTAGGAAAGCAGAACACCTGCAAACAAGGATATAGGGAATCCCCATCCACATATCTTTCCACTCCTTTGCCCCTGATCAACATAAAATTCTCCATGCCACATGTATAGCTATTTATGTCTTGGACAAGGCTACAGTAACCAGAACTACAAACAGGGAATCGATTTCAGCAGGCATACCAGTAACAATTAAAAAACAACCAACGTTAAATAATGCCCTTATCAAGTAATTGGATTGCATTTCCCTCTCTGGGGATCGAATAACCACAAGGTTGTGTGTGTGCTGGCACACTTGTGCATGGAGAGGGGAACAGAATAATGAAGTCAAAGAAAGAGAAGGCATCTTCTAACGTATCCAGACATTTCTCCAATGCAAAAGAGGAAATGCCTGTATAATATCCATCAAATTCCTGCCAAAATTCTTCTAAGGTCAGGGCACTAGTTACCTTACACAAGAGACCATACTGGTCCTTGGTGAAGAATATTATTCCTTACATAGAGAGAAAAATCTATTTTCCCTTTATTTCTGCCCACTGAGACTAGCTCTTCCCTTGGAGGGGTAGGCAGTAAAACTCTAATCCCTCTGACACATTACAGTCCTACCAATATTTGAAAAATAATCATCAGGTCCTTTGTAGTGAAAAATACCTTTTTTTTTTTTGCCTAGCCAGAGCACAAACCCCTTATTCTGTGAACAGTATCTAATTTTACTTTAGTACTACCCTTCTATACTCTTACTCCTCCTGGTAGTTTCAGGGAATGGATGTACACATGGGACTCTGGTGGGCCAATAAATACATATGAATTTCTTGCCCCAAGGCTGGGTTTAAAACTGGACATTTGACTAAAGCCAAGTTGATGAAACAAAATTCCAATTATTTTTTTGGAACTCTGGAGAAAGAGAAGCTCTCTTCCTGCTATGGACTGTTAGTTTAGGGATGAAGCAAGCTCAGAGTTTTGGGGTCCATGCCATGGAGAGATTTTTTTGCCTGAGACTGAAGCCAAATAAATCAGAGCCAAGAGATAGAGGAAAATTAACAATTACCAAAAGATGGAACAACCCAAGTGCCCATAATCCGATGAATGGATAAATAAAATGTGGTATTTACATACAACAGAATATTATTCAGCCATAAAAAGGAATGAAGTCCTGACACATGCAACAAAATGGATGAACCTTGAAGTCATCATATTGAATATAATAAGCAAGACAGAAAAGGACAAATATTATATGTTCTCATTGACTTGAAACAATTACAATAAAGCAAATTCATAGAGTCAGAATCTAGAATATAGGTTACCAGGGGACAGCGTGGGGATAGGGAAAGGTAAGTTAAGGCTTAAAATACACAGGCTCCTTTTTGGAATGATGGGAATGTTTTGTTAATGGATGATGGTGATGGTAGCACAACATTATGAATGTAATTGCAATACTGAAAAAAATATATTAGAACGTGATTTAGGGAAAAAGTTAGAATGTATACATGGTAAATTTTTTTAAATCCATGGAACCACATCACACAAACAGTGAACCCTAAGTTAAACCACGGACTTTAAGTTCATAGCACAATTATAAAAATATACTGTCATCAATTTTAACAAATGTTCCACACCAATGCAAGGTGTATTTATTTTTTTTATTTTTTTAAAATTTTTTTATTTTTTTATTGACTTTGTAATAATATTACATTAAAGATATATATGTGAGGTCCCATTCAGCCCCACCCCCCACCCTCCCTCTCCCCCCCCCAACAACACTCGTTCCCATCATCATGACACATCCATTGGATTTGGTAAGTACATCTTTGGGTACCTCTGCACCTCATAGTCAATGGTCCACATCATGGCCCATACTCTCCTGCATTCCATCCAGTGGGCCCTGTGAGGATTTACAATGTCCGGTGATTACCTCTGAAGCACCATCCAGGGCAGCTCCATGTCCCAAAGACGCCTCCACCTCTCATCTCTTCAATCCTGTATTTTATGCATGATTGTTCTTTAAACCCACAACTTCTCTAATTAGGAATTAAAGAGAGAGGAAAGAGATCAGACGGTGTTATAGCAAAGCCAGGAGGGCTGAACCATAGAAACTCACAACCGGCACTCCAGAAAGGTGGATGAACAGTTTTAATACGCGCGGGCCCAGAGGAGAGTCAATCTCCAAATTCTGAGCCCCGTTTTTCAGTTTTCATAGATTCATATAGGATTTCAGGTGGGATCAACATAACTTTTGTTCATTGCCTAACGTGTTGCTAGGTGAAATTTTGCAAGCAGGGTGTTACAGAGGCAGAATGCAGCTACAAGTTTGCAGGCTGATTTACAGAAGCAGGGGGTGAAGTCACTCGTTTGATATCTTTCACAGGCTGATTTACAGAATACACGGGTAGGAGTTATTTGATACTTTCCTGCAAGGACATGCCCTCACAGGCCGATCCACAGAAGCGGGGACAGGAGTGACTTGTTAGATATTTTGCAAGGTTATGCTTTTTAGTCCTCAACAATGGCATGGTTTAAAATCAAGGTTACCATTTGAGTTTGATGCCAACTCTACTTCTGGCCCTTTCAGATTTTTAGGTCAATCCATCCCTTTTTCACTTAAGCTAATATGAGTCAGTTTCTGTCTTTCCAACGAAAATAGTTCTGAATAATAGAACTTTCCTGGGTCTTTTGCTTTTTGAGAAACATCAGAGATTCTACAACTGTTTTTTAAATGTCATGTCTTCCTAGCTGTTCACCATCTTGGTCAACTCACGGCTTGACTTGATCCAGTTTGGAACTAAGCTTCAAAAACTGTTACCCATAATTGAATCCAAGATATGAGATGCACTCTGAGCTATGCAGAGAGCAGGAAATGTTAACCTTTACTGCTCTGGACATAATATATCACTGTGGTTCAATACTGCATGAACAATATGAATATGTCATGCTCTTTCCTCGTTTGGAGCTCTCAGGCAATGGAGACACTTAGATCCTTTCCTTGAGTAAAGTCTCCCCATCTTATATTTGCTCAATACAGTGTTTTAAACTAAGCTCATTTTATTTCCCATGTATGCCTACTACCTTGATTTCCATCAAGATATTCTTAATTTTCCTTCATTGAGCATATCCACAAAAGTTTCCAGTATGAGACCTATACACATTTGATAAGGAAGCTTTGATCTCTTCAGCCTATAATTGGAAAAACATTCATTAAACTCTGACTTATATTGGAGCCCTGTGGAACAAAACTTGAGGCCCCCATCAATCAGTATGTCATTGTGTGAACTTTTTAACCAGTTGTTAATCTACCTCATAGGATTATCACCCAGACCATATGTCTCATCTTGCAAGAATATTATAAAGTCTCCAACAAATACCCTGCAGAAATAAAATAGTCAATGTTCACAGAACTCTTCTGAGCTGTGAATCTTATAACCCACTCAAAAAAAAAGTTGCTTTGACATAAATTGCTGTTTATGAACTCACCCTGGCTCTAGTGCTCACTGTTTTCTTTTATGTAGAGTTCTCATAAACAAACCAACTAGCATTTTGCAAGAGTTCCAACAAATTACGAGTATGTTAAATTTGAGCCCTATGTTTTTATTCATTTGAAAATAAAAATCACCCTCCTCAAAGATTAGTGATATTGCTTCCATGCTTTCATCTCCAAATTCTTTCATTTCCCTGAAAAGTATTATACTTAATCTAGGAAGGAACAGCTTCACTCATTTGAAGAGGCAGCATGCTTCTCACCTTCATGGGCTTCAGGTCCCTTTTATTCTTGCTATTTTTACTCTTAGGAGTTTAAATGTTTTTCTCCTTCATAGAGAAGTCAGAGATAAAACCAAGCTAGGTAAAAGAGGCAAATTACCAGGAAAAACATACTATAGCAAATAAAATAGATAAACGGCTTTTATCTTTGTTCTCTAAAAAGTTCATGAAATCTTATATTTAAGCTGCTACAACTCTTAAAAGATGAATGAGCAAAGGATAATGAATAGATAATTCAACAGAGACGTAATACATTTGGATCAAAAAACATAGGAAAGGTTGTACCTTCATAGTATTCCAATAAATGTATGACCAAACACTCTTAAGCTTTGCCTATCAAATTAGTAGAGAGCTTTTAAAATATAATACATAATGTTGGTGGTGAAATGAGTAATCACATATGTTATATTGATAGCAGAAATATAACATGGTATTATTATTTTCCAAAATCATATATTGATACACACAACATCACAAGGAAATATTTTGAAATGTACAAAAATCTTTACTTACAGAGATTTTTTTACATATTTCTTCATAATTAAGGATAGATTCCACCTATGTAAACAATAACAAAGAATGTTAAAATAAATTATGGTTCATATTAAATAGAATATTGTATGACCATTAAAATGGGATTATTACTAATTCTTTGCAATAAGAAATTCTTATGCTTGGCTTAAAGAGAAAATGTTAATGTTTTATATAATCATAACTATATAATACAAATCAGCAAAACTCTGTTGGAAAAAAAAGTCTAAGAAAATACAGCAAAATGTTAACATGGTTGGGAAATACTGGATGGTAATTTTCCTACCTCTTAATTTCCCTGGTTTCCAAATTTCCTATAATGAGCACGAAGGCTTTCATAAGTGAGAGAATAGCAGTCAGTTTTATTTTTGAAACTAGGTTAAGTGGTTCTGTTTTTTTTTTCCAAACCAGCAGGGTGTGGGCAAATTTTTTTTGTACTTATTAACTTTATTTTTAGAGAAGTTTCAGTTTACAGAAAAGTTACATCGAAAGTATAGGGGGTACACATATAACTCACCCCCCACCCCTACCCACATTTTCCCCTATTAATATTCATATTAGCCTTACATTCATGTGGTACATTTGTTACAACTGATGAACCAATATTAAAGCATTGCTGGGAAGTGGACTTGGCCCAGTGGTTAGGGTGTTCGTCTACCACATGGGAGGTCCGCGGTTCAAACCCCGGGCCTCCTTGACCCGTGTGGGGCTGGCCCATGCGCAGTGCTGATGCGCGCAAGGAGTGCCCTGCCACGGAGGGGTGTCCCCCGCGTAGGGGAACCCCACATGCAAGGAGTGCACCCCATAAGGAGAGCTGCCCAGCGCAAAGAAAGTGCAGCCTGCCCAGGAATGGCGCCGCACACACGGAGAGCTGACACAGCAAGATGATGCAACAAAAAGAAACACAGATTCCCGTGCCACTGACAACAGAAGTGGACAAAGAAGCAGCAGCAGCAAACAGACACAGAAAACAGACAATCGGGGTGGGGGTATGGTGGGGGTATGGTGGGGGTATGGTGGGGGTATGGTGGGGGTGGGGGGGAAGGGGAGGGAGAGAAATAAATAAGTAAATACATCTTTAAAAAAATAAAAATAGAAAAATAAAGCATTGCTGCTGACCAAGGTCTATAGCTTACATTATGGTTTATACTTCATGCTATAGTTTTATAGGTTTTGACAAATGTATAGTAGCATGTATCCATCAATGCATTATCATACAGAATAATTCCAATGCTCTAAAAATGCCCTGTGTTTCACCTGCCCCTCCTGGTAACCTTATCTTTATGTCAATGTTATAAGTTCTTCCATTACCACATGCCAATAACTACAATAACAATAAGTCTACTCTGGTCCGTGGTTGCACTCCCCCCTTGTGTTTGCTCATTCCTCCCTCTTAAGGAATTAATATCTGCTTAAATAGTCGGGAAAAATCATGAAAGTGACTGCATTTTTAGATGCTCTCTCCTAAGGGAGAGAGAGAAGCTAGCAAGTCAAGCATGGCTTGATCTGGAAGACCGAAGGAAAGCTCACCTCCTGTCCACCTCTCCCCCAAGACAACCCCACAGCTGTGTCCTGCACGGGCTCTTTACAACCATGCTCCTCAAAAAGGGCAGCAGTTCCTAGTGTGAAGTAATGATGAGTCCACGGCGAGCTGAGAACAGAGGCTTCAGGATACAAGACTGATGAGTTGTGTTGGATGTGAGAGATCTGAGGGAAAGATAAGGAGCCATGGGTGAGCAGCCAGCTTCTTCACTTCTAAAATGCATCCCTGTAACGACTGCAAGGAATTCCAACACAGAACTCACCTGAATGCAGTACACTTCGATACACATTTAGCACTTTTCACTTCTTTATTAAAACCATTCTCTAAGGACTAATACCACCATTCTGTACTTAGCAGAACAGGCAAAGCCTTTCTGACTTGGATTTTTTAATGTATTAGACATAGCCTTGATCATTCCTCCAGCTGTAAGTGACATAGATGTATAAATATTGCAAAATGTAGAAAAGCATGGTTTTGAGAGGAGGGAAAAAATGCAATTCCTGTATAGAAGGAAGAAACTAATAGTGTACATGTCCCCAATACCTCTATTTACTAATCAAACTACACTGACAGTGCGAAAACTAAAGCCCAGATGTCACGCTTTTAGAAATAAAGGAATTTTCCAGATCCTAAGCATAGTGCTAAGATGAGGGGTGGATGTCCTTAGAAGGCGGCTAAGGTGACAAAGAGGATGCGTCCCCGAGGGCTGTCTCAGAGGATGCCTAGACAAGAAGCAACGTAAGGCTGAAGGCCTGGACTTGCTCTGGGCTGGCTGATAAACCGAGAAAAACTGACTGATGGTCGTTGAGATCAGGAGAGCAAAGCAAGTTCAAGCCCAGAGGGGATACGGTGAAAGAGCCAGGAAAGGAAACTGACAACTGCAAGAACATTGAGGAACTCCCTTTTCATTCCTTAAATGCCTCATACAGGCTCAGGACTAATAACTAAATATCTAGTAGACTTAGGATAAGTAACTAAACTTAACTACTCATTACACTTCATCTCCCAGAAATGGAGTGATAAATGACTGCTGATTTGTTCTGTTAGTAAAAGGTGAGCTTTAAACCTGAGAATGGCCCGAGCCAATGTCTGTATTTCCAGTCGCCTCTCTTCTTGAATGCAGCCCACTCCTACCTGTTGCTTCTCCTGTAGAAAGAGGCCTACAATCTCCACTCTTCTCCACACCGGATGACCCCCACCTCTAATTAAGGATTTAGCTCATGGCAGAGTTAATACAGCTGACAATATAGTTTCAGGACAGTTCTAAAATTGCCCCTAAGCCAGGGAATGTTGGATAAATCCCTCTCTCTGAACAATCATTAGATTTAAATGCCCGAGATGCAAGCCTTTAATTTAGTCTATTTTGACAGCTTGACTTTTTCCTCGGGAAATATGTAGGATTCTCAGGGAGAACTGGGTTTTTTTCTCCAATAGCGTTTTTCATGCCTTTTAAGTGTCTTTGTTCATATCTTTATTAAAAGAAATAAAATTTAACCATCACCAATAATGGGCAACCTGGCAATAAATGCCTGTTGGTGTAATGCAATGGGAAGAAAATAGCATCACCTATGGAGTGTTCTGGTCTTAAAAATCTGACAAATAAGAATTCCACCAGACAACTGATCTTGATTCTTCAAAAATGTCATATTATAGAAGGCTAAAGAAATAGTGGAGAAATCATTCCAGATTAAAGGAAACTAAATAAACATAACAAAATGCAATGCACGATCCATACTTGGATCACTAGATTGAAAAATAAAACCCAAGGGGAGCGGATGTACCTCAAGCAGTTGGGTGCCCACCTCCCACATGGGAGGTCCTGGGTTTAGTTCCCAGTGCTTCCTAAAGAAGATGAGCAGAGGCAACAAGCCGATGCAACGAGCTGATGCAACAAGCAGGGAGTGGGTGTGGCTCAAGTGGTTGGGCACTCACCTCCCACATGGGAGGTCCCAGGTTCAGTTCCCAGTGCCTCCTAAAGAAGACAAGCAGACAACAAATGGACACAATGAGCGGACAATGAGTGGCAACAATGAGCAGACAGAGGAAGGAGCCATCTCAAGAAGGGGGGAACTCAAGGACATTATATGGAGATTGAGACATCTGAATATAGATTGAATATTATATAATATACTAACATTAAATTTCTTGGTCATGATAATTTATTGTGCTCATGTGAAAGAATGTCTCAGTCCTTTGAAGACACATACTGCAACTTTTTTCAAACAGTTTAGAAAAAAAGAAAAATGTTTAAGGAAATACATATACATAAAACATATATAAAAACATATATAAATGTATACCTATGAGAGTGTGTGTATATATATATATATATATGACAACCAGTGTGGCAAACTGTCAATAATTAAGAGCATATTGATGATCATAATATTTATCATTCTCCCAATTTTTTGGTAAGTTTTTAACTTTTGAAATATGGTTTTGAAGCCATAAGTATAATCCTATGACATAATGGAGGAAGTTTAGGGTGTCAGAAGATGGGGTTCTTCATGCAGCTCAGACAAACTGACCTTGGTGACCCTGGGCAGTAATTCAACTTCTTGGGGCATTTAATTCCTCTGTAAAGTGAGATAAATGAATTGAACGGTCTCCCAGGTCTCCTTGCTGCAACAGGAGTATGCATTTGGGAATAAAAAGAGTCACATGTCCGTGTGTGTGAATGTACATTGACACATGCAGATAGCATAATGAAGTTGCTATTTCCCTTCATAAAATTACTCCCTGGTAATTTCATAATTTATAAATTATTCCTCTATAGCACCTTGGCTAATTGTGTGTGTTTGATGCTATTAGCCTACTTGGCACTAAAAGTGTGTTTCTTGTTCCAAGAATCAGACCTCTTATCTACCTTAAAAAAAGAAATCTACACAAAATAGCAAGAATGGAGAAAGGAGGAAAGCAAGAGAACAGAGGAGAGGAGGCAGGGGGTAGATGAGGGGAACGGAGGGAGAACAGGAAGAAAGAAAGTAGGGAGAGGTGGAGGGAGGGAGAATTCCAAGCCTGCTTCCAGGAAGTTCCTGTATTAATATCAGGGCCAACTTGTCCAATGTGAACTGAGGCTTCTGCTTAATGGTGCAGATCCCCTGTGAATTCTTTCTAACTGGGAGTTGGAAATGGGACCAACAGCCTCTCCATTAACCCATGAGCACGGAGACCTAGCACACATGTGGAAAGTACTGTGGGATCCATCAGGAACCAAAACGGTATCTGGGAGCAAGAACAGACAATCCCTGGACAGAGTAGATCCATTTTAAGACACTCTATGTCCAAAATTTCACCTCTTGGACCATTTTCCAGGATTAGAAAAAGTTTCTCACGTAATTAAGTAGACCGATTTGACCAGTATTCTTAAACATAAAAACAGAAACAAAGCAGAAAAGACACTTCCAAAGTGTTTGAGGTTTCCATTCATTTTTAAAATGCAAAAGATCTACACACAAACTCTCTATGCCAAAAAAGTTTAAATAATTTTTTAAAAAATCACTCTGACTTAATTCCTACCACATTGTCTTTTGTATATCCTATTTTTTTTTTTTTTTTTTTGCCCAACCATGAAAAACCTTAAAGGGAAAAAAACCCCAGGTATTACAACATTATTACTTACCTCTGTTTAATAGGAAGACATTTCCAGGACTATCATAAACTGAGCTGATGAATATGTTAACACAAATACAGTGATTCTATAACTGGATATTTTTTGAAGCATGAGAAATGCTGATGAATCATGTTGGTTGCAGCCATCCTCCTGGTTGTGTTTGCTCTTCACTCTTCTTGGTGACTTGCGTTGGAGTTGCCATGAACGCCCTCAAGATGGGGAACAAAAAAACACTTGAATCCCAACATATGGATACTCGACCTTATCATTAGCAAGAGGAGAAATGACTGTCACAGAATGAAGTCTTACTTTATCCTGCTCTCCATCAAGGCGAGTGGAGTCCACCCCATGTCCCAGTCTTAACCTCTTCATCCTACCTTTTTCTCCACATATGCAACGGCCAGCACTAAAAGCCCATGAAAAGACTCTCTGCCACCCACACACATTGACTATGTGCTATGTGTTCTTGGCAGTATTTCAAATGCAGCATAAACGCAGGTTTACTTTACAGTGGCAAATGTCCACTTACGATGGAAAGGAGCACACCCACTCAGAAAGAAAACCTGTCAAGGCAGCTTTTGCTTGAAATGCTGCTTCTCAATCTGAGCCAAACTGGACCCAAAATCTTCCTTGGAATCATGAAAAAGAGACCACCCAGACTAGGTACTCAACAACACAAAAGGATATGTTTAGAACACAAAAGGATATGTTCAAATCCACATTCTAAGACCCAAGTGTGAACGCCAGTGTAAAACCACTAATGAGGACCAAGCAGTTTTTTCTGAGTTCAATACCCAGTTCCTCCTCATCCAGCAAATGGTCTCGCCTCTTCTCCAATCTGGATTCTCCCAGAATCTGCTGATCCACTTCCACAAGTCCCCATCTTGATTTGGAATAGCTTCAGCATACTGGTCCCTGAGAGCTCTTAGTCTTTTCACCTGCAAAGGCTCAACACTCATTTTAAATCTTCAGTAAATGAACTGACATCTCCAGGATGCTTTTCTTCCATCAGTACACTGTGCAAGAATTGCACAGTGTGCAAAATATTGACTGATGTCTTCACTTATTAACAGGAACGACTCCTTGATGCCGCAGTTCTCTTGCTCTTGACTGCATTTTGCACGTGCCAGCCTCATTCTTCCCACCACCATGATCCCTCTTCTGGGCAGTGTGGCAATGAGAAGAGCAATTCAAGCCCCTTAGGCTGGGAAACACAAATTCTTATTGGACCATCATTGGATAATACCATGACTGTTGCTGGGTAATATGCCCCCACCTCACCCCCAGGAGTAGCAGCCTTGGACTATCCCTTGCTTAGCATCGCCTGACATCTGTGGGCTACCGTGACATGCGCCAACCCCCCAAGCTGCCACATGACCTTGTGTATGCATGTGTGTGTATGTGGTCTGCAAGCTAAATGACACTCCTGTGCACCCCAACATTTCTACTCTAATGAGCACTTTCTCCCCTCCTCGCTGGCCTCCATCAGCTCAGGCACCAGAAGTTTAGCGTCTTGATAGAGAGAGATCACTGACTCCTGCTTTAGAGAAAACTGAAGCACCGGTGTGCCTTAGGATCACCAGAAGGCCCAGCCCAAGTTCTCCCCCACTCCTTAAAACTCCCCTTAACCCACAATGCTCCTCCCTACACAGAATACTTGGATACGTTTTGTTCAAGTCATCATTCTCATACCTCTACTTCAGAAAAGGCCAACAAGTTACAGAATGTCTCCCCACTCCCCACCAACATCCCCTGGTGGATCTCAAACATAAGCAGAATCTAATGCCAAAAACACACACACTCTTCAAGAAAGAACACACCCAGTGACCCACCCTACGATGAGCATTCAATAGCACGACCCGAGCCAGCGCAGGCGCTGTGGCCACGTGGCCAGGGAGAGAGTTAAAATTCAAAGAGGCATCTTTTCTCCCAGAGCAATGCTATCAGCAAGTCCGAATGACGATAGTTCACATGCACAGAATTATTAGAGGAGTTTGGAAAACCAAGAGAGCCAATTGCCAGGCCAACAGATAGATACTTCTGAACCGCTGCCTAGTTTAGACAGAGCAGAGCAGAAATCTCAGTCAAAGCCAAGGGCGAGTTTAAGCAAGGCCAGGAGGGAGGTCCCTGGCTGGATTGCAACAGCATCCCTATACCTTCAAGTTTTTTACAGGCTACAGAATGTCCTGAACTTTCTTCTGTATACACACAAACTTTGAAGACATAAGCCATCTATTTTTTAATCAGTATTTTCATAGGCTATATTAAATAATCAATCTTGCTTAAAGATGACAGCCAAGTCTCATTAGCGGCCGTGCTTTCCCTCGGACTTTTGTTGGCTTGCGGGATTATCTGGCAATTTAAAACTTCGATTAAGGAAAGAGAAACACGCAGAACTTTTGGAATTAGATGAAAACCTTTTGCCTGTATCCCTGCAGGTCTTTCTTTCTTTTAAATTGCATTTTCCAGCTTAAAATAAGGTCTCAAACCAATAGGCCTGTCATCATTTCAAGAAATAATAACTGGCTGTTAAGGAAAACAAAGCGCAAAGCTCGTATATTTATTTCTCTGCTTTTTCCCCTCAACTCGTTGGCTATTAAAGGGCAATGATAGTCCCAGGGAAACAGGGGCGCTTTTAACTGCATCCGAAAATGCATTTAAAAACCTAAACAAGCTAGCTGCAGCCGTGTCTCAGTCTGGCAACCGGAGCACTCTCCTCACTTAGTC
The DNA here is from genome assembly GCF_030445035.2 of Dasypus novemcinctus. Lineage (NCBI taxonomy): Eukaryota > Metazoa > Chordata > Mammalia > Cingulata > Dasypodidae > Dasypus > Dasypus novemcinctus. The sequence goes on along the minus strand of NC_080694.1, from coordinate 51,024,145 downwards.
CTGCTCGTGGAACACAGAGGACTCCGCAGCCAGGAATAACAGCGGATCCCATAATCTGGCGCGAACACTTAGCAAGATTGCCCTATTAAAATGTGAGACATGACTAAGACCATCTTTGCATAAACCTTCTCCCTCGCAACAAACGCAGCCTCGTACGTGCCTCGGGTTGGTCGCACAATGAAGGGCCTCAGCCGCCCACGGCGTTCAGCGTTGTCTCCCGGCATCCCCAGGAATACCCGGATGCACGTCCGCAGACGTGAACGCGCATGTGCGCGACCACGCGGCACGCCGGGGAGCTGGAGCTGCTTCCTGGAGTGGGAGTGTGGCCAGGACAGAAAAAGTAAAAACTCCTGCCGTCTCTAACTTGGCTTCTCCAGTGGGTAAGCGGCAGGAGGGGTGGGAAAAACAATCAGGGATTCAAAGGCCGCTGCTGTGTCAGAAACCAGAGGTGCCCGGGAAGATTCGGGTTGGAAACCCCACACAAATTCCATGCGCAGCTGAGGAAAGGAGAAAGAGGGTTAAATTCTTGGTGTGTTGCTGCCTCTCGCCACCCCTCCTCCCCTTTCCAGCCGTCGCTATCTTTCCCGCCAGTCCCGCCCATATTGCCAACGTACAATCTGCCCTCTTCCCCGGTAACTGCTTACCTCGGGGCTGTCCATCAGCTTCAGCCTGTCCACTACTGCCCCGTAGCTAGCCCTCCCTCCATCTTACTCCTCCCTCTCAACCCTATATAACCTAGTGCACTTCCATAATAAAGCAGACCTGTTCTTGCGCTCAAGCGGTCTCCATGGTTTTTTCCCCAACCGCCCGTCCCCCACGCCTGGAGAACCGGTGCTCCCTTCGGGAGTACCCCCCGCCGGCGGTTCGGCAGGAGCGAGCCCCCCCCTGACTCTTGGGCCTGAGCGAGGCTAAGCCCTCCAGCCCGACGGCATTGGTGCTTGGTATCAGAGCTCAGTAGCTCTTTTTCACTTCCCACACTCACTATTATGGTTCCCTTTTGCTCTTGGGGGGGCTTCCATTTCAGATCTCCTACCCCATCTGTGAGGAGCCCCCGTTGCTTTCAGGACGTAAATAAATCAATTGGAAGAGCCAACCGAAGACCCAGTAGATCAGCTACACGTCCCTTACGGGCCCATCGAAAGAAACATCTGGCCACCTGCACTGCCCATGTCCATTAGGATAATTCCCGGACTACCCTGACCAAATGTTCTCCTGGGGGAAGTGCTGGAATACTGCTGATAGCCAAGTGATTCAGAACTTGGGCCTGAGAGTCAAAATCCCAGCTCCACCACCCCACTGCCTTACCCCACGCAGGGTAGTTGACCGCTGTGAGCCTCAGACTCCCCACCTGTAAGATGGGAATGAGAATATCAGAGGCTTAAGGGGGTTGTGGGACTAAATGAGAAAATGCACATGAAGTGCCAGGCATGGTGTCTGATGCATAGCTAGTGCTCAGAAAAGAAGAGTGAGTGTTGCTTATCATGGTGGAGAACCGGCTACTCAGAGTGATTTCAGAATAACAGCGCAGGCTGCTGCCCAATGAATTGAAGGCTAACCAGTTACTGGCTCTTAGAGCTGGTCAGTTGATCAGATTCCTTCCTAAGCAAACATAGGGGGCAAAGGGCAAGGATAAACAAGGGCACTAACATATGGGAAGGAGGGGAAAGGGGAGAAGGGAGGGAGTTGTTCACAAAAAGGATGGAAGAATACCCAGTGACAAATTCCACTTACCTTACTCTACCATTTCCACAACCCAATAACAGGTTTACTTTATTTCTCTATTTTTAAAATCTACTTATCAGCTTCCATGTATTTTTGGCTGTAATTTCATCTACTACCTCTAAGAACTACAGGGAAATGGCTTTTCTATTTTTAAAAAATCTCAAATGTGAGGAATAAACAAATCCAGCTTTCAGGAAAGGCCCAAACCGGTCCAGCAGTAGTACCAACACTTCCAGCCAAAGGGTTCTTTGCATTTCCAGGTTACTAGTGGGAAAGCTGGTTTTCACAGAACTCCCAAAGGAAATGTTGAGTGGTAGAATGGTAAAAATAAGGTGAACATGTTGACTTGCAGTCAACGAAGTGACTTGGAAACTTCAAAACAAAACAGAAACCTTGGCTCTCACTGAACAGTGGCCTTCCACTTCACTGCTTTTGCAAGGAGTCAAGAGTTTTGTGATCTGGATGTGGGCTTCTGATTCTTGGTAAATGTGGAACTACAAGGGCCGAAGGGTCCAGATGCACAAAGCAGACCCAGAGCTCCCACAAAACATTTCTCTCTGGGTCCATGGAGAGCTAGAATTGGTACTTCACACCCTATAAACTCACAGGTCAGAAACCAGGCTTGGCCTCAGGAATTTCCATTTTAAATGCCTCAAAAGCCACCAGTGTCCTGAAATATCATAGTTACAAAAAGAAAAGTCTTGCTCTCTGCCTAGCGGAGACCATGTGAGCTCCTTTCTCCGAAGCAGGTTTTGACAATATCGTGAAGGAAGAATTGTGAACATTCTCCTTACTGGACGTTTCCCTTTTAACCAATAAAAACAAAAAAAAGGTGGTAAGCTGTCAGTAACATTTTCATATCCTGACTTTGGAGAAAGATCTACAATTTTCCTGAATCCTTTGCTTTGGCCTCCTGTAAAGTTCTCAATGCCAATCATATTAAATTGACAATATTAAACCTCTAACACCTTAAATCATAGAAGTAGAGAGGTGGGATTGACCTGAGAGAACATACAGAAGGAAAGGGAACTTGGATTTTTATTTGCTGACATCAATCTGGGAACGGCTTCCTGGCCTGCAGTGGTGAGCTGAATCACCAATGGCAGGAAAGTGTGCCGAAGTCAATTAGCAATGTCTCCCCAGGCCACAGGAGGGTGCAGCAGCAGCTTGCCTGCACTTACTTGCTGTCCTAGATATAATTCAATGCTTTCATTTTTCAGAAACGGAAAGAAAATTGCAACTTGGGACTGAAAGGACTTCTCCAGGATCATGCTGCTTTAAGTGGTAGGACTTCAATTCTAAGTCTAGCAGAGTCCAGTGATCTTGTCACTAAACAAAGCTATTTATTAATCCTTCACTTCTTCAGTTCTTTAATCCTGGGAACAAATGTGTATGATGGGCTTCAATGTATCTACTTTGGCATACAAATCCTCCAAATTTTGAAAATTACATTGTGTGACAGTTTGAATTTGATGAATCCCAAAAAGAGATTTATGTTCTTAAACTAATCTATACCTGTGGGTATTTGTAGCAGTTTGATATTATTGATGAATTCCAAAAAGAAGTATTGGATATTTGTAAACTGATCTTTTCCTCTGGGCATATTAGATTATATTGGATTCATAGATTTTCTTGATTCAGTAATTATGTAAACCTCTTATGCCAGTAGGGAGTTGAGTCTCCACTCTTTGGTGGGTGGGGACTCACAGATAAAAGGCATGGCAAAGGACAGAGTTGAGGGTTTCTGATGTTGGAGTTTTGATGTTGGAGTTTGATGCTGAAGCCTTAAGCTGGAGCCCTGGGAATTAAGCTCACAGAGGAAAAAGAAGCAAGCCCCAGTAAGAAAGGAACCCTGAAGCCAGACCGAAGCAAGCCCTGGGAAAGGAGGAACCCAGGAAGCCTGAACCCTCATAGATGTTGGCAGCCATATTGCTCCAACACATGAAAATAGACTTTGGTGAGGGAAGTAACTTATGCTTTATGGCCTGGTATCAGTAAGCTCCTACCCCAAATAAATACCCTTTATAAAAACCAACCGATTTCTGATACTTTGCATCAGCACCCTTTTGGCTGACTAATACAGAATTTGGTACCAAGAAGTGGGGAAGTGCTTTTGCAATTACCAAAATCTGGAATGGTTTCATAAATGGGTACAGGGTATTTTTGGAGGAATTGTGAAATGCTTGATGGAAAAGGCCTAGATCACTTTGAAGAGACTGTTGATAGCAATATGGATGCTAAAGAGACTTTTTATGATGCCTGAGAAGTAAATGATGAAACTATTATTGGAAACTGGAGGAAAGGCGATTCATGTTTTAAAGTTGCAGAGAAGTTAGAAAGATTAACTCCTGGTGTTTTATGGAAGGCAGAATTTGAAAATGGTGAGCCTGGGCATTTAACTAAAGAAATTTCCAAAGTAAACCTGGAGAATGTGGCTTGACTTCTGCTTGCAGCTTATAGCAAAATGCTAGATGAAAGAGATATGCTGAGGACTGAACTATCAGGTACAAAGAAAACAGAAAGTGATTCTGGAAATTCCAAGTCTCTGGAAATCAAGCTCCGAGATGCAAGTGCCCCACTGGAGAACTAAACTAAACTTGGAGCTGGTAAATCAGGATTGAAGATGCAGTTATCTTGGAAAGACTTGTGGAAAGTCTTACTTTCTGATGGCTTGGACCCCTGCTTCTTGCATGCTAAGTCAACAAGGTTTTTGAGAGAGCTGTATGAACAAACCACTGTCAGTCTGGACTAAAAGGGGAAATAGAAAGAAGATACTGAAGGAGAAACAGCTTTAAGAGGAAAATCATGGAAGCTCAGATCTGGAATTAAGACTTCACCTTGGGCCAAGAGAGGAACCCCACCCATGTGTACAGAGAGGATGAGTTTGCCCCAGCAGTTGAAGAGGGTGGATGTTTCTGTCCGATGTTCTGGGAGAGTGTTGCTGCCCCAGGATACAGAGAATAGAGCACATTCTGCAAGAGGGGTGGACCTGTCCCCTAAAGGTTAGGGAAGGCCAGGTGGTCAACTTGTTACCCTGAGAGAGTTGAGCTTGTATTCCAAATGTTACAGAAGGCCGAGTGGTCAACTCATTGCTCTGAGAGTTGAGCCTGTATGCCAAAGTTTAGGGGGAATGTTGTCTTCACATCACTGTATGAGGGGGAGTTAAGACTCTAACCCAAAGATTGGGTAAGGTGTGGTAATCACCTTAACACTCTTGGAGGGAGAGGTCTGGATCTTGGTTGACAACCAGATGCTTAATGAGGGTGGAACCAAGAAAATGGCCATTGAGCAAACCTGTGGAAAGGGTAGGTTCCCATAAGGCCCCAAGGAGAAGAAACCATCTTCTTAAGAATGACCCTCAGACTTTGAAATTGAACAGAGGATTCCCTGCAGGTCTCCTGAACTGTAGAAAAACCATGACTGATGTTTCCCTCCCGATTTCTCTTATTGTAATGAAAATGTTTATGCTTTGTCTGTCCACTTGTGTCTTGGAAACAGATGAATTGTTTTGTAAATTTCAGAGGTCTATAGCAGATGTGGCTTTGTCCCAAGACAAACTGTAGTTCTTTAAATTGATTGTGATATGATTTAGTACTTGCATTGTAACTGATTTAAGGTTTTGTATTTTTGTTTTTTGTTTTTTTAATATTGTAATGTCTTTTTGGAATTCAGAGTAGACTGGTGATGACACTGAGACAGACCCAGGTCCACCAGCTCCACCAACTTCTTCCCACACCTTCAAGCTTAAAAGATAGTGGTCTTGCCTCTGCAACCACTCTGCCAATTTTATTTCTGTCTGTAGGCAGGAAGGGTAGGAGGGAACAAAGGATGTTGAAATATAATCATCCTAAGAGAAGCAAGACAAGAGCTCCTGATATTTTCAAGACCAATTCCAACTATCACAACCATCTACTCCCCTCCTTCAACTCTTCAACAGTCATGAGCACCAATTGTGTGACAGGCAGTGTACGGGATATTATGGACAAAATGATGACTAAGCTACTCTCCCTGCCCTCGAGGAGATTATATACTAGAATAGAAGACAGGCACATAAAAAGACCATTATAAAACTAAGTATCAATTACAGAACTAGGTACCTTCAGAAGATATTATGGGAGGGTATTGGAAAAGTATCTAAGTCAGCATAGTCTTAGGGAGTGAGGGGCCAGGAAGGGTCAGAAAGCCCTCCTTGAGATCTACTGCTTGCTTTAAAGGATAACAAGAGTTTAAGAAGGAGGGTGGGGTGAATGGAAAGTATTCAAGGAAAGGATTTGGGTGAATGCAGGCATGAGCAGAGGCACAAACACTCGTGTCTCTATTACCATCCATGACTATCAGCCCCAAGACAGTGGGAAATTTTGGAGCACTGCTACACAGCATGGGATTATAGTTTACATTGTAGTTTACACTTTCTTCCAGACCATTCAGTGGATTATAGCAGGATATATAATGTCCTGCATCTGTCCCTGCAATATCATTGAGGACAACACCAAGTCCCAAAAATGCCCTATATCACACCTCTTTTTCCTTCTCCCTGCCTTCAGCAACTCCCATGGCTACTGTCTCCACATCAGATATACAATTTCTTCCATTGCTAGAGTCACAATAATTCTATAGTAGAATACCAGTAAGTCCACTCTAATCCATATTTTATTCCTCCATCCTGAGGACTCTGGGATGGCGATGTCCCCTCTACCTCTAAATTGAGAGAGGGCTTAGATCCCACATGGCCGATGGATGGAATTCTCCCAAATGTCTTCATCAAATGCAATGGATGTACCACACTAATGAAAGAAGTTGTCGATGTGGGAGGAGTGGGGAGTGTGGGGAGTGGGGTATATGGGAACCTCTTACATTTTTTAATGTAAAGATCCACGTATCTTAAAAAAAAAAAAAAGTAATAAAAAAATGAAAAAAATAAAGACAGTGGGAAAACGAAGTGCCGTGTCCCATTCCCCGTCTCTGCTCATGGCAAGTAAAGATGAGGCACAAGTACTGATCCTCCAGTCCAAGGGCCCAGCCTTAGTCAGAACCACTTCTTTTTCTTACCTCTTACATCAAGCCAAAAAGCTACCTGGTTTCCCAAGCTCTGCTTTTCCATAAGTCTATGTGCTTCTACCTGTAGGCTTGACCCAGCTCAGATGCTAAACGAAACAGAAACTTACAAGAGCCACCTGAGGAGGCAGTTGGCTGAGTGTCCATTCTTGCTGCTTCATGTTGGTTTCTTTGAATGAAGTACTGATCCAGGCTATAACCTTTTGTTTGGAGGTACTGCACAAGAAAGAGTACATTCTTTGGAGTCAGATCCAGATTTAAACTTCTCTAATACCACTTACTTGCCATTGATCCTGGGTGAATTATTTAACCTTCTTCAGCCTCAGGTCTCTCACCTATTAAATAAACTAAATGCTTATTTCCATGGTCATAAAGACTAGATAACTCCTAACATGATTAATAGTAACCTGGTAAATAAGGGTTGCTAAATTAATATTAGTTTCCTTCCTTTCTTGGGCCTCAACCCTAATTGTCTTCAGTTGTTGGGGTTTCCATGGATCCACAACAGCAGTGGGATATCAGACAAGCAACTCCAAGTCCCACAGGAGTTCAGGCCACCTGGACTTTTTCTCCTTGCCCTATAAGCCCTTGGACTTACCTTCATCCCTATCCAGAGAGTGAGCCCATATTGTCCCCCCATAGCCCATGGGCTCCCAAACAACTCATTAACTACACCACTGCCACTATAAGCCACTAACCAAGACAATATGAGAGTTATAAGAGGTACAGGAGGCCATCTGGCAAAAGATTCAGCCTGCCCAAAAAGTGCAAATATAACTACACCTCAGAATTGGGATATAGGGAGCAGCAGTCATTATACAATGAATAAAACAAACATTGGCACCTGACTCCTGCAACACTGTGCAATTTCTTATTCTAGCCAAGAAAAGGTGAGTCCATCCTTTACGAATCCAGAAACTCACAGCTGAGATTTTGAACTCAGATGCTGAGCTGATTTCTTTCTGTGGATTATTTTACCTATCTCCACCATAACTCTATGAGTTAGGTACTGTTATTGGACCCATTTGATCCGTGAGTTAAATTAAAACCAAACACACCGAAAGTGGTGAAAGTTGAGATGTGAGCCATGAGTTAAGTTAAAGCCAAACACACCAAAAGTGGTGGAAGCTGAGATGTGAGCCATGGCATCTTGACAACAGCTTTTTAACTTGTAATCACCACTCTGTACCAAATTCTGTTTTTCACTTTATGATCGTAGGTCCTACAGTCAGAATCCGTCTTTTCAACAAATACTTACTGACCATGTTCCATGTGCCAATCAAGTCCCAAACGTTGGCAATAACACAGTGAAAGCCCTTCTCTGTGTTTTCACGGCACTTACTTTCTATTTGGATAAAGAGAAAATAAAAAGATACACATCCATGTACAGTAAAATGTTAGGTAGTAATAAATGCTATGAAGAGAGAAAGTAGGGTAAGGAGCTATAGAGGAAAGTTCTCTATAGATAGGTCAAGCAAGAGATCATTTAGTTCAGTCCTGTGGTTTCAAGTAGGATCTATATTTTATTCCCCCTCAAGTGAAGGGGAATAAAAAAAGTGAGGAGCTGATAAGGTGACTTGCCCAACAATCCAAAGCTAGGAAGAAGTAAGGCAAAAACCAAAAACTAAGTCTCCTACTTTCTGCTGCTTTTTCAGTGTGCCATATTTAGTTTGTCCAGTAGTACTTCAACCTGAAATTACACTTCCATAAATGTACATTTTTAAGCACAGATAATTCCCATGTGCTCATTTTTTCTTGTTGTTCCCAATAAAATGAGATCATCTAATAAAAAACAGAGCAGAGAGGGAAAAAAAGAAAGTCCTCTCAACTCATGAACAGGAAACTAAACTGCCCAAAATGAGATCTCACTCTCACTTTTAAATACCTTGACTAACAGCTGATATTTAAGATGTGCTACATTGCCATAGTCGTGGATTTGCCTTTTACAATTAGAAATCTCCTGCAACCAATACTTTATTTTCTAAGGGGAAATTAAAGTTCAAGAAATGACTACCAGCAACACTGACATTATCTCCAATCCTGCTATTTTACATGTTTGGGTAATAAACAAATGAAATTTTAGTGATAAATTGATTGCTATGTCCTGTGTCATAAGACAATGGGACAAACTAATGTTTTATGTGGTTTCAACATGACAAATATTAATCAGCTTAAACTCCCTGAAGACTTTTTGGGAAACATCACCCAGTGGGGAGAAATAAAGTCCATTCTTGTAACAGATTAAATGTCTCTATGGTTATTTTCTTCCCACGCCTACTTTTTGACTATTGGCAGGAGAAAAGATAATTGGCAATTTCAAATCTCAACTACAAATTGTATTACTTAAAACAAGCCAGGAAAGACTAGACTTGTGAACTGATAAAGGCGCACATTTTGGACTGAGCTTTTGCTGGACTGGGCATTTGGTTAGCCAAAAAGCAATTAATTAATCAATCTGAAAAGCATTAACTATTTGATCTCTGCCTTTACAAAAGTGCAAACATAACACAGATGCCAAATGGGGCGACCCTGCCTTTGAGAGGGTCTGCTCAAATTGGCTCGAATCTCATCCCAATTGCAATGGGTAATCGAGCCTGCCTCTCAGCATTTCTGGTTATTCCTGGGAGGCTTACATTTTACCTAGACATCTTTGGCTTCCATTCTGTCCTGAAATCCTAACTTCTCATTTCTCTCTTCTGATGGTTCATCCCTTCTCTCCTCTTCATGGCAGCCTTCTTGTGGATAAGTCCTTTCTCCTTTTTTATCCAAAAGGAAATTTCATTTCCAAAAGGACTACTCACACATGTAGATAGTAGACGCTTTATGAAAAATTCAAAGCGTTGTTGATGCAGAGGTGGGACAGTTTGTTTACATTGTAGCACAGACCAGCAGCAGCGAGTTTCTGTTCCTGCAGCCATCCTCACTGCACTGCCCTTGGAGAATTTTTCCTTGTCACCTCCTCCATCAAGACACTACTCAATCCTAAACAGTCACAAACACACGCACACACACAGAACTTAGCTTCCTCTTTCTCTCTCCCCCCTAGTACACTTGCCTCTAACTCCTATTTAATTCCTTCAGGGCTGTTCAGCTAAGACTCTCATCAACTGAAATGGTCAGCCCAGATATTATGTAAAACAATGGAATCTTCCCATAAGAGGAATTCTGTGGTCAGCTCTTAAAGCAGGACTTTTTTCCTCCTCACTGCATATGACCCAGAGAATATGATCGATAGTCTCAAAAGATGAAGGAAAGAGCATCACCTGCCTTCCCATCTGCCTTTTACCTGGCATCCTAGTCCATGAGGGCTCTGTTGACCCTTCCTTCTTATCCCCCAACCTATTTCCCAATGCCAACGTCTCTACTTCACTTGCTCCAGTATTTATGCCTCAGCTAGGAAATGCTACCAATAGGAACTGAGGAAACGCTTATAAACCTCATTTCCTATGCTGTCTTGCCCAGCTGGCATGTCTCCATTTTGTGGCAGATTATGTGCCTGGAAAAGGTACTGAAAGTCAGCATATTATAAGGCAGACTTTTTCGTTAGGAACTATTTTATAATAGTTTCTGGTCAAGGTCCTGATTCTTACATTTTATTCAGGTATACTCAACCAACTCTTTGAGCAGATGTAAAGGACAGCCATCCAGTACTATATAAACATAAAATATCCATTTTATGGCTATTTTTATTATAAAAATATTTTTCTGATTAAAAAATAGTATCTGTTTATTGTAGAAAGTATTTTTAAGAGAAGAAAAATTATCCATGATCTCACCACCAACAGATATCCATCGCAATTCACATTTTGGCATGTTTCCTATACATTTCATTTCTCTATGGATTTTTACAGCTATGAGATCACCACAGAATATAGTTGTGTGTTGTGATTTGGGCATATGTTATTATTTATTGAGCATTTTTCCCACTCAGAAAATTAATTAATAATGCCTGTATATTAATCCAAGTGTATACAGACTAATTTACATCAATATTTACCTGTTGTTTAACATTTATATTTTATAAATACCAACTCAACCCCACATTAAATCAACTGTTGGATCAACTGTAGATAAAATGCAAGTTCACAGTATTGTGTAAAGCCAATTAAAATACAATAGGACAGCATAGTAAGTAACCACATAACTGTTAATGTAATTTATTTCGCCTAGATGGAAAAGAGATTTTTGAAGTTATACAGAACTGAGCCAGCTAAAAAGTGACCGAAACATGAAGCTAGGAAGCAGGGAGACATACTCACCTGTCCTCAACCCCATCCCTCCCACTCCAGTGAAACCATACAGGGCAGGGGTGGGAACTCTATGACCAGAGAAGAAAGATAACATTTCTCATTGGTGTATGTCAAAGACAACTGTCTGGGTTGTATTCTGCCAACTCAAAGCACCATAATTGATGTCATATGTATACCCAGAGTAACTGAGCCCTGATGCGTTCAGAGCCAGCCATAAGCTATACATATATAAGGTATCATTTACTCCAATAATTAATATTTTGCCTGCCAAATACATTATTCTAATTATGTTCCCCAAACTATACCAACTAAAATGCCAACACCCATTGTATTCTGATCTTCCTGAGATTTTTCTGTTTTGAGTCTCATCTAAAGAAAAAACCAACTGCCTCAGCTTAAGACATTCCTGTTAAACTGTGGCTAATTCATCTAGCACATCACCTTTCTATTGATTCCGTGATTTTCAAAGCTGGAACATAAGAAATGTTATGGTGGTGACAGTATCTCAAAATGGTAATTATACACATTTCTAAATCCCAGATCCACGCCCCTGTCCAAATAACAAATTTTCTCTTTATGGCTACTGGAAATGTCAAAAACCAGGGCTTACCACAACACCCTCAGAATTCTGGAGAGGAGACTCAAGTCCTATTTTGTCCCAAGTGCCCTAAGTAAAAGACTCAACTAACTATTCATGGTAAAATCATAACATCTCATGACAATGAGTAGAGTAAGAGGCTGAAAAATTGCTTTTCAGAGGAAATGGCAACAAGCATCACATGAGGAGCCAAAAGCCAAGAGAAAAGGACTTGGAAGGAATAAACCAAAGAGCCCAGGGAACAAAATTGCATTCCCCAAAAGCCAGTTTCTATTTTGCAGTGGCTCTCCATTAAAAAAAACAAAACAAAACTAGGATATAGAGATGGTGGCCTCCCAGCTTCATCACTTTCCACAGTTCTACTATCTTGTGAAGCAATCAAAAAGGAACTGTAATCTAGAGAGAAATCCTGGGTCTTGGGAAAACTGTAAGAGACTGACCGGCATCACGCGTGGGAATCCAAAGGTACAATGTAATAGGGAATGTTATGATTGCACATGGCATTGGAGCCAGGCTCAATAAAACTGGTGCTGTGCTGAATAAAGTAGGAAAAAAGTCATTAAATTCTGGAACTCCACAGGTTTCTTTCCCGGTGAGCCCACTCTGGAGTGTCAACCTGGCAGCACGGCTTTCCAAGTCAGTGCTATGTTGGAACCAGTCACCTGTCAGAAGAACAAGATCAGCCAACAAATCCATTACTGTTTTTCTTTTTCCAGAGGTTTCCTAGGTATCAGGTAACAGAAAACCCCACAAAGGACTTGCAGAGGAGCTAGCACCTCATCAGAAGTCCCTGCAAAGGGCCTGTGTGGGTATTTTCCCCGAGACTTAGATAAGAAACAGGCACATCAAAGCAGAGGACACATTCCTACTCCGAGCTGCCTCTCTCCTCCCCCACCCTCCGGCCCTTTTTTCTCTGGCTTTGGCACTCCCGCTCTATTTCTGAATCATTCTGCAAACAAACTGGAGTCCCCAGAGCATGCTCACACTCTGTTGGAAAGTTGGCCTCTAGGGTCCTATCTGTGTTTCCAGTTAGGAGACTCTTCACCCCTAAACCTGGGATTTTGTCCAAAAAAAAAAAAAAGTTGCTAGCTGTCTCGGATGAGGTGTGAGGGCTGAAGAGAAAAATGGTCTTACTTTTTCCTTGGTAACTTGAATCAGAGAGATCACCTACCCACTGTCCCCAAGAGACACATTTCATCGTCCTTTACTGGGATTTGGGGATAATTCTATGAAATGGTCTCTTCTTCCTTTGTTTTTTTTAAAGCATAGGCTCATAAGCCAGCCCTGCCCTCTCAGAACCCCTGACCAAATTTTTGAATCCTCCCTCCATCCTACCACAGAGGGAACTGTGCCGAAGACCCACCTGGCAGCCTTTCTCCTGTGCCCTGGCTGGAGGGCCCAGGAGGAGAGCTGAGCCTCTAGAGACGAGGCCGGAAGGGGCTACCCTCCTTTTCCGTGGCAGCTGGTCCGGCCTTAGCAGGCGGCTGGCAGCAACCCTCTGTTTGGAAGCCGGGCCAAACAGCGAGTCCATCACGGCTCCATCCACCAGCTCCGCCTCACGCCTCGTTCCTGCCCTCGCTGCTCTGTCACTCGGACTTGGAGGCAACCACTGTCCAGCAATCAGGGTCCTCCTGGACAAGGCCTTCTCCTTGAGAGGAGGGGGCCGCTGCGCCCCCTGAGCACCCCTCCTTCCTCCTCCACCCAGACTCCACTCCATCGTGTCCTCCTGGCCTCTGGGGTCTCTCCAGTCAGACAACTTCTCTTCCACCCCAGAGTCAAGGTGATTTATATTCCTGGCTCGCTGGGAGCAGCCCAAGATCGCAACCAGACGGAAAGGGACCGGTCATTCTCAGGAACTTTTTTTTTTTTATTTCCCTCCCATTCCCTGCCTGCCCCCTGTCCCCAGTTGTCTGCTCTGTGTCCCTTCGCTGTGTGTTCTTCTGTGTCCACTTGCATTCTTGTCAGTGGCACCCAGAATCTGTGTCTCGTTTTGTTGTGTCATCTTGATGCATCAGCTCTCCATGTGTGCTGCGCCACTCCTGGGCAGGCTGCGCTTTTTTCACGCTGGGCAGCTCTCCTTACGGGGCACACTCCTTGCACATGGGGCTCCCCTACGTGGGGGACACCCCTGCGTGTCAGGGCACTCCTTGCGCGCATCAGCACCACACGTGGGTGAGCTCATCACATGGGTCAGGAGGTCCGGGGTTTGAACCCTGGACCTCCCATATGGTAGGCAGATGCCCTATCCATTGGGCCAAATCCACTTCCCCTCAGGAACCTTTTTTTTTTTTGTTTTTTTGTTTTTTAAATATATTTTTATTGAAGTATATCATTCATACATGAACATAGATAAATAATAATTGTATAGTAAAAGTTGTAAACTTACAAAATAAACATGTATTACATCATACAGGGGTCCCTTACATCATTCAGGAACCTTTTGACTGAGCAATTATCACTTGGATTCTCTACCTGCTGCCTTTATTGCTCGCATAGCATTGTAGGTTCTGCTGACCCACTTTAAATGTCTTGACACATTTCTCCAAGTGATCATGACCCTGGGGTCTCTTCATCTCTGGGGCCTGTCGATTAGAATCCAGAGAAGATCACCTGCTGCTGGCACTGTCCCTGGGCAGCTCAGAGGGGCTGTGCTCATTCCATGGGCGGGGACTCCCTGGGAATGCCCAGAGTCCCTCCCCTCTGGTTTCTTACTCCACCCTGCTCCTCTTTCAGGGCCTGGAAAGAACAGCCATGGGCAGGATATGCCCGAACTGTCCTTGCAGATGTCTGCTGTGAAAGCAGGGGCTCACCTGGTGATATGAGGAAATGGCCCTCTCCAATTCCAGGAACCAGAAAAGAAGTGCATTGATGAGAGCTGACCATTGCTAAGAGGAATCGGGGAAAACAATCCCACTGCCTTGCAGACCAAGCCGATCCAACTGCCCTGCTCAGGACCCAGGAAGTCGGCTTTCTCCCTACCACTGCTTCCATTTTCTCTTCTCAGAGCTAATCAGACATTCCAGAATGTCATATTTCTATGTCACAAAGGACAAAGGGCATTTTTTCTCATTTTTTAAATTATCTTTTTTTTAAAGATACATAGATCACACAAAATGGTACATTAAAAAATATGAGGTGCCCACCACTCCCCACACCCCCCGTTCCTCCCCCATCGACAACTTCCCTCATGAGCGTGGCACATTCATTGCATTTGATGAGCACGTTTTGAACAAAGGGCATTTTTAACCCACGTTCTCCTCCCTATGACTCAAAACAAGGACAATGTAAGCAAGCGGCTCCATCCTCCAGAAAACTTCCCCGCCCAGCTCCAGGAGGACAGCCAGCCCTTGGTGAAGGTGAAACACAGCCACATCCCAGAGGTCTCCGGTCCCCCAAGCACCCGGCAGAGTGCGGGGTGGAGCGACAGGAGCTCCAAAGTTCCTTAGCCCCCCGGCCTCTCCCTCAGTCTCCCATCTTGGTTGTGCCTAAGGCATCACTTAAATCCTGGACAGATAGAGCAAAGGGGTCTTTGGGAAGCAAGGAAAGAGGACCATACCATATAGAAAGGACTCGACTGAATGTGAGAAATGGCCCTTCCTCTAGTCCCTGCCCGGAAGCTCTGCCTTCCTGTCCCCAACTCGGGGAGGAAGCGCCCAGCCTTTTCCGGGGCGCAGAGGTTTCAGCCCACGGGGATCTACAGATCAGAACAGGCTGGCCTGGGGAGGCCCATAGAGTAGACAAAGGATCATCCCAACAGAAAGACGCCGTAGCCAGCACCTGGCTCCAAGCTGGGGTCGACCGGTGTGTGGCCACACGGCAGGATCGGCCTTGGGAGTCACCAAGTCCAGAAAGGACAGGCAGGGCCAGGGGCGTGGCGGGTCAGCCAGGGTGAGGGCGAGCCGGGGAGCCATCCTTGGGACCCATGGTTCCGGGAAGAGCTCACACTGGTACCAGGGCAGTGCCACAGGCAAGCCACCTGGGGCCCAGGGAGAGGTGACCTGTCCACCCACAAAGGCTGTGAGAAGCAAGTGTGACAAGATGAGGAGGCACAGAAGACAGTTTTAAAGCAGGATACCACAACCCCTGAACCATGTCATTCCACCCTGGAAAATGCTGGCCCCTACCGCTTCATGTGAAATAGAAGCAGCAGATAATCCAATTCAGGCATGAAAATCCAGGAGATACACACACACACACACACACACACACATATATACATTTTTTTTTCAGTATGAAGACTCAGGCTTAGAATGAGAATGTTGCCTATAGCCACTGTGGTTTGATTCCCTGAGTCAGAATAGTCTGCCCATGATAACGGTAACATGGGGTTCCTCAAGTAAATGTTTAATAAAACAGTACAGATTTGGCTTCCTACTTTTTTTTTTTTTTTTGAGGTGGGGACCAACACAATATTTGTCAATTAGATCCATGTCCCTAATATTGGTGGACAATATTGGGTGGAATGAATCGGTTTATCCCCAGTTGCACACGTGAAGCCAAAAGGGGCACCGGCCTTATTCAATCTTGTCAAATAGGCCAGTCCGTACAAGTGGGTGCTAAACAGAAGTTCTCCTTTTGGGGTGCGAGCTCAGACTTCAATAAGATTCAGGCACACAATTCCCCTCCCTATGCCTTAGTTTGCATCCTTCGCTCCTGCTTTTCCGAGCTTGCTCTTTCTGCTGCATTAGGTTAATAGATGATTATTTTCATGAAAGCATACCTGCTCAAAGCTTCAAAAATGGTGCAAGAAATTGTTATTGTGATTCAATCTTTCAAACTTTGCAGTGTTAATAATCCCTTTAGACTCATAAAGAGCTTATTGGAACCAGCATTGGAATTAATTGAATTTGTAGTCTCACCAAACAGACACAGTAACTCTATCATTAGTATTAAGATTATTATGGTAGGTGTTCATTTTTTCACATTCTTTATGATAAAGGGGCAGCGTCAAAGTAAGCATACCACAGCCCCAACTCTATCCTATGGCTTTATCCATAGCTCTTCCTGTGACACAATCAAAAGCAGGATATAAACCATGTATTTCTTTAATGCCTCTATCTTTGTTAGTAATGGCTCCAAATCAGTAACAACAAGATGTTCACATTCTGTATTTAACTTGATTCATTTTGTTTCCTACTATAATTCCGCTCTTAATGGAAGTCTTGCTTTTTGTGTCCTAGTTCATTTTTATTTATAGAATATTTTCTAACTGGGCTTCTTTTCCAGATTCTAAGTGTGTACTAGGTTTGGCTTCAAAAGCTGGTATAAATATCAATTTCTAAATGCTAGAGACAGCTTGCACTGATATTTCCCCTGCAAGATATAACAGGATGGACTCAGAGCCAAGAGACATGAGTTCTGATCCCAGCTCACCAATAACCACTTTTAACTCATGCCATCAGTTTCTTCCTTAATTTAAAGGAAAAAAGAGAAAGTTTGGACTGAATGATTTCTAACATCAATATCATTTCCGAATATTTTCAAAGTCTACCTTTTATGATAATTATGAAATATTTTTTGAAAAAGACCTATAATTACCTCTCTCACTAGTGAATCATAAATAGTTCTCTTTTTTATTTATTACATTCCTTGTTAATGTTTTATGAGGATGAGAAAGACATTTTCCCCAAAAATTGCTTGCTGTCTAATATAATGTCACTTGGTAAAGATTATTTCCTTAGGATCTGAATTTGTGTGTGTGTATGATATGGGATGTGTTTGCCAAAAATGGGAATATATTTCTATGTATGTTGGGGGAGATGCCACAGTGAGGGAAAAAGGATGACTATTTCTAAGCCTTCTGTTTCACCACTCCTGTCCTGAATTTCACCATGGTTTTAAAAAAAATATTGAGAAGAAACAGTTATATGCCTTGAGATTCATAACTCTGGATCAAAAACTGTGCTCCATTGCTTTGTGAGTGCACCTAGATGGTAAATAATCACAAAAACTAACTAGCCTTATCAATCAATGATTCTTTACCGAGCATCTGCTAAGGTCCTAGCCTTAGAGGTAGGCAGTATATCTACCATAGTTCCTTGCCCTCGAGAAATAAATAATCCAACTGAGGAGATAACAGAATCACAGAATTTAGGGTTGGAAGGGTTATCAAGGTGTTTCCGGTCCCAAACTCTCAGGAAATCATTCTAAAGAGTCAATGCCTTAACCCAAAAGAAAGAATCTACAGCGGAAAATCCAGGCGCCCTGCTCAAGGCAGGACAGATGAGAACTGCCATTTAGTCCCTCCTTCACTCATTATTCAGCCACATCTGTACTGGGCTTACTGAGGTTTGTAAAAATGACCTCTGCACTATAATCCCACTGAGCTTGAACTATGGGGCTGAGATGGACTGATGAAACGCATTCCCTCCATTTCCACTCCCTCAGAAAGCTAGAGGATAAGTTCCTCTGCCATGCTGATCTGTTGTGAAGCCGGTGGCAAGCCAGGAAGGGTAACTTGGGGTTGCAGAAACCCAGAAACCGTGGCCAAGTAATTCCACGTAGTTGCCCTCCCTCTAGTGTTCAGAGTAGGAATGGCAGCTCTCTGCTTCAGCCTTAAGAGTCAATGCAAGAGGGAACAGGGGCTACCCAGCTCCCTCCCCCCCCCCCAAATCTTCTTGCCTGTCTGTTTTGCATCCCCAGTCCTAAGTTAGAACAAGTTGCCTTACAAAGACTTCTTAATTAGAACATCTTGCTTGCTTATAATGATCATGGCACTTACAAAAGACCATATGTCATTGAGACGCGGCTTGGCAAGACTTTTCCAATGTTTACCAAATCTATTTTGTATCCCATGCTAATAATAGTCCAGTGGGTCCCCAGGCAGAGTGACGGAGACTGAGGGCTTCTTGTTTCTTCTATTACTCAGTATTCCGCCTTCAGAAAGACCTTTTAGTTCCTGCAAAAGACTAAAACAGAGCTCAAAGTTTCCCAAATGCTGTTATTTTGGGTAGCGTTTATTTCAAGGGCTAAACTGTAATCTTTGGACAAATCAACACTGAGCAACACTCTGCCCTTTGTTACACACATGCTTTAGATGGTTCCTTTTAAAGGAAACTCAAATGAGTGCCAAGCCCTTTTACTGTAGGATCCATAATATTAATTCTCTCCTACGGAGCCATAGAGGTTTAGGTAAGGAAGGAACCACAGAGGTGTGCTCCGAGTTTACAGAGGACTAAGCTGATGCCCAGTGTTGTTAACAACTACCCCAATATCACACAGCAGCGTTCTTCCCACATCCTCCCCTGACCATGCAGGGTAATTAAAAATAACCGGCACATAACCGGCTATGCCTACACATTCAATCACCAACATAGCAACAAAAAAATAATCAGCAGTCATTTTTTTATCACATTGACGTGGCAATAAATAACATGCTCCGTTTATTTTTTTCAGTCCCTAGGTCTGATTTTGGTCATCCAGGAGACACAGATATTGTCATTCATTCTGGCACCAAGTTACAAGACAATTTATAGAGCTCTGGGAATCAACTGGTCGGATTTGGTATGGCACACCATCTAAGAGATGCTTTACTTATCTTCGCAAGTCAATCATATATTTTTGTGTGCACAGACTAAAGTCCAGGTACCAAAGTCTCTTCCTTTCATTGAGTTGGTGAGAACATACAATGAAGCCTTAAAGAATTACTCTTTTCTTAACCACTCTGTTGCTCTAGGTGGCAGAATTCTTCATTGCAACATATTTTATAGACTTGGAAAACTGTCTCCAGGTTCCTCCTCCTGACTTGAGAACTGGTGACCACAGAGCTATTTGTGAAGGGCTTTGAAATAGCTCATTGCCGTGAGACATGATGACTGAAAATAACTAGTGCCAGCCAGTACTCTGTAGACCTTGTACCTATGAACTCAGTGATTCCACACAATAAGCCTATAACTATCACTGACATCCCCGTTCAAAAGAAAGATTCACATTTGTTGAGGTACCTCCTCCACATTTTATAAATGCATCATCTCACTAATTGTGAAAATATTTTTGTGAGACTATTAAATGTCTCCTTTCATGTTCCCTTTGTAAATATCTTTATTATACTAATTTTGACACTGTCCTAGGCTTTTATTGTTTTAACATCTGTCATTGTTGCCTCGAGTTCCTTTCGAGGCAGGGTCTTGGGCTTTATTTCTCCATGTGTTATTATAAATCACTTTATTATGTGCAGTGGGCTTTCCTGAGTAGAACTTGTTTCTTTGAAGCACTTTAAATTTACTCCTGAAGTTTTACTTATCAATAGGAAGGGTCTGTGCCATAAAGATCCCTTATTTCCCAAAGATGATTGAAAGTTTATGAAATGGCAATTAAATTTAACTCTGAGGATATAGAACTGTTCCCTTCAGCTATAAAAGTGCTTCAGAATTAGTAAGCACTGAGGGGAAAGAAGTCAATGAAAGTTCTTCTCCAATGTGACTACATACTCTATAGAGACCAAAAAAATAAAATCACAGTACATGTGCCGATGCCAAGACACAGAACAAGAGTGAATGGTGGTGGTGAGTCAGCTCCTAAGGGGCAGAGCTGTAACTTTAGAAAATTTGAATTCAAGCCAAACCTAGAGGAGTGATCGCTCTCCAGGTTCAGGGGACACCACGACACCCATTCCCAGGACACACAATCCTCTGCACACAATAATTGGGCACACGATATAACAGCTATGAGGTTACTGCTATTTTTTCACCAACTTGCCAGAATTTCAACTTATGTACCCCCAGTGCAGAGCATTACCTATAAACACACTTGTACATCTTTATACTCACGACCTTGATGGTTTATGTGTCCTGTCTTAGAAAGAAAGGAAAAAAATTTTTTTTGAGGTACTGGGACCAGGGATTGAACCCAAGACCTTGTATATGGGAGTCTGGTGCTCAACCGCTGAGCCACATCACCTTCGCTAGGTTGGCTCCATTGTTTGTTTACTCACTGTGTGCTGGTTGTACCAAACCTGGTACCTCCCACATGGGAAGCGGGCGCTCAACTGTTTGAGCCACTTCTGCTCCCTGCTCGTTTGTTTTTTTTACTGTTTTCTGTTCATTATTTGTTTGTTTTGTTTAGGAGGCACCAGAAACTGTACCCAGGACTTCCCGTATGGGAGGCGGGCACTCCACTGCTTGAGCCACATCTGCTCCAAAAAAATTACATTATACAGTCAGCTGTAGCTACGTCCTTTAAAAATGCAGATGAAAAATGGGGGGAGGTGGGAAAGCCTAGTAAACAGATCATTTTATTCCAAGATATATTTATGCCTTCATTCAATAAACCCTCTTGAGCAACTTCTAGAAGAGGGTTCTTGGTTAGAAGCCATCGAGAAGCAAAGTTCTGCCTCTTAAAATGCTTACCACCTGGGTCTACGAGCCGGTGATGTCCTGCAAAACACAGTGATGAGAGTCCAGAAGGAGCTCCAGGAGAGGCCTAAGCCCAGCCGGTCACTGAGGAATGGTTAGAAATTGCCATGCGCTGACTTAGAGGGAGGCTTTCTAAGGGGAGTTAGCTGGGCAAGCAAAGTCCCGCAGGGAGCCGGCAGGAAAAACTTCTGTCCCTTTAAACAGAAATAGCAGGAGATGAGAATGGAAAACTAATTGTAGAGGTAAATAACGGAAGCTCTCCGTCCAAATAACTGAATGAATTTTTTCATGCATTTTTACGGTGTTCTGTAGCCACAGCTAAAAACTCTGAAAAGCAAAGGTGTAAGGAAAAGCCGGGTCCAGAAAAGTCCTCTGCTGCGCAGTCAACAGAAGCTGAACTCATTCAGGCAGCTGGAAGCAGAACAAAGCAAAAGGAACCTTCCCAAACAAGTTAAATTAAAGTTCTGGGGATGGTAATACAAACAAGGTAATTAGAACAAATGCTCCTTAAGAGCTTTCCTCTGTCTCTTGAGATGTATACCAGAAAGACTCGGCTAATGAAACAAGCTGAACTCCCAGGCATTGGATGCGGGCATTTCAAATGGGGAACCTTTGACTCCGGAACTATCTTTAAGTAAGTGCAACTTTATTAGTCCTTGGGGCACAAGGTCAAGACCGAGTTTTTCTATCTAGTCTTCTACAGTTATAATGAGGATGCTTGTAATTTAGCAATGCCACAGATTCATTTTGAATGAACACACCCAGTGCTTGGCAGGATAATAAGAGCATCTTCCACTAATCAAATCAAGACATTTGAATAAAGACATTGGAATGGGGAATTCGTTCCTTTCCCAGGAAAATAAAATTATGTTTTCCAATTGATAATTTTTATATGACTTCATCTTGAGAACCGGAAAAAAAAAAAAAAAAAGCCTAGATGTAATGTGTGGGCACAATGAGACAATTTAAAAATTCAGAGTCCTCAATTAATGCTTTAGTTCCAGTGCTCTTTTCCCTGAAAAGAAATACTTTCCCAAATCTCAAATTTTTTTCTTTTATTTTCTTTTTTATATTTTATATTTTTTTATTTGTATATATTATTTTTAATAAAACTTTTTAAAGTTAATAGAGCACATAGAATGTTACATTTAAAAAACATAAGAGGTTCCCATATGACCACACCCTACTCCCCCACCCCTATCATTTTCGTAAATTGTATTTTTTTGAGGATACATACATCACGAAAAAGGTTACATTATAAAAAACATGAGAGGTTCCCATATACCCGCCATCCCCCCACCCCACTCCTCCCACACCAACAACCTCCTCCATCATTGTGGCACACTCATCGCACTCGGCGAACACATTTTGATGCACTGCTGCACCACATGGATAATAGTTTACTCTGTAGTTCATACTCCACCCCGGTATCTTCAGTGGGTTATGGCAGGGTATATATTACCCAGCATCTGACCCTTCAATATCTTTTAAGACAATTCCAAAGTCCCAAAAATGCCCCCTCATCACATCTCTTCTTCCCATCCCTGCCCTCAGCAACTACTGTGGCCACTTTCTCTCCATCAATGATAATTTCTTCTATTAGTAGTCAAAAAGTTTTATAGTAGAATATCAGTAAGCCCACTCTAATCCATATTTTATTTCTCCATCCTGTGGACCCTGGGATGGCGATGTCCACTCCACCTCTATATTGAGAGGGGGCTTTAGATCCCACATGGATGATGGATGTAATTCTCCTGCTTGCAGTTGTAGGCACTCTTGGTTCCCTGATGTGGTGATTGACCATCTTCACCTCCCTGTTAGCTGACCTGCATTAGTCCACCAAATCTCAATTTTTAAAACACTTAATGTAAAGAAGAATAAAAGATTGACCAGGATTAGAGTGGACTTACTAGTATTCGACTATAGAATTATTGCAACTATAGCAATGGAAGAAACTGTATCATTGATGTGGAGACAGTGGCCAAGAGAGTTGCTGAGGGCAAGGAGAAGGAAGAAGAGGTGTGATATGGGGGCATTTTCGGTACCCGGAGTTGTCCTGAATGATATTGCAGGGACAGATGCAGGACATTATATACCATGCCAGAACCCACCGAAGGGACTGCAAGAGAGCGTAAACTTCAATGTAAGCTATGATCCATGTGGTGCAGCAGTGCTCCAAAATGAACTCATCAAATGCAATGAATGTGCCACACTGATGAAAGAGGTTGCTGATGTGGGAGGAGTGGGGGCAGGGAGTGGAGGTATTTGGGAACCTCTTTTATTTTTTAATGTAACATTTTGTGTGATCTATGAATCTTTTTTTAAAGAAGACAATAAAAAAATAAAAATAAATTTTAAAAAAGTTTGACCAGAAAAGATGAGCAAGACTTTGAAGTTGATGGGTCATTTGCATGGCTCCAGCAATGGCCACTACTTACTTAAAGTTAATATTGAGTCCACGTGGCTCTTTTGGGTCTGGGCACATGTGCTCTGAGTTCCAGAAGGGCAGTGGGCGGATTACGCCCTCCATGTGGCATTTCACCATCTTTACTCCTTAGTGACACGGAACCCCTCGAATTTGACCTGCACACATGTTTCTCAGCCGCTGCCTTTGTTTTGGTCTTTGTGTGCCCAACATTAATATTAATTTGCCAAACTCATAGCTAATGAGCTCCTACTATGTGTCCAGGACTTGATCTTGTTCTTCTTCATTGTTTTTCAATTATTCTCATAACCCAAACTTCTGCAGATATTCTTATTGACACAAGTTATGGCTGAATTCACAAGTGATCTAAGAAGACGACAGCCCATTTCACGTTTTCCTCGAAGTAGTACTTGGTTAGAAAGGGGTTGAGACAAAGTGAGAAGGGGAGACATGTATATTAAAGAATACAAGAGGGCAGTTATGCCCCTATTTTATACACAAGCAATTTTAACAGAATTGCTCAAATTCAAACATTGAATTTTACCCCCTTTAGCTTGAAGCAATTACTTAATTCTTGGGAGCATCAGTTAAAAAGTATTCACCTTGGGGGAGTGGATGTGGCTCAAGAAGTTGGGTGCCCACCTCCCACATGGGAGGCCCTGGGTTTGGTTCCCAGTGCCTCCTAAAGAAGATGAGCAAGACAGCAAGCAGATGCTACAGGCTGGTGTGCAACAAGCTGACACAACAAGGAGACACATGAGGAGGCTCAACGAAAGACACAATAAGAAGGGAGTGGATGTGCTCAAGCAAGTGGGCACCTCCCTGCCACATGGGAGGTCCCAGGTTCGGTTCCTGGTACCTCCTAAGAAGAAAACGAGCAGACACAGACAGCACACAATGAACAGTCACAGAGAGCAGACAGCGAGCCCAAACTAGGAGGGGCATAAATAAATCTTTTTTTAAAAAGTATTCACCTTATGATTTTATATTCATGCAATCATTACATTACAAAATAATACTGGTTTAGTCTGAATGATCTGACATCAAGATAGGCAAGAAGGCTCTACCTTTTCTGGGTCTACATAGCATGAAATAGAGACCTAGCAGGCACGTGATTTATTCAAATAGGAGATAATTTCAAAGTAAGCTGATTCTCCTTCACAATCTCAAATTTTATGTCCATCCTAGACAGGTTTGTTAATAAACACATATTTAATGTGTTAACTATCCCTATAGTGTGGTCATCGTAAGCTCTGCTCCAAGAACTGAACAAGCCCACATTTAAAAATATTTGTTTCTCAAAGACAAAACAAAGAATTAAATATAATCGGGGGAAACCAGCAGGTTTCAGATGTACCAAGAAAAGTGTGCAACTTATAAATGGCTAGTGATTTTTAAATGTCATTAAACAGGCATTGAATGCCTGCCATATGTAGCATTGGAGACAAAAAAACATATTTACCTATTTTTTCAGCAAATATATATTGATAACCAATTATGTTCCAGACTCTGATAGGTGCTGGGAAGATCAACAGAACACAATTTTTTATCTTTGAAAGAACATAAGCTAATTGGAGAACTAGAGTAAAGACCACATTCCAATTAACAGATGAGGACATGAACAATAGATTCTATAGGACTTCAGGGATGGCGGGCGAGGGGGGCGGAGGTAGTATCCCAAGGCCCAGAAAGCTGAGAACAGTTTTGTGCACAAGAGGAGACTAGTGCTAAGTGGGCCAAGGACAGAGCTCTTGCTCTACCCTCCTTCCCACCACCTGCTCCCCACTTCACCCCAAAAAAGGAAATATGCTCTTCCTGGAATTTTGTTTTTACCATGTGATGGAGATTCTAATGAAAAGCTTTAAAGATTCTTCTCTACTTGCCCCCCAACCCCTTTGGTAGGGACCCTAGAACCAAGCTGGGGGAAGAATAAGTAAAAACTGACCATTGAGTAATAAATGGATAAGAGAGGCTGTGGGGGATTACCATCTGCTCACCCACCTGAACCCGTGGATCCTCTGCTAAAAATTAAAACAAAATGGGTAAATAAGTGAGTCGAAGTTATTTATAAATCCATACCCAGAGGGCTGGAATAGGCATTAATGCAATCTGGAGGATTGCAGCAAAATTCAAAAGAAAAACACAGGTTGCAAAACATAAGGTTGAAGGTTGAACTCGTAGTGCAAACTTGCTACCAACAGCAAAGCAAAAATGAGTAAAATAATTGTGAGAGAGACCATGAAAGACATGGACAAAGCAACTGTTAAATGGTAGAAGAAATCAGAAACAGAGATTTTAAGAGGAAACACAGTAAACTATGGGCAGATCTCAATGTCAACTCACAGCCCTCCCAACATCCCTGAGAAACTACTGAAAAAAAGAGTGGGCACACAAGGGCTCAGAGCCTGGGAAAGCACTGCTCACGCCCTGCCAATATGTGGAAGCACAGGCATTTAGGGTGGAAAGGGCCCAAACCCACCAGGAAGATGTTGAATGAAAAGCAAAATTCAAATAAAAAATCAATATAAGCAGCAAAAGTGGGCTGTCACCGTTGGCCAAACTACATTTTTAAGGTATTAAAAAATAGATGAGGGAAGTTTTATGTTCTATAAATTTTAAAAAATATAAAGGGGGTGGGGAGTAGGGAGAAGACAATGCCAATTGAATTCAAAAAGGTAAATTTGAACAAAAAAGAAAATCGTATTCCCTGATTCAAATGTAATCACTTAAGAAAAACCCAGTCGTTAGGAGTAGAACATTCTTGAAAACCCTTAGCCATTGTGCAAATCATAAAGACAGCAGACCACTGCAGGGCCACAGAGCCGATGGCAGTAAAGAGAATTTCCAGACTTGAGGAATCTGCAATATATTCTCAGCCTTTTTCACTCCCATTCTCATGGAGGAGGAGTTATTTCAAGTTGATTGATTTTCTATTTCCTCTCTCCCTCTCTCTCTATTTCTTACACATACACACACAGCCTAACCCCCCACTTACCATTATCTGTTTAGTAGTACACATATACGTTTGAGTAAATTCACTTGCCTTCCCCTTTCCCACTTCTGTGCCAAGTGTTTTCTGATGATGGCATTATATTTTAACTAGACATTAATGCTCAGGCAAAAGAAATTGGTTCATTCTTAAACCACGAGGCCCAGGAGTTATGGTACCTGGGACAGATGAGCTCTGAAAGGTGAGAGAAGGAGCAAGGGAGCCAACCGCTCTGCACCCACATCAACGGAGCCGCCCTGCTCTCCTTGGCCGTGTTCAGCTGTCACAGGGGTCTGAGCCCCAGACTTGGCCTGCTCAGGTCCTGAGCATGTCTCGACAAGGAAAGGAAGCCTTTGGGGCGAGGGGCCTCCAGCAGGACAGCCACCAGAATCAGTTATTCTGACGTAGGATAGCCACTAAACAAACTCGTGGTCCCATCGCAGTGGGAAAGATCTGCAGAATGTGACGCCTGCCTCTCTGACACGTTATACCCCCACTTGTCCTGAGCCTGGCCAGGGATGGCGCTACCGGAAACCTTCCCAGGCACCAAGGACCCTTGCTCACCTCATGCTTCAATGCTGTCCCATGTCAGGCTGTACGCCCATTTGCTCCACCTTCCCTCCAGGGGGTTTCCATAGACCTGCTCCCACCGCAAGCTCCTACCCCACTCCTTGTAGCCTTCCCTCAACTGCCCGTGCCCAGTTGTCGCCCTCCTTTTCCTCGGCCTCTGGCATGTACCACCCTGAGCGCCAAATCGGCACCTACTCTGTAGCCACGTTGCCTCATGAAGTGCCACGTCCAGCTTTTTAGCAAAAACTTTCTTGTATGGTTTCCTGCTTGGGGGATTGCCTCTTGACTCATCAGTCGCTCCCACCGTGGTGACATGGTAGAGGACGCCTTCTGTTTACCTGCCTTGGCTGTAACAAGCATGTCCTTTCAGAACTGGAGATACCCAGTCTTGCCCCAAAGAGGCCTCCCCTCATTAGCCTCCCCTTAATTCCACCCCCCTCTTTTTTATGAAACCCTCACCTCACAGTTTACACTCTGCAGTCAAAAGTGAGAGGCAAGGATTCAAACACTCGCAAGGCCTTTCAGCATGTTGGCTGAAAGTCACACAAAGCCTCTGATCAGATTCTCTGGTGAGGGCAGGTTGGAGAGAAGAAGACAGGTGTGCACGAAGAGGAGGATGGGTGATTTGCACCTGGGCAGGGCAGTATGACAGTGGACCAGCTCCCAGCCAGCTGTGTCACGCCACCTCCGTGAGCCTCCGTTTCCTCATTTGTGAAATGAGGGCTCAGACAAGATTCTCTTCAAGGCCTTTTCATCATTTAAAAAAAAAAAATCTGCAATTCTAAATATTTTTTAAGGAGCAAGACAGTAGATTTGTTTAGAGCCTTTGAAAATACTGGCAGGTATGGGAGGCATCATTTAGTACATGGGCATAGCAATTTATTTTTAAATACCCTATTAATATTTCCTGGGAGATATGGGAATGGCCTTCAAATATATGGAAGTTTCTCATATGGGCACGTTCTTTCTCAAGTAGAATTTTCCTCTGTAGCCCCATAAAGCAGAATTGAAAACCATGGGTAGAAATGAATTTAAATGTAATATAGAAGAAATAGTGGGGTTTTTTTTTTGCATGTTAGGAAATGGTTCTACGATAGAATCACTTGACTGACAAACAAAGAATTACTGGGTTCCATGTTTACTGGAAATACTTAAGCATGGACTATGCAAACAGGTAGCAGTGACATGGTGGCTGCTAAGATGACAGAGCCCGGGAATTGCATAAAACCTAAACCTTTATGATCAGAGGTTCAATGCCTCTACTTCACGAAACGTTCTTCAACAATATTCTCCGTGGCGAGGGAGAGATGGAGGTTGGGACTGCACCTGCCAGTCGCAAGGATTTGGTTTCATGGAGATTTTGCTCCCACAAACACACTGCTTTCTCCCAGGGAGATGCCTGAGAATGGGAGTATTCGATGCTGAAAAGACAACTTCCCAAGAGCTCTTCCTCTGACTTTCTTGGGTAAAGCATCCTTCCCGAGACTTCTTACTGCAGAATGCCTCGGCCAGCTACCTGTCCAACGAGGGGGGCTTTTCAGCGCCCACATCAAAGCCTCCGTGCATGCAAGGTGCCCATTGTTCATTAGTGAAATATGACTTGCACCTGCTCCTCTGAGGTGTCGTGCTGTCAGCGTGGCCCTCTCAGTTTCAGCCGGCTGTCGCAAGATCACAGCGCCAGTCCCTTGGGTGACGAAGGAAGCCACGCTCTGCCAGTCGGAGGCCGAGCCCGGGTGCGCTGGTCCTGTGTGAACCAGGTGTCTGCAGCTTCCCCAGGAGCCACTGCCAAGGCCGCAGGAGCCGCAGCTGCACCCAGCCTCAGTCTTGTCTAGCTCGCTCCTCCTCGCTCTGAGAATCAAAGTCCAGTTCCCCCGGGGAGGCAGGTTACAAAGAGGAGGAAAGAGAACTTTGAAAGAGGGAGGTGCAAGGGCTACAGTGATGGGGCCTGAAAAGCAAGAAACCCGGTCGATGTGAGAACTGAGACTCATTTCAGCCAGTCTGATCTCCCCATGTCCTGAACGAAATCCTCCTTGAGATGCCAAAAAAAGGGACGCAGAAAGGCAAAGAGGACAGTGAATAAATAAGCGGTTTTTTCCTATTCTCACTGATATTATTATTGCAAATTTAGTTCCACAGATTTTTTTTTCCATTTAGAAGGATGCTTGATTTTTGCTTTTTACTAGAGAATTTGTTCACAAAATGACCGTGCATAAAATACAGCATTCCCAAATGCTGCCCCACCACTAACACCCTGCATTGGTGTGGCTCATTTGTTACAATGGACGATAGCACTTCTTTTATAATTGTATTTTTTAAAATTTTATTCAAGTATATCATTCATAAATGAACATACATAAACAATAAGTGTATAGAAAAAGTTGTGAATTCACAAAACAAACATCCATAGCATCATACAGGGGTCCCATACATCAACCCACCACAGACATCTTGCATTTTTGTGAGACATTTTTTACATAGCATCAAAATCTTACTACTAACTATAGTGCATATCCTATGTTTGGTGTATTTTTCCCCCAACCTACCCTATTAATATTTTTTAAATAAAATTTTATTGTAGAAGTGTGAACTTACTAAACAATCATGCACATGTGTAGAATTCCATACAT
Organism: Dasypus novemcinctus; assembly: GCF_030445035.2. Classification (NCBI taxonomy): domain Eukaryota; kingdom Metazoa; phylum Chordata; class Mammalia; order Cingulata; family Dasypodidae; genus Dasypus; species Dasypus novemcinctus. Next base: position 50,994,556 of record NC_080694.1, on the reverse strand, counting down.
CACCCCTCTAATTGTATTATTTTTTAACAGTAGTTACCTTTGTTATAATTGATGGACAACTATTAAATAGTTCTATCTGTCATCTATCATTTACTTGAGGTATATTTTTCCCACACATCACCCTATTCTTCCCAACTCTTATTAGTGTCATACATTTATTATAATTCACAAAAGAACATTCTTATATTGGTACTATTAACTATAGCCCTTCTTCTACAATAGGGATCATTGTGTTATATAGTCGTTTTAATTTTTATTCTAGTAATATATATACAACCTACAATCTAATCTTTCCCCTTTTAACCACATTCACCTGTACAGTGCAGTGCTGTTGATTACACTCAAAATAATGTGCCTCCATTTCCACTATCCATTTCCAAAACTTTACCATCAGCCCAAATAGAAAATCAGTACAAGAGACGTATCAACTCCCCATTCTCTAACCCCAATCGATCTCCTGGTAACCTATCATCTAGATTCTAAGTCCATGAGTTTGCTTGGAATAATTAGTCCATAACAGTGAAGTCTTTCAATATTTGTCCTGTGTCTGGCTCACTTCACTCAATATAATGTCCTCAAGGTCCATCCATGTGATTGCACGTATGAGGACTTTGTTCCTTTTTACAGTTGAATGACAATTTCATAGATTTTTAAAGCATGCCAACATTGATCTGAATAAAATCACCAGGATAAAAACTAAGACCTCAACTTAGATCAGGCAGCGCCATTTAACCTGCAAAGATGAGTGTTTTCTTGACTTTTCATGAATTAATATGAACAATAGCATCAGGAAATAACATGAGTATTATCTCAGATGCTTTCCTAGTTATAGTTTCACTCTACGTCATGACTCAGGAAACATCATTAGGCTATAACTGAACTGTATGGAGTTGGAACTTGAATTGTAGGTCTGTGTCCTTTCAGAAAGCGTTTTAAATATCACTAAGCCACTGAGCTAATAGTCTATGTCCCTTAAAACCCACCATCTCCTCACTAGATCCAAATGTTACTCAACTAGGTGGACCAAGATTACACAACCCATTTGCCAAGTGAATTACTTCCTCCCCCAAAAGTCTCTTCCTTGCACATTGCCCTTGGGGATGTGGCAAAGTGCTGCTTCCCGAGCAAATCAGGGGGAGGTGGGGGAGGGTGGAGGCAAGTCTAAATGGCACGGCTGTGCAGTGACTCATCCTTTCACAGACTTCATTCACTTCTGTGTTTTCAGCCACTTGGACAGCTGTGTTGGCCATGTGAAGTCAGAGAATTTTTTTGTTCCAAAGACAGGAAGATGGGGGGAAACAGATAAAACAGTGGATATGTGTATATGGAGCCAGAATTGCTGCATGACTTCAGCTTCGCTGACCTGCTAACAGTCACTGCATTAGTCACCAGTCATCCAAGGAAGAGACAGGCCTGGGTGGATCCAACATGAAGCGGGACAGGCCTGGCAACTGTGGCTCAGTTCCAGGGAAAGTTCTCGCTGTGTTGCAATGAGGTGAGGGGCAAATGCCTATGGCTAATGAATATAGTCTCTGATCGGAAACTGGGGGAAATTGTGCTGTTATAAAAATAAATAAGACATGGACCTTGCCCTCAAAATGTCCACAGTCTAGTGGGAGAGATGCCTACAATTAGCCAGACGTGAGCTGAACAGAGGATGGGGTAACTCAATTGTGAGAGACTCTCGGAACAATGCAAATGGCGCTACAACCAATACACTGTTTCTAGGGTCAGTTGGACCCTGGCTCCACCTGTCTCCTTTACCTCATCCCTGATCAGTATTCGCCCTCTCCCATTCTCTGCAAAGACTAGCCCACACCTCCAACACTCACTTCATACCTTCAGCCCAAGCCATGCTCTAAGGCATAGCAGAAACAATTGCCTCCTACTTCACCAAGAAGTTGTTAGGATGAATTCCCTCAGCCCTTTGGCTTCAGCCTATTCCTATTCCCATCTGAACTATTTGGACTCAGGGGATGAAGGCGCCTCTTTTTCTATTCAAAAAGCACTGCATCTTCTCAGCACCCTTGGTGCCCCCACCCCACACTTCTTTTCCTCCATGTGTTTTCTTCTTGTGTCTTTAATCTAAAACCAGAGGATTTGTCTTCAGCCCACTCTTCACTCTTTGTTCTGAGTGATAGCATCCCTTCTCAATAGGATTTCAAATCAATATTTCTAAGCTCTCCCTCCCCATAGTTTTTGACTAGTAGTTCCAACTGACTGCCAATCTCTGTACCTAGATAAGCTCACCATCTTTCTCATGAAACATTCTCCTTCCTTGGACTTCCCTATCACTCTGCTGATACCACCATGTAGTCCTCCAAGACAAAAAGTCCACTTTGACTCTCCCCTGCCCTCATACTATACACACAATAAAACAAAGGTACTGTTGAATCTACCTCCTAAATATATCTTGCAAATATATATTCAATTCTCACTATCTAACTGCCCATCCTGCTTCAGCTCCCCTCTTCTCTCACCTGGTCAATTCTAAGTCTCTTAACCAGCTTATCTTCTGCCTCCTGCCACCCTCTGCTAGAGCCCAGCCTCCACACTGACTTGAATGCCCCAATCCGTGCAAATCTGACCATGACTCCTCATCCATGTTTAAAATCCTATATTTATTCTGCATGACCTAAAGAATAAGTTATAAGGCCCTTAACCAGAATTCTCCGTGATCTGGTCTTTAGTTTTCATTCCAATCTTATCTTTGTTTGTTTGCCTCTAAGTCTGTAGAACATCTTGATCTCACCACAGTCCCTTTTAGAACCTTCCAGTTTATAATGACAAACCTCAAATACCCACTAGGTTTTAGAGGCATGACTCTAGACCCTGAACGCTCTTAATTGAGCCCTACCAACTTTACTCCAATTTCATCTTCTCTTGGCTCATGGTTTTTGGTTCTGTGACTTCGACCTGTGGACACCATTTCTGTTCTTCTGGATTTGGTATTGAAAATCGATCTTCCTAATGAATCTAGATTTCTAGACTTTCTTCTAAGTCTTTGACTCAGATTGCTTTCCCAGTTCTAGCCATCTTTATTTGCTCTGGGCATGACTATCCTACACTGAGAGACTCCTAGAATCTAATTCTAAGTCTTAACTCTGTCAGCACCCAGTGCCCAGGGGTGAACCATTAGGACACTGATCCTAATACATGCTCCCTCAGTGACAAATGGCTTATAGTCCTGAAAGGTCCCATGGTATTTGATGTCCAGGCTCTGTCTGTCTGGAATATTTTAACCCTTGTTCACTGGGCTTAATCATATTTGATCTTCCAGATTCAGTGCTGATGCCCCCTCACCTATATAACCAGCAGTTTAAAGTATTGAAGTGTTGAAGGAGATGGGGGTCAGTATATAGGAGATGGGAAAGGCATTAAAGAGTTCAGTTAATACATTCAGGAGAAACTATAGGACACTCACATCTTGACGGGAGAAAAAGAATGAGAACCAAGAGAAAAAGAGTCAGAACTGTGGAATGATTTCCCTGCTTTTAGCTTCAAAACTGAAATTGTCATGATACCAGAAGTACTCTGGTCATGTATAGGTAGAGAAGTAGGTTAGGGTAAACTAACACTTTTGCTGGCAATAGTATCAAAGCCTTATTGGGAAGCGGATTTGGCTCAACTGATAGAGTGCCCGCCTACCATATGGAGGTCCACAGTTCAAACCCAGGGCCTCCTGACCCATGTGGTGAGCTGGCCCATGCACAGTGCCGATGTGCGCAAGGAATGCCGTGCCACACAGGCGTGTCCCCCGTGTAGGGGAGTCCCTGCAAGGAGATCCACCCCATGAGAAAAAAAAGCGCAGCCTGCCCGGGAGTGGTGACTTACACATGGAGAGCAGACACAGCAAGATGATGCAATAAAAAGAGATGCAGATTCCCAGTGCCGCTGACAAGAATGCAAGCGGACACAGAAGAACACACAGCGAATGGTCACAGAAAGCAGAAAATGGAGGCGGGGGGAAGGGGAGAAAAATAAATAAAAAATAAATACCTTATGGCAATGGCATTGAATCAGTGTGTGGGGTGGGGGGAGGGTGTCAATTGAAAGGAAGCTAGAGAATTATCTAGGGAATGTGTAACAGTGATTTCGGGGGTGGATGAAGATTGTGGTTATAACATAAGAATGCTCTTCTTTTACAAAGTGTTAAGAATATAGTGATACACAAGAAAACTACAACTAATGTAATTTATGGATGGCAGTTAACAATAATATTGTGTTTTTTCAGCAAAGAAGATTCATAAACTCTAAGGAACAATAATAGGGGGGTATATGGGATTTTTCCTTTTGGAGTAATGAAAACATGCTAAAAATGACTGAGGTGATGACTCTGTGACAAAAAATGAGAGCAACTGAGTGTACACTTTGACTAGATTGTTCAGAACAGGGGGCTGTAAAACACAGGGAATCCAGTAGTGGAAGATGGACTGTGGTTAACAGAACAAATACAAGAATATTCTTTCCTGAATGATAACTACTACAGGGTGTTAATAATCGGGTGGGTTGGGAGAAAATACACCGAATGTAAGATATGGGCTATAGTTATTTTGATGATGCTCTTTAATAATTTGTAACAAACTATGTTACGCAACAATGCAAGCTATTGGTGGTGGGGTGATATATGGGAGCCCTGTATGATGTTATGCATATTTGTTTTGTAAGTTCACAACTTTTACTATACATTTATTGTTTATGTATGCTCATGTATGAATATTTCAATAAATTTTTTATTTTTAAAAAATAAATACACAATAACTGGAGTAGAACTTTTTCAACTAATGGGAAGTTCTGGAAAAAATATTTGTCAGGTGCAGGGACCACAGACAAAGAATGCCAAAGTAAGAGGAAGGTCTAAGATATAGGTTTAAAGATTTGACTCAAGACTGTACATTTGAGAGAACTTCCAGACATCCCAAGCTGTTTCTTCTCTGACTGACTCTAGACTGAAGAGCGTTAAGCCATGAACTGCACATCCTTGGTGCCTCATGTGGTCTATTCAGTCATCATAGCTTGGAAGAAAATCCCAGGTGTCAGGAGCCTGGGCTGAGAAAAAGCAGACGCTTGGTCTCTGGTTTCTAGCTCACAGTAATCCAGGTCAAGCGCTGCTTGGTGTGGCCCTCCCTGCCCTTGGCATCTCCTCGGAGTTGGCCCAAGGATGGACAGGAAGGGTGGGAAGAGATGACTTAGAACCAGGAAGTGACACCTTCCCTAACACTTCCCATCTCCGAATGCATCCACCGCCCCTCCTTGAGGCTCCCAAAATACCCACTGATTGCTCTGTCATAGCACTTACTGCATTTTGGGTATATTCCTCCTAGTATATTGTTCTAGTCATTTAGGATAGGATGGGGTGGGGTGGAAGGGGACACAACAACAAAATCTGAACTTTCCAAGACCTAATACAAGACTATTTCTCAATCATGCAAACTTTTGCATGTTGGTAGGAATTTCCTCCACCTTGAAATCATGGACCCAGTTTCCTCTATCCATTCCTGCCAATCCAATACCTCATTCCCTGGGTCATGGGAAGAGAGAGCAAGCAGGAGGCATACTGGCTCTTACATGCCTCAACAGAAGCGCCATTCAGCATGGAACAATTTGCAATGCCATTCCATGGCCAGAACTAGTTCCACAGCCCTGTCTCCCAGTCCGAGGCTGAGAGGTGTCATCTTCCAGTGTGTTCAGGAAGAAGAGCATTCAACAGGACTAGCACTAGGAGTCTCTGTCCCTCCAGGCTGCTACCCCCACACCTGGACTAGAGGCACATGCATACCAGGTACTGAAGAAAGCTACGGTGGGTTGGGTTGACTCTGCCTGATGACCAGAAGGGAAATCGACATGGACACTGAGATTGGAAAGTGGAGAAAAGGCCTCTCCAGTATCCCAGTACCAGGAAAGGAGTCTGAAATAAGAGAAGAACCAAGAGCAAGCATTGTTGAGGAATCCAAATGCGTGAATGAAGACAAGAATAGTCAATAGGCTGACATGCCACAGAGAGGTTAAGTAAGATGACTGAAAACAGACCACTGCATCTGACAATTAGGTCGTTAATGACTCATCTCTGGTCCCAGCAAAATCTCATTATGGGGAGTTGTAAGAGGGGATCCAAATCATTTCACTGAGCTAGCGCTTCATAGTACGAAGGTTGCTCCAAACAGATGGCTGTTTGAGATTTGTGATTGTTTTGTTACTCTGAGATTTTTAGGCCTAATCAAATTCTGCCATGAAACAGTAAGAGTGAGAATATCTACCGTTCGTCATGCATCTGCTATGTGCCCAGCCCCCTGGCAAGTACTTTACTCCCATTATTGCTAATACTTAATAACAATTCTTTAAAGAAGGAATTGTCATATTCTAGTCCCAGAGTCCACACATGCTGCAGGAAGGACCTGGACTGGGTTTTGCTTGCTTCCAAAGTCTGTGCTTTAGCAATGATATCACAGCCCTCTTCCCCCAAATATGCAGTGATTCCACTGTGGATATGCAGTTTGGGGTACTTCTTAAAGAGTAACAAGGTGGCAAGATGGCATGGCTCTTTCATGTTGAATGAGAGTATCTTTTTATCTTTAGTCTAAGAACCCCTCCATGACAAAGCACAGCTATTACAGATAGTCGGATTTCCTTCTGAAGCTTTCCTCACTTAAAGAAATTACACAGTGAATAGTGTGTCCAAAATTTCTTCTGTCCTTTCTCATTTTTGCGTACTGTTCTTCTTCTCAGCTTTCCTTTTTTCTTTTATCCCCCCCAACCCCTCACAGCTTTTACTTGCTGTCTGCTGTGTCCATTTGCTGTGCATTCTTCTATGTCTGTATATTTTTTATTTATCACCACCCCCCTTTGTGGTTTTTTTTTTTTGCTGTCTACTCCCTGTGTCTGTTCACTGTGTACTCTTCTGCATTTTTGCTTGTCTCCAGTTTTTGTTGCGTCACCCTCCTGAGTCAGCTTTCTGTGGCATTGGTGGGCCGGCGGCTCTCCGCAGCGTGCGGCCAGCACACGAACTCAGGTGCTCCCATATGGTAGACGGGAGCCCAACTAATTGAGCCACAGCCGCTTCCCTTTCCTTTTAATTATGTTTGGTAACCATAAATCACCTTTGACCTTGATTAATCTTCAGGTGTTTTCTCTTTGACACAAAATTGTGAAGTGTGCTGCTCTATTTGGATAAAGAAATTTTCATCATAAATTATCAATAAAGTAAAATGTAAGCTTACGCATTTCTCCATTTTCTTCACCTCAGTTTGTGACAATGCCATCTCTGCAGCTGAAGTCCTTTGATTTCTCTCTTTCCCTTCCAACCACACATCCGCAACACCAGCAAAGTCCATCCACTCTGCCTTCAAGTTATTTTCACCACTTTCCTCAGTTTCCACTCCAGTGCAAGTCCCCATCATCTCCTGCCTGGATTCCTCAACAGCCTCCTAATTCAGAGGTTCCCATGCTTTCTAGATTCACAGAGCCTTTAGGGTCTCACTGCAGGCAAAAGGAAATATTAAACAGTCCCATGTGTTGAGTAGTTAGGTGCCCTGGTTTACACTGGGTTAATTGTAGTTGGATCAAGAAAACATCTTCAGAAAGTTCTCTTTGGGTCAGTGGGAAACTGGTAAAGAAGACTTGAAATGCTATCTGGGTCATACCATTAAACAAACTATTTAATCATAGTTCATTTAAAGCTCCCAGAGAAAATAATTCTGATTCCCACTGTTGGTTAGCATAGTCCTACAGTTTCATGGCAGTTGACTGTCAAATGATCCTGAAATGACTAGGCAAGTTGCCTTTTCAAATTCAGAACTGCATTGAAATCTTCTCTGATTGACTTCTGGAGCATGCCTGATGGGAACAGCCTTCCATGCCCTCTTCGTATAGGGCTTTTTATTTTATTTTAAAAACTCATTGGGCTTTCCAGATGAGGGATGTTAAGACACATATTACGCCTTGAGACCTATTATGTGAGAATTGTATGCACTTTAGCATTCATAAATTTCATTGTAATTTTTATTCTAAGCTTCACCAGGAATTTCAAGTTATGTATTACTTTCTCAGAGCCTGAAAAATTAAACGAAAATAAGAATCATTTCATAAGGATTGTTAGAATGGGTGTTAGAAAATAAATATTAAGTAGAAAGTGTGTTTATTTTATTAATGTATCAAATTTCTATTAGATGAATATTTGAAGTCTGCAGGGTACTGGAGGGGTTCAATAGAGAAGATACCACTTAGCCTCAGTGAGTCATAATATAGTAGAAAAACAAAACTAAATTACCAGATTTGCATAAGAAATATGCAAAATATTATGTCCACAGATGTAATATAATATAAAATCTGTCCTACATGTCTGTGTTTATTAAACATCCAATTTACAGAATAAATTCAGGTACCTGATAAGTTTCTTTGACTAACAGAGACTCATTGCAGGTTTTTCTCAAGATTTATTTTATTTATTTCTCCCCACCTCACCCCCAGTTGTTTGCACTCACTGTCAGCACGTTGTGTGCCCATCATCTTCTTAGGAGGCACTGGGAACCAAATCCAGGACCTCCCATATGGGAGAAAGGTGCCCAATTGCTTGAGCCACCTCTGCTCCCTTCTTGTATCTCTCATTGTGTTCCTTCTTGTGTCTTTTTGTTGTATCATCTTGTTGTGTCAGCTCACTGTCTTGCTAATCCTCTTTAGGAGGCACCAGGAACTGAGCCTGGAACCTCCCATGTGGTAGGCAGGCACCCAACTGCTTGAGCCTCACCCGCTTCCCCATCACATGTGTTTTTAAACATCAAACTCTTCTTATGCATATTTCTACTATGATTCTCTGGAAACTTGTTCCACCTCTCTATTTTTATCCTTGAACTGTTGAATCTAACCCCAGTCCTAGCCCTGTACTTTCAGGGCATAAACTTGACTTTTACTCCAGGGAGAAAATAGAAACCATAGTCCAGCATCTAATCAGCTTTTAATTCTTCCTTTTGTACAGTGAATCTCAATTCCAATCAAAGTTCAACCCCTTCAAATATATTTTGGAATCTACCCCACCCACCCATCCACTTTGCACTTTTAGACATTACCCCTTGGGTTATCCCTTCTTGCTATTGAACCACCATAATCCCCTCTTTGCTTTCAACTTAGATCTGCAGATATTTAATATTCTTTGTCAGTCCTTCACTGAAATTTCTTCAACCATTGCTTGGCTGACTCCAGTCCATCCTCTAATTGTTTCCTCCAATCAAGCTTATATGAATAATGTTTCCTGTGTTCTTACAAGTTCAAAACTTTTTTTCTGTAGTCCTTTTACATGAAAGATTCTTGGCCATAAACAGCATCTTTGGCCTTATATCTTATATAAGATTCTTATATCTTTTAAGAATCATTCCACTGTCTCCTGAGTTTGATTTGGATCTTCAGAGAAGACTGATGCCTGCCTGATTCTTTCCATTATAAGTGATTGTGATTATATTTTTACCTGATCACCCAGAACAGTCTTTCTTTATTCTAATAATTTTAACTTTAGGGTATGTCTTTTTTTTTTTTTTTTTTTTTTTTTTTAGGGTTTGTCTTGATGTTGGCTTTTCTAGGTCAGTGTTCCCTGGTACATGATAAACCCTTTACATATATAGATTAAAGCCTTATTTTATTTTTCAGAAATGTTTCCTTGAATAGTATTTTTAAATATTACTTCTGTTCTCTCGTTTTTATTTTCTTCTGAGGAGACTCTATATGCATATGCTTGACTTTCCTTGTTTGTGTTTTTTTATTTTTATTTTTTATTTTTATTTTTTAAAGGTACTTAGATTACACAAATGATACATAAAAAATGTAGGGGATTCCTGTATGCCCTACTTCCTACCCCTCCCACACATTCCCACATTAGCAATATCCTTCATTAGTGTGGTACATTTATTATGATTGAGGAACACATATTGGAGCATTGCCACTAAGTATAGATTATCATTTACATTATAGTTTAAACTCCCACACAATTTTGTAAGTTATGATAAGCTATTTAATGGCCTGTATCTGTCACTGCAATGTCATTCAGGACAATCTCAATGTCCCGAAAATGCCCCCAAATTACACCTATTTTTCTCTCTCCCTCCCCTTAGAACCTCCGGTGGCCACTACCTCCACATCAATGATAAAAGTTCTTACACTGCTAGAATAACAGTAAGTCTAAGTCTACTCTAGTCCATCATTCATTCCCCAATTCTGAGAATTCTGGAATGGTGATGCCCATTCCTCCTCTAACTGAGAGAGGGTTCAGATCCCAGGAGCCAGATGGATGGGACTATCTTGCTTGCCATTGCAGACTCTGTCCCTTGGAGTGGTTGTTGTCCATCATCATTTCCTTGTTAGTTGTCCTGGGTGAGTCCAATGAACTAGAGAGTAAGTGTTGCAACTCTATTGAGATTCAGGTCCTGACTGGCACATAAAAGTTCAAATACTTAAGTTTCTTGGAAATACACAAATCAACTCTAGTACTAACTATAGGTTCAAATAGAGCCATATATAGGGAAACCACAACTGAGTCCAACTATGTTACAGTGGGAAGCACAAATTCCAAAGTAGGGCCTACCAGCAAGGCACCAAACTCATGAGCTGTCTCTCCTGCCTATAGTGTCTAGATGTCTCCAGAGCCCTCAGGAACCCTGCTCCTGAGGCAATACTTACTGTGGCAGTCTGAGATCCTGCTGTGATGTGTATAAGCATAATCTCTGGAATGACCTCCTGACTTATTTTGAAGTCTCTCAACCATATAAACTCCTTTATCTTTACTCTTTCCCTCCTTTGGCCAAGGTCTTTCTCCAGTTGCATTGCTAGTTGGTGCCTGGTAGTAATCCCTTGGTGCCAGGGAGGCTCATCCCTAGGAGTCATATTCCATGCTGAGGAGAAGGTAATGCATTTGTACACTGAGTGTGGCTTAGAGAGAGGTCACATTTGAGGAACAAGGAGGCTATCATGAGGTAACTCATAGGGCAACCTATAATACTAGGCTAAGTTTCAATTTCTAAAGAAAAGGTTTCTAAATACAATCATCAATATCAAGGGCCCATCTCAATGGCCCATCCTCCTTCACTAGGCATTCCCCCTGTACTCAGGGGATTCTTACTGTCCCATTACAGAATATGGCAGAGTTCCCCAGGATTGGAATTCAATATCTTTTGGTTATTGTGTAGAATTCCACCCACTGTGACAATGCCGTGAACAGTTGAACATATTTATATGCTTTAGCAGTATGCCCCAGGTGAACCTCCTCCCATGCACCCCCATCTCTGACACCCCACCCTAATGATCCTCCCCGGCCACTGTTGTCTTATATGTACAGTGACATTTTCTTCCATTTATTCCCCCAGTGTCTTATTTTTTCATTTTTTATCTTCAAAGAAGCTTTAGGTTACAGAAAAGTCACATACAGAACATAGGGGGTTCCCAAAGACCCAACATCCTCCCCCTTTACCCCCTTCCCCAATTAATAACATTTTACATGTGGGTGGTACATTTGTTACAATTGACGTACAAATATTGAAACATTGCTGCTAACCATGGTCAACATTATGGTTTACTTTTTGGACCATATACTTTTATAAATTTTGATGAAATTTAACACAGCCTGTATCCATCATTGCAGGCTCATGTAGAACAATTCCATTGCCCCCAAGATGCTCCATGTTCCATCTATTTTATCCCTCCCTCCTCCTCCCCTCAGGACCCATGGCAACCCCCAAGCTTTACTCCTTGAAGAACAAGATTCATAATTATTTGCAGAAACACTGAGGGTTTGACATACTGGCCTTCCTTCCATATTAGGCACTGCCAATGCTTTCTAGAAACTCTCTTTGAGATCATCTTTGCTTATGTTTTATTTCTGTAATTTTGTCTGTAATCTTTTTTTCTCTATTTCTTTCTCATTTCACTGACTTTTTTCTAGTCTATCTCCTTTGTCACTTGCTGTGTTTCAATGTTGTCTACTCTTCCTTGTGTTCCAACTAGTTTAGTCTATACTTCTGAACATTTTTTTTCTTTTATTACTTTAGTGATTTCTGCCAAATCCCATGCTACCTCCTTCATTAATTTATCATTTCCTATTGTCCAGTCCTCAGTTGGTATTAACTAATGGACTAGTAATAGCTGTTCTTACACCATTAAATTTTTTTTTTGTTCATGAAACATTAAGTTACAATCTTTATCTACTTCTTGGCAACAGTTTTCTTGTGCATTTCCTTGGTCTATAGGAAAATTTCCATGTTATTTTCCACAGTTTAATAGTATCTTTGTATAGATGCTGGGCCAACTCCATTTTTATTACTCATGAGTGTGATTTTCCTGGACCAGCTATTTGCAGAAGGTTACTTGGGGGTAGACAGGAAGGGCTGAGGACAGCCAGTCTTCCAAGCTTTTCAGTTCAAGGGCTTCCTCCTCTGTTGCAATAGACTACTTCTTTGGAAATGATGTCTCTGTACGACCACATTTCCTTTGCTTTTTAAGGTTCAGAATGGTTTCAACCCATGAAGTCCTTCTGTGTCCATACCAGACACTGCCACAAAGGAGTACATCTTCCAAGTATTATCTTCACATTTTGTTCATGTATTTTTTTTCTCTCTCTCTAGTCTGCCACCACTGTAGGCACTAGGCACTTCCCATCTCCCTGTACTACCACACTCTGTTCCATCTCATTTCGGGTGACCAGCCAACCATCCTGGTTTACCCAGGATTGAAGGGAGTCTTAGGACACGGGACTTTCAGCACTAAAGTTGGGAAAGTCCCGGGCAAACTGGAGCAAGCCGGTCACCCTGAATTCATCCCAGTGCACTGCAGTTGCCACTCAGGATGGGCCTTCCCATCTGGAAGTGACCACGTATTTTTTGAACTTCACCATAGCTGATTCCCTCCACACTCAACATCCTCCCCATTGCCCATCACCATTACTATGCAGCTTCTTGCCTACCTCCTCTAACTCAGGTGCTGTGTACATCAGGTAGAAGAGCTTTCTGGGTCTCCTAGTTTCACTGAAAATGGAGTTTATGGGTTTCTTTCATTCAATTTCTTGCCCTGTATAATTTCCAAGAAGAAAAGTGGAAAAATTCATAACTAAGCTGCTACCATGTTTCCTTGGAGCACAATAGATATTTTCTGTTGTTTTCATCAAGTTTCAAGTTGAAGAGTCCCACTTCTGCTATAATTGAATTTCTTGACCGAGTGAACTCTGCAGTTAGGATTGTGATGCTCAGAATAAGTAGACCATGTGAGCAATACCCAGGACACAATGATGCGCCAACAAGACGAATTTCAGTCTGTGTAGGGTACATATTACAAAAGCACATAAAAGCATAAGCATCGAGTATTAAATGGATAAAAAGCAATAATATAAATAGTATAGGCAACACTGATAGCTAGGAAATGAGAATGTGAATTAAATAACAGCCCGGAGAGTGTGGGTAGAATACAGAATTAGGCTTGATGAAGCCCAATTTCTTGTTTTTGTTTTGCTTTTTAGTATAGCCAAGGTCGTAAAGGTAAGTATGAAAAATAGGCAGTATGAGTGCTACTATATTATTGTGCCAGATGCTGTTGCTTGGGTTATTTTATTTCATCCTAAGAACTCTGAAAGGTAGGCGTGATGAAAATGTGGATCAGAAAAGGTAAAAATATTCAGGATTGCTCAGGCAGCAAACACCAGTGCCAGGATTCAAACCTGGTCACCTCTGGGCCCAACACTCTTTGCTACACAACTGTGTCTCCATTAAATCAAAGAAGAGAGCTCATGGGGACTCAATGCATAGGAAGAGAAAACTGAAGGGAGATGATAACTTAAAACAAGGGAAGAGGGGAGGGGAGTCATTGAGATCTAACCAGCAGTGACAAAAGCTCAAGTGTAAATAATGCAGGTGGACTACAAAGGGAGCAGAAAGTCAGCAACCATATTTATTAAGTTTTTTTTATGCAATTCCATCAACAAGCTGGAGAGATGTTTAAGACTTAAACAACTGAGTGCATCTGGTTTTGCCCCCTGACAGAAGCCCATTTTGACAAAGGGGGAATTAAATTCACAAATCTAAGAAACTTGAAGAGTTTATCACATTTCTTCCTGCTGTTATGAAAAATAATGTTGTGATAGGGAATGAGATTAAGTCCCTCAAAAATCTAATTTAGTTTTAAAAAGGGGAGAGAGTGGCAGGCTAACTGACCTGCCAGAGGGAACAGAAGTATCGGGTCTAATACTTGAAAAACAGTGTGCAGAAAGTCTGATTCTTCATGTCTCTGGAAAGCAATTAAAAATAGAGAAGCTGCAAGCATTTGAAATATGTTAGCTTATAGTCCCTTCCCAAATTACAAAACAACACCTCCAAAGACACAGGCAGTTGGTATGGCATCGTATGAATCACCTTCATCTTCAGTTTGATCTTCTGCACAGTTCCCCCATGAACAGGATGAAATTTGGGGTTGCAAGCCCTCATCCTATAAGAAGAAAGTACATCACACATAGGAAGCTGAGTGCATTGAAGAGCATTGACGCCTTGACTGAAAATAGCTCCCTGCACTGCCCTAAATCTTCACAGGGCTAATTTACAGCTATCCCAGTAAGGGATTCAATAGGTAAGTAAGATATTAACCTTTTATCCCCAGATGCTGGTGTATTTGGGTTCCATGAATCTTTCTCAACTACTCCAGCCCATGCTGCCTCTTCCTTCTCTATACAATTATACCTAGGACTGCTGTAACACAATTTGGCCCTTAATTGATGTTTCATGATTGTTTTATGTAGGCAAACATTGACTCAAACTGCAATATAAGTTCCTTGAGCATCAGAATCAAATGCAGTGATAAGCCAGGACAGATACTCGAATAACAATTCACTGATCATGAGGCAAGGGAAATTTCAATGGCAGGGTTGAGGGGTGGGAGATAATGAAAGGCGGAGCACGGAGCCCGTGGGGAGGGGAAGGCTACATGATGCATTGCAGCACTGGGCCCTGGGCAGCCAAAGGTTTACAATGGAATTCTGGACACCAGGGAGAAGAGAGGGCAGAAGTAGGAATAGAGGAAGGCATTCAAAATGTTGACTGGGGTGACTAGCGATTTGTATGCACTTGACTGAACACTGAATTGTAGCTCACACTCTTCATCAGAACATTCAGCTTCAAGGACACACATGGTTCTAAATAAATGAAAGAAAATCACATTCTCCTACCCAGAAAGAGCAATCTCAGGGACGAAGGTGGTGAAGGTTGACAAAGCCAACTTACTCTCTTATCCCAGAAAGGGATTATGAGAATATACCAGAGACAAACAATTTGTCCAGGAAAATAGAAATCAAGCCCAAGTTACATCTTTAGGCCATGGAATTGAATTTATGTTTCCCTCCTTTAATTTACTGAATTGTCTTCTTTCATTTTTGTCTCTAGTTTTCAGGTTTAAGAAAGCAAATTAGCATTTTCGAGCGGTGTAATGTGGGACTTTATAAGATAGAAATATTAAGTCCTTGTCCATTTTCATGATTTTTTAAAGCACAAAGCATTAGCAACTATTCTTGTTAAATAAGAAAAACTGCTTAAGGAACAGAGAAATCAGACTACATGGAAAATGCATTTCATTCTTAAAAGGCTTATTCATCTCAAGAACAACTTTTGAAGATGGATGGATTACAAAAGATCCAGATGAGAGCAGACTTTAAATTTTTTTTTTGTCCTCTCATAGTTACCTTTTGGCTTTCAAAAAAAAGTAAATCCAAGAGAAGGCTTTTAAAAATTTGAATCATGTGAAATTCATTTTGTCAGTTTTATATCTAATACCAAGAAATTCTGAGTTACAATGCTGAGCGATGTTAGAGAAAGAAATGAGAAGCAAGTAATCAAACATAAATAACTGATAAGCCTTTTATTCAGCTTTGACAGATTATCTGGATGATGTACTAATTTCTTAAATTACGTATGTAATTTAAGATACGTATGCAACTGGTTACACTAGAGCTAGAAAGAGGTGGAAAAAGAGATGTAACCTTTCAAAAGTGCACTCAGGAAAGAGACTGTGCCTCTCTACTCTCAAAATGAAGCCCACACTTCATTTAATTTTTCTCCTCTTCATTTAACCAACTTAACGTTTATTGAACATCTGACATAGACAAAGGATCTGAGTTACACAATGATAATTGAGACACTACCTTTGAACCTAAAGGAGCTTACAGTCAGATAAAGGAGAGATTCTAAAAATCACTATAATATCATTGAGAATGGTAGACATATGAAGAATAAGGCAAAAATACTATGAAATTGTAAGTTGAGAAAGGCAGATCTAGGACTCCAGACTCAGATTCCAATATTTTGTTTCACTGTGTGGATTGAATTCATTGAATACTTTGGCAAGTGGTTCACAGTTTTTCTCTTCACCCTAAATTCTGCTATCGTCTTTTTTGAAAAATATTCTTTTTTATTTTTATTTTTTAAAGATACTTAGATTACATAAATGTTATATAAAAAATACAGGGGAGGAAAGTGGCTGTGGCCCAATCAGTTGGGCTCCCGTCTACCATATGGGAAACCCCGGGTTCACATCCTGGGGCCTCCTTGTGAAGGCAGGCTTGCCCCCACGCCATGGAGCACCACCAGCCCGCAAGCGCGGAGAGCCAACTCAGCAAGATGACACAACAAAAAAAACGGGAGACAAGTAAAAGACAGAAGAGTGCGCAGTGAATGGACACAGAGAGCAGACAGCTAGCAAGCTGCAAGGGGGGGGGGGGGGAATTAAAAAAATACATATATAGGGGATTCCCATATGCCCCGCTCCCTACACCTCCCACATTTTCCCTCATTAACAACATCCTTCATTAGCATGGTACATTTGTTACAATCAATGAACACATCTTGGAGCATTGCCACTAAGTGTGGATTATAGTTTACATTGTAGTTTATTCTCTCCCCTGAACATTTTGGTTAAATGCTATAAGATATATAATGGCCTATATCTGTCATTGCAAAGTCATTTAGTTCAATTCCCAAGTCCCGAAAATGTCCCCAAATTACAGCTATTTTTTCCCTGTCCTTTTCCCCAGAACTTCCAGTGGCCATAGCCTCCACATAAATGATAAATGTTCTTCCGTTGTTAGAAACACAATAAGTCTATAGTAGAATAACAGTAAGTCTACTCTAGTCCATTGTTCTTTCCCCAGTCTTGAGGATTCTGGGATGGTAATACCCACTATGATCATCTTGAGTTACTTCATTAACTTCATCGATAACCCAACTTTAGGATATCAACCACTTCCTCTTCCACTCCCTTCCCATAATTGGCATTACTCACAAATGTTCCATCTCTAATACTGCTCATGGATATAAGTCATCCTTCTACCAAAATCTCTTGTATTTCCAGCCTATGCACAGTTTCTCCTAGCATATATCTTTCTCAGGCCTAGCCAGACCTACTCTACTCTAATTTCTCCTTTTCAGCAGGTTTAAGGTTTCAGTTTTTTCCTTATTTATCCAAAATCTGTGGTCCATAATTTCAGCCATGCTTTTGCTATTCTTTCGGAATTGTCTTTCCCCCGCTATCTTTTAGTTGCACCTCCCTGGCAAAATCCCTATCCTATATAAGCTCAAGCATCTCACATTTCTATGGATGCCTAACAGACTGCTAAGTATTACTCAAGGAATTCACCCAACCAGCTGACGAGCACCACCATATATTTCATCAAACAGCTTCATCCCTGAAATCTGCCTCAAAATATTACCATTTTCGCCATCACCAAACTCTCCCAAATTTCCACTATTATCTCAAAGTTTCTAAAGTATCCCCAACACCCCCACTATTTTCAATCTTCCCCCTATCATCTAGCAGGTGACCTCTTGGACAAGATAGAAACCATCAAACTGTAACTCTCTCAGTTGCCAAGAACCCATACACGTACTCATCTTTCATCCCACTATCTAAGGGCAATTCTTTCACCCACATTCCAGATTCCATTCCATCCGGTTTGTTAAGAAGCTTGCATTATTGAGCATCTCTTTCCTATATGCTCAACCCTTTCTTTCTTATTGGCCTCTTCCTATTAGATTCCATCATGTTCAAGTGACTCCAAATGTTTAAACTCTTCAATGTACTTCATCCCCACTCTAACTGAACACTGGCACTCTCTCCTCCTTTCATGGACAACCTCCCCAAGGATCCTCAAGAGTCAACATACCTATTTTTTCATGTCCTAAAATTTCTAATGCACTCCATCTAGATTCTAATGCACATGCACCAACCAACCACATCAAAACATTTGTTTCAAGTTTACCAATGACTACCGTAGAGCCAAATCCACTGAGGTCTTCAACATTTATCTGTTTAGAATCTTAAAGTATGTAGTATTGTTATTGTTATTCACACCCTCTTACTGAAAAATTCTTTCTGTTTCCATGATATGATATAATGCTCTCCTAACTTAATTTTCTTATCAACACACCTCAGTCTCCTTTCCTGGGTCCTCTACCTCTACTCACTCTTTAAATGATGGAGTTCCTTGACAGTCTTATCTTTGACATTTTCTAATTGAACAACATGTTTGCATTATCATGATAGGTTGGGATTACAAATACAGAAGAGAATTACAATTATTTATGTCATTTGTTGGGAAAATTTTTTTTCTCCCAATGGCAAGATTACCATTTTTTTACATTTTATGAAAAAAGGATAAAAAATTTTCCATGAACTGATCTTATCTTCCAATATCTGATAGAGATTTTGTACTTAAAATTGTTATGGACTAACCAAGAAAAACATAGAAAAGACGCAATCTACCAAAATCAGAAATGGAAGGTGGAAAATACTATAAACAATTGAATGCCAATAAATTATATAACCTATATAAAATGGACAAATTCCTAGAAAGACACAAACTATCAAAACTGGCTCAACCTCCATGTTGCTCATGTGGCCACTCGCTAAGCCAAACTCAGCATGTAAATGCATTACCTTCCGCCCAGTGTGGGACATGATTCCTGGGGATGAGCCTCCCTGGTGCCAAGGGATTTCAAACAAGCACCAGCTGGTAATGCAACTAGGAAAAGACATTGAATAAAAGGGGGAAATGGTAAAGACAAATGGGTTTATATAGCTAAGAGACTTCAAAGTGAGTCGGGAGGTCATCATAGGGGTCACATCTCAGCAGGATCTCAGAGACAGCCAAAATAGATACAACCCCAAGTATTGGTGCTCCTGAGGGCTACAGAGATACCCAGGTCCTACAGTCATGACAGATGTCTCTGGAGTTCAGTGCCTTGCCCGTGGGCCCTACTTTGAAATTTGTGTTCCTGTGTGTGATAGAGGTGGACTCAGATGTGACCTCTCTACACATGACTCTTCTGTTACTTTTATTGAACCTGTGGTTGGTACTGGAGTTGGTGTATGCTTGGGAGACTTGAATCTCTGAACTGACTGTTTACTGGCTTGGCCCCAACCTCAGCGGGATTTCAGCACCTACTCTTCAGTTTGTTGGACATGCCCATGTCAGCTGAACAGGGAGGTAGGGGTAGTCAACCACCACACCAGGGAATAGAGAAAGTCTACAACTGCAAGCAGGAGAATCCCATCCATCAATCATATGGGATCTAAGCTCCCTTTCAATTTAAAAGTGGAGTGGTCATCGCCATCCCAGGGTCCTCAGGATGGAGGAATAAAATATGGATTAGAGTGGACTTACTGGTATTCTGCTATAGAATTGTGACTTTAGCAATGGAAAAAAACCATATCATTGATGTGGAGATAGTGGCCACAGGAGTTGCTGAGGGCAGGGAAAGGGAAGAAAAGGTGTGATATGTGGGGTATTTTCAGGACTTGGAGTTGTCCTGAATGATAGTGCAGTGACAGATGCAGGATATCATATAATGTCCTGCAAAGTAAACTATAATCCATGCTGTGTAGCAGTGCTTTTAAAAGCACTGTACCTTTAAATTTTTTTTAAATCTATTAAAAAAAACTGGCTCAAGAAGAAACAAGAAGTCTCAATAGGACTATAATAAATAACAAATTGAATTAATGGTCAAAAAATTATGTGCAAAACACTTAGACTAAGTGTCCTCACTGGTGTATTCTAGCAAATATTTAAAGAAGAATTCATACCTTTACCTTACAAGTTCCTTCAAACATAGAAGAGGAGGAATACTTCCCAAATCATTCTATGAGGTCAATATTACCCTATCAAAAGCAGACACATACATCACAAGAAAAGAAAACTACAGACAACTATTCCTTAGTTTCAAAAATCATTAAAAACTACTCACAACAAAAAATCCAGCAATATACAAAAAGTATTATACACCATGACAAATGGTATTTATCCCAAGGATGCTAGGTTAGAAATGTAAAATGTGATGTTAGTAGAATAAAAGAGGAAAACTCACTTGACAAAATCCAACACCTTTTAATTATAGAAACACACAACAAAATAAGAATAGAAGTGAATTTCCTTAACCTGACAAAGGGTATCTTTGAAAAACTCACAGATAACATCATGTTTAATGGTAAAAGAATGAAAGCTTATTCCTTAAGATCAGTAACAAGAAAAGAATTCCACTCCATCACATTGTACTGGAGGTTCTAGCCAGACCAATTAAGCAAGAAAAGAAATTAAGCATATGATTGGAAAGGGATAAGTAAAATTATCTCTATTTGCAAATTGTATTTCCTTGTATATAGAAAACCCTAAAGAGTCCACAATAAAACTGTTAGAGCTAATGGTTTATTAGTTTAGGTGCTAGGACAGTTGAGTATCCCAGGCAAAGAATGAAACTGTGTCCCTTACATCATCATCAAAAATTAGTTCAAGGGAAGCAGACTTGGCCCAGTGGTTAGGGCATCCGCCTACCACATGGGAAGTCCACAGTTCAAACCCCAAGCCTCCTTGACCCATGTGGAGCTTGCCCATGTGCAGTGCTGATGCATGCAAGGAGTGCTGTGCCAAGCAGGGGTGTCCCCCGGGTAGGGGAGCCCCACATGCAAGGAGTGTCCGCCGTAAGGAGAGTTGCCCAGCACGAAACAAGTTCAGCCTGCCCACGAATGGCACCGCACACACGGAGAGCTGACACAACAAAATGACACAACAAAAAGAAACACAGATTCCTGTCCTGCTGACAACAACAAAAGCGGACAAAGAAGAAGATGAAGCAAATAGACACAGAGAACAGACAACCGGGGCAGGGGGTGGGGGGAAAGGGGAGAGAAATAAATAAACAAATAAATCTTTTTTTTAATTAATTCAAAATGGATCAAAACCCTAAACATAAGAATTAAATAATTCAATAGTCAAAGAAAATGTAGGGTGCAAATGTTATCATTATGGGGCAAAGTAAGTCATTCCCTGGAAAAGTCTGGTCTCAGGAATATATAATACAGACTGGAGAAAGACTACAGAAAAGCTGAATCGAAGGAAAAGGAAAAAAACATCAAAACAACAAAATCAGGTAGGAGATGTGAGATCTGGACTCACTGGTCCAGACCCTTCCCCACACTCAGTCCCATGCAGACTGGGAGTAGCACTGAGGCAGCACAGCCCAGGTCCCTCCTGACACTTAAGCAGAACGTGGAGCCCCTCAGCAGGGAATTAAAGCCTACACATATTCAGGCACGGGGACCCAAGTCTGCAGAGCCCCAGGATGGATAATAATTGGTTGAGGAATGCCACACACAAAAGGTGCCCAGGGAAAAAAGAGACTGGTAGACTTGTTGGTAAGCAGTCCACGCACTCACTCCAATCTCTGCTCAACCAACTATGCAAAATGGACTTTTCTGGATTGACCTTATCTGGTTCCCTGGGTTGAGATAGTAGAAAGGGCAGAAAATCTTCATAGAAAAATGAAAGAAGTGGGGACTGAAACACTGTGAGACAGGATGGGTCCCAGAACTGAGAAGGGTAAGGAAAAGACTGTACTGAGTAAGGAAGAAAACTTAAACAAATCAGAGAAGCTGGGGAGAAAATTCTGCACAATAACAAACAGAACAGATCAAGATTCCCAGAGAAGGAAAAGAAAAGAAAAGAAAAAAAAAAGGAAGCTTTCTCCTGGAGGTAAAACTAGTGCATGCAAGAAGTCACTCTTAAAAATTGTACCAACTATTGAGGACAAGAATAACATGCAGAAGAGCTTAGAAAATTGGAACAGTTAAACACAGGCTACTCTAGAGGTCCAGAATAAGTTGGACCATGCATCAAAGACAAGTCTTAACACAACACAAAGTCTTAACACAAAGGCAAGAGGGAGAAATTAACCTTCAGGATTACCACATCAAAATAAGCAGATACTCAGACATCAGCAAAAAATTACAAGCCATACTAAGAAATGGAAGCTGTGGCTCAGCCAAGGCAACAAATAAAAACTTCGGAGGAAACAGAATTCGAAACAAGTAACCAAGAAGTTCAAATAAATCGCCTAAATCAAATCAAGATGATGAAGGAAAATATGGATAGAAATAAGCAAATGGTGTATAAAGAGCTGAAGGATATTAAGATGACAATAAGTGATCATAAAGAAGAAATCTGAAAGTTTAAAAATAAGAGGAGTTCCAGGAAAATGGCACTGAAGTGGGTAGGCAGAGTCTGACCCTCTCACAGCAAAGGAGCAGAAAGAGGGCAGAGACCCATCTGAAGGAGCTGCTTTGACTACATATAGAATGGGAAGGTGCTGAGTCATCTAAGGGGTCCTGGAAAGAAAAAGAAACTAAAAGAAAACCATAGGTTGCTCACCCCTGTGGCTGGAAGCTGCACCTATAACCTGCCCTGGAGGCAAATAGCCACGTGGAGCCCCTGGCTAGCTGCTCAGAACAGAGTATAAGGGGGAACTCCCTGCGATGAAGAGGGATCTGGAAGGGCTGAAAGGGGTTTCTCTGATATGAATTTGGCCAGCTGAGTCCCCTTTGAATATTGAAAAGGACCCCGACCCAACAGGGAGAGGGGAGGGGGTATCTCCTCAGACAAGTTGTCACATCCAGTCGCCCGGGTAAAGAGAGGAATTAGAGAGGGGCTGGGACAGACAGGTGAATAATCAGCAACACTCTGGCAAACTAGGACTCTAACTTGCCCAAGGGAAAGGGGGCTTTCTGAAAGACAAACTAATCTAAGGAGACAGTTTGGCTCAGTGGAGGAATTTCCACCTTGCACATATGAGGTCCCTGGTTCAGCTCACGGCTCTTGTTAGAGAAGTGGTCCTCCAGGGTGCGCAGGCTACAGGGTAACTGATGGACGAACACTGGCAGCCTGAGAAGCGCCTTAGGCGCCTACGAGGGAAGGCTGTTTCTCCAAGGGTTTTTTGTTTTTTTCTTTCTTTCTCCTTTTTTTAAAATTAGTTGATGCTATCTTGTTTCTTTGTTGTATTTCCTCTTTCTTTGTTTCCATTTTTTTCTTTTACTGATTTTTTTTTTTTACCTAGGTTATTTCTTTTCTTTCCTTCATTTTTCTATCTTCTGTTTCCTGTTTCGTGCTTTCCATCTCTTTTTGTTTGGTCTTCAGATTTTCTTGTTTTTATTTCCCTCTCTTTTTTCTTTCTTTTTTACTTTTTTTCTTTTCTTTTTTCTTTTCCTCTCTTCCATTCATTCTGGCCTTTTAATTCATTCTATGTATTTTTCTCTATTTTGTTTCTAATTTAATTATTTTTCTACTCACTTTTTTATTCTTATTCCTCTGTACTTCTTACTCATGTTAATTATTCATTTTCCTAGGTCTTGTACGGTTCCTCTTCTACATTTTACTACTATTACTATTATTCTTTTTCTTTTCTTATATCTTTCCTTTTCTCTGGTCCTAATTTTTTTAAAGGGAACACAGATAACTGCAAGGAAATAGAATAAGAGGAATGAAGTGTCAAAGTGAAACCTTACCACACATACAAAAACAACAACAGAACAAAACCCTAGAGTAGAAAGATAAACTAATCACCTGACTAAACCCATCAAGATAAACTGATGCCTAGCCACCAACAAAAACTTACAAGCAGTACTAAGAAACAGGAAGACATGGTCCAGGCCAATGAACAAACTAAAACAGGAGGAAATGCAAACCATGGAACAACAAATCAGAGATGTCCAAACAAATATCATGAATCAACTTAATGAAGTAAAGGTAGAGATTAAGGATATTAAGAATATACTGGGAGAGCATACCAAAGAAACTGTAAACATACATAAAAAGATAATGGATATTATGATGATGAATGGCACAATGCAAAAAATCAAAAATACACTGGAATCACATAACAGCAGCTTTGAATGACAGAAAAGAATTAGTGATGTGGAAGACCGTACTTCAGAAATCAAACAAATAGAACAGATCAATAAAAAGATAGAAAAAATGTGGCAGGGACTTAGGGACTTGAACGACAATGTGAAATGCACAAACTTAGACATTATAGGCATCCCCGAAGGAGAAGAAAATGAAAAGGGGGCAGAAAGAGTGTTGGAGGAAATAATGGCTGAAATTTTTCCAACTATATGGAGAGATATAGATGTACATGTCCAGGAAGTGCAGTGCACCCCAAACAATAAAAATCCTAACAGGCCTACCCCCAAGACATAGACTGGTCAAATTATCCAATGCTCAAGACAGAGAAAGAATACTGAAAGCAGCAAGAGAAAAGAGATTTATCACATATAAGGGAAGCTCAATAAGATTAAGCACTGATATCTCATCTGAAACCATGGCGTCAAAAAGGCAGTGATAAGACATAGTTAAGGTGTTAAAAGAAAAAACTTCCAACCAAGAATTCTCTATCCAGCAAACCTGGCCTCAAATAGCTAAAGACATATTGAAAAAGAAAAGCGAAATGGGAGGAATCATACTACCTGGCTTTAAAACATACTGCAAATCTAGAGTGGACAAAACTGCATGATATTGGCACAAGGACTGACATACTGACCAATGGAACTGAATTGAGAGTTCTGACATACATCTTCAAAAATACAGTCTACTGATATTCGACAAGGCCACCAAGCCCATAAACTGGGAGAGAATGGCCTCTTCAACAAATGGTACTTGGAGAACTGGATATCCATATCCAAAGGATTGAGAAAGGAATACCATCTTACCCTTTATACAAAAATTAACTCAAGATGGATCAAAGGTCTAAATATAAGAGCCAAGGCCCTAAAGATCTTGGAAGATCATGTAGAGAAGCATCTACAAGATCTTATATTAGGAAATGCTTTCATGAAATTTACACCCAAAGCATGAGCAAAGAAAGAAAAAATTAAGAACTTTTACACTGCCAAGGAGTTTGTCAAGAGAGTGAAAAGGCAGTCTACTCAATGGGAGAAAATATTTGATAACCATATATCTAATAGGGACCCAATACCCAATATTATTTGAGGAAATAATATATATATAAAGAAATCCTACATCTCAAAAATTAAAAAAAAAAACAACCCGTTTAAAAAATGGGCAAGTGATTGGAATAGATACTTCTCCAAAGAGGAAATACAAATGGCTAAAAAGCACATAAAAAGATGTTCAACATCACTAGCTCTTAGGGAAATGCAAATCAAAACCAACCACGATGAGATATCATCTTACACCCATTAAACTGGCAACTACTAAAAAAAAAAAAACAGACGACTACAAGTGATGCAGAGGGATGGGAACTCTTATCCATTGCTGATGGGAATGTAGAATGGTGCAGCCATTGTGGAGGGCAGTTTGGAGGTTCTGCAGGATGCTACCTATAGAACTGCCATATGATCCAGCAATCCTATTGCTGGATATATACTCAGAAGAAAATGAAAGGAGGTATGTGAACAGGTATATGCACATCGATGTTCATTGTGGCATTATTCACTATTACCAAAAGTTGGAAACAACCCAAATGTCTATCAACAGAAGAATGGATAAGCAAATTGTGGTATATACTAACAATGGAATATTAGTCAGCTGTAAGAAGGAATGTGGTATTAACACACAGGATAATATGGATGAATCTTAGATCTTATGTTGAGTGAAGCAAGTTAGGCACTGACAGACAAATATTACATGACCTCACTAATATCAATTTAGCAAATTAAGTAGAATCACAGAGCTAGAGTCTGGAAGAGAGGTTTAGAGGAGACAGAAAAGGAGAAGAAGGTTGTGAGTCAATGCCCATATGGGCAAAATCTATGACACAGTGGAATGGTACAGTTTTGCGTTTGGTGGGAATAGCAGTGATGAAGTGATGCTATTGGGCTGGGCAGTGCTGGTCTATGGGGTGTAGGTTGGGGAGGGTGGGTCAGACTGTACATGGAACTGGGGCAGCGGTTGGGGGAAGGAGCAGGTGAACTCTGGGGATTTGTGGGTATGTGGTTGATACTACAATGCTGGTAGTGTTCTTTTTGCAGTTATGACAGGGAAGGGTTACTGATTTGAAGTGTTGGATGTGCAGAGCATGCGGGACACATCATACCTGGGGCAGGCTTCTAGGGAGTGTATGGCATTCATCTTGTCATAGTATGTTGTATCAGTTGATGGAGACTCACATAATGATGGGAGTTGGACTCCCATCTTGGGGAGTCCTGCTATGGTCTCAAATACAGGGGCAGGAGTCTCTTGAGAGCATAGGCAGTGCCTAATAGGGGAGGACAGGTCAGTATGTCAAGCCCTCAGTGTTGTTGTAGGTAACTACTAATCTTGTCCTTCAATGAGTTAATCTTGGTGGTTACCATGGGTCCCAAGGGGAGAGGGAGGGAGAAATAGAATAGATGGAAAATGGAGCATTTTGGGGGTGATGATATTGTTCTATGTGATCTTGCAGTGATGGATACAGACCATGTTAAACCTCATCAAATTCTATAAAAGTGTATGGTCCAAAATGTAAACTATAATGTAAATCATTGACCATGGTTAGTAGCAATGTTTCAATATTTGTACTTCAATTGTAGCAAATGTACCATCCACATGTAAAATGTTATTAATAGGGGAAAGGAGGAAAGGGGGAGGATGTTGGATATTTGGGAATCACCTATATTTCATTTAAGACAAAATGAAAAAAAAAATAAGACCCTAGGGGAATAAATGTAAGAAGATGTCACTGTACATACAAGTCAACAGATCTAACAGCAATGAAAGACGTAGTGTTAAAAAAATTTTTCATTTTATATTTTATTTTTTTAACTTTTTAAATTTTATTCATTATTTTTAAAACTATCATTATTATATCATTTTCCTATTTTGTATTCAGTTATTTTGTTGGCTTCAATTGTGAAGAAGTTTTGGATTGCAGAAAGGTTACAACTGTGGCAGGGGAGGATCACTGCTGTGGGGTGTCAGATGGGGAATGCATAGGAGGAGGTTCACCTGGGGCATGTTTATAAGACATACGAATGTGTTCAAGTGTTCATGGGGCATTGTCACAGTGGGTGAATTTCACACAATAACCAAAAAATATCAAATTCCCATCCTGGACAGCTCTGCCACATTCTCTAATGGGACAGCAAGAGTCCCCTGAGTACAGGGGCAGTGACTAGTGAAGGAGGATGGATGATTGACGGGCCCTTAATAGTGATGACTGTATTTATGAACCTTTACTTTTGAAATAGAAACTTAGCCTAGTATTATAGGGTGCCTAAGAATTACCTCCTGAGCACCTCCTTGTTGTTCAAGTGTAGCCTTTCTCTAAGCCAATCTAAGCATATAAATGCATTACCTTCCCTACCCCCCCACCCCCGCCCAATGTGAGACAAGACTCCTAGGGATGAGCCTCCCTGGCACCAAGGAATTACAACCAAGTGCCAACTAGCAATGCGACTCGAAAATGATCTTGACCGAAAGGAGGAAAGGGAAAGATAAATAAGTTTATAGGGCTAAAAGACTTCAAAGTGAGTCAGAAGGTCATTCTAGAAGCGACGCTTATGCACATCTCAGCAGGATCTCATTGACTGTCACTTTAAATATCGCCTCAAATAGCAGGACTCTTGAGGACTCTGGAGACATTCAGACACTATAGTCAGGGCAGACAGATCAGGAATTTGACACTCTGCCAATGGGCTCTACTTTGGTGTTTATGCTCCCCAGTGTGACAGAGTTAGACTCAGTTTGGTTTCCCTACACATGGCTCTTCTGCCCCTTCTTTCTGAACGTATAGTTAGTACTAGAGTTTATGGGTGTATGCTCAAGAGACTTAAATCTTTGGGCTGTCCATGTACCAGTTTGGCCCTGAATCTCAATGGATTTGCAACACCTACTCTCAAGTTCATTGGCTCACCCAGGACAGCTAACAAGGAGATGATAATGGACAACAACCATCTCAAGAAACAGAGAATCTGTTTACTGCAAGCTAGATAGTCCCATCCATCTGCCCCATGGGATCTAAGCCCCCTCTCAATTAGAGGTGGAGTGGGTGTCACTATCCCAAAATCCTCAGGATTGGGGAATGAACAATGGACTAGAGTAGACTTACTACTTGCAATTCTACTACAGACTTATTGTGATTCTAGCAATGGATGAATTTTTATCATTGTTATGGATAAATGTGGCCACTGGAGGTTCTGAGGGGAGGGAGAGGGAAAAGTAGCTATAATTTGGGGGCATTTTCAGGATTTGGGAATTGTACTAAATGACATTGCAATGACAGATACAGGCCATTATATATCTTATAACAATTTACCAAAATGTGCTGGAGAGAGTATGAACTACAATGTAAACTATAATCCACACTTAGTGGCAATGCTCCAAGATGTGTTCATCAATTGTGACAAATGTACCACACTAATGAAGGATGTTGTTAATGTGGGAAAATGTGGGAAGGCTAGGGAGCAGGGCATATGGGAATATGGCAATCCCCTATATTTTTTTTTTTCAGGTGTGTGAACCAACTTTATTAAAGTTGACTGCAGTGTGAAGCCTTTGTGGCTGTGCTGTTGTTTGTCAGACCAGGAAGGCTGCAATTGCCATGAAATGCAATTTGTTAAGAAAATCATAATTTAAATTATATTAAATAGACAGACAACAGTAACAACATCAAAACCCCAAAAATCAGGTATCAAGAAAACAAAGACAATTTTCCAAGGACAATGTGAGAGTGTCTCTAAAATATGCATGACTTTGTAAAAAGAAAAACAAATGGTTTTAAATGTAGTATCTTTTCACATTATCACTTACACAGACCTTGACTGGACAAATCAATTCTTGATAAAAATCCAAGCTCTTTATAATATTAGCTTTTGAGACAATGACAAAAGAGAGAAATAGCCAGAAATGCACAGGTTTTGAAATAGGCTTTTCCTTAGGTCTTTCACCTCAAATTTTTTATCCTTCATATGGTAATTCCAAATTGTCAGCCTGGAAACAAGTAGCAGTAGTATTTAAACTGTAGCTCAGAAAATAGATTTCTATATGTGATAGTGATTTTCTTTTTGAATGCTGGTGATGTTCATGCAAAAGATTACTACATAAAGAGCAAAATTTAAGACTGCTGTTTCCTGATAAATCCAATTGTTTTCCATAATACAGACTTATGTCTCAGGATATAGAATCTTAACCTTCAAACCAAAAGCAGCTAGGAGACTGAGTAAACCCAATTAATGTTTGACTTTTATTTTCATCCAGGACAATAACACCTCCCTGGTGGTCTAGTGGTTAGGATTTGGCGCTTTCCCCCTATATTTTTTTATGTAATATTTATGTAATCTAAGTATCTTTTTTAAAAATTTAAAAATTTAAAAAATGAACATAACAAAGTTATGTGGATAAAAGGCATAATAATGGTGATTAAAAATACATTAGAAAAAGGTATATTAAGAGAATTGTGGGAAGATGGTGATGGACTGACAGGCAGAGATGAATACTCTCACAAAAACAATGAAGAAAGACCAAAAACTACCTGGAGTACCTGCTTTGGGGGTCAGCAGATGAGAACAGTGCTACACAATTCCCAGGAGGGCAAGGAACAAAGAGATGAAGAAGCCAAAAAGATGAGCTACCAAGCCCCTGTGGCCACTAGGAAGGGCTCCCTTCCCCCACCCCCAAGATATTAAGCTGGGGTAAAACCCCTGTCTCACTGTAGCCAACTGAGAAATACGTGATTGCTTTCTCTCCTAGAAATATACTGCTGTTACTATTCACTCTGTTGTCCTTGCTTCTGTAGAGCAAGCTTGTCCTAAGGCTTAAAAGTTTTTAATATTCATTTTGATTCAAAGTTGTGGTTTTGCTATGTGGAATCGTTAAAGCTTCAGCCAAAAATGCATGCAAATGTGAACATTCTGAAGTTTCGCCTAACTCTGATTTGTACTTAAGTTTTTGGCTTTAAAGAAGTTATAACAATGGTAGTTGCTTCCTTCAGTATTTGTTAAATGTGTGAAGTACTGATAAATATCACAATGATGGTTTTATTTTTTAGATTATCACTATAGGTAGGTTAGTCTTTTCCAAAAGTGAGTCATTTTTAAAAAATGTATATTTTTTAATGAGCAGATTTTTACAGATAAATCATAATAAATTGTACTGCTACATTTTAAAAAGTAGTGGATGATTTGGGAGAGGGAGTGGGTACTCAGGAATCCCTCATAATTTCTATGTAACTTTTCTGTAATCTAAATCCTCTTTAAAAATAAAGTTTATTATATTAAAATTTTTTGAAAGTTATATTTAAAAAAATACACTAGAGGCATACAACAGCAGATAGCAGATATGAACAGGCAGAAGAAAGAATAAGCAAATTAAAAGATAAAACAATCAAAATCTTGCAGATAGAAGAATGGTTAGAGAAATGAATAGAAAAAGTCTAGTGGTGTCTCAGGGAATTTGAGTGATGTTATGAAGCTCACATTATATGCAACATGTGTGACTTGGAAGGAGAGGAGAAGGGGGAAAGGACAGAATGTATATTTAATGAAATAATAGCTGAAAATTTCCCAACCCTTAAGAAGGCATAAACAGGGAAACGGACTTGGCTCAGTGGTTAGGGCGTCCATCTACCATATGGGAGGTCCATGGTTCAAACCCCGGGCCTCCTTGACCTGTGTGGAGCCGGCCCATGCACAGTGCTGATGCATGCAAGGAGTGCTGTGCCACACAGGGGTGTCCCCCGCGTAGGGGAGCCCCACGCGCAAGGAGTGTGCCCCGTAAGGAGCACCGCCCAGCGCAAAAGAAAGTTCAGCCTGCCCAGGAATGGCGCTGCCCACACTTCCCGTGCCACTGATGACAACAGAAGCGGACAAAGAAACAAGACGCAGCAAATAGACACAGAGAACAGACAACCGGGGGAGGGGGGATTAAATAAATAAATAAATCTTTAAAAAAAAAAAAGAAGACATAAACATACCTGTCCAAGAAGGGCAATGTACTCCAAATAGAATAAATCCTAATAGACCTATTCCAAGACACATACTAATTTGAATGTCAAATGCCAAAGATAAAGAGAACTTTGAGAGCAGCAACAGAAAAGCAATTCATCACATACAAGTGATCCCCAATAAGACTAAGTGCTGATTTCTCATCATAAAAATAGAGGCAAGAAGGCAATGGTATAATATATTTAAGATACTGAAAGAAGGGGGAAGCGGACTTGGCCCAGTGGTTAGGGCATCCGTCTACCACATGGGAGGTCCGCGGTTCAAACCCCAGGCCTCCTTGACCCATGTGGAGCTGGCCCATGTGCAGTGCTGATGTGCGCAAGGAGTGCCCTGCCACGCAGGGGTGTCCCCTGCATAGAGGAGCTCCACACGCAAGGAGTGCGCTCCCCATAAGGAGAGCCACCCAGCGCAACATAAAGTGCAGCCTGCCTAAGAACGGCGCCACCCATATAGAGAGCTGACACAACAAGATGATGCAACAAAAAGAAACACAGATTCCCATGCTGCTGACAACAACAGAAGCAGACAAAGAAGGCACAGCAAATAGACACAGAGAACAGACAACCGGGGTGGGTGGGGGGAAGGGGAGAGAAATAAATAAATAAATAAATCTTTAAAAAAAAAAAAGATACTGAAAGAGGAAAAACTGCCAAACAAAAATACTTTGTCCAGCAAAACCGTCCTTCAAAAATAAGGGAGAGTTGAAAATACTTACAGATAAACAGAAAATAATAGATTTCATCAATAAGAGACCTGCCATACAAGAAATATTAAAGGGAATTCCTCAGGTTGAAATGAAAAAAAACAGGAGAGAGTGGCATGAACTAGTGTGAAGAAATGAAGATTACCAGTAAGCGTAATCAAAAGAGTAAAAAGAGAGACCTAAAAAGCGATATGACATATAAGAACCAAAGAATAAATGGCTGACGTAACTACTGTTTTTACAGCAATAACATTGAAAGTTAATGGATTAAACTCCACAGTCAATAGACACAGATTGGCAGAATAGATTTTTTAAAAATATGATCCAACTATATGTTATCTACAAGAGACTCACCTTAGACCCAAAGACACAAATAGGTTGAAAGTGAAAGGATGGAAAAAGACACCACACACAAACAGTAACCAGAACAGGAGTTGGGGTAGCTATATTAATACGGGACAAGATAGACTTTAAATGCAAAGCTATTATAAGAGACAATGAAGGACAATATACATTAATAAATGCGGCTATCCATGAAGAAGAAATAACAATCATAAATATTTATGCACACAACCACAAAGCCCCAAAATACATGATGCAAACACTGGCAAAACTAAAGGAAGAAACATACATCTCTAAAATAAGAGAGATTTCAATACAACTCCCTTGTCAATAGATAGAACATCTAGACAAATGGTTAATAAGAAAACAGAGAACTTGAATAATATGAAAAATGAACTAGCCCTGACAGATCTATACAGAAAACTCTATCCTAAAACAGCAGGATGAATATTCTTCTCATGTGCATATGAATCATTCTCTAGGTTACAAGTCGTATTATATTCTCTGACCATAAAGAATTGAAATTGGAAAACAATAACATAGAGAATGGGAAAATTCACACATTTATGCAAGTTACAAATAAATAAAATCAGAATTGAGGGAGGGTACATTACTATTGACCCCAGAGAAATAAAAAGGATCAATAGAGGATGCTATGAACTACAGTATGCCAATAAATTATAAAACTTAGATGAAAATTTTCCTAAAAACACACAACCTACACTGACTCTAGAAGAAAAACAAGACCTCAACAAAACAATTACAAGTAAAGAGATTGAACCAGTCACCCAAAAAAACTCCCAACAAAAAAAAAAAAGCCCAGGGCCAGAGGGCTTCACAGGTGAATTCTACCAAACATTCCAAGAAGAATTAACAGTAATCCTGCTTAAATTCTTCTAAAAAATTGAAGAGAAGGAAATTCATTCTATGAATTTCTGATTCATTCTATGAGGCCACCATTACCCTAACAACAAATCCAAACAAAGGTACTACAAGAAAAGGAAACTACAGACCAATTTCTTTTATGAATAGAGATACAAATCCTCAGCAAATTACCTGTAAATCAAATTCAATCACACTGGAGCTGGCCCATGCGCAGTGCTGATGCGCGCAAGGAGTGCCATGCCATGCAGGGGTGTCCCCCGCATAGGGGAGCCCCATGTGCAAGGAGTGCGCCCCGTAAGGAGATCCTCCCAGCACAAAAGAAAGTGCAGCCTGCCTAAGAATGGCACCGCCCACATGGAGAACTGACACAACAAGATGACACAACAAAAAGAAACACAGATTCCCATGCGACTGACAACAACAGAAGCAGACAAAGAAGAACATGCAGCAAATAGACACAGAGAACAGACCATTGGGGCGGGGAGGAGGGGAGAGAAATAAATAAATAAATAAATCTTAAAAAAAAAATTCAATCACACATTTAAAGAAGTACATACCACGACCAAGTGGGTTTTAATCCCAGCTATTCAGGGTGGTTCAACACATGAAAATCAATTAATGTAATATACCAGATTAACAAAATGAAGTGGAAAACCACATGATCATCTTGATTAAGTAAAGGAATTAGCAGAATCCATCACCCTTTCTTGATAAAAACACTTACAAAAACAGGAATAAGAGGAAACTTCCTCAACACGATAAAGAGCACCTTCAGCTAATATCATACACAATTGTGAAAGACTGAAATCTTTCCCTCTAAGAACTGGAACAAGACAATAATGCCCACTGCCACCATTGTTATTCAACATTGTGCTAGAAGTTCTAACCAGAGCAGTTAGGAAGAAAAAGAAATAAAATGTATCCAAATTAGAAGGAAGATGTTAAACTTTCACTATGTGCAGATGACAGTATTGTATATATAAAAAGGCCTGAAGAAGACTATGTAAAAGCTACAAGATCTAATAAACAAGTTCGGCAAAGTGGAAGGATACAAGACAAGCATGCAAAATCAGTGCTGTTTCTATACACTAGTAATGAGCAATCTGTGGGGTAATTTAAGAAAAAATTCCATTTACAATAGCAACTAAAGAATCAAATATCTAAGAATATGTTTAACCAATGAGGTAAAGGACTTTTTCACAGAAATCTGCAAAACATTGCTAAAAGAAATCAGAGAAGACTTAAATAGATGAAGGGATATTGTGTTCATGAATTGGAAGACTAAATATCATTAATATGTCAATTCTACCCAAAATGATTTACAGGTTCAATACAATACCAATGAAATTTCTGCCTACTTTGCAGAAATGGAAAAACTAATCATCCAATTTACTTGGAAGAGGAAGGGGCCCCAAATAGCCAAAACATCTTGAAAAAAGAGGAACGAAGTGGAGAACTCATATTTCCTGACTTTAAAGCTTATTACAAAGCTGTTCCATGGCTGGAACCAAAAACTCCACTTCCCAAAAATGGGGGAGGAAGTTGGGCACCAACTTCAGTTACTGATTAGTAAATTTGGCTGGCTAAAGTATAATCCTAAGAATAGCTAAAGTTTGAACCTGTCTGTATTAGTCAGCCAAAGGGATACTGACGCAAAATACCAGAAATCAGTTGGTTTTTATAAAGGGTGTTTATTTGGGGTAGTCATTTACAGATACCAGGCCATAAAGCATAAGTTACTTTCCTCACCAAAGTCTATTTTCACAGGTCAGAGCAAGATGTCTGCCGATGTCTGCAAGGGTTCAGGCTTCCTGGGTTCCTCTGGGCTCAGTGCTTCTGTTTTCTCCACAAGGACAGCTATAGACTATAAGGCTCTCTAGGTTTTGCGTCTCTCCACAAGGCTAGCTGTAGACTATCAGGCGAACAGCTCTGGTCTCTCATGGTGCTCCAGCTTAAGACTTCAGTAACAAACACCAACATAAAAAACCTTCAACTCTCTCCTTTGCCATAACTTTTCATCTGTGAGTTCCCCCCCACCAAGAGAAAGGGACTCAACACCGTACTGGCACAAGAGGTTTACCTGATTATTTAATCAGGTAAACCTCTGAATCCATATAATCTAATATGCCCAGGGAAAAAGATCATTTACAAACATAATCCAATATTTCTTTTTGGAATTCATCAATAATTTCAAACTGCTATAGTCTCCAAGTCCAAAAGAGGCCGGTAGCCACCATCTTAATTCTGCACCTGACATGAGGGGAATCAGGGCAAACTGAAAATCACAGTGTTGGTAGGGACCAGCTTCTTTCCATCCAGATCAGATTGCAGCTCTAGCCTAAGCACCAGCCCCACCTCCGTCAGGGAGGAAGCTGGGGAGACCTGGGAGGCCTTTCCAAGAAATTACTGGCCAAGCCACAGAGACCAGTGATTATCCTACTTTGGCAGTATGAGCTGCCCCCGGAGCTATTCTGTGACTGGAATTTGAAGTTCCTTTTCCCAAAAACAGGGGAAGAAGAGACAATTGACCATCAATTTTGGCTGCTGATTAGTAGACTCAGTTGGCTAAGGTATAACCCCAGAAACAGCTAGGGTGTGAATCTGTCAAAGCCAGAAAGAGGTCGCTGGCCACCATTTTGACTCTGCCCCCAGCATGAGGGGAAGCTGGGCTAACCAAAAATCACAGTGATGTTAGGAACCTTTTCTTTCACCCAGACTAGCCTGCAGCCCTAACTTGGCTTCAGTTCCACCCCTGGTGGGGAGGAGGCTGATGGGCCCTGCACCAGCCTATCCAGGTAACCGCAGTTACCTTTGGCTGGCACAAACTAAATAATTAGAAGTCTACCAGGGCAAATGCTGTCGTCTTGGGCCCACACTGCATAAATTGCTGCCCATACCTGCAGCTCCATCCCCACCCCAGGCAGGGGAGAAAGGGGTGTGAAGCTTCATTAGTCTCTATGGGCAACTGCAGTCTAGCCCTGCATGACTTGGATTATTCCACATACCTGTGACTCTGTTCTATCCCCTCAGGAAGGAGAAAGTTGGGAGAAGCTTCATCAGTCCCTGGGGCAATAAGGGTAGCTTGAGCCCCCACAGCATATAGCACCAACTATATCCTTGGCTCCTACTGTACAACCAACAAGGGAGAAAGGGCTGGAAGCCCTAAACTAAAGGGAAAAACTACACCCAAAATATATACTCTAGTAAGCCAGATGCCAAGACACCACCAAGAAACAGGAAGCTACGACCCAGTTAAAGGAATTAGATAAGCCTCCAGATGACATAAAGGAGTTGAGACAATTAATCATAAATGTTCAAACAAATCTCCTTAATAAATTCAATGAGGGAAGTGGACTTGGCCCAGTGGTTAGGGCGTCTGCTTACCACATGGGAGATCCACGGTTCAAACCCTGGGCCCCCTTGACCCATGGGGAGCTGGCCCATGTGCAGTGCTGATGTGGGCAAGGAGTGCCCTGCCACACAGGGGTTTCCCTGTGTAGGGGAGCCCCACGTGCAAGGAGTGCACCCCATAAGGAGAGCCGCCCAGCACAAAAGAAAGTGCAGCCTGCCCAGGAATGGCACTGCCTACATGGAGAACTGACAAAACAAGATGACGCAACAAAAAGAAACACAGATTCCCATGCCACTGACAACAACAGAAGTGGACAAAAACAAGAACATGCAGCAAATGGACACAGAGAGAAGATAACTGGGGGGAGGAGAGGGGAGAGAAATAAATAAAAATAAATCTTTAAAAAAAAAGAAGACATTGGATGAGCACAAAGAAGAATTTGAAAGCATACATAGATAAGTAGCAGATCTTATGGGAATGAAAGTTGCAATAAATGAACTTAAAAAAACATTGGAATCATATAATAGCAGATTTGAAGAGGCAGAAGAAAGGATTGGTGAGCTTGAAGAAATGGCCTCTGAAAGTGAACATACAAAAGAACAGATGAAGGAAAGAATGGAAAAAATTTAACAAGGTCTCAAGGAACTAAATGACAGCAAAAGACGTGCAAACATACATGTCATGGGTGTCCCAGAAGGAGAAGAGAAGGGAAAAGAGGCAGAAGGAATATTTGAAGAATTAATGGTAGAAAATTTCCCAACCCTACTGAAAGGCATAGATATCCATGTCCAAGAAGCACAATATACTCTCATCTGAAAAATTCTGAATAGACCATCTCCAAGACACAGTTTAATCAGAATGTCAAATGCCAAAGACAAAAAGAGAATTCTGAGAATAGAAAGAGAAAAGCAATGCATAATATATAAGGGATACCCAGTAAGATTAAATGCTGATTTCTCACCAGAAACCACAGAGGCAAGAAAACAGTTGCATGATATAGTTAAGATACTACAGGAGAAAAACTTCCAGTCAAGTATCTTATGTCTGGCAAGACTGTATTTCAAAAATGAGGGTGAGATTAGAATACTCACAGATAAATAGAAACTGAGAGAATTTCTAAGCAAAAGACCAGATTTTCAGGAAATAATAAAGGGTGTGCTAGAGCTGAAAAGAAAAGACAGGAGAGAGGAGCCTGGAAGAGAATCTAGAAATGAAAATTATATCAATAAAAGAAACTAAAAGTGTCAAAAGAATGATGAAAATAAAATATGATGGATAAAACTCAAATAGTCAGGAATAAACATAACCAATGATGTAAGGCACTTCTATTCAGAAAGCTGCGACTCAAGCTTAAAAGAAAACAAAAAAGACCTAAATAACTGGAAGAAAATTCCGTGTCCAAGGATTGGAAGACTAAATATCATTAAGATGTCAATTCTACTCAAATTGATATGCAGATTCAATGGTAGATTCTTAAAGAAGATAAGGTAAGAGAAGGACTGAGATGGACTACTGATGTTTAATGTATGTGAAGTTTTAATTAGCTTTACTGTGAAAGTATGGGAATATATAGAGTGGATGATAACAAATAGTAACAGCCAGTTTATAAATGGGGATGTGGCTGAAAATGGTAGTCTAGGTATGTAAATGCCAATTGACAGAATACTAGAGAATAATCTAGGAACAGAATAATATGGTAAACCAAGAGGTGGATGAGAATTGTGGTTGATGGTACAGATACAAGAGTGTCCTTTGTGAGCTAAAGCAAATGTACATCACTATTGCAGGGTGGTGGGAACGTGGAGAAGCATGGGAAAAACACAACTGGAGTGACCCATGGACTGTGGTTAGCAGTAATATATATAATATTCTTGCATCTATCCCAAAGAGGTACTGTGTTGATATTGGGGCAGTATGAAAAATATGCACTATGGACATGGTAACAATCAGATGATATTATCTTATCTGTAACAAATGTTCCACCACAGTGTGGTGTGTTGATGGAGGGGTGTTGTTTGGGAATTCTGCAAATATGCGTGATTGTTTTATACATTTACAACTTCTGTCATAAAAATAGTTTTAAAAAATAAAAATAGGGTGGGCTGGGGAAAAAATACACCATACGTAAGATAAGGGCTATTATTAGTAGTAAGATTTTGACAATATTCTTTCATTTTACAACTAACTTCTCAGACAATGCAAGGTGTTGGTGGAAGGTTGATGTATGGGACCCCTGTATGATGTTATGCATGTTTACTTTGTAAGTTCACAACTTTTACTACACACTTATTGTTTATATATGTTCATATATAAATGATAGAAAGATAATAATAGTAGGGTGGGTTGGGGGAAAATACTTTGGTTGGTAGTAATATTTTGACAATGCTCTTCAATCATTAGTTAAAAATGTTTAACAATGCAAGGTAGTAGGGTGAGTTATGAGAGTCCTGCATGATGTTATATAGTTTATTTTGGAAGTTCCCAACTATTACTATACATTTATTGTTTTTGTATGCTTATGTATGAGTGATATAGTTCAATAAATTTTTTAAAATGGAAAAAAAACCACCACCACCACCACCACAAAAAGAAATACCATAGTTTAGAGAAGTAAATGAAACAGAATTTCTGAAAAAAACAATAGCACTAAGAAAAAGTTGGGGCTTTGAAAAGATCAACAAAACTGACAAACCCTTTGCTAGACTGACAAAGAAAAAAAAGAGAAAAGATGTAAATAAACAAAAACTGAAATGAGAGAGGGCATAACTACTAACCCCATAGAAATAAAAAGGACCAATAGAGGATACTATGAACAACTGTATGCCAAAAAATGAGACAACCTAGATGAAATGGATGAATTCCTAGAAACATACAAACAACCTACACTAATTCTAGAAGAAGCAAAGACTGTAACAGACAAACTACAAATAGCAAGATTGAATTAGTTATCAAAAGCCTCCCAGCAAAGTACGGCCCAGATGGCTTCAGAGGTGAATTCTACCAAACATTATTCCAAGAAGAATTAATAGTAATCCTGTTAAAACTCTTCCAAGAAATTCAAGTGGAGGGAACACTACCTAACTCATTCTATGAGGCCAACATTATTGTAATAACAAAGTCAGATAAAGATACTATAAGGAAAGGAAATTACAGACCAATTTCTCTTATGAATATAGATGCAAAAATCCTCAACAAAACACTAGCAAATCAAATCCAACAACACATTAGAAGAATTATACACCATAATCAAGTGGGATTTATCCCAGGTATGTAAGAGCAGCTCAACACAAAAAAAAAAAAATCAATTAATGTAATACACCGAATTAATAAATTGAAGGAGAAAAACACATGATCATCTCAATTGAGGAAGAAAAGGCATCTGACAAAATCGCTCATCCCTTCTTGATAAAACACTTCAAAAAATAGGAATAGAAGGAAACTTCCTCCACATGATAAAGGGCTCAAGTGAAAACCCACTGCTAACATCATACTCAATGGTAAAAGTCTGAAAGCTTTCCCTCTGAGATATGGAACTAGTGACAGTTTGAAGTTCTTTAAAGAATCCCAGAAAGAGGAATATTATGTTCTTAAATGAATCCATTCCTGTGGGGCCTTTCGATTGGACTACATCAGTGATGCATCAGCCAGTTTGGGTCTATGCCCTCTTGCTGCAGCTGATAGAAATGAAGACAGATAAAGGAAGCCACCACACTGATCCTGCCGTGTAAGAGAGGGGAATGCAGGGAAACAGAGAAGTCTGGAGAGACTGAGAGAGGAGGCCTGGAAAGAGGCAAGCCCTGTGCCTGGTTGCCCACAGCTGAGCTCAGGAGATGGTAGATTCTGAAGTGGAAGGCAGAGACCTTGGCAGAGATAGGCAGCCATCTTGCTTTGCCACCTGGCAGGACCCAGAGAAAGCATCTCTGATGGTGCCTTGATTTGAACATTTCACAGCCTTGGAATTGTAAGCTTTTAACTCAAGTTAATCTCCTTTATAAAAGCCAATCCATTTCTGATACTTTGCTTTGGCAGCCCTGTGGCAAACTAAGATAGAACCCAACAAGAATGACACTGTCACCACTTTTATTCATAATTGTGCTAGAAGTCCTAGCCAGAACAGTTAGGCAAGAAGAAGAAATAAAAGGCATCCAAATTGGAAAGGAAGAAGTAAAACATTCACTATTTGCAGATGACATGACCTACATACAAAAGTCCTGAAAAATGTACAAGAAAGCCACTAGTGCTAATAAATGAATTCAGCAAAATGATGTGATACAAGATCAACACACAACAATCAGTAGTGTTTCTATACATTAGTAATGAGCAATCTGAGGGGAAATCAAGGAAAAAAACTCCATTTGTGATAGCAACTAAAAGAATCAAATACCTAGGAATATTTTTATTATTTTTTATTAGATAAATTATGGGTCTACAGAACAAACATGAGTAACATGTAGGATTCCCATACACCACCCACCACCAACACCTTACACTGATGTGAACTAGAAATAATTTAACCAAGGATAGTAACATACTTAGACATGGAAAACTACAAAACTTTGCCTAAAGAAACTTTAAAAGATCTAAATAAATGGAAGGGCATTCTCTGCTCATGGATTGGAAAATATCATTAAAATGCCAATTTTACCCAAAATTATTTACTGATTCAGTGTAATACCAATAAAACTTCCAACAGCCTACTTCGCAGAAATGGTAAAAAAACAATCATCAAATTTATTTGGAAGAGTAAGGGACCCAAAATAGACAAAACCCCCTTGAAAAAGAGAAACAAGGATAGAAGACTCACTCTTCCGGACTTTAAATCTTATTACACAGCTATAGTTGTAACAGCAGCATGGTACTGGCATAAAGACAATTATTTACCAATGAAATCAAATTGAGAATTCAGAAATAGACTCTCACAACTATGGCCATTTGATTTTATACAAGGCTGACAAATCCACTTGATTGCAAAAGAATGGACAACAAATGGTGCTGGGAAAACTGGATATGCATAAGCAAATGAATGAAGGAGGACTCCCATGTCACATCATATATAAAAATTAACTCAAAATTAATCAAAGACCTAAATATAAGAACTATAACTCTAAAAATCCTA
This sequence comes from Dasypus novemcinctus, assembly GCF_030445035.2. NCBI lineage: Eukaryota > Metazoa > Chordata > Mammalia > Cingulata > Dasypodidae > Dasypus > Dasypus novemcinctus. Next base: position 50,952,892 of record NC_080694.1, on the reverse strand, counting down.
GAAGAAAACATAAGGAAGCATTTTCAGGATCTTGTGTTAGGCAATGGTTTCTTAATTTTTACACACAAAGCAGAAGCAACAAAAGAAAAAATAGATAAACTAGTCCTCATCAAATTTTAAAACTTTTGCACACCAAAGGACTTTATCATAGATGTGTAAAAACAGCTTATTCAATGGGAGAAAATGTCCACATATCCAATAAAGGTTTAATATCCAGGATATATAAAGAAATCCTACAACTCAACAATAAAAAGACAAATGAACCAAATTAAAAATGGGCAAAAGACTTGAATAGATATTTTTCCAAATAGAATATACAAATAGCTAAAAAGTCCATGAAAAATATCTCAACATCATTAGCTATTAGGGAAATATAAATTAAAACCACAATAAGAGGGGAGGGAATGTGGCTCAAAGAGTTGGGTACCCACCTCCCATATGGGAGGTCCTGGGTTCCGTTTCTGGTACCTCCTAAAGAAGACAAGTAGATGCTGCAACCAGCAGATGCCACAACCAGCAGGCACTGCAACCAGCAGATGCTGCAACTAGCAGATGCCACAACCAGCAGGGAGCAGAAGTGGCTCAAGTGGTTGGGCTCTCACCTCCCACATAGGAGGTCCTGGATTCGGTTCCCAGTGCCTCCTAAAAGAAGACAAGCAGACAGATGAAGGAACCAGGAACCATCTCAGGGGAGGGGGATAAATTATTTTTTTAAATAAATAAAAGCAAATATGCAACAACAACAACAACAACAACAAAACTACAATGAGGTATCATTTCACACCTACCAGAATGGGAAAGTTAAAAAAATTTTTTAAAAAACAGAAAATTACTAGTGTTAGAGAGGATGCGGAAAACTAGGAAAACTCATTCATTATTGTTGGGATATAAAATGGTGCCACCACTGTGGAAGAAAGTTTGGTAGTTCCTAAAGAGGCTAAGACAAGAATTACCATATGACCTGGCAAACCTAATACCAAAGAATTGAAAGTAGACTTTCTAACAGATATTTGCACCCCAATGTTCATGGTAGCATTATTCACAATTGTCAAAAGATGGAAGCAACCCAAGGGTCCATCAACAATGAATGGATACACAAAATGCAATATATATATACAATGGAGTATTATTCAGCATTGAAGAGGAATGAAGTTCTTATTTGTGCAATAACATGGATAAACCTTGAGGACATTATGTTGAGTGAAATACGGCAAACAAAAAAGGTCAAATATTGTATGATCTCTCTTATGTAAAATAATTAGAATAAGCAATCTCATCGTGTCAGAATCTAGAATGTAGGTTACCAGGGGTTGGGTTGTGGGTAAGGAATGGGGAATTAATGCTTAAATTGAAAAGAATTTCTATTTGGGTTGACTATAAAGTTCTGGTAATGGATGGTAGTGAAGTTAGCACAACATTGTGAGTGTAATTAACAGCACTGAGTTCTATATTTGAATGTGATTAAAAGGGGAAATTTTAGGTCATAGATACATTACTAGAATAAAAATTTAAAAACATATGACTGTACAACACAAAGAACACCACGTAAATGATGGTATATAGTTAATAGTACAATTATAAAAATGATCTTTCATGAATTATAACAAATGTACCTCACTGAAAAAAAAAAAAGGAGAAAAAAAGAAAATGGCATAAGCCTTCATGACCCTGGGTTAGGCAGTCGATTTTTAGAGATTATACAAAAAGCACATGCAATAACAACAAAAATAGATGTCAGACATCATAAAAATTTTAAATCTTTGCTTTGCTTCAAAGGACCTACCAAAGGTGAAAAGAAAACCCACTGAACGGGAGGAAATGTTTAAAAATCATATATGTGGTAAGAGATCACATCCAGATTACATAAAGAACTCTTACAAACAACCCACTTTTAAAATGGGCAAAGAAATTTAATAGACATTGTTCCAAAGATAAGCATATGCAATCCCACTCCTAGGTATACACCTAAGAAAACTGAAAATGTACAAAAACTTATACATGAATGTTCATAGCAGCATCATTCATAAAAGCTAACAAATGGAAAGAACCCAGATGCCTATCAACTGTTGAACGGATAAACAAAGGTCGTTTATCACATAGTGGAATATTATCCAGCCATAAAAAGGAATGAAGTACTGGTACATGCTGCAATATGAATGAACCTGAAAAACATTGTGCTATGTGCAACAAGCCAGCCACAGAAATGTCACCTATTGTATGATTACATTTATATAAAATATCCAGAATAGGCAAATCCATAGAGGCAGGAAGTAGAGGATGAGAGAATGGAGAGGTGACTGCTAAGGGGGCTGGGGTTTCTTTGCAGAGTGATGAAAATGTTCTAAAATTAGACTGTGGTGATGGTTACATAATCTCATGAATATACTTAAAACACTGACCTCTAAATTTTAAATGAGCAAGTATTACAGCTTGGAAATTACATCTCAAAAGAGCAATTATGGGGAAGGGGATGTGGCTCAACCAGTTAGGCACCTGCCTACCATATGGGAGGGCCCAGGTCCAGGTCCAGTGCCTCCTAAAAGAAGATAAGCAGATGTCACCTCACTGCAACAAGCAGATGCCACAAGCCAGCAGAGGCCACAGCTGATGTGGCTCAGGCCGTTGGGCTCTTGCCTCTCAAGTGGGAGGTCCCAGGCTTGGTTCCCGGTGCCTCCTGGAGAAGGCAATCAAACAATGAGCAGACAGATGAGAGAGCCCTCTGAGGCAGGGGGAGATAAAGAAAGAAAATTAAGGCAAAGAAATAAATCTTAAAAACAATTATGATGCCTCCCACTGATTCCACACCTAGATATCTATCCTATGGAGAAACTCTCACAAACGGATATGTACAAGAATGCTCATTCCTGCAATGTTTGAGAAAAATGGAAACAAATTAAAGATCCATCAAGAGAATGGACAGCTTGTGATCTTTTTACATAATCGAATGCAGTATAAATGTACTAGAAGATGTGCATTAAAACATATAAAGTGAGAAGTCAGAGAAGAAAGTATGGAATGTATCACTTAATAAAGACATAAAACAGGAAATTCAACACTGTAATCTAAGGATATGCACATGGTATAAGCATAAAAAATATTCGCAGGAATTAAAAACACTAACTCAAGATAGTGTTACCTCAGTGGAAGACAGGAGAGTAGGATCAGGTTGGTTATAGAGCTGCAACTACATTTGTAAGATTCTAATTGGAAGAGAGCACTGAAGAAAACAGGAGGGAGAAAGGGGGAGAGTGAGGGAGGAGGAAAGGAACATAAAGCAAATAAGGCAAAAATTTTATTATATGATTAATCTGGGTGGTAAATACCTGATTTTTTGTTTTATTATTCTCTATACTTTTCTGTACATTCCAAATATTCTATAATAAAATTAAAGAGGTACTAATCCTCTTTAAAAAAAAAAAGAAAAAGAAAGGTTGATATGGACCAGAGGAGTAGAGCAGCAAGTAGCTTACAAGGACACTGATTTATCTAGCTAAATAATGCTCTATGGGATTTCTATAGGATCCCTTTTAATTTTAAAATAATATTTTTACTGTTTGTGAAATAAATTCTGAACAATTTCAATCCATACTTGGAAACTTCAGCAATGTGTAAAGAATACAATGTAAAGTTATCCATAATCATTCCACTAGGAGATAGACACTGATGATAACAGGGTATATAGTCTTTTTTTTTCTGTGCAGATTTGTCACATGTAAATTACACTTTGTCTTTTCTCTGCTGAAACTCTCCAATGGTTTCCTACTACCCTGCTAAATTTCTGAACTCTACCTAATCTTGGACTCAAAGACCCTCTAATTCTAGGTCTGCTCACCTCATTTCCTCACTATCCTTGCTTAGACTACTCTCATTCTTGTGGACCAAACTTGCTTCCAACATAGTACTTAGCACATGCCGCACTCTCTGCCCTGACTTTCTTCCCCCATGCTATCATTTCCTTTAGCCTTCATCAAATATTTACTCACCTACCTCTCCCCTGACCCAGGTGGAATATTCTTCTGTATCCCACTGACTTTGGGCTCTTCCATGTGACCTGAGATAGTCAATGGCATATTAGCAAACAGGACAAAGCAGCAGCTTGAAATATGCTTGTATAGTGAGATTTGCTGTCTTATGCTTGTCATGGCCAGGAAAAGAGCACACCTTAGCTGGCTTTCTAGGACAAGGAGGATGAGACTCACAGGGTGCAAGCCAGGTCCAATTTTTAGCTTGATAACAAGCCTTGCCAAGCCAAGACTGAATCAGCTATGCTTCATTCAGATCTTGGGTCCTGTGTCACCTCCTCAACGAGGTTTTTTGTATCATTTTCTCTCCCCTTGACCCAGCTTTCTTTTTCTCCATAGTATGGATCATAATATCTATAGCTATCTGTATATGTGTTTGTTTACTTTCTCCACCACTGAAATGTAAGCTCCATGAGACCAGAGATTTTATATGACAGTTTTACAATGCCTAGAATGACACCTAGTACATTGCACATGATCAATTAATAATTGTTGAGGGAGCAAGTGAGTGACTATTTGGGTCTTCTACTTTTTTTAAACTTAACATTTTATCATAAGTTTTTCCTAGTTATCCCCATTTCTCTATCATTAGACAGTTTGCTTCTAAATTTTGCTATTATAAATAACATTATGATAAGCATTCTTGTATATAAATGTTTCAGTACATCCTTGATTATTGTCTTGGAATTAATGCCTAAATCAAAGACTTTCTACAAATTTGGAACTCAATACATTTGAACAAATTTTTCTCCCTAAAGTTTGCACAATTTTTTTACTTTGACCTTTAATGAGAAAGAGGTTTTCACCAAACTTTTGCTAAAACTTAGTTTTATCATTTTTTTATCAATAAGATAGTTAAAATGGTATGATGTTTGATTTTCATTCTTTCTCTAATTGGTGAGGTTAAAATTTTTTTACATAAAAAGTTGTTATTAATTCTTTGAGAAGTGTTTGAGAAAAATTGTTATTAATTCTTTGAGAAGTAACTGTTTATGTTCTTTGCCCCTTCTTTTTTTTATTAGCAGGCTACATTTTTTTCTTATTGATTCTTAATTACTCTTTATATCATTAAGCAATTAAGTTTTGTGAATTGTCTCAAATGTTACAAATACTTTTTCTTTCAATTTAAGCCATTAAAACATCGTACAGAATATACTGGGTTTTGGAGTCACGTAGAGCTGAATTTGAAGGCCAGCTCTGCCTCTTCCTAATTGTATGGTTTGGCCAAATTACCTTTCCTCACAAAACTTCAGCTTCTCATTTGTAAAATGTGAAGAGTAATACCTGCTATGTAAGGTTACTGTGAATATTAAGATAGACAATGTATGTCTGGTCAGTTAATGTTCTCTGGTTTGGAGCAACATCAGTTAACTCAAACTTAAGCAAACAATGAATATATTGGAAAGATACTATGATAGATCATCAAATTTTGGAAAAGATGAGCAACCAGGTCTTGGCAAGGACAAGAAGCATTGCAGCCGTCCAGGGCAGCCATCAGCTATGGCCCGGCCACCACGGGGCCCAGCTCCAGCTTTTTGTCCCTGGTGTCTACACTAGGTATTCAAGTTCCTGGGTGAGAGAACCTGCCTAGTGTGGTCTAGACCACATGGCCCCCACCATAATCAGGAGAGTGGGATTTGTTCATGAAAATAAGGGATGGTAAGGACATGTAGTGCACAACCCCTACCAAAAGTCAAAAAAGAAGGCAGGAATGCAGGTAAGGAAGGAAGAAGGAAGAAGGAAGAAGGAAGGCAAGCAGGCCACACCTGTAAGAACCTGCCCCTTGAATATATCCTCAAAAATAGTAGCCATTCATAATGCTCTGTGCCATTTTCCTTTGGATTTTATAACACATTTAGAAATAAGTGATTCCATTTAGGAGAGAATCTTAAATAAGTTTCGGATAGTAAGTTATCTCTTTCTTTTATTTAACTCATTCCTGGGAGAGCCAGTCCTTGAATCAGGCTCCCCATTCTAAGGACTTGATGCTTAGTAGAAACCATAAGAAGCAGTAGTCCTCTTCAGTTGACTGCTTCACTCGCTATGCATGCTGAATTCTATTCTTAAAAAGAATAAAATGCAGAATGGGTCAAGTATCTGGAGTCAACCATTCAAAACACTCCATATTTCAAAGCCAAAATGGAAATGCTGGAATATCGAGTTTTACAATTTGTAGACGTCTAATCACGTATAGAACAGAAACATGACAGAAAATCCTCCAAAGGTATCGATCCTTCAAAGGGACTTACCTCTTACAAGACTTTATTTCCTGTCTTTAAAATGGGCATAATGATATCTACCTCTCAGGATTACTCTGAAGATTTAACAAGATGAAAACTGTAGGCACCTTGGAACAGACACCCACATTTCTCTACCCCTTTTCCCTATGAGCTAGTTGAAAGTACTGTGAAAACTTCCTTTGACTGATATAAATGTATATATTGATACAAAATACGCCTCAATACTCAGAGAGATACATATAAATCTCAAGACTGCTAAACCGTGATGTTTCAAGAAAATGTCTCCGTAAGTTACAAATGAGGAATAACCACCATTTCCCTTGAAGACTCAGAATAAAGACATGAATTCACACTTTTCCTGAAAATCTCAACACATCTTCAGGAAAAATCAAGTTCACTTTCCACTAGTGGGACCAACCGTCCAGTTTTCCCAGAACTGAGGAGATTCCAAGTACCTGGGCCTTTCAGTGCTAAAACTGAGAAAGTCCTGGCAAACCAGAACAAGCTGGTCAGCCTAACAGTGTCCATCACCTAATTTCCTTGGCAGAAAAAAAATGGTAGATCAAGGAACAACCCATCATCACAAAGTCCTAACTCAAGAACTTGTCTGTTTCAAATAAAGTGAGACTGAACTTCTAGAAGGTATAATTCATTCTCAGGTAAAACAATTCCAAAAGCTGTGGGTCCCATTGCTACCTAGAAAGAGGCTAATAATTCAATTCACTTTAACAAGTACAATTCAACTCAACATATCTTGATTGAGCATCTCTTATGAGTAAAACAATATGACAGCCATTGGGGATAACAAGATTCCTTAAGTGTAATGAAATATTCTGGCTTCTCATAATACACTTGGGATCTTGGTCTCACTTAGAACTATTTTATATAATTTTATATCTATGTTAAATAACTTCCACATTAAGCTCTAATATTATATAACACACATTATGGTATATATTATAACCATACTTTCTAAACCATCAGGATGTTAAGTCTAATAAATATTTTTTACTTTTCTATTTATATATCTTATATCTATTAAACAATTAAGTTTTAGATAATATTTTTAACACATTGCCATTATAGAAAAAGCTCTTAAATAAAATTGAGGCCATTATAGAAAGTCCAGAATTAAAAGAGTTTATAGTAACAAAGATTAAAAGATAGGAGGCCTAGGGGAAACATTTAAACAGCAATCCAGCAAATTCCGTCTTACAGATGATGAAAGTGAAGCTCATAAGAAGCAACATCACTATTCAAACTTAACTCTGACTCCAGAGCTCAAGCTCTTTGCTCTAAATCACGTCCTCCCAGGAACATAAGAGGTTTACAAAGAAATAATTACAAAACTGACAACAGAGTAATCAATAGCTTAAGAAAATGATTTATTCAGTCATTGTCCTGAAAGAACGTGAAGAAACCAATGAGTCATTTATTTTCTAACTGTAGGACCTGGCTTAGGTCATGGAAATGCTCAATGCAGGTGTCTGGAGTAAATTAGGTTTTCAGTTTTGGGGGAAGATTTCATAGAGGAGGTTGGATTCCAGTTACCATCAAACACTTTTAGAAAAAAGATAGCCAAATTTCAGACAAAATTCTTTTATCCCCCACTCCTACACCAGCATTTCAGATTGTTGTTTTTGTTGTTGAAGAAGAGAAAAAAAAGAAGAGGAAGATAAGGAGGAAAAGGAGAAGTAGGAGAAGAAAGAAGAAAAGACCTACCAATCTCTGACACTCTATTCTCAATAGTTTTCATGATTGATATCATTTGAATTTTGGCTTTTCCTCTTTTCTAGGGAACAATTAATTCTCAGGTAAAACAAAGATATTTCATAAGGTTACTAGGAGAATTAGTGATAATATGTGTCAAGCACACACTTTGAAGTCAACCTTTCAGAAGAACTGATATTTCAAAACCCTAATGGAAACTCCAGGATGCCAAGTTTTAAAATGTGTAGACAAATAATTATTTGCATAATATAAACATGCTGGAAAATCCTCCAAAGTTATTGATCCTATAGTACATTTGATTTGAATAAAGTCATGGCCCTAAAATATAGTTCCTCAAATTCTCTGTATTAGTACTGAAGTGTGTGTCACACAGATATAGATATATATATATTTAGAATTTATATATATAAATATATATATATTTAGAATTTAGAGAACAATTTTTTTTCAACTGAAGATAGGAAATACAGTCAATCAGGTTCTTAAGAAACACCAAGAAGGCTTCAATATGCATAGAAACTCTCCTCTGCCACCAAGCACACCATCCAGCTAGATTTGAGTGAGGGAGCACTCCAACAGGATTGGCGTCCACCCACCCATCCCTGGAGGAGTCTAATTATTAAATTATTTTTTAAAGATTCATCTTCCCAAGCCTTTGGAGGCAGTACAGCTGGGAATCATTAGCTATAATCAGGGGGCAGCCAACAAAAAGAGGAAGCAGTGGGTGAATTCTCTTTCTGTAGCAGCCATCTGGGCAGAGGGAATTTGGTTTTAAACCCCAGGGGGTGGGGGAAGTGATTGAGATCTTGTTATATTTGGACTTGACTTCAGACCCTAAACAAAAGATCTTTTTTTTCCTGAGATTTACTTTCTGAGACTAGAAGTGGAAGATAACAGTAGTGAGCTAGTAGACATCTCACGGGACACGATGGACAAAGTAGACACAAAAGCTTGTCCTACTCTGAGCAATCTCCTCTTCCCTCCCCTTCCTCCCCACTTTTATAAAGAACAGCACACAGCTTCCATTCCAGGAAAGAGGACTGTGATTGCCTTTTAATTTTCCAAATAGAGAGAACACTTTTGACTTGTTTCAGAAGAGAGAAGTGATTGACATCATTTTCATTGCATCCTTTCTCTCTTGAGCTTTCCACATAACATCTTTAAGTCTCAAGTACCTGATAGGTAAAATGTAGCAATATTTACTTTGATATTTCACAGAGTAGATATGAGGATCAAATAATGTAATGTATATGAGCAAATTTTAAAATGCTACACGTAAATGTAAGTCTGATTATCAGGCAGAATGGGCAAACTTTCTAGAGAAAGAATATCATTCACTAGTCCATCTCCATTATTACATCTTCCTTGAAATCTCATAACTTAAAGGGATCTTTAAGATAATTTAATCTAGCCATAGTTTCATGTGTGAATAATATGAAACACAAGAAGCAGGTCTCAAGAACCTCACAATTTATTGAAGTATGACAAAATATATGAAACAGATTGTTACTGAAGGAATATCAAAACCACATCAGCCAACATTAAGTCTGAGGCGTGAGAATAGCAAGGCATTTGAAGCACATTTTAAAAAAATATATATCTTAAACTGGCCCTTCCTTGGATTTGACAGTATAAGGGTGGTAGGCACCCCTTTCTCTGAGGAAAAGGAATGACAGGAATTAGGTACTTTAAGCACACACACTACCCTGGATAGCTGAGCCTCAAGGACAGTGTGAGTTGATTTGCATTTTTAAAAATGAGTCTCCTTTAAAGGTAAAACCCCACCTTAGCTTCTTGAGATTCACAATCAGGACATCCATCAGGAAGGAGCAAAATAGCCCCCACCCAAGATCCAGTGACAAGAAAACACCCAAATTGGAGCTCACCAAGAAAACAGAGAGTCTAGGCTTAAAACAAGGGTCTAAGGTTCTGGTAAGTAGAGGGTGAGACTGGAAACACATCTGTGTCACTTTGGATCCTCCTAGAAGCAGATGCCAAGACAAGATTAGATATACAAGACATTTATTGAGGAAATATTGCTAAAAGAGAAAGGAGGAACAAGGGAAAGGAGATTTCAGGCTGTGGTGCAGGACTGACACTGGTGAAAGGAAAGAGGGAAAGATGGAGAATGAGGTAGGTGGGGTGGAGGATGAAGTGGGGAGCATCTCAGGGTGCAGAACTCTTCTGAGGAAGTCTCATGTAGAATGCCTAGGCCAAAGTTGCCTGTTAGAGGCATCTGTGTTGTGCAGGAATGTCCCAGTTTTACTGGGAATCCCTTATTTCTAAATGTGTTATAAAATCCAGAGTAATTCTACTACTCCCTCCCCTCCATCCCATCTTACCACCACCAATCTAAAGGTGGGGGAGTGGAGGCTGTCAATCAGCTATGCTCTCCACAGCAGGTACTCTTGAAGATCTGAGCAGGTAATTTTTATGGCTACCACAGACACTCTGGCAGAATGTCACATTGATCAAGTGAATGTTGATTTAGTTGATTTCTTGGAACCAATGCATGGGGACCCACAGCTTCTCCAGGTTGTTCCTGAATGCAGAGGTGTCCATCAGGTTGGGCAAACCCCATGTGCCACAGGGGACCAACTGGAATGTCCAGTTCTCTCTCTCCCTCTCCCCTTCCCTCTCCCTCTCTCTCTCTTTGTCTCTCTACCTCCTTTTAGAAACAAACCTTGCCCTTTGTAGACTGGGTAAACCTCCAGGTTCTTAATTAGAGAAGGGGACTGTTGGGAAATTCCAAGGGGGAGACAAGACTTCCTGCTACTACTGACAGGCAAGGGGGCAGGGAGAAATGGGTCAAGCAATGAACTAGAAAAATATGCAATGTCAATAGATTTGTACCTTAGCCAGTGAAGTGAGGTGTATTGACTACCATAGATATCAGAAGTATTAAAGAAGAATAGGGGGTTTTGATAGCAAGTCAATTCTGTAACGGAGATCACAAACAGCGGACATGATAATTTATGTAGGAATTTACAGATCACAAGGACTTTCATGTGTATTACATTGATTAATCCCCATAACAATCAGGAAGAATAAACAGAAGAGTTTTACTGTCTCCATTTTAGAAATATGAAAACTGAAGTCAAGGAAGATTAATCAATTTGTCTGAACTCCCATAATCTGTAAATAGCAGAGTTAGTACTGGAATGCATTTTTGGACCCTTCTTTCCATCTCACTATTCCCTTATTTTGACCCCTAAGATGCCTAAATCAGTGCATTTGGCAATGAATCCATAGGATGTTGAAGGAAGGAAAGATTTCATCACACGGGAGTGCTAAGGGAAGGCATTATAGAGCAAGAGATATGGGATCTGCTTCTTAAATGATGGCAGGATTGGGAGAGGTAGAGAGGAGTAGAAGGGTTTCCAGAAGAGGGAAGAGCAGGCCATCCTAGGCGAGAGAATAAAACAGCTTGACTGGTACAGAGAAAAAGTAGAAAATCAGAAATGGTCAGTTAGGATGAGTTGGGGAACTTTATCCAGCAGGAAGTAGAAAGCACAGGGGTTTTGAAGGAGGGGTGACTCCACCAAAGCCACTGAGAAGAGCACTGTGACCAAATGCCCGAGTGGGTAGTTCAGAGGGGGACAGATGGACCTCAAGATTATGGAATCAGTGTAGGCAACTAGCCAAGGGACTAGGAAATCATTACACTAGCAATGAGTACAAAAGAGTTGGGTTTTAGGGAAGTAGAGAATGAGTAAATTCCCATCATTGAATCACAGAGACGGTTTCCAGAAAGAAGGACTCAAGAGACAGGCTCAAATTATAGATAAGGAAGTACTTGAAAGAGTTTTTATCTTAAAGATTCTATATTTGAACCAATCAGGAAGCAAATGAGGTTAAGAAATGTTTATGTTAGAAGATTTGCATGCAGAACACTGTTTTCCTCTTCTTGGTTTCAGGGCAGCCAGACAGAAAAAATTAAGTGTAATTAAATATAAAAAGTATCAATTAGCACTGATTCTCCCATCTACAGAGAGAAATGACCATTTGGAATGAGTGATCTAATCCTCTCTCAGGCCTTATAAGGAAATGGAAACCCAAACATCATTCTAATTATACAGGAAGACATCATAGGAAAATAAATGGAATCTATACACAGAGGATTTCTTTTCAAAGCAGCCCTTATTCAGCAGATCATTTTAATATCTAAAGTAATATTTGATGTCCTGTTAACTTGTACTCACATAATCTGACAGCCTTAGGGTGACACGGAATCTCAGTCTTGAGTAATCTACCTATCACTGGATATTTAAAACCTTTTTATTTAACAAGAGTTAACAGGTAAGCTGTCAGACTGAATACATTCAACATCAATTTTCACTGTCAGTAGTTTTTACCAAGTGGATTAAAGCCAGCTACTTCCCGTGGTGCAGCCTCCACTCTCAAAAACTTCACCATCAGAGCTAAATGGAACAGTCGTAGATCGTAAATTTTCTGTTCTTTCTCCAATTTTCTCTAATGGGCCCACCAACCCCTTTGTCATTCTGCCTGTCCCACTTCCCTCTGTTCCTTGTTCATGAGAATCATACTTGTGTATCATGGGTGCCAGTGATCTTGAAAGAATTTCCCCATGGCACTGGATTCATAGCATATTCTACTTGGCATAGTTTCTCTCTGTCTTCCCCAGTCCTTAATATCCACCTCCCCCCAAATATACATACATGATTAACCAGCATTTTGGCAGTATGCTGAATATAGGGCAGATGCTTTACCAAAGAGTGATATTAAGCTTAATAACATAAAAACAATTTATTCAGTGGTTTATATGATAAGTTGGCAAATCTCTCTTAATTAAGCCAACATAAACCCTACCCACCTACCCGACACTCCTGAGCATGATTGACCTTACTTGGGGGCTCAGATACCTCCAGTCTTAATGGACCCCATTCTTCTTGGATAGATCATCCCTTCAGTATCTAAGCAAAGCTCACGACCATACATGACAGGAGGTCCAAAGCCTCCATCTTGATCTCTGTGTTCCCCTGAACAAGTGCACTCCACTGCCTGCCTCTTGGCCACCCTCGGTGTGATGGCATCCTTAGTCTCATCTGTCCATGTGACCAGGCTGTAGGATCCAGTTATTTAATCAAACACCAATATGGGGGTTGCTATCAAAATACTCTGCAGCTGTGGTTAACATCTACAGTTGGTGGACTTTAAGGAGATTCCCTCAATGATGTGAGTGGGCCTCCTTCAATCAGTAGAAGACATAAGAGCAAAAACTGAGAATTCCTGGAAGAACTTCTACCTCAAGAGGGAAGCATCGATGCCTGCCTGAATTTCCAGCCTCCAGTCCAACTCTACAGATTTTGGATGTGCCAGCCCACACAATCATGTGAGCCAACTCCTTAAATATACATATTTGTGTGTGTTTATAATATATACACATACATATACATATGTACGTATATATACACACACACAGTTCATTCTTGTTATCTATGATATTTATGTTCTGTAAAGTCACCAGAAATGCTGAATTAGTGAATATGGAACCATATCTCATAGAGAAATACAGGGTTATTTCCTATGAGCCTCTGGTCACAACATTTTTGTCAATCAATCAATACGTAACCTTTTTTTATGGGTGTTTCTGTTTGAAGACACCTTATTTAATATATATTACTGATTCATTAACATTGAATTCATGGCCACAGAACTATAATCCATGCCTGAATGAAGCTTATCTAACATACATATTGCCTCCATAAGGCACATCACAGTCTTCTTATACTTAGGAACACTAGACAGTTCTTCAGAACTTTAATTCAAGGCCAGTTTAAACAGCAAAATCACCAAAAAGAAAGTATAATTTTTTTTAAAATGTGACACTAAATATATCATAAGAAGGACACTTGTTTACATTATGAGAGCTGAAACAAGAAGGCAATGTATCAACTTGTTCAACTACAGCTGAGACATTGTGTATTGGGAGACTCAAATTTCTTTGTAGCCCCATAAATCTTCAAATGACTCCAAAACTCCCATGAGGATTGATTTTTGGGGTTACAAACAAGTTTTAGCATATAGAAAAATTCATAAATACAGAATCCATAAGGAATGAGGATCAACTATGTGTGTGAGGGCCCATGTGTATGTGTGCATGTATATATAAATCCTAATGGCTCTTTTCCTCTGGAGGACTCTGGTTGATATAAATTTTGATACCAAGAGTAGGATGTAGCCAATGGGTTGGCTAGATGGTTAGGGACTTGTGAAGAGCAAACTGGAAAACTGGTGACAAGGAGGTCTGAGGAAGACGTGTGTGGATAGACTTCTCTGAATGGCCCAAATCATGAAGATATTTGTGTCCCATGTGAATGCTCACCAAAGGGTGATCTCAGCAGAGGACAGTTTGCTTAATAATCAAGTTGACAAGATGACCTCTTCTGTGGATACCAGTCAGCTTCTTTCCCCAGCCTTTCCTGTCATTGTCCAATGGGCTCGTGAACAAAGGGGCCAAGGTGGGAAGCATGAAGGTGATACATGGACTTCCACTCACTGAGGCCTGCCCCACAACACCCACATTACATGGCAAGGCACGTGGAGGCATCTGCTTCTCTCCTGGGTCTTGTTTAGCTTCTGGTTGCTTCGTCTGTGGCTTCTTCTTTTCTGGGTTCTGCCTGAGCTCCTGGGTTCTTTCTCTCTGTCTCTGAGGCCTTCTTTCTGGGGGTCTCTGCATGTTTCTCCTGTTTATAAAGGGCTCCAGTGTGGGTCTTGATCCTTTTACTGGAGTCCTTTATAAACAGGAGAAAGAGAGGACATCAGGATCGCCACAGTCCGCTCTCTTGATGATCCTTGATTTGGACACTTCCACAGCCTCAGAACTAGAAGCTTCCAACCCAATAAACACCGTGGTAAAAGCCAACCCATTTCTGGTATACTGCTCCCACGAGTCTTTAGCAAACTTAAAACAGGTACCCAGTTATTTAATCAAACATTAATTTAGGTGTTGCTATAAAGGTATTTTGTATATGTGGTTAACATCAGCAGTTAGTTGACTTCAAATAAAGGAAATTATCTTCGTAATATGAGGGAGCCTTGTCCAATCAGCTGAAATCCTTAACAGCAAAAAATGAGATTTCCCAGAGAAGAAGAAATTCTGCCTCAAGACTACAGTATCAAATCCTGCCTCAGTTTCCAGACTGCTGGTTGGACCAATGGATTTTGGACTTGACAGCCCTCACAGGCATATGAGCTAATCTAGGGAAATTATATACGTTTATAGTTGGTTCTCTTTCTCTGGAGAACCCTAACAGATTCATGTGGTTTCTGGGACAGATATCCTCTTGTCAACCATTTTTTTTTTACCTTTCCTAAAGCATTTCTAACACAAGAATCTTTTTCCTTTTTTTTTTTTTTTTCTGGAGGTACCAGGAATTAAACCCAGGACCTCACACCTGGGAAGCAGGCACTAAACCACTGAGCCACACCAACAAGAGCTGGTTTTTTCATTTGTTTGTTTGTTTTCAGGAGGTACCAGAGACCGATCCCAAGACCCTACACTTGCCAAACAGGTGCTCAGCCACTTGAGCTACATCCGCTTCTGCAAGAACCTTGTATGTAGTAGAATTTTGTGGCTTAAGGGTAATAGTACTCACAGCACAGCACAGAACAGGGAACAGCTCCCTGTCAAAACTAAACAAAGGTGCTCCTAGAAACATGGGTTATTTGTAAATACCAGAGATTTCTTACAGGCCATTTCCTCTGCAGGCTACAATAAACTCCTTCTGTGCTCTCAGGACCCCTCTCGCCTCCTCTGTCCTTCTCATATCCTGCTCCCTCGCCATTCACAGACTCTTACCCTGTCGACCTATTTTATTTTATTACACACAGCAATAAAATATTACCTTCGTCTCATCCTGACCCAAGCTGAATAAGCCCAGGAAATCAGGCTTTTCTCAATCCCAAAGCATGAGAATCATTCTCTTAGAGATACATCATGCCATTCCCCCAGAAGCTAAAAACAGCAAAGAGCTTTACTTTCTTTTGGTAAGAAAGAGGCTATGCTTGCACTGACCGCATAGTGGGAAGCCTTTTCCTGGGGCTCCTGATGCACTGCCCTTCTTCCCAGAGATCACGCTGCACTCTCCTGGGGGTGCTCTCCCGCAGGGGCATGTGGAAGCCAGCAGTATTCAGAGATTGGGGTCGGTGGGGGCTGACCGCACCCCAAAGCCCATTCACAAGGCCACTGACCTCCCCGAGGCAAGAGAAATTTATTTCCTTTCCTTCCAGAGCCATCTTTTATTACTCTGCCAGAACTACCTCTCCCAGAGGCAACTCTTTGCCAGGCAGTAGATTATCCTTTCCACCCCCTCTGGTGGCCTGGCTCCCGAAACAATCCACCCGCCCCTTGCCTTCAGTGCCTCTCACGCCCGCCATGTTTGCTACTTACGCTCAAGTGACATTTCTTTGCCATGAGAAAGCCCTGAACGTTTCCTGTATTTCCGCTTTCCAGGGCACTCTCTGAGGTCATCTTTGCCATCTGAGTTTCTCGTCTTCCAACCTTGCCCACTGCCCTGTTCACTTCCATCTTTCCTTACCTAGAGCTCGGTATTCGTTTTCGAGGGCTGCCATAACGAAGTCAACAAACTAGGTGGTTTAAGACAACAAGAATTTATTCTCGCGCAGTTCCAGAGGCCAGAAATCTAAAGTCCAGTGGAGTCTCATCCCTCGAAAGGCTCTAGGGAGCATCCTTCCTTGCTTCTTCCAGATCCTGGTGGCCCCATATGTGCCTTGGAGTGTAGCTCTGCCAACTTCAGCTTCCATCTCCATATGGCCTTCTTATCTGTGCCTATCAAATCTCCCTCTACCTTTTCTCTTATAAGGATATGCATCATTGGATGAAGGCCCCAGCCAGACAATCCAGGCTGATCTCATCTCTAGATCCCTGATTTAGTTATATCTGCAAAGACCCTATTTTTAAAAGAAGGTCCTATTCACAGTTCCCAGGTGAACATATCTTTTGGGGAACCACCATTTGATCCACTTCAAGCTCCCCACTTTAGCAGCCCTGGCCTGACCTTCCTGCAACCTTCTCAGCCTCCCCTGGGATTCGGGGGGCAGATTCACTGGGTTTATCCAATGAGTTGCTTCAACTTAAGGGAAATCGGTTCCCTTTTCTCCAAAGCCAGTAGACACTGTCTCACCGCAAAGAAAATTGCCCCCTGAGCTCTAGTTTCACATGCTGGGACTCTAAGGTAATGTAAACTGGAGAACACAACAGAATGTCACTAGACTTTTCCATCTCCTACAGCAGAATGGAAATTTTAACTTTCTCTTCTCTCACCCTTCCTGGAATTCTGTGCATGATACTGCAAAACAGCATTTTTCCAAAGCACGATCTGCAGAAGATGAGGCGTTGCAGAGTATTCCACAATTACACGCCCACCAGCTCATTTCAGGCACTGGGAAGCCTGCAGTAAAGAAACTTGCTTAGCCTCATTCAACCCAATGTTGCCCTTTTAAGATCCTTACGTTAATGTCTTGCAGAGCACAGTTTGGGGGAAAATTTTTTTCAAATATTGGGAGTATCATGAAATTAATATTCCATAAGGAGCAGTTATTGTCTTCCCATTACCAACATCAGAATTCATGGATGTATTTTGTCACCTTCGTATTATACATCCAAAATTAAAGTCTTAATCTGACCAGTTTTGGGTTCTGTGCTCAGAGCTGAGCACATGGAATTAGCTGCCTTCTGTACAGAATGAAGTCATGGAGACAGCTCAGAGCAGCCCTCAAGATATTTCTGAAGGCAGTGCCCATCTCCTCCTCTTCTTTCTCCAGCTGCCTCCCCGTACCAGTGCCTCGCAAGGAACAAACGCTGCCTGAATGTCCACTGATTAAGAAAAAGGCAGGGAACTGTAACAGGCCCATTGGCACTAAAGCGACTTCTATATGAGACACATTTTTCCTTTTTACAGACATAGTAGGATAAGATGTCAATAATTATGTGTATGTAATAATGTTTTATTATAAATTAGAAGCACCATGTGCTACAAAATAATTTGCAAGAAAGTTTTCAGGGGGTCATTTGACATCATAGAACATGAAAACTTTTAAGTGCAGACACCACATACCGTTCCAAAATAGGCACTCTCTGTAGGGACCACTTCCATATCCCAAAAAGGCAAGCTAGGGCACTGGAGTGGACACCATTCCAATTCCTTGTATGAACTCAGACAAATCTTTCTGAACATGGAGTTTCTTTCTAGAGTTTCCAAATATACAAAAAGGACCGATGAATATATACCCTCCAGCCTCATAAGGTAGTTGTAGCTGTGAAGCTTAAACAAGCAAGCATGTCTATTCAGCACCCAGTCCATACCAGGCTCTGGGAGACACCGTGGTTGTATCTCCGAGATGCAGGGGACAGAGTTGCAGTCCTCACACAGGCACAGATGGGGCAGCACTTGGAATTAAGGCTCTAAACAATTTAAGATATTCCTATGTTGAATTAACTTTTTCGTTAATGTTAACACAGCACTTTTCTAATATGAAGAATATTTAAAAATCCTTGGCCTTAGAAATCTAGGCTTTGTTTTTCGGAAGTGAAATGGAGTTGAAAGATTTTTTGAAAAACAAATCAATTTAACTTAAGCCATAAGGATAAGGAAAGTCAACAAACATAAAAAAAAAACTACAGGAAAACTTCAATATTAGATTTGGGCTTGAAAAACTTCATTACTAAGCACAAAAGCAAGAGCATTTTATAAAGAGAGGAAGGTCAAGACTCCCAATCAGACTTTAGAAAATGGAATTTGTGTCAGGGACAAAAAAAGATGTTGGGTGGCCAAAAGGTCACGTGGTCCTAGGTGTCCAGAAGACAAATCAAATACATAAAATGAAGACAATTCTTATCAGAGAGTTATAAGCAAAATGATGAAGGTGCAAAAATAAAACTAAGATGTTCACGAAGAAACCAACTCAACACTGTTCTAATTATAGCCCCTAGAGTATTTGAGAAGCAGCAGGCTGCAAGGCAGGACAAAAGATGCAGAGGCAAACACCAATCAAGGCTCCATTTTATTGGTCCAGTTTTACCAATGAGCCCTCCGGTGTGTTTTGGAGAATTTGGCTGAAATGCTTCAAGTGTTGGCATGCAATATTGAATGGTTACGCAGCTTCTTCCAACCTCTTTTCCCAACTCCACTACCAACAGAATCAAAGGACCTAATGTTTTGAAAATTGGGTGTACCTCATTCCGCCCCGTTGGGGATGTTGCTGTGTAACAAAGAACATGCCAGTTCATCTTCCCTTAGCACTAGACACAGCTGGAAGCAAAGAAAAGGAGACCCATTTTAAAGCATTTCAAAGCTACTCTCTATTCCAGACTATGAGATTGCTCTGTTTAGGATCTAAAATATGCTTACTTTAAACCATCTTTGTTGACACAGCTATAAACTTCAGCAAATACTGGAGCCAGGCTCAAGTAGATTTCTTTTAAACTTTCAAAGGGAGAGTGAACATCTCCCTTTGATATCTGCCTCATGTTCATCTGCTATAATTTTTTACCAAGTCCTAAAAAGAAAATCATCTAGCATTCTGTATTCTGTACATTATGGTAAAAATGTCAAGTGGACAGTATTTACCCGTTTCAAGTCAATTTTGCTTCTTCTTTCTCTCAAAATCTTTTTTCTGGTAGCGATCATCTCTCTTTACATTTTATAAGTAGTCCTTCTAATCCATGTAACTCTCTGATTCCCAAAATAATAATAATAGGACCTGAACTTGCAGAAAAAACACAGAAGTAGAGCCAAAGCTGTAGGCTGGAGGATGGGGTGGGAGGTGGGGGCTGGATCCACTTTGTTTTCTAAAGATCCCTAAATGGGATCACAGTTTTCCAACTCCCAAGGGGAGAAATGTGCTTTCCCGTGTGCAAAGCTAAAGGCTCGTGTCCTCCAGCCTGTGCCCTCACTTTGTTCCCTCTGACCAGCATCAAGAGACCTGAGCACCTTGTTCTCCATGACTGACTGGTTGGGTCTCCTTGGGTCAATCTCTAGTCATCTCTCTGAGCTTCAGGGTCCTTTCCAGTCAACTCTGGAAAATACCTTCTCTGCCCATTTCAGAGTTAAGAACGCAAAATTCAACACTGTAGTCAAAGCCCTTCGCAGTCTGGTTCCACTGCGAATATTCCTGAGTTCCCCATGCAGTCTAGACTCCAACAGGCCACAGGATTCCCTGGCCCTCAAACATGCTTATTCATCTCTATGTCTCTGTACCAGCTTCTCTCTTTCTAGAAGAGCCTCCTTCTTACAATATTCAGGCCCAACTTGCAGCATCCCTGATTTCTTCCTGTAATAAGTTCTCTCCCCTCCCATTCCTTCCCCCTTATGGAACTCTTCATAACTCTGAGAGTTATTTATCTTCAGCCACCTCTTCACTCCAAGATGTAGGCAAAGACTTCAGTTTATCCATCATTCTATCTCCTTCTCCTTCTCACCCCAAGGTCCAGGCAGAGCCTCAATATTTAGTAGATGTTCATAAATATTTATTAGATTAATAAATACATCTTTTAAAGTTACATCACTAAGCCAGACTCTCTTCCTTTAAAAGTAGGCATAGAAAGGAGGTGATCATATTTGGTAACTAGTCTGAGTCTGTCTAAAAAATAAACAAGCAAAAATTCATTATGAGTTTAACAATGTTACATGGTAAACACAAACCATAGACACAGGGACATCAGAATCTTGTTTCTTCCAGCCTCCTGATTCTGGTTAGTAAACCTTTTGGGGGAAGCAATATGTTTACCTTGTGGGGGCCTCACAGTTCATCCTCTAAGATCTCCAAGACCAAACCTTATCAAAAAGTTTCAAAGATGCTCTCCACCCATGTGGCAGTTTGATATGGTTTTGGATTCCAAAAAAGATATTGGATTATGTTTGTAATCTGATCTGTATACCTGGGTGTGATTAAGTTATGATTAGGGCTTTGATTGGGCCACATCATTAGGGCATTGGGTCCCCACCCCTTGGTAGGTGAGGACTCACAGATAAAAAGTATGGCAAAGGACAGAGTTGAGGGTTTCAGATGTTGAAGTTTTGATGTTGGTGTTTGATGTTGAAGACTTAAGCTGGTTCCCTGGGAAGTAAGCTCACAGAGGAAAGAGAAGCTAGCCCCAGGAAGAAAGGAACCTTGAACCCAGAGAGATGCAAGTCCTAGGAACGTAGGAACCCAGGAAGTCTGAACCCTCTCAGACGTCGGCAGCCATCTTGCTCCAAATAGACTTTGGTGAGGGAAGTAACTTATGCTTATGGCCTGGTATCTGTAAGCTCCTACCCCAAATAAATACCCTTTATAAAAACCAATCAATTTCTAGTATTTTGAATCAGCACCCTTTGGCTGACTAATACAACCCTTAACAGCTGAGGCAACCTCAGCCTCTACCCGGAACTCCAGATTCTCTTTGTCTTTATGAGTCACATTCGGTACTATAGGCACTGGGGAGAGTGGGAAGCATTTGGAGAAATGTCAACCTCGAAGTCAGATGGGGGACCAATGCATTTTCATATGCCTAGTTTGTGAGATGGCACATTCCTCTCCAGTAAATAGCAAGGCTGCCAAGGATATAATTTTCTTGCTTAGAGACCAACCACCTTTTGTCTTAAAAAAGTCACAGGTGACCTCTCAAGTTCTACAAATCAGTGTCTGCACATATGCAGTAAATACCCCAGAAACAAGGCCCTCAGGAAGGAGTGGGATCTGAAGCCGTGTGTTTGACGTATCAGGCTCCTGGCACCCAGTCACATCCCCATTCTAGTTCTTCTCACAAGAGGCCCTCGCCAGCCTGGTCCCAGTACCCCTACATTCTTGGGTGCCTGACACACTGAGCAGCTCATCGTTCTCAAACTATCCGACAGCTCAGCTTTATGCCTTTGTTGATGTCAACACCTTCCTTTCTCTTCTCTGCTAAATGAAGGCCTTTTCATTTTTCATTATTGAAGGCAACTTCAATAACACCTCCTCTGAGTCCATCCCTGAGTGACCAGGTGAGCTACTTGCCACTGCATCTGTGCTCAAATATGACTTTAGTTAGCACTTGGAATGGCATGTGTTTGCTAGTTGGGTACCTATGTAGCTCTTGCCAACCAGACGAACAATCAAGTACCTGCCTTTATATCTCCAGAAATTAGCATGGCACCTGACACATAATTGTGTCTACTCAAATCTGTCCTCCACGATATAGAACTGTCACCTCAAAGTATCTATTCAACCAATGATGAAGAATTTCCCAAGCCCCTTTCACTAGGAAGGGCCATTACATGGTTCTTTCCATGGTATGTGAGGTGAAGCATTGTGTTTCTCTTTTGGACAAATATGGTTAAGAAATGGGTGTGCCTTCTCCACCCTCTGCTTCTCCTTCCACAGGCAGGTCATAGGGGATGGTAGGGCTGCAAAACAGGGGCCTACATCCTTGAATTACTACATGGAGGAAAGCCTCCCACAACTAGGAATGTCCTTATTAGACTGCTTTATGAGCAAGAAACTTCTGTTGTGTTTAGCCATGAAACATGGGGCTTAAATTTTTAAAGAATCCTTATCCTAACTAATACAGATGACTCTCAAGAAAGTATGTTTTATTTAATTGAATAATTCTGTATAACACATGATGCTTGCCCTTATCCATCTAAGGCCTAAATCATAAAATAAGGATAAAGGAGAAGGAAGAAAGGAGAAAGGGAGGAGAAAGGACAGGGAGTGAATTAGAGAAGGAAGGGAGGGAGGAAGGGAGGAAGGAAGGAAGACGACGATGTATACAATGAATTATAGTCAAACTGCCACCTCGGCTGTGACCGTCAGATGCTTACACCTTCTCAAACAATTGGGTAAATTTTGACCACGTCCTTTTAAAATTTTCCTTCTATATCCACAGTGCCTAAAACAGTCCCTGAGACAAAGTAGACATGCAATAAGTATGAGACAAATTAGTTAGCTGGCAAAATTATGAAATTAATATCATGCCTTTTTTTTCCTTTCAAAATGACCCCAATAAATCAAATCTTACTAAACCCAGAAATGATAGAAGTCAAGTATGAAGTAATTTCTTTTCTCAGAGGGTCAAAAGTGTGACTCATATGACTGCAATATGCATCTGAATGCCTGTGATGTACAGAAACCCCAAGGAATCAATGTTCCCTGGAAGCTGTCTTCTAAAATGATTGCATATCATTTGCTATTAAAGAAGTGATATTTAATGGTTGACACTGCACCAGACAAAAGGGAACATTAGCTTCCCCTTTCTTATCCTATTCTCCAAAACAAGTTACTTATTATTATAAGAATTTTGAAAAAAAACCTTCAGAAGATATTTTGGGGAAAGGAGGGCAGGCGGAAAGGAGAAATTTCTAAAAGAGCGTAAAAAAAAATCCACCCTGAACATCAAAGAAAGAGGGAAGACGGCACATGTGGTGATGAGACCAATTTAATCTACATCCTCTGGTCGGATGGTCCAATTATCACAGCATATATATATATAAAGCTAAATTTTGCCCCGTCCTGCTCATCAGACAACAGCTCACTGTGTCTGTTTATCTCAAAGCCATTCCCCAGTTGTACAGTAAATCTGCATTCCCAGAGATGGTCTAAAATAGAAATCCATGCAGACTAAATTTGTGTTGGGACATATCAGGCAACAGCTAGAAATTTTTAAATGACCAACTTGTATTGCACTGAGACACTGAATGAATTGATTAGGGGAAAGCTAAAAATTGAGTGGTATTTTTTTTGGAAGAGGCTAAGGTTAGCGTCGCCAGGGAAAACATGTAACCACCAAGACCAGGGCTAGCAGTCAGAGCTCAGAGCTGATTTCCAGATAGAAATGGGGAATAGGAGAATAAATGGCAAAAGGGTATGTCATATTTCCCCCCTTTACTCCTTTCCAACTAGGTCAATAATATAATTCAATGATCAAAAAGGCTCTCCAAGCCTCCAGGCCGACCCTACACTAAAATTATGAGAAAAACAAGCTTTCCCATCGGCCAAAGGTTTTTTTCTCTGTCGGGACAAACGTTGATCAGAAGATGGGCCACGGACTCTGCACCGGGCTAACGGTCAAGGCTCAGTGGCCCGATGGCTGGTGATCGATTGGGCTACACCGTGGCGTGTGCCGTACTTGCCTTTGAGAAGGTCTGTCTTGAGGGACAAGCCCAGCTATTGTCTGGCTGCCGTCATGCTCGTGAGTGCCCTGCGGTAACCCTCGTGCTCTGCAACGCTCATATTGGTTATTTCAAAGTTGGGTGCAGAATTGTGCTTTCCCGTGTCTGTCACTAATGACTTGCAGCTGTTGCTAATCTGTGCCTCTGATTTCCTTTGATTACTATGTGTATTGATGCCTGTGGTAAATAGGCATCTGCCAGGTGCCAGCACAATCAGGGGAAAAATATAAAAAGTTCCCTGTTTCAAATTCAATGTGACATTGTGCGAGTTGAGAGGCAGCCATTTAACTATTCAGAGGAAACGGCTTCCTGGGGCACCTCCGGCCAGGGACATTCCTCCCACTCCCCCCACGCCACCCCTCCCACCCCACCCTCCAAAGAGGATGCCGACTTCCTTTAGGACTGTTTTCAGCGCAAGGGGTTCCATTCCACATGACATCAGTGGAGGGAAATCTCTACAATGCGGCCTTAGGCCCCAAGTTTCTAGAAAGTGGGTGCCTCCCACCTTGGCAGATGAGCTTTAAGGGAACTCTCCTGCCCCACCAAATTCTCAAAAGCTTCTCCACAACAGCTGTCCTTTGTTTTTCCCTCAGGAGGAACACCTACTTGGGAAGGGCCCAGGGCAGTAGCAGGAGAAACGGGCCATGTCTGGAAGAAGACAAACTGATCAAGACCAAAACCCAACCCTGGCAAAGACAGTGGATCAGAGCTTCTCTCGAGAACGTTTTTTTTCTGGTTCTTAGGAAAGCTAGAGGGGGTGGTAGAGTTTAGCCATTTCTTATTCTTATATGGCAATCTCGGTGCATTCACTGGTTCATTGGTGTTTCCTCTTTTAAAAAGAAAACTCTTCTGTTGTTGATGCCCATCCGCCATTTTATTATTGCTAGGAAACAGAGCAGAAGGCAGGTCTGCTTCCAAGTTAGTTGTGAGGGTACTAAGTTAGGCCCCTCAACTCAGGGGCCAGGGAACAAAGATTGACTAAAGGGAGTCTAAAAAAATTGGGGGCAAAGTACCTGAGATCTCAAGATATAATGATATTAAACAGATCACTTAAACCTTACAAAACCTGATATGAACATGAGCACCTGGTGAATTTTTTTTATTAATTCCTGCTTGGGCAATTTTCAAACCTGGACTGTGGCTGGGCCATTGATTTATAGGCAGAGCTCAGGAATGTTTGATCATCTACCATCAAACTGAAACAGTGTCCACTCTAGATATTTAGCCCCTGTGGCTTCAAAACTAGGCCAATAAGATAGTGCAGACCAACAGCAGATAAAAGCAGAGCATAAATAAAAAGGACCTAATATCGAAATCAGAATAATAATTGTAAGACTTACTCAAGCCTCTTGGCTCAGTGATTATGTAAAACAGATATATCATATGAATCACCTGGGTATTGACTGCATTCAGGAAATCTCTGTGCTAAAGCACAGAATTCATAATAAAAATAATAGAGTGACAAAATTAGGAGTCAACATTCTTGAAAAAGGATATTAGATCGCTCATTCACACGATAAATATTTCAAAATATTTCACCACGCTTCAATTTACTTAAAGACAATGGTAAGAATCCCAGGTCCAAACGAGAAGCACAACAACATCTAAAGAGTATCTTGATAGACTGCAAAAAGGAAAGACATTACTGAGATGCAGAAAATGCTGCCAAGGGAACTGAGTGAAGGTAAAGACATCAAAGGGATTTGACTCTTAATCAAAGGTTCAGAATGTCTGCAAAAGCATTTCTCTTCTTACTAAAACTCTGAAAAGACAGAGAATTAGATGAGGCTTAGGGTTTATAATCATCCAGAAAACCAGTAGGAAAAGGCTCACTAGGGTCACTCTTACCCTAAGACCAACCCACACAGCCACCTCCTACCACCTCCATCCTGCAAAGGCAGAGAAATGTTTAGTTTCCCAGGTCCTTTTTGTGATCTCTTTATAATTACCAGTCATTTTAAAGGCTGGCTTTAAATTGCTTTCAACACATCTGAACACAGTATATTCCAGAGAGACCTGGAAAAGGAGGCGACTTGCTGGAGCTCAGTCAAGGACCTGGCTCCTTCTCAGGCAATGAGGTTGAGCAGAATCATGCCCTGGTAGCAAGAGCTAATTGTGACCAAATGACGTAACCAGCCGGTCTTTTGTCCAACCATCTCCCTACCCCATCCTCAAGAAAACTCTTGTTTTGACTTAGAGAAATCAGAGAAGTCACAAAAGAAATCCATTAAATGGGAACTCACCATTTATTAATTCTGTGTATCACTTTTTTTCCATCATCAAAGCTATGAGCATATCTAATCATTAGTATTATCAGCTGCACTTTTTAAAACTTATTTTTCTTTATTTTCTAAAGGTTTAAAGTTTTAGATTACAGAAAAGTTACAGCGAAAATATACGTGTTTTCTATATACCCCACCCCCTCCCCCCTCACATTAAAAACATCTATTAATAACATCTGACATTAGTGTGGTACATTTGTTACAAATGATGAACAAATATTGATAGACCTATCTTTCAAAGAAATAGAATCAACAATTATTCCAAAACAGAAAGCAGCAGGCCCAGATGCTTTCAATGATGAATTAAAGAATAAATTATACAAATACTCTACAATATCTTCCAGGAAATAGAAGTAGAATACTTTTTTTTTTTTTTTTGGCTTTTATAAAGGGTGTTTATTTGGGGTAGAAGCTTATAGTCACAAGGCCCTAAAGAGTCCAACTCAAGGTACCATAAGAGGTACCTGCTCATCTAAAGTCATTTCTACTTGTTGACACAAGGTCAGGTGGGTGATGCCTGTGAGGGCTCGGCCTTCCTTCTTCCCCTTAAGGGTCTGTGGTCCTGGCTTCTTCTGATCTCAGCTGTAGACTGGCATGAGGCTCATCTCTCAAGGCTTCTCAGCTGCTCTGTACTCTTCAGCTGCAAACTCTCAGGTTCCTCTCCCTTCCTGGGGCCTCTGCTGTATCCATGGAGCTGTCTCTATTCCTCTGTGTTCTTCTCTGTGTAGCTACTTCCATGTCCTTTTTTTTTTCTTTATTTCTTTATTTCTTTTTTAATGTTACATTAAAAAAATACGAGGTCCCCATATACCCCCCACCGCCCTCACCCCACTCCTCCCATAACCACAACCTCCTCCATCATCATGGGACATTCATTGCCCTTGGTGGAAACATCTCTGAGCACTGCTGCACCACATGGTCAGTGGTCCACATTATAGTTTACACTCCTCCCCAGTCCACCCAGGGGGCCATGGGAGGACATACAATGTCCAGTAACTGTCCCTGCAGCACCACCCAGGACAACTCCAAGTCCTGAAAATACCCCCACATCACATCTCTTCTTCCCACTCCCCACCCTCAGCATCAGGTGCACTTTTAATGCAGGTCATTGGAATGGCAATTGCATGTTTTCCAAATACACACACACACACAGGAGCTTGTGCCTAGGTTTCCAAAGTATGATGCAAAAGGAGTTATTATTGAGAAATGCTGTGAAAATCAAAATAAAATGCAATAAAATAATTAAAACAGAAAGAGAAGTTTGAAAAGTGCTAGATATTGTATGTCTCCTTTCGAAGATTCATACAACACATTAGCACATTATGGCCAATGAGGAGACCTGCAGTTCAGTAAAATTTAACATTATTTTATCTAGAATTTTCTAAACATATTTGATGGAGAAATCCTTTGTACAAGCCATACCTATTAATATATCTAAAACAGTGTTTTATGGGCATACTGTTTTAATATATTCTTCATTTGTATGTGCCAAAATAGAACAACATTTCATCATTTACAAATTGGCTTATGTATGACAATTGTCATCTATGTAGTTTGGCCCATAAACTGGCCATGATATTTCATTAATAAAGTGAGCAATTATCTTAGTGTTCCAGGCTGCTATGAAAATACTGCACAATGGGTTGACTTAGGGAAGTGGATTTGGCTCAATGGATAGAGTGTCCGCCTACCACATGGGAGGTCCAGGGTTCAAACCCAGGGCCTCCTGACCCATGTGGTGAGCTGGCCCATGCGCAGTGCTGATGCGCGCAAGGAGTGCCGTGCCACACAGAGGTGTCCCCCGCATAGAGGAGCCCCACACACAAGGAGTGTGCCCTCAAGGAAAGCCACCCCACGTGAAAAAAGTACAGCCTGCCCAGGAATGGCACCACACACATGGAGAGCAGGTGCAGCAAGATGACACAACAAAAAGAGACACAGATTCCTCTGTCTGACAAGAATGCAAGCGGACACAGAAGAACACACAGCAAATGGACACAGAGAGCAGACAACTGGGGGCAGGGAAGGGAAGAGAAATAAATTAAAAAAAATAAATCTTAAAAAAAAAAACAATGGGTTGACTTAAACAACCGAAGAAATTGATTGACTCATGGTTTTGAGGGGTGTCAAAGTCCAAAACTGAGGCATCAGTAAGGCAAAGCTTTCTACGTAACTTTCCAGTGCTGGCTGCCAGCGATCCTTGGGGTCCCTTGGCCTGTGTGCCTGCCTCCCATCACATGGCAATGTCTTCTACTACCTCCTCCAGTGCTGTTGTCTTCCAGTCACTTTCAGCTTCTAGTCCTCCCTGAGGCTTTGTATGTGTCTGACTTTTTTCTGCTCAGAGAAGACTCCAGTTACCCACGCTCATTCAGCTTTGGCCATAATTTAAATAAAATTACATCTTCCAGAATTCCTTTTTACAATGGGTTTGCCTCCACAGGAATACAAATTAAGAACATGTCTAAATTGTGGTATGTGGTTCGATGGACCACAGCAATAATCAAGACGAGGCAAAAATTACTATTGAGTTGAAAGTCCATGATAGAATGTGTTCATTTTGGGTCATTATGTCTTAATTTCATATTTTATGTCTTATGAAATATTTCACTTGTGTTAATGAAATTGGGAAATGTTATGACTTTTGCCGCAAAGAGTGTGATCTCAGAGAAATTCTCTAAGTATTTAATAAAAACATTAATTCTCTTTGTCCCCCACCCCAAAATCTTTATATAGTAGCTAAACAAATGAATTTTAAAGACGATGTGAAAAGAATATAATAAAGTCTGATGGTCCCTGCTCCTTGTTTTGGAGCTTGTTACATTGAGTAAAAGAGATAAAGTGACTGTGCTAATCCTTAAATACCTGATGCTGTAAACACTATAAGAGAAAACAGGGGGCTAGTGCTCCATTGTAACTGGGAATATGAGGCAAGGCTTCATGACATGGATGTCATTTGAGTAGAGCCCTGGAGAATGAGTTAAACATCCTTAAGTAGAGAAGAGGGAAGAAAGAGAGAGGAGTATTGCATGAATAAGGAGAAACATCATGAAATGAAAGAGAAGAGTTGCATTCAGAATATTCGGGATCTTGAATATTAGGTAGGATATTTCAAATGTACAAATAAATTCAGTAAACAATGAAAGTTTTTGAGAAAAGAAGCATCCCCCAAAAAGGAGCAGCGTTCTCCTGGTGTGGTCCCCAGGCCAGCAGCATCGCATCACCTGGGAACTTGTGAGGAATGCAAATTCTCAGTTTTATTTTAGTTTCCCAATTGCTAAAACAAATACCACACAATGGGTTGGCTTGAAGCACAGGAATTTGCTGGCTCTCAGATTTGAGGCTAGGAGAAGTTCCAAATCGAAGCATCAGCAAGGCGATGCGTTCTCCCCAAAGACGGTAGAAAATGGAAAATGGGGCTGGTCGCAGCAATCCTTGGTCCTTGGCTCTTCTGTCACAAGATAATGCTCATGGTGGAGTCCTCTCCTTTCTCCTCCAGGTTCCATTGACTTCCTGTTTCCTGCTTCTCTCCGTGGCTTCTCTCCTTCTGTGTCCAATTTCCTTTGCTTCTCAGGACTTCAGCCACGTTGGAATAAGGCCCCTGCTCACTCAGTTTGGGCACACCTTAACTAATAGCATCTCCAAAGGTCCTGTTGGCAAATGGTTTCACACCCACAGGACCAGCAGTTGGACCTGAACATGCCTTTTGTGGGGGACGTGATTCAGTCCCCATCCCAGACCTGAGTGGACCCCCTGGAAGTGGGGCCCAGAAATCTGTTTAAACAAGTCCTTCGGGTGATTCTGATGCAAGTTCAAGTTGAGAACCACTGTTGAAGAAAACAAGGGAATTTCAATCATCCACATGACTAGTAACGAGGAGTTAATGCAGGTAAGAGAATCTTAGCAAGAATGGGACAGAACAGATGGAGAAAGGGTAGCTGGTTTTACTAAAAGGGATGCAGATCAGCTCACATCTCTTCAACTCTTTCCATATACCTATATCTTTCCATATATCTGTTATTTTTTCATTTTGTGAGAGAGATTGTAGAAGCATAACTGAAGAACTTCTGGGAACTAATTAGATACAAGAAATGAGGAATAGAGAGGATTTTAAATGACTCCAAGTTTTAAGCTTTCAGAGAGAGGCAATGTAAAGATTCCTTTAACAAAAAGGCAAATAAGAAAAGCCAACTGACATGGCAATGAACTCTATCTGCCATGAGCATAGAACCTGGAGTTTGTGTTTCTGTGTGATAGAGCTGGACTCAGATGTGATCTTTGTCCACAAGCCTCTCCTGTTACTTTTACCAGATCTGTAGTTGGTGCTGGGGTTTAGTGTATACCCAGGGGACCTGAATCTCTGGACTGACCATGTGATAGCCAGACCCTGAGCCTCAACAGACTTGCAGCTCCTACAATCTGGTTTATTGGACTTACCCCACTCAGCTAACATGGAGGTGAAGAAGGTCAACCACCACACCAGGGAGCCAAGAGTGCCTACAACTGAAAGTAGGAGAATTGCATTCAGCTTCCATGTGGAATCTAAGCCCCCTCTCAATATAGATGTGGAGTGGACACAACCATTCTAAGGTCCACAGGATGGAGGAATAGAGTATGGATGAGAGTAGACTTACTGATATTCTATTCATGAACTATTGTGATTAGTAATCGAAGAAAATGTGGCATTGTGTGGAGAAAGTGGCCATGGTGGCTGCTGGGGGTAGGGAATGGGAGGAAGAGATGTGATGTGGGGGCGTTTTCGGGACTTGGAGTTGTCCTGGGTGGTGTTGCAGGGACAGTTACCGGACATTGTATGTCCTCCCATGGCCCACTGGGTGGACTGTGGGAGAGTGTGAGCTATGGTGTGGACCATTGACCATGAGGTGCAGCGGTGCTCAGAGATGTCTCATGATGATGGAGGGAGGAGTGGGCTGAGAGGGGTGGGGGGTATATGGGGACCTCATATTTTTTTAATGTAACATTAAAAAATAAAGACAAAAAAAATTCATCAAGCTGCAACATAAAAAAAAAAAAGAAAAGAAAAGCCAAAGGAAGGGCAGATGGACAGATCTATGTGTTTGTTTTGTTTTTCATTTGTTTATACCCTTTCTAGCTGTAAAAAGGATTTACAGAGACTTACAACAATGCATATAATTCATTAAGGTTGAAAGAAAAATTGAGGCCAAAGAATAATAAAAGAAAAGTAAAATGAAGCCAGGATGAAGCCAGAAGAGGGGCCACAAATTGGGCATCCAGCTTCTTTGTAATCACAACACTGAAAGATTCCCAGGACCCAGAATTATCAAAACAAACCAATTGTTTGGGAAAAGCCCATATTTCCTTCGTACTGACACCAGGGAGAAATTTCCAAGCTGGACCATCCAAGAAGAGATTCTATAATGTGGCAAAGAGTATCATGGATAATGGCCTTGGAGATAAATAATTTGGTCATCTATGTGCACCTAGAGCAGTGAAATGATAAGGTCCTACAGAAGTTGAGAATGCGGGTATGAAGTTCAAGAGGAAGATTAGAAATGAGATATATATATATGATTTTTTTATGTGTGGCCGCAGCTCCCTGTGGGTCACAGGCCTGATGGGCCCACCCTGGCCCTGGGGCTCGGCTCGCCCTGGGCTTCGGGGGTGCCTGCGGGTGCGTTTACACTGCAGGGTTTGGGCCCGTGTTGCCCTTGGATGCCGCCCTGTGGTGCCCATGGATTTTCTTCGTGAAAATACGATAAATTTATTTAGGCAGTGTTTTTATGCCAGAGGCAGAAACCCTCACTGCGACAGGACCTTTTTGATTTTATTTCTTACTGTGTTGTCATCTACCCACAGGGATCTCTTTCACGTGGGAAAATTCCCAGCCATTGGGCAGAGAGTTGTCCTGGCCTAGGTGGTGGAGGGCAGCTCCTCCAGCCAGAGGGTCAGCCTCAGGGTGCAGCCAGGTACCGGGGTGCTGAGGGCCTGGCTGCGAGGGCAGGGGCCCCCTAGCTGCCTGCCACCACCCCACCCCCTGCCCTGAACCTGCTGCCGCCAAGGGGAGGACCCCGCAGGCTGCTT
The DNA here is from genome assembly GCF_030445035.2 of Dasypus novemcinctus. NCBI lineage: Eukaryota > Metazoa > Chordata > Mammalia > Cingulata > Dasypodidae > Dasypus > Dasypus novemcinctus. The sequence continues at coordinate 50,920,382 of NC_080694.1, read as the reverse complement.
TGCTCCCGGAAGCCGCAGGTCTGGGCAGAGTCGGTGAGCCCGGCCGGGGCGCAGTGGGCCACGCTGCCCACAGATAGCAAGGGACGCCACCCATGTTCTCAACATGGATTGCTATTTAATTGAGAGCATAAAAATGTTTCCCTCTCGGAAAGAAAACTAAATGGATAAAGCTTTTAATTTATAAAAAAGATGAATGATTAGCATTCTAAAAGATTTAACATTGGATGTCAACGGTGGTTTTGATTGAACACCAATTTCCCTTAGTGTAGACAGTTTATAAAACTTCATTTACCACTCGCTTCTCAAGAACCCATCTATTGTATTAGATGTGGCAAACATACTTTTAAAGTACAATCCCAGAAGTGTTTTGGAAAACAGTTTCTACAATAGATGGAAAAAAACTCAGCCAAATTGGTAAAAAGTTTGTTTTATAAATGTTTGGAAATGAATAGAAATGGTAAAAATGCATCGTAGTGTTTGTAATTAGCAGCTCTAATACATGGGTATGATAGTGGCTGAAAAGGAAAGTCTAAGGTTATGTATATCACTATAAGGAAAGATAAAAAATGAAACATGGGACTGTACAGCAGAGCGAACCCTCTTGTGAAAAATGAGTATGGTTGATAGTGCATATATAAGAATGTTTTTCTTTGAAACAGAACAAATATACATTAATGTCACAAGACGTTAATATCAAGTGATATTTGGGCAAAAATACAACCAACAAACTACGGACAGTAGTGGAAAATAAGAATCTTCCATCAATGGTAAAAAAAGGAAGTATGCTAAGTAAAAGAGACTAGACAAAAAGTACTACATATTATACTATACAAAATGTAAAAACAAATAAATTATAGAGGCAGAAAATAGATTGCTTATTACATATAGCAGGGGAAGGATAGAGAGATTGAGAGTGACTAGTAAGGGATAGGGTTTTGTTTGTTTGTTTTTACTTTTTGTTTTCTGTGGGGTTTTTTTGGAGTAATGAAAATGCCCTAATATTGATTAAAACAATGAATGCACAACTCTGTGATTACACCAAATGCCGTTGATTGTACACTTTAGATGGAATGTATGGTTTATGAATGTTTCAATAAATTGATTATAATAAAAAAAACTCTGCCAGATAGATTACTCTGTTGTTTCATAGAACAGTAGAACTTTCCAATAATACTGTTTTGAAAAAGAAAATATACTCCAAAGATCAGTGTATGAGTTAGAATTTTTTGGTTGCAATTATCAGAAACTGATTCTGATTCACAATATCAGAATTTCATCCTGGACGGATTAAAAGTATGCTCAGAGGACACGACAGGATAGCAAAGAAACCATCAGAATAACAAGGAAGGGAAAATGAGAACATTTCACACATAGAAAAGAGAACTCGGGAAGTAAGAGACAGTGGTCTAGAGTGGACTATGCTGAAGTTTAAAGAAAAACTGAACATGTTCTCCAAAGATCCAGAGTCTAGCTCCCATTCTTTCCCTATTCAGCTGTCTGATCTGGAGCAAGACATTTACAGCATGTGGATTTGAGTCTTCACACCTCTAAAAACGAGGTGCTGTGTTGTGGCCAGTAGCAGGGATTTTCATCAGACAGACTTCGGTTCAAATCCCACCTTCACTTCTTACTAATTCTGCGATTGGGGTCTGAGCCTTTATAAAAAAATAAAATAAAAAAAGATAAAATCTCCCTCAGAGTTTATTATGAGGCTTAAATAAAATAATGGAAAGATTACCCAGGAAGAGGTAATCATAATTATTTAGTAGAAAATTCTATGACATATTTGAAATACCCTTATGAGAGCAAGGTGAAAGAGTTTCTGTGACGCTAAAGGACCAGTGGGTGAAAGTTACAGTAAGTAGATCTTTTGTTAATTGAAGTAACAACTAATAAATAGGGAAGTGGACGTGGTTCAACTGATAGAGCGTCCTCCTACCGTATGTGAGGCTCCAGGGTTTGATACCCAGGGCCTCCTGACCCGTGTGGTGAGCTGGCCCATGCACAGAGCTGCCGCGTGCACGGAGTGCTGTGCCACGCAGATGCACCCCCGTGAGGGGGTGCCCCACGCGTAAGGAGAGTGCCCTGCAAGAAGAGCCACCCAGCATGAAAAAAGCAGAGCCTGCCCAGGAGTGGCGCCACACACATGGAGAGCTGACGCAGCAAGAAGACACAACAAAAAAGAGACGCAGTTTCCCGGTGCTGCCGAGGGTACAAGCAGACACAGAAGAACACACAGCGAATGGACACAGAGAGCAGACAACAGCGGGGGGAAGGGGAGAGAAATAAACATATCTTTTAAAAAAACATTAAAAAATGAACTAACAAGAAAATAAAAGACTGACTTGTGAAATAGTGAAATTTCCAATACTGGAAAATTCAAAAAAGGCAAGATGGCTATCAATTGGGGATACTACAGAACAGCTTCCTATGTTTTGTGTGAGTAAAATACAAGGTCCCTTCCTGATCCAAATGTCTATGTGTCTCTGCAGAATGCCAGTTTACAATACTAATGTACTACTGCCCTCTAGTGTATAACCTCCGAAGATAAAACTGCAAATACAGAAAAACCATGACAACTGCATGAGTACCATGCAAAATTCTTTTATTTCAGGGGGAAAAAAACAAAATAAACTCAATAATCCTCCACTAGAAACTTCTCAGTTTCAGGTGAGGAAACTGAGGGAGGGAAGAGTGAAGTAATTAGCCCAGAGCACATGACTACCCAGCTACCCAGCTGAGATAAGGATCTCCACCTGCTGACTCCCAGGTCAGGGTCCTTCCACGATACTGCATTCCTTCCTGATACCAAAGAGCACAGCCAGGTCTTCCTTGATACCCATAGTTGCCTGAGCCCTAAGTCCTTGGTTCTAGCCTAACTGTTAGAAGTAAAGCTCCCGGTACCTCATGAGCCCCGTGTGTCCTCAATCACAAGTTCAAACCCCTACCACCATGATGCTGAAAAACAATGGGTAATGAGGCTTTGTTGACAAGAACAGTCCGTTATCAGCAAGCTAATGACCACTCCGGCCGCAGCAGAGATGCCAGACTACAATTAGGTCTGCAGTGATGGACAAACAGAGAGGGACTCTAGTTATAATTAAACCTGATCCTTTAGTCCAATTGCTCATTAGGAAAAGGAAAACAAAACACAGATCCCACAACAAGAAAGCTTTAAACAAACACTTCCGTCCAGGATGAAATTCTAGGCCATTGATTAATTAGTCAGCATCTAAGCATCTACCCTCTGAGTGAAAACCTGAGGGGTAATATTCTTATTCAAAATATTTTGAAAAAGAGGGGAGCTCATTTCTTCATCTTAGTGATTTTAAAAGGTGTGGCATCTGGGGTGATGGATGATCTTTCAGTTTCTTCATTTTGTCTGTCAGTACTTTCTGATTGTTTTTACTACACACATGTATTACTTGTATAATTAAACATATTAAAAAGGTGGTAAAACAGTATGGCAGTTCCTTAGGAAATTAAACATAGGATTACCATACAGCCTGGCAATTTCTCTCCTAGGCATATACCCAAAAGAATTGAAAACAGACTCTGATAGATATTTGTACATCAATGTTCATTGCAGCATTATTCTCAATAGCCAAAAGTGGAAGCAACCCAAATGTCCATTGACAGATGAACGGATAAACAAAATGTAGTATATCCATATGGTGGAATATTATTCAGCCATAAGAAGTAAAGTGGCAGTACATGCTATACCATGGATGAACCCTGAAGACATGTTGAGTAGAATAAGCCAAACACAAAAGGACAAACATCATGTGATTGCTCTCATATGAAATACTTAGAATAAGCAATTTCATAGAGACAGAAAGCAGAACAGTGGTGACCAGGGGTTGGGAAAGGGGGAAATGGGAAGTTGCTGCTAAATGAGTATGATGGGTTGATGAACATTGTCTGGAAGTGGTACTGAAAGTTACTCAGTGTTGTCGATGTACTTACCATCAAACAGTTTCACTTAAAATGGTTAAAATGACTTATTTATATTTTCCCACAATTAAAAATAAATTATCAAAATATACTATTGGCAAAAACTAAGTATTGTATAAATATCTAGCTTAAATATAGAAATACATATATGCACAAAACTTTTCTTATTAGAAGGAGGCAATCCATCCCATGGAGAAACACCATGATGTAGTAAAATGGCAGCATGATTCTGGAACCAAACAGACTCGAAATTGCACGACAGCCTTGCCAGTTAATGCCCATGAGACCTCGGACAAGACTCTAAAATCTTTAAGGAGGGTAAAATGCAATTACATGAAAGAGCTCATATAAAGATCCTAGCAGAGGCAAAAGGAAAAAGTGACCCATAAGTTATAGACTCTTTTCCTTTCCCCATGTACTTCTGCATTGCCAAAGCTATCTCTTTATAATTCCAAAAGCACGTCTAAATCAAGAGAGAGAGGAGGCTTCCTAAGAAAGACCTATCTGCTTATAGATGCGGGAAGCTGATTGTGAATAGGGATCAAGAGGTAAAATACTAGGTAAGAAGTGGTGGAGAAGTGGTTGGAGGTATGGACATGAAATAAGAAGGAGCTCCATTCTGAAGTGTTAAAAGGTGGTGAAGAAAAGGAAGAGAGAAGAAGCAAAGCTAATGAGATTAGTAGCGTCTGTCTTCTCTGTTCCTTACCATTTAGCCCCCTTTTCTACTTTTGGCCTCTTTTAGACTTTCCTAGGGAAATAAATGATGAGGTGCCTTCTTATTCCTTCCTCTTCACTCTTCATCTGCTCCTTCTCCTTGCTCCTTAATTAACTATCCCCTGATGCCGTGCCTTTGAATCGGTCGTACCAGCATCCTCTGGAACCCTGTGCCATCGATTTCCTTCTCATTACCTCACGCTCTCTCACGCATTTCTTCAATCTGTTTGTCTCTACTGGTCTCTCATCCATCTGTCTAAGCATTTCTAAGCATTCCTAGCTTTTCTCTGTAGTTAATATCCAATCCTGCAAAGCCTTCAATTGCCAAGTTTTCCTTTCTGGGTAATAGAAAGGGGAAGCACTGTGATGAATACAAAAATGTAAAAATAATAATAATAAAATTAAAACCTGGTTCCTAGGCGCAAGGGGCACATCATTTGTTTGTGGCAACCAGACTAGTTCGCTAGAAACACTGGTGGTCAATAAAAGGATAATGACAGTGTATAATTAAGTCCTGAATCGTGTTGTCAGACTCTCAGTTCCTATAGTTTAGGGGTGGGTGCAGGAGCAAGAGCTCCCCCAAGGCTATGGTCAAGGATGACGTAGAAGAAACACCGTATCAAGATATTGCATGTAGGAATTCCTCAATACATATTTGTGATTTTAGTTTTCACTTGATTTGAGTTGAAATTTGAATGGAAAATCATTGTTATGAGATCATTCATTCTCGCAGCTGTTTCACAATGACCATAATTCATTGATTTTAAGAACATACCATTTCACATTTTCACAACTCTGAAACAAGGAGGCATCTTTCAGTGATACCTCAGCATGTCATTATTTTTTCTTTTTCTTTCTCAGTGGTATATAAATTAATGGTACAGCTTACAATAGACGGCTTCTCAGATTCCATAAAACATAAGGTTTATTGAGCACCTAGTATATTCCAGGCTGCTATTCTAGACCCTGGGGACATAGTAATGAAAAAGCAATGCAAATTTTCTCTCTTGTGGAGCTTGCATTGTGGTAAGGGAGACAGATTATAAACAAATAAAGAGAGATGATACACTGGAACCAGGTACTGTTGTTGTACACATAAACAAGGCAGGAGAGGGAGGGTGATAGTTGGAAGCAAATGTTAAAAATCAAATTTCACATAAGGAGAAACTGTATTTTGCATATATTTTGGGTATTCATCTCTCCCCACTAGACTTTGTGCTCCTTGTTCTTATTGATCCTTTTTTTTTAAGATTTATTTATTTATCCTGCCCCGCCCCCCATGTTGTTTGCGTTCACTGTCTGCTTGTTGTGTGCTCTTATTGTCTCTTCATCTTCTCTTTAGAAGGCACCCAGAACCAAACTCCAAGCTTCCCACATGGGAAGGAGGCACCCAATCACTTGAGCCACCTCCACTCCCTGTTTGTTTTGTTTCTCCTTATGTTTCCTCATTGCGTCAGCTTGCCACAGCAGCCACCATGCCAGCTCGCTACCTGGCTTATCTTCTTTAGGGGACACAGGGAACCAAATCTAGGACCACCCATGTGGTAGGCAGGCACCCAACTGCTTGAGCCACATCTGCTACCCTCATTTATCTTTGAATTGCCTAAACCTATACCACCATGCCTAACTCTAAGGAACAAAAAAGAAAGGAAACCAGCATCCATTGTGCAATTGGCTTTGCTCTAGGTAATATGAAAGGTGGTACTTTTATATTGGCTCATTTCAGTAAATATCTATTGGATAAGTGATTTTCTGGAAGAGGGGAGCTTGTAAATAACAGTCAGCAGAAGTTCCCTAACAAAATTCGGTGCCAAACTAATTCTGCTTTCCTTTCTTTTCTTTTTGTTTTGCTTTGTTTTGTTTGGGATTTTTTGTTTGTTTTGTTTATCATTTTACAGATAATAGGGGTGCTGTAGACTCAAAGTGTTTTTATTTCAGAAGGACATTTGATAATAGAGGTGGTTTATAATACAGTTAAATAGTTGCGGATTGGATTTAATGATCAAAGGAGCTGATTAATAGAAACAATCAAACTTGGCAACTGTCTTCGGAGCCATGTTTCAGCTACACACAGACTTCTCTTGTTAAGAGATATTGTCAATGATTTGGACAGATCAGAAAATGCATTCGTATCCAATTATTTGAAGATGATAAAGCTCGAAAGGATAACAGGTACATTATATGATTGAGTTAAGATCCAAAAAGATCATGACAGAATAAAACAGTGGCCTGAACCTAACTTAATAACAATAACCATAACCAAGAAGTCCTCCTGCTTTCAGATTTAAAATTGCATTTTCAACATAACAGACTAGGATATATATGGTAAAATAGTGGTATTTACAAAAAAGAATTGAGTGTTTTAGTTTTGGGAAAACCCACATGAGACAAATATTTTTAAATACGCTATGTGACTTTTGCACTGTTGCATTTGCATTGTTTTCCATCAGGAATGATTATTATATTTAGTTTGGGATAATGTAATTTAGGCAGTGATTCTTCATCAAGAATCAATTGACATGTTTTGGTAATTGACGATGGTGATGGTAGCACAACACTGTGAATGTAATTAACAGCACTGAATTGAATACTTGAAAGGGGTTAAAATGGGAAATATGTGCATGTTAGCACAATAAAATTGTTTAAATTATCAATAGATTTGCTTAGAGAATCTTGAACATCATAAAACTTGCATGTAATATTTTATTTGGGAGTGTATGTGTTTCCTATGGAAGAATCCATAACTTCTTTCAAATTCTGAAGGTACTTAGAGCCTTTTTTTTCTTTTTTCTTTTTTTTATTTTGAGGTACTGGGGGCCAGGATTGAACCTGGGACCTCGCATGTGGGAAGCTGGTACTCAACCACCAAGCCACATTAGCTTCCCGAGATGACTCTTCAGTTTGCTTTGCTTGTAGTTCATTTTTGTTTTTTCAGGAGGTACCAGGAACTGAACCTGGAACCTCCCATGTGAGAGGAGGGAGCTCAACCACTTAAGCCACATCTGCTCCCTAGAGCCAATTTAATGTTCTCCCATCCAAGTACTAACCAGGCCCAACCCTGTTTTTCAAAAAAAGAATGTTGACAAATTATTGTAGATCCAAAGAAGAATCATTGATTGGCAAAGGGTCTGGGGAACAAGCTGTTTGAGGAATGGTTGAAGAAACAAGAGGCACTTAACCTGGAGAAGAAACTACTTAGTGGAGACAGATGGGGACTCTCTTTCAATATTTGATGGTTTCGCATGTTGGAGAGAGCTTGGATTCTATTCATGTGACTCTGGAGGGTGGGACAAGAATAGTTTCCCACATTGTAGAGACAGAATTAGCTTACAAGGTGATTGGCTGCCCTGTGAGATAGGAAGTTTCTTCTTGGAGATGTGCAAATAGAGATGCAATGATATTGTAAAACATTCTGTATAAAAATCTTCTTAGAGATTTACAGTGCATGCCATGCACGTCAACATATTAAAGTCTCTGAGAAATCCTCTGGTAAAGAAATGAGCATGTTCCCATGCCACTTGACATCTGCCTAGGTTCCTAGCGTTGACATAACAAAGTACCACAAACTGCACAATAGAAAAGTATTGTCTCCCAGTTATGGAGACTAAAGTCTGAAGGTGTCAACTACCCCCCCTCTGACATCTGCAGGGTTCTGACAGTGACTTGCCGGCAATGCCTGGCATTCTTTGCTTGTGACACAGTGTCATCCCTGCTTCTGTCATTTGGCTGTCTTCTCTCTGGGTGTCACAATTTCCTCTTCTTATAAGGGCACCAGTTGTATTGGTCAGCGAAAGGGTGCTGATTGCAAAGTACAAGAAATCTGTTGGCTTTTATAAAGGGTATGTATTTGGAGTAGAAGCTTAGAGTTATGAGCCTTAAAGCATAAGTAACACCCCTCACCAAAGTCTGTTGCCACGTGTTGGAGCAAGATGGCTGCTGACGTCTGCAAGGGTTCAGGCTTCCTGGGTTCCTCTCTTCCTCATTTCTCTCTGGGCTCAGCTCCTCTACTCTCTCCACAAGGCCAGCTGTAGACTACCAGGCAAACGGCTCATCTCTCTGCTGTGTCCATTTGAGCTTTCTCTCTGTCCTCACGTACCTGCTTCTTTATGTGTTTACTTCCCAGGCTCCAGGATCAAAACTCCAAACTCCCTTCTCTGTAGCGTGGTTTCTCTGTGAGTCCCCGCCCCTTTGATCACAATATCCTACTGACGTGGCCTTAATCATTATTTAATCAATTAAAAGTGAAAACTCGAAATCCAATATAATCTAATATGCCCAGAGGGACAGACCAGTTTACAAACATAATCCCATATCTGTTTTTGGAATTCATAAACAATATCAAACTGCCACACCAGTCATATTTGATTAAAGCTCACCCTAATCCATGTTGACTTGTCTTAACTGGTAACATCTTCAAAGATCCTATTTCCAAGTAGAATCGCGTTCACTAGACTGGGGATTAGGAGTTGAGCCCTTATTTGGGGGACACAATTCAATCCATAATAACATCTAACATTTTTTTAAAAAACAGGTTATTTAACTTTACGAAATCTGGAAAGCATAGTATGGATTAAACTAGATCAGGATCAGCAAACGTTTTCTATAAAGGGCCAAATAGTAAATTATTTCAGCTTTGCACATCAAACAGCCTCTGCCACAAGTATGCAACTGAACTCTGCTGATACAGCACAGAAGCATCCATGGACAATACACAAACGGCTGTGTGCCAATAAAACTTTTTTTTACAAATACAGACTCACTGGATTTGCCCTTCAGGCTGTTGTTTCCCAACCCCTGAACTAGAAAGCTACTCCTAAAGAATTCTGAAATTCTTTGACTTTAAGATATGAACCATGAAACCTATTTACCTACAACCATACACAACATCCTTCTGATCCCCAAATTTCTAGGAAGGCTATGAAAACACAGGGGGAAAAAAAGTGACAGCACTGCTTCTGGTATATAGTACCTGAAGAAGAAACCCATTTACAAATTGTGACTCAAAGATCCAGAATTTAAATCATCCCAACACAATATGGCCTTCTGGAAAGATTTAGGGATTCAGCTCTGTAAAATGAACAGGCCTTTTTTCCAGGCACAGGTAGGACGTGAGCTTGTGATTAGTGAAGGCTGTAGGCTCAGCCTGGCTTATTCCAGCGTGGTCAATTACACAGGTGGTTACAAGTGTGTGTTTGCACCTGTTCAAGCCTTCCTTATTAATTAAACAACTCTTCAAAAGCAGGTTAAAAACAAATTAGGCTCTGTCACCTTGGGCCTGTCCCAGCCTTCCCCTCGGCGGCCCTTCGTCTATGAGGCATCGTCTACAGAGGGTAAGGAGCAGTGTTTCTTTGTAATTAGGGAGGGGCTCGTTATCCCCCACCAATTAGTGCTGCCACCGCTTAGTGAAAACTGTTGTTGGCACATAGTACAGATTAGTGACTAATTAATAAGAGTTGAATAAATTGGAAAGGAAGAAGTCAAAATTTCATTATTTGCAGATGACATGATCCTATACATAGAAAACCCTGAGAGATCTACAACGAAGATTCTAGAACTCATAAATGAGTTTAGTAAAGTCGCAGGTTATAAGATCAATGCGCAAAAATCAGTAGCATTTCTGTACACCAATAATGAGCAAGATCAGGAGGAAATCAAGAAACAAATACCATTCACAATAGTAAATAAAAAAATCAAATACTTAGGAATAAATTTAACTAAAGAGGTAAAGAACTTATACACTGAGAACTATACAAGATTGTTCAAGGAAATCAAAGAAGACCTAAATAAATGGAAGACTATTCCTTGTTCATGGATAGGAAGACTGAACATTATTAAGATGTCTATCCTACCAAAATTGATCTACACATTCAATGCAATCCCAATAAAAATCAATGCAGCCTTCTTTAAGGAACTAGAAAAACTAACTATGAAATTTATTTGGAAAGGAAAGAGACCCCGAATAGCCAAAGACATACTGAAAAAGAAAAACGAAATTGGAGGAATCACACTACCTGACTTCAAAACATACTATAAAGCTACGGTGGTGAAAACAGCATGGTATTGGCATAAGGAGAGACATATAGACCAATGGAATCGAATTGAAAGCTCTGATATAGAACCTCACATATACAACCACATAATATTCGATAAAGCCACCAAACCCTCTCAACTGGGAGAGAGTGGCCTATTCAACAAATGGTGTCTGGAGAACTGGATAGCCATATGTAGAAGAATGAAAGAGGATTACCATCTCACACCTTATACAAAGATCAACTCAAGATGGATCAAAGACCTAAATATAAGAGCCAAGACCATAAAAACCTTAGAAAGCAGTGTAGGGAAACATCTACAGGACCTTGTAATAGGTAATGGATTTATGAATATCTCACCAAAAGCACGAGCAGCAAAAGAACTAATAGATAAATGGGACTTCCTCAAAATTAAAGCCTTCTGCACCTCAAAGGAGTTTGTCAAGAAAGTAAAAAGGGAGCCCACACAGTGGGAGAAAATATTTGGCAATCATATATCTGATAAGAAACTTATAACTTGCATATATAAAGAACTCCTACATCTTGAAAATAAAAAGATAAACAATCCATTTAAAAAATGGGAAAAAGACTTAAACAGACACTTCTCCGAAGAAGAAATACAAATGGCAAGAAAGCACATGAAAAAATGTTCCAAATCTCTAGCTATCAGGGAAATGCAAATCAAAACCACAATGAGATACCATCTTACACCCATAAGATTGGCAGCTATGAAAAAAACAGAAGAATACAAGTGCTGGAGAGGATGTGAAGGAAGGGGAACACTCATCCACTGCTGGTGGGAATGCAGAAGGATCCAACCATTCTGGAGAACAGTATGGCGGTTTCTCAAAAAACTAGCCATAGATTTGCCATATGACCCAGCAATACCACTGCTGGGAATATACCCAGCAGAACTGAAAACAAGAACACAAACCAATATATGTACACCAATGTTCATAGCAGCATTGTTCACTATTGCCAAAAGTTGGAATCAACCCAAATGCCCATCAACAGACGAGTGGATCAATAAAATGTGGTATATACACACAATGGAATACTACTCGGCTGTAAGAACAAACACACTACAAACACATGTGATAACATGGATGAATCTTGAGAACCTTATGTTGAGTGAAGCAACCCAGACATTGAAGGACAAATACTACATGACTTCAATGATATGAAATAAACAAGCTGCCCTAGATAGCAAGAGACTGAACGATAGGCTTGCAGGAAATCGGAGGGTGGAGGAAGGATATGAGCCGATGTCTGCAGGGGTGGAATTTAAGACGAGATGGTGGTAAGTATGAACACAAAGAAGAGATAAAAGGGGGGCAAGGGGTTGCCTTTGCTTGGGGCTTTGCGGGTTTGAGGGTGGCTGGGGAGGGACGGGTGGGTAACGTTGCCCAAAAGTGGGGGGAGGGAGGGGTAGCATACGAACCAGGAGAGGGTCAGGTGTTGGTGGAGAGTAAAATGCCGAGAAAATCATATCAAAATATAATAAAGAGGGTTACCTGTTTAGAATGCTCGGAGGGGAGGGTCTGATGCAGGACGGGCTCCTGGGGAATGTCTAAATGCTCATTCTGCCAGAGTGGGTGACACCATGGGGTAGAAACCCAAGTAGTGAGAGTGGGGGTGGACCCACATCCTGGGGAGGACTAATGCCATCCAATAGAGGGAACTGTATCCCTCGAGAGAAAGGGTGGCTCCCAGGGCATTGGGGCAGTTGAGCAAGTTAGGCCCTGAACACTATTCCATCTATCTCTGGAAGTGGCTCCTCAGGAAACGGAGGTTGGCTATCACTGAGGGCACCAAGGTGGAAGGGAAAATGGACGTTAAATGTGTGGAACCAAGGTAAATGGGGGGTAAGAGAGGAGTTTCTTGAGAGTACACAAGGATGGATATAAAACATGTAATATTACACCATAACATATAGGAGATGACAGACTGATAATGTAAACCATAATGTAAAACATAGGATAACTAAAAATGTAAAGAACTGTGTATCCTAAAGTATGCACCATAATGTAAACACAGATGTCACCTTGTTAGAAAGCTAATGTCTCAGACTCTGTACATCACTTTAAGTAAATATGATATGAATAGGGCGTAAGAGTATCACTGTGGAAGGGAAAAGGTTTTCTGGTGGATGTGTGGGAGTGCTGTATATTATATATATACATTGCTGTGGTCTAGGACTCCTGTGAAGAAAAGCTGAATAATTAGGGGGGGGGGGGGGGGGGAAAGAAAAAAATAGGATGTGGAATTTTTTCAAGTCAACATTCTTTATCTAAGTTCTTTATCTAACTTTATCCAAGTTCTTTATCTATCCTTTAAACTCATCGCTATATGCCATTCCCTAGTAAGGGACCATGACATTATATTGGGCTTCAAATTTCGGGGAGTTCTGGATCACAGAGTGTTTCAACAATGGCAATGGAGGGATACTGGTATGGGATACCAATGACAGATGATATATGACTGACAGGGAGCTGTACAGAACATATGTCCAGGGTGCATGGTAATGTTTGGATATACTCATAGTGGCAACAATTAAAAACCACAGTAGGGGGGGGTACTGGGTTCCCGGCCAGTGGTGCTCTGTCGTGGTCCCTAGGGGAGCAGCGACAGTCTCCCAGGTACAGTGGTGGGGACCGGGAGGGAGTGAGGGTTCAACAGTGAGCCCCTGATACTAATGACTATGCTTGTGAGCTGATAAACCCAAAATAATAACAAGGCCTAGAGCAACTTTGTGCCTGGGAATTTCCTTCTGTCAGCCTTCATGTTACTCAAATGTGGCCAGTCTCGAAGCCAAACTCAGCATGTAAATGCAATGCCTTCCCCCCAGCGTGGGACATGACACCCGGGGATGAGCCTCCCTGGCAACGAGGGACCACTATCAACTACCAACTGATGATGCAACTGGAAAATGACCTTATACGGAAGGTTCAATGCGGATCAGCAGAATATCCATGTCTACATAAAATACCATGACTTTAAAATGCTGTTTGACCTAAAGTAAGGGGGAAATGGAAAGGAGAAATGAGTTTATATGGCTACGAGTTTCTAAAAAAGAGTCTGGAGGCTGGCAGAAGGTTTGCCCTCATGCACAACTGAGCAGAGTCAGAGAGACAGATAAAGCAGATACAACCCCCAGATATTGGTTCCTTTGAGGGCTAAAGAGACCCATGGGAGTTATGGTCATGGCCGATGGGGTTAACTACCAGGGCAGATGGCCCCTCTTTGGAAATGGTGTTTATGTGTGATGAATCTGGACTCAGATGGGATCTCCCTTCATAAGACTTTCATGCTAATGTGCTGGAGGTGCAGTTAATGTTGGGGTTTAAGATATATTTAGGGGATTTGAATCTCTGGACTGACAATGTGATAGCCAGATCCTGAGCCTCAACAGACTCCAGCACCTACAATCTGATTTATTGGACTTACCACACTCAGCTAAGATGGAGGTGAAGAAGGACAACCACCACACCATGGAGCCTAGAGTGATTACAACTGAAAATGGGAGGATTGCATCCAGCATCCAGGTGGAATCTGAGCCTCCTCTTGACATAAAGGTGCAATGGACACAACCAATCCAGTGTCCACATAGAAGAGGTGGCATTGGATTGGGAAAAGTGGACATAATGGACAAAGGGTATGGGGAAAGGCAGGAAGAGATGAGAGGTGGAGGCGTCTTCGGGACATGGAGCTGCCCTGGATGGTGCTTCAGAGGTAATCACCGGACATTGTAAATCCTCACAGGGCCTACATGATGGAATAGAGGAGAGTATGGGCCATGATGTGAACCAATGTATATGAGGTGCAGAGGTGCCCAAAGATGTACTTACCAAATCCAATGGATGTGTCATGATGATGGGAACGAGTGTTGTTGGGGGGGGGGAGAGGAGGGGTGGGGGGGTGGGGTTGAATGGGACCTCACATATATATTTTTAATGTAATATTATTACAAAGTCAATAAAAAATAAAAAAATTAAAAAAAAAAAAAAAAAAAAAAAAAAGAGTTGAATAGATGAGCTCTCTCACAGGGTAAAAGAGAGAACTGCCACCCTCCACAGGGGGGGACATCAACTGTCTAAAAGAAAAGACCAGAATGGCGAGCCTCTTGTGGGTTAAGTGACTTCACTCCACAGCTAGCCAGTGCATCTTCCAGACGTGACCATTTCATGCAACTTGAGTTGTTAAGGATCTCTGGCTTGCTTTGGAATCAGTTAAAAGGGGGATAAGTAGCTCCATGACAAAAGAATGTGGGAGCTTGACATAGGCAAGGAGAAAAATTGACCCTGTACATGTTGGATATATAACATATTTTAGAACCTAGGACATGAAGAGTTATCTATTTAGATGTCCCTGCTGATATTTCTAAATATTATTTTTATTAGAAGCATGGAATACTGGGTAAAAACAGGGAACTATGATTTGGGATGTGATCAGTTATAGGTCACAGCAAAATGTTAGTATTTCTATTACATCCGTTATTGTGGTATGGTATAATTACCAGCTTGTCTATCTCTCTCAGTTACACACACAGAAACAAATTTTGATCATGAGTTCTTTGACGATAAGGACCAACTCCCATATGTCTTAACATTCCTATAAAAGAGAACATAATAGAAACTTCCTAAATATTTTATGAATAGGCTAATTAATGAATGGCTTAGCTCCTATGTACCGGACAAAAGATAAATTAGCAAGAAATCCTATCTGTTTATGTTAAACTATCTTCAAAGTACCTGCCAAACAGGGATTTTCAACTTTTAAACAAAGTTCAAACCCCTTTTCTCAATCTCAGCATATATGACCTTTCCTCTGGTTAGTATTTTGTGTTTTTGTTTTTTTTTTTTAAAGATTTATTTATTTATTTAATTCCCCCCCCCCCCTGGTTGTCTGTTCTCGGTGTCTATTTGCTGCGTCTTGTTTCTTTGTCCGCTTCTGTTGTCGTCAGCGGCACGGGAAGTGTGGGCGGCGCCATTCCTGGGCAGGCTGCACTTTCTTTTCGCGCTGGGCGGCTCTCCTCACGGGCGCACTCCTTGCACGTGGGGCTCCCCCACGCGGGGGACACCCCTGCATGGCATGGCACTCCTTGCGCGCATCAGCACTGCGCATGGCCAGCTCCACACGGGTCAAGGAGGCCCGGGGTTTGAACCGCGGACCTCCCATGTGGTAGACGGACGCCCTAACCACTGGGCCAAAGTCCGTTTCCCTAGTATTTTGTGTTTAATATTACCAGTGATATACCAGTAAACCTGGTACCTGTATAATTAAATATATCAATAAGTATTAAAATGCCTGCACGATATCATATCACAATAATCTGATGATCATGTAGACTTCTGGCCACATATCCAAGAAAAGAATGTCACTTTTAAAGAGGTGCCTTCTACATGGCGCCTGCTATTCCAGGACCCCATCATCCCCACTGAAATCAGGGAGCCTAATTCAACAGGGTCATCCCCCATGCTGAAAACTAGCATGCAAAGGAGAGCTTTCCTAGAATGCAGGTACTCCCCTCAAGGATGTATTTCTTAATACCCTAGTGAGGAGAATGTCTTCTGAGCCTTCTTGTGGAATGTAGCTGAGGAATAGGTGTGTGGGTCACCTAATAAATGTACAACAACTTTCCTAATTCCCCAAACCTTTGGATTCCCTCCTCCACATCATGCCAGGAAGCTCTGGCATCTCAACCATGCTGAAAATGGATCACCACTGAATTCAAATTTTAGTCAACCAATCAAACATGCAACTAGAGTCACCCCAAACTATTCACACTGATACATTAAATCCAGATTTTCTAGAAAACGTGCTCATATCTACAATTTCCATCCAATCTAGTGTAACATTCTGCCTTTCTTGGTCTAAGAGCATTAGAATCCACTTCCACACATCCTTCCCCAGATTTCTGCCAAAACATATTAACAAAGTCTTGCAATTCTTTTGGTGTGCAGGCTCTTTCTTGTTGGGTCTTAGTGTGTACCTGTCCCCTAAAAGCACACTGAGATTTGACCCTAGTGTGTGTCTAGTGGCAAAAGTTGAGAAAGGTTCCTTCTGAAGGTATCTGCCCTGGTGAGTTTATCACGAGGTTTCCAAAGCAAAGGAAAGCTAGACTCCACAGACCCAGGAAAGCAAGCTCCTTCCACTGACAATGAAGGGTTGGAGTGATATGGGGTTTGAGATTGTCCATTTTATCTGGAGCCAATAACGTGTCCTCATTCCAAGTTCAGGATTCCAATATTTCTCAATCAATGTCCTATCTAACACATGAGAAATTGGCAAGACTGAATTCAGTGGCCATTGAGTTCAGCAACCTGCATGGATTAAATTTTGTGTTTGATTTTCAGCAATATCAGTCCTGCTTCCATAAGAAATAAGAGGTTCTTTTAAGTCCATCGTGGAAGCGCTCTGCTTCTCAGACCATAACTTGAGATGAGAGTTAAAGAGCCTGAGCTTGTCATTATCTTTCTGTTAAGTACTGCAGTACACTCAGAATAATCCACCCCATGTCACAGACCTTGTGGTCATCATTGCTGCCAAATGGTTAAGGCCACTTAGGCTTCAAGGCACTGCCTTCAGTTTGTACTTCATCACACATAGCTTGAATAATTGGAATCCACCTTCCATCGATTACTAGCATCCTATTTCCCATTGACAAGATGCTTGGCACTTCCAAAAGCATAACCAAACCCACTCCAAAATCCAATCTTTTAGTATCTGTTTCCTGAATCACCTTCTACTATCAATTCTGCATCATTTTGGGTCCATTAGGAGACAAAAACCACACCAATCACTTGAACAGGAGAAAATATTATATAAAGAATTATTCATTAGTAAAAGAGGAGTAAAGACTAAGAGGGAATAAGCAAGAACTCCAGTGAAAGCCCTAGAACTGAAGAGTACAAGTAACTAACTTGGAAGGGAGGCCTCTCCCCAAGGCTGAAATCCAGACCCTGTTGGAGTGGGTACAGCTGTGGCCAGTTGGAAAGACTAGAAGCTCACTGGCACACAGGAGGACCAAAGCTAGACCACAGCCAGTGGGCCAATACCATTAAACAGGAAACCATGGGCAGGACTGACCACCCGGAAGCCTCCCACTGGGGTGCCAGCCCGCAAAGGCTGGAGATCAGCAAACCAACTGGATGGCAGAGAAGTTCACTAGTTTGCCCCAAGACAGAGCTGTACCAAAGCTGGCGAGCGAAAACCATGGACTGAGTCAGGCAAGCGGAAAACTACCTGCCAGGGTATCAGCAAAACTTGCTGGAGGTTAAGCACCACTGGAAATTCTGAAGGGGTCAAAGGATAGAAAACACACCAGAGCGTGAAGAGGAGTCTCTTACTCCCACAGTGTCCTCCCTCATCTCTGACTTCCACGGTGTTTCTCCAGGGCACTCTATGAAAAAGTTTTACACTGTGCCAGCTAGGAAAGGAGAAATGGTCATGGGGTCCAGCTCCAGTGTCACAAAGCAGGGCAAAGTAGAGTGGATTTGGAGCTGAGAGTCAATAAACTGATAACTTGCACATGAGGTGCTTTCCTATATTAATAACTGCATATGATATTTAATTGTTGAAACTTCCAGATTCTGTGAAGTAAATGGCTTACAGCAGCTCTATCATCCATTCTCTCCCTTTACCAGGGGCTACCCCCAGAAAAGTAAAGAGAAACGTATATTCATTGGGCAACTATTACATGCCAGCACTGTGCTGTAATTCTCTAGGGTAGAGCTTACATAATAAAGCTAAGGTAAAAGAAAAATATCCAGACTTACTTGTGTTTAGTTAGAAAGAGCAACTGAGTTTCAAGTACTGTCAATAATGAAATTTAAAATTCTCTGTTTTCCAGACTTTCCAGTTACAAAGTGGATTATTCCTCCATTAGTTAACCATTGTTTCCTTTAAATTCTTTCTCTACTTTTGCCTTTCTTTCTCCATTTTTAACACTTTAGTAAATAAATATATATATATATATATTTGGCTATAAATTTGACAAATGCTTTTAAATTTATAATAGCTAATATTGGCAAGAATATGAGGACACAGGTACATTAAAGTACCATTGGAGAATATATCAATTGGGGGCAATTTGAAAATATTTGTTGAAATTATAACTATTAATATTCTTGAACCAGCATTTCTATGCCTAGGAATTTACTGTTCAAAAGCATACCCATAACTATGCAAAGTTTATTAGTAAAAAAGTATGAATAGCATAAATTCCCTTTAGTAAAAGGATGTTTAAATAAACCATGGTTTATTCATACAGTGGAAAACCATGCAACTCTTCTATATAAAGATGTACAAATAGATGAGCTCATATAAAAAATTGTCCAAGACATAAACTAAGTGAAAAAGCAGAATAAAAATAAAATTTAAAGGCCAGAGAACTGCACAACACAAAGTTGCACTAATGTAATGTACGAATGTAAACTATGGACTATAGTTAATGATATCATTATAATCACAGTATTTCATCAACTGTAACAAAGGTAGCATTCTAATGCAAAATGTTTATAATAGGGAGAAGAGTGCGGGTGAGGGGGGTGAAATATAAGAACTCTGTACTTTCTGAATGATTTATCTGTAAACCTACAACTGTTCTAATAAAAAAATTAATGGAATAAAAGAAAATTGCCGTAGAATATAATTCCATTTTAACATAAAGAATAATAATAATTATAAAAACCACAGTATAAAATATTCAAATATGTTTAAGGAAAAGAAAAGAAGCTGGAGAAAAATATCTCAAATGGCGAGCATGGTCATCTCTAGGAAACTAGATTGTGAAGGATTTCCATTTTCCACGTTATTTATCAAATGAGCTATGATTTCCAACTTCTTAGAACAGAGGGCACATAGTAAGTGCTAAATAAGGTTAATTGAATATAACAAAAGTCAAATATAATATAAAATATACAACATTGTAGTGTGCTTGTACTAAAAAAATTGAAGCTGAACATTTTGTTTGGGCTTCCCTTTCTTTGAGGGAAAGCCTGTCTCTTTGTGAATGACCATTTTGAGCCTTGTTAGAAATCCTGAAGCGTTGCTCTCAGTCTGCCTTTCTGATAGAAATACCACCCAAGGGTTAAAGTTTTGCACACCTATACCTCGCCCAAGAAATGGTAAGACACTGAGGAATGTTATGAAAGGTCATTGATTAATTCTCCTGTGGTGGTTGCCTCTCTTCTGCTTAGGAGTCATTTTGGAAATAGGACAAAATCATTAACTTGTTCTTGCTTCAGAGGTCTTTGACAGAACGTTCTCGTGAACTTTTGTAACATTTTCAATCCATCGATGATACTGCAATCCTTTGGAATCACAAAATAGCAACAATTTGACCTTGGTTACAGCTTTTGAGAAAGTCATCACTGCTGAGAAGAGAAGGATGGGAAAGGGGTGGAAACTAAAAACCAGTGATATCCTCAAGCAAAAACAGCACTGCTATACGTAATTTCTGCCTACATAGAGACCGAACAAATGCTTCAATATTTCAAAGTACCTTAAAAACACACACACACACACAGATAAAATTGATGGTATTCACCAACTTGATGTATCTATTCTCCAATGCTAAAAGATACTGACTGAAATACCTGGTCACCCCAGAGGTAGAGCAGGATTCCTTGAGTGGGTCTGTGGTGAGGGAAAGCCAAGTCTGGGACTTCGGCTGGCACTCCTGCAGCCAAGATGTTTTCTGTTTTCCTGCCAGGAAAAGATGTAAGGAGAAGCCACGAAGTCAGGGCAGGTAGAAGAAAAGCTATATGGCAGCTTCTAGAATAAACCCCAAAAGGTTTTCCTATCCATTTTTCAAATTTAAGAATCCTGGTCAACAGAGAAATAAATCAGCAAATTATGAACATTCAATGAAAACATAGGGAAACTAGAAAAAAGATGTCATATTCATCATTCAGTTTCCAGAATGTTCTCCATGGTTCTATGAATGGAACGGATTTGATTGAGAAGTTTCACTACATGAGGTATAAACATGAAAGTGCCCTTGACACGCATACTACAATATTTTTGTTATCAAAGTAAATGAATTGTAACATTGCCCTAAATTTGTAAAGTCTAAAATTACAGCAGAATGGCCTTTGGCAATAGTTCCCAAATTTTTAGAGAGTAAAAACCTCTTGAACATCAAAATTAAGTTTTGCAGATACCCCACAAGTAACAGTTCCTCTCTGAGTGTCCCTTTGTTTAAAATATATATATGACATACTTTAAAAGAATTTGTGCTATGTACAAAGTAAAATTCAATAAGTATTGAACGAATGAAAAATAACAGAGGGTACACATAAGATATTGGTTTAACCTACAGACAGTGCTCGTAGAGGATATAAATTCAGGGACTCACCATAGCTTTGTACCTACAAACTGGGGCCATTTTCCACAGAGTAGAGTTTGAGGGCCTCCTTTGTCCATTGGTCTACATATTAAAGTGAAACTGAAGCTATTAATCAAAAAGAGTCTTGGGCTTGCCCGGACAATCCACCACAAATGAAAATGGGGGAGATTGCCGTGTGGCATGTATCCTATCAGGCTCCATTTCACAAACCATCAAGCCTACTCCCCGTCTAGCTGACTATCAAGCATGTTGAACTGCACTTATGAGCATGTGGCTTTTCTGTTCTTTAGCTACAGCTGTAAGGATAACTTTGAATTTTCAAGGTCAAGTTCAAATGATGGCTTCATTTTATCAAAACCTGGTTTAGAGACTTCATATTTATAGAGGGCTGTCAGGAAGTCTCTCCTTTCCTCGAGCTCTAAGATGTATGCTGAAATTACTCCATTTTTTTCAGGTTGCTGCCTACCTGGTTTGGACATCAGTGTTTGGTTCCCATCCCGCATGAACTCCTTTCACCAAAGTGTGATAATACACACTGACTCCCATTATGAGATATAAAAAGTGATACATTGACTTTGAGGCTATTGTTGAGGACATTGTTTACTGCAGTACCCAGTGTTCTCTCTACAAGGACCACGGGAGCAGTTAATCTCAGTACCGGGAATAGCTGTCCTTCTAAGCAACTGATTTTTTTTGGAAACACTAATAAAATTTCTGTAACTGATGGTATTTTCCTACCGTGTTGGGAAAACTCAGCAGGATCTGAGTTACCTCCAGTCATTTCACAGAATCTGGTGGCACACGTTTTGTGTACTCACCTCTCCCCAGTTTAACCTTGTTTTTCCTACGCTTCCTTTTCATTAGCCCCAATTTCCAGTGACGCCAGAGGCTAGATGTGCCAGAACTGATGACTAAAGCCCACAGCTGAGAAGGCAAGCCTCTAAGTGGACCACATTCTAAATTAGGAGTTTCCACGGGAATTGGAGTGGGTCCCTTTCACAGAGAGCTTCCTGAGAGGGACCACGTCAGCAGAAGCAGCGTTACCACTTCCAGCCCAACATCCAATGCCCCCCCAGCCCACGGTCCCCCTTCCATAGACTGCAAGGGAGCTAGAGACCAGCCTTAGGGGGAGTTCAATATTTGTCAAAAATATATTTATTCCTTACCTCGGGAGAAGAGTGTGTGGTCGCCCACTCCAAAGCCAACGCAAGGGCCTGTTCAACCCAAATAAGCAAAAAGCGCTGGAGCAAAGGACTGGCAGGGGAGCAGTGAGTGCCAAGAAGGAAGGGAGGTAGGTGCCGAGGGGCTTGGCCCTCTCTTCCACGAGCCTCCTGAAGAACCCAGAGTCTAACGTGCTGCGGGAAGGGCTGGAGTATGGTTGGATAAAGGTAAGCAGAATGAGTCTTCAAAAACCTAAACGTGTTTGTCTGAATAGCCAAAATGGCTGGAAACGTGCGCAACGTGCTGTGTATAAGGGAGCTAATAGCCAGCTGGGGAAAAAACTGTTATGCAGCAGGGCTTTTGTTCTGGTGGCCTCAAACCCAGAGTCAGCTTGCGAAGAACATCATCGGGGGGCAAGGCAGGCTGTCCCCACCTGCATCCTCAGCCCTGTGCTTTTTCTGGAACCGTCCTGGCAGAGGCAGGGAGCAGAGCTACAGCCTTCTCCACTTCAGGTGGGCAGCTGGCCAGCCCCGGGACTGTCTCAGAGCTGGCAGGCAGGTGGGCGTCCGAGCACCCCGGAGGCTCCTCTTCTGCCAACTGGGGGCCCTCAACCGGAAGACCCCGAACCCTGAGCACCCAGTCCCTCCAGAGGGGTCTGGGGGTGTATGGGATGCATTATGTGCTTATAAGACACCTTTTGAAAACAAGGAACACAAATAGGAATTTTCTCTTAATAAACTTCTTAATGTTACACGAGGGGGGAAAGCACAGGAAACAGAGCAGTCACCGCCTGGACCCTCACAACAGCGCACTCTTCACACCAGCCTCTTGACCGCGTTTTCAGGTTTTCAGCCACCACTCCCAATATAGCTCAAGAGGGTGCATGTTTCAGAAGCCAGGATTTTCCCATTTTTGATCCCGGAGAATATAACGCTCCAAAATGAATGATATCCTTTGTCTCAGCAATTACCTTTTGAGACGTTTATTTTGAAGAAATAATCATCCCTCTCAATTAGAGGTGGAATGGGCCTTATGGTCCCAGAATCCTCAGGATGGGGGAATGAAAATGAACTGGAGCAGACTTACTGGTATTCTACAATAGGCTTATTGTGATTCTAGCAATGGAAGATATTGTATCATTGATGGGGAGGCAGTGGCCACTGGAGGTGCTAAAGTCAGGAAGAGGGACAACGAGGTGTAATACGGGGGTAATTTCAGGACTTGGAACTGTCCTGAGTGACATTGCAATGACAGATACAGGTCATTATATATCATGCCATAAGCTACAGATTTGAGTGGGAGAGACTGTAAACTACAATGTAAATGATAATCCATGCTTGGTGGCAATGTTCCAAAATGTGTTCATCGATTGCAATGAATGTATACACTAATGAAAGAAGTTGTTAATGTGGGGCACAGTGGGAAGTGTGGGGAGAGGAGCCTATGGGAATCCCTTATATTTTTTATGTAACATTTTATGTAATCTAAGTATCTTTTAAAAACAAATTTAAGATACATTTTTTAAAAAGAAAAAAATAAAATAATCATACTTGCACATAGATTTGAAACCAGCCATAGCTTCCTAGGGCTGCCGTGACAAAGTACCACACACTGGGTGGCTTCATACAACAGAAAAGCATCATCTCACAGTTCTGGAGACTGGAAACCCAAAATCCAGGAGTCAGTGGGACCACACTGCCCCTCGCCCTCTAAGGGAGAAGGCCACCTGGCCTCTTCCCAGCTTTGGGGGGAATTGCCAGCCATCTGTGGGCTTTGTCCCCTGCCTCAGCCACCATGTGGCCTTCTCCCCTCTACCTCTCTTTATCTGTGATGACATTTCTCCTTCTTATGAGGACATCAGTCGTCTTGGATTAAGGGGCCATCTTACTCTAGTGTGACCTCATTTTAACTTTACTTCCATTTGCAATGACCCTCTTCCCCAGAAGCTCATGGTCCCAGGGACTTGGGGGTGGGGACTTGAGCAAATCTTTTTGGGAGCCACAGTTCAACCCATAACAACCCTTAATTATGTCCCTAACAACTGGGAGGTCATGTAGGAATAGTCAATCTATTATCAAAGAGTCGCTCATACACTTGTGAAACCTGGAGAATGGTCCTTGCTTCTCTACCAAGTCATCTTTCAATACCAAGTTCAATACCTAAAATACCTACCTGGGAATTCTCTTACCTCTTTGATCTTCCTCCTTCCCGCAGGCCCCAGTTTTAATCAGCAATGTCAGAACCTTGAATTTGCACAGATTTCTAAAGGAGGCTTTCAGGCCATCAGAGTTTCCACGATAAAACATCCTCAAGGGAAAAAAGAACTGCCTTTTGCCTATATTAGTAATTATACTAATGTTATAATAATGCTGATTTTTTAAAACTTTCTCTTTGTCAAGCACACATCTAGTAAATTTACATTTAACCCTTACAACCATACAATCTATTTATCCATTTGTTGCAGATAAGATAACCCAGCTAGGAAGGCAAAGCCAAGACTCAGATTCATTCTTGAACTCCATCACTTGGTCATGGCACCATTCCTTGCTGCTCTTGACAAGCTCTCGTGGGATAAATTTGATGCTTTATTAGACTATATCACAGCTGTAAGCTTTTCTCCATTTTACCAAAGTACTCCCTCCACCAACACTGGAGAAAGAAGGAAAAGAAGATGTGGGAGGAAGAAGAAAATTCTATCCTGCCACTCAAGAGTGGTCATCATGGCACCATTTAAAATGGAGAAAAGGGCAAATAATCATAAGGATGGATTAAATGTATTATGATATATTGTATATATCATATGAATCATTAAAAATGATGCTCTAAAATACCAAAACTATTGAATGACATAGAAAATGTTCCACTGAGGTATTACTAGGAACAAAAGGCATAATACTTGCAGTGTGATCTAAAATATATGTATCATAGGCCTACCTAACATGCTGAACATATACGATGCAAAATATTTTCAATGGTTTTCTCCAGTTATGGAACTGGAGTGATTTTTGTTTTCTCCTTTGGCTTTTCTAGATTATCCAAAGTTTTACAACAAGCCTGTGAAACATTATTGTCAGAGGGGAAATGTTCATTTTTAAAAGTTAAAGATCTAATAATAATGCCTCTATATTGACATCACGAAAATTATACAATCCCACTGAGCCAACCTGAACTCCAGTTACTAAAACAAGTTTGGTTACTCTCTAAAATGTGTGAGAATCCAAAGACATGCTCTGATTTATCAGTGGAGAGAGACGTGCCCTACCTGACCTGTTTTCTATCTTGATTACACTAACATTTACATGCAACTACTATGTGAGAACCATTGTGTTATGTACTGAAGAGAAAAAGGTAAATAAGATATGGATGAGTCTTGTCCACATGAAACAAGAACAGATTAACAGCAAGTAGACTAATCATATTTGGGAGTTCAAAAGGATAATCTAATCATCCATGCCCAAGGATTCAATTTAAAAAAGGAAAAAAAATGGAATCAGTCCAATCATCCAGAAAATTCATCCAATTCAATGAATAAGCATCTTGACAAGTCCTAGAAGCAGTCAATAAGGAATTCCATAATGCTAATAACCATGCCTGGTGAATATGTTTCAGTGGTGTGCAATGAATTAAGCCCAATTTTATAGAATTATCTCAATGCAATGACCTTGGGGTAGGGGAGAAGGAAAGCTAATCTGAACTGAGTCAGACATAAACTGAGATAATATATAGATCATTGAACAAATATTTTAATTACTAGAATATAGAAAAACACTGTGCTTAATACTTTGAGTATAAAAAGATGGAATTAAATGAGCTCTCAAGGGATACATAGTCTTATCGGGAAACCAAGAGAGGTGCAAAAATATCCCTCTAAGAGTAATGAGAATGTCAAATGTGCAATGGTGGGAAAATAAACAAAATTCTACAGGAATCCGGAGAAAGGAAAATTAATTCCAACCAGGGGTGCGAGAAAGTAGAACTTGATCTGATGGGTAGAACTTACACGGAGAAGGATTTGGGCTCCATTTATGAAGGTTGCTGTTTAAGAAATCAGTTTCCCACTGCAGGGAGGGTTCAGGCAGATAAACAGCTTTCAGAAACTCAGTAGAATAGCACTTTGCAAATCATTATGAAACCATACTTCTCAATACATTAATAAATATTATGTGAAGTAAAATTAAAATCTTTTTAACTGCGCATCTCAAGGTTTTTAATCTGCCCCATTCACTGTAAGTATCAAGAAGGGGTGATATTTTTCAACTTTATTTGACCACACTTTATTTTCACAAAAGTTCTTGAAAGGCAAGTTTAATGTCTTTCTTTAGTATAACAAATGTAGAAAAAATTAATTAAGGGAATTCCCATATTGGAAGCCAAGTACCTTAAGTAGTATCTGGCCCATAGTAGGCAATCAATTAACATCTGTTGAATAAATAGACTAGGAAATTGGACTAAGTGAGTTTTATGGTCCCTTTCAATTAAAGCTTGCATGAGTCTATGTCCTTTGGATTGTCCTTCATTCTCTACATTCAGCACAGAGTTAAAGAATGGTACTGGTAAGTTCACTAATTAGTATCTTATTAACGTTTGCCTCTCTGGTGGGTGACACAGTGGTTAGTGCAAAGTAGATACTCAATAAATGTTTATTAAATAAATAAATCCCATATGAATCCACTATAAAGCCACTCTCACAAAATTATAGTGAAGGTATGCAACCAGATAATAAAACATATGATGATGTTACAATGATGTAATATTGTACACACATAAAAATTGACAGACATCAATGGAAGCAAATAGAAAACCTAAAAATGGAATCTAAACATATCTACTCTTTTTCACTACAACTTAGTATATGACAAGGATGGCATTTCTCTCGTAGAGTCAGAGGAAGGATTCTTCAATAAATGGTGCTAAGATAGTGTTTAACTCTTTTAGGGGAGGAGTAATCTCTACCTCACAACATTCAACAATGTATATTTCAGATGGATCAAATTGTAAAAATACACCCAAGAGAACTAGAAGAAATACAAGTGAATTTGCTGTCCAGAACTTAGGAAAATATTCCAAAGCAAAATGTTAAAGGTAGAAAATAAATCAAAGAGAGAGAGATTTTCCTACATTTCTCTATATCACTTCTGCACATTAAAAACACCATGAATGAAACATAAATATAAAAGACAAGTAAAGGGAAGCAGGCATGTCTCAACTGAAAAAGCATCCATCTACCATATGGAGGGTCCAGGGTTCGATCCCCAGGGCCTCCTGACCCATGTGGTGAGCTGGCCCACGCGCAGTGTTGCCACACACAAGGGGTGCCGTGCCATCCAGTTTTCCTGGAGAACTGCCCCAGGAAAAAAAAATGCATAGCCCACGCCGGAATGGCATTGCACACACAGAGAGGTGACACAGCAAGAAGGCGCAACATAAAAGAGAAGCAGTTTGCCAGTGCTGCTGGATAATTAATGCAAGCGGACGCAGAAGAACACATTGAGAATGGACACAGACAGCAGACAATGGGAGAGAAGGGTAGAGAAATAAATAAAATAAATCTTTAAAAAAAAAGACAAGTTAAGGCAAATATCTGCAACACATAGGACAGAGCTAAAATTTTTACTATAAAGAGATCTTACGGGTAATAAGAGAAGATAACCATCACAATTTTTATAAATTAGCAAAAGGATATGACTGAGCTTTAAATTCCATTAGAGTAAGGATTGTCTCTCTGTTGTTTGCTGCTGCATGTTGTACATTTAGCAGAGCGCCTCACAAATGGTGGAAAGTCAATAATATCGATTGAATAAAAGAAATGATAATTTATAATTGAAAAAATACAAACAACCAATAAAATGCTCATATTTTAAAAGCCCCAAATCACCGGTATTAAAGGAAATGCAAGACAAAACAGAGGTAACTTTGTAGTCCATAAATCTGGCAAATGTGTTTTTAAAAATAATACTCACTGTTGTCAAGTAGGTAGTTAAATGAGTACACTTACATACAGAAACCTGAAGTCTAAATTGGTTCAAACTTTCCAAGGGCAATTTGCCAATGCAAAAATCCCAAATTTGTTTTGACCCTTTTCAAGTATTTTCATTTCTGATAATCCATTCTGAGAAATTAATCCAAATAGACAAGAAAATATCCATGTCTCTGACCTTTGTAATGTTGTATACTGGATACAACCTAACTGTTAAATACAGAGAATCGGTTAAATAAATTATGCACATCTGACAAAATGTTATGAAAATATTGAAAATCATAATCTTGAATATTTCAGGATATGTAAAATTGTGTACTATGAAACATGCTTAAAACGATAAATATATATGCATATATTTGTTATAATTTTCTTTAAAATACGTGGCTATCTGTATTTTATAAATATGTACATATTTGCATGTTTACGTGGCTCATGGACTACTGATTACCCTTTCCTATTTTTTAACATTTTTTTCCAAAATAGCTCAAACCACTCCTATAACAAGGGAAAAAACATCCTCTCTTCTGTGAGCTTTGGAATCTCTTCTTCAGTTTTGCAAGCTGTTGTTTGCATGCATTCCATTGATCCCAGAAAGAACTGGGGATGAAATGTGCTCTAGATTGAAACTGTCCCTTCCCCACTGCAGTTAAGCAACCCAACAACCCCAGCACAAGATGGAGTCAGTGGTGACATCCTGTAGCCAGGGTTCTAGGCTCACCCACCCTGCTTTCCCAACACCCACCCTTGTTAGCTCAATCACCAACGTCTAAGAAATGCTTCTTGCTTAATTTAGCGTGTTTTATCTTTCCAATAAACTTTTTTTTCACCAGTTCTTCTTGTGGACTTCTCCCTAAGAAGTGTAATTTGAAAAGTTAATTCATAGAAGAAAAGTTGTTGAGAGAGCATTTTTCTTCAGTGTTTTCATTGAAAAACGTTACCTGCAGGATATGGAAAAACCAAATTTCTTCTCCAGTCCTATAAAATGGTGAAGTATTTTATTCATTTTACCGTATGGCTTATTTCCTCATGTAACATTTTAGTATACCTATGTGCAATATTTACAATTGGCAGCAATACCTGCCTACAGGTTATTTTTTCAGGACTGTGCTTGGTCAAAACTTTTGCAGCTTGTAAATTTAAGAGGAGATTCAGATATCTGGCATTTCAAGAAAATATTTGGAGATACTAATCAGTCTTTGAAACTAATGTGCTCCAGTCCTATCTCAAACTTGTTTTTCATAACCTTCCTGCCTGTCATTGCCATTTGTCATCATTACACTCAATATCTGTATATACGGGAAGTGGATGTGGCTGAAGCAATTCGCTTTCGGTCTACCGTTCAGGAGGACCTGTCATCAATCCCCGGGGCCTCCTGGTAAAGGCGTGCCTGTGCGGTGAGCGAGGTCCACACAGCGAGCAACACAGCAAGATGATGATGCAACAAAAGAGAGACGCAGGGGAGAGTCAAGGCGAGACGCAGCAGAAACCAGGAACTGAGGGGGTGCAAGCAACAGGGACCCTCTCTCCCACATCAGAGCTTCCCCAGGACTGAATCCCAGTGAAGCCTAGAGGACAAAAGAGAGAGAAGAGAAGACAAAAAGAAACAGACACAGAAGATCATGCAGCAAATGGACACAGACAGCAAAAAGCAGCAGGGTAGGTGGGAGGGGGAGGAAAAAGTATCTGTATATATGCAAGTAATATGTCCCTTAGAATTATTATGAAGCAGATCCCTTCTTACTAGCTATTGGACACCAGTATCCTCATAATGTTCGATGACTTGCCCAGGAGAAAGTTGGAGTTAGAGATGGACTTTCTTGAGCAAGACAATCTCACCCTGCAATGTAGATGTAAAACACCATGCCTGATCAAAGAGATAGTTCATGAATCCCTTCTCCAGTTGAGCATTATAACCTCTCTTTATAGCATAGGATGTGAGAATCTAGTGTTGAATCAAAGCACTGTAAAATTTGCCAGAATTTCTGTATCATGCAATTCCCTTTTTGAGGGGAGGAGCTAATTCTCTTTCCTAACAGTCCATTCATGATTCTACTATTAAACATTTACTGAACGTGTATGATATGAAAGACACACTCAAAAATAGGTAAGAATAGGGAAGCAGATTTGACTCAACTGATAGAGTGTCCACCTACCATATGGGAGGTCCAGGGTTCAAACCCAGGACCTCCTGACCCATGTGGTGAGCTGGCCCATGCGCAGTGCTGATGTGCACAAGGAATGCCATGCCACACAGGGGTATCCCCCACATAGGGGCGCCCACGCACAAGGAGTGCATCCCACAAGGAGAGCCACCCCACACGAAAAAAGCACAGCCTGCCCAGGAGTGGTGCAGCACACGTGGAGAACTGACACAGCAAGATGACACAACAAAAAGAGACATGGTCATGGCCGATGGGGTTAACTACCAGGGCAGATGGCCCCTCTTTGGAAATGGTGTTTATGTGTGATGAATCTGGACTCAGATGGGATCTCCCTTCATAAGACTTTCATGCTAATGTGCTGGAGGTGCAGTTAATGTTGGGGTTTAAGATATATTTAGGGGATTTGAATCTCTGGACTGACAATGTGATAGCCAGATCCTGAGCCTCAACAGACTCCAGCACCTACAATCTGATTTATTGGACTTACCACACTCAGCTAAGATGGAGGTGAAGAAGGACAACCACCACACCATGGAGCCTAGAGTGATTACAACTGAAAATGGGAGGATTGCATCCAGCATCCAGGTGGAATCTGAGCCTCCTCTTGACATAAAGGTGCAATGGACACAACCAATCCAGTGTCCACATAGAAGAGGTGGCATTGGATTGGGAAAAGTGGACATAATGGACAAAGGGTATGGGGAAAGGCAGGAAGAGATGAGAGGTGGAGGCGTCTTCGGGACATGGAGCTGCCCTGGATGGTGCTTCAGAGGTAATCACCGGACATTGTAAATCCTCACAGGGCCTACATGATGGAATAGAGGAGAGTATGGGCCATGATGTGAACCAATGTATATGAGGTGCAGAGGTGCCCAAAGATGTACTTACCAAATCCAATGGATGTGTCATGATGATGGGAACGAGTGTTGTTGGGGGGGGGGAGAGGGGGGGTGGGGGGGTGGGGTTGAATGGGACCTCACATATATATTTTTAATGTAATATTATTACAAAGTCAATAAAAAAAAAAATTAAAAAAAAAAAAAAAAAAAAAAAAAGAGACATGGTTTCCCAGTGCCTCTAACAGGAATGTAAGTGGACACAGAAAAACACACAGCAAATGGACACAGAGAGCAGACAACGGGGGAGGGGGGCGGGGGCAGAAGGGGAGAGAAATAAATTAAATTAATAAATAAATCTTTTTAAAAAATAGGTAAGAATAGCTATCACCATATTGGTGGACTATTACTCAGCAATAAAAATGTAAATGGTAAAAGAAATGCTTTCTGCCTAACATCAGGAACAAGGAAAGGATATCTGTTCTTACCATTTCTATTCATTATTTTACTGGAAATTCTAGTCAATGCAATAGGAAAAAATAAAAATAAAAGTGAAAGGCATACAGATTTGAAAGGAAGAAATAAAACTGTCTTTATTTGCAGATTGCATGATTGTCTCCATAGAAAATTCTATGGAATCTGCAAAAAAAAAGCTATTAGAATTAACAAGTGAATTTGGCAAAGTTGCAAGATCAAAATACAAAAATCAGTTGTATTTCTGTATACTAGCAACAAACAGAAATTGTTTTTAATATGATTTACAATAGTATCTAAAACTATTAAATACTTAGAGATAAACCTGAAAAAATATGTGCAAAGTCTATAAATTGAAGTATAACATTACTGAGAGAAATTAAAGACCTAAATAAAGAAATATACCATGTTCATAGATCAGAGGCATCAATATAGTTATGATATTAATTCACCCCAACTGATCTATGGATTCAATACAATCCCAATCAAAATCCCAGGAGGTTTATTTGAAGAAATGAGCAAACTGATTCTGAAATTTATGTGGAAATGCAAAGGATCTAGACTAGGCAAAACAAACTTGAAAAAGAAAGACACAATTGGAGGATGTGGACTGCCTGATTTCAAAATATATTAGAAAGTTAGATTAATCAAGTCAGTGACAGGGTGGTATTGGCATTAAAATGGACAAATCAACAAATGAATTAGAAGAGAAAAGACATAAATAGACCCACATGTACATAGTCAATTGATTTTTATCAAACATGCAAAGGCAATTTAAAGGAAAAATGATCATTTTTTCAACAAATGATTCTGCAACTGGATATCCATATGCATAAAAATGAACTTTGGTTCTTACCTCATACCCTAATGAAAAGTTAACTCAACATGGATCATATAAATAATAAATATGAGCTAAAACTATAAAACTTATAGAAGAAAACAAGAAAAATCTTAGTGGCCTTAACTTGGGAAAGATTTCTTAAAGAGGACACAAAAAGAAAAAAGCAAATTGAATTCATTCAAAGACTCTGTTTTAAAAAACAGAGAAGTTAAGCCAGCATATATCTGTTAAAGGACTTGTATCCTGAATATATACAGAACTCTTAAAACAACAAAAAAATTTTAAAACAGGCAAATAATTTGAACAGACACGTCACCAAAAAAGAAGTATGGATGGCAAATAAGCACATGAAAAGATATTCCACAACATTAGTCATTAGGGTAATGCAAAGTAAAATTGCAGTGAGATACCACTACTCACCTACTGGAGTGGGTAAAATTAAAAGACTGGTTGTACCAAATGTTTTTGAGGATGTGGAACAATTAGAAATCTCATATACTGCATGAGGCAATGTAAAATGGTTCTATCTCTTTGGAAAACATTGTAATGATTCTTAAGTTAAACATACATGCACCATATGACTTAGCCATTCCACCTAGAAGGAAATGAAAGAATAGACCACACAAAGACATACATGAATATTCATAGCAGCTTTATTTGTTATAGCCAGAAACTGAAAACAAGACAATGTCCCAATAGGTAAAGGGATAAAAAAAAATGATTGTCATATCTTCTTATAGTGGAATATTATTCAGTAATAAAAAGGAATGAACTATTAATATCCACAACAACATGGATGAGACTCAAAATAATTATTCTGAGGGAAAGTGCCTGATTCTAATTGCATACAATTCTCAAAAATGAAAACTAATTGATAGTGACAAAACACAGATCAGAAAACAGCGATTGCCTGGGGACAGCGATGTGAAGTGAGGAAAGGGACGAAGGGATTAGAGAGAGGCAGGAAAAAACTTCTGGGGTGGGAGTTATGTTCATTAACTTGATTGCTGTGATTGTTTCATGGATATATGTATAATGTCAAACTCATCAAATTGTATGCCTTAAATGTGTGATTTTTTGTATGTCAATTATACCTCCAAAAACAAGCTGCTAAAAAAATAATTTAATTAAATTTATGAGGGGGAAAAAATGAGAATCAGATTATTCCTGCCCTCAAGTGGAACTATGGGTAATATATTTTCAAGGTGCTAAGTGCAGTAATATTAATATACCTAAAATAAAGTCCTTTTTCCCAAGAGGAGAGCAAACTGGTTGGTAAATATAGACCCAAACAGGGCAAAAGCAAAAATTCCAGGGCTGTCCTAATCCTGATGAGTTATTTAGATTTTTACTTTCAGTGCCGCTAGCCTGCCTACTCATCTCCTTCTCCACCATGTCCTACTCTGATAAATACTTACCTCCTCCAAAGACAAGCCTAGAGTTGTTTTCCTTGGTAAAAAAAATATTTTCAAAACCACAAATTTTTTGTGGATTACCATTGAATTTAAAAGTGTCATCTCTCCATTTCCAAGTGTTCTTCCACTTAATATTATCATGTTAGAAATTTCTTAATTTATTAAATATTCTTCAAAACATGAGCTTCTTAATTTATTATATATTCTTCAAAACATCAAGATAAAATCTTCTCTTCTTGCATATTTGAGAAAAGTATTATTTAGGTTGTGGTTGGACAAGAATATAACAATCCCAGCATCAGTACCAGAAGTAAAAGTAAGAGTATTCCTGTAATTAATATGGAACAGATAAAGAGTAGTGTAAGATAGTGACATGTAACTGGTAGATTTGTGGTAATAACTACAGTAACAAACGTAATAGCACCTAAGATTGATGATACATCATGTTTAGACAAAATTTACTAATTTAAAATTCTAACATGTTACTATTAAGTTTTTAGAAAACAAAATTCAAAGCCTTTTGCGGTATGATGACAATTTGGGGAGAAAAGGAAAACAAACGACAAAAAAGACTGTCAGCACAAAGCAAAGAGACTCGAAGGAAATTTACTAAAATTTTATCAATAGCTACCTACTGATGTTAGGTTTCTGGATGTTTTTGTTTTCTTTTTTATGATTTGTCATTTTCCAAATTTTCTATAATGATCATATAATCCTTTCATAATAAAAATATTATTTTAGAAATAAATGCTTGCCTTTATAGAATATGAATATGTTCAATGGTCATGGAGTATTGTGTCAGTGACCCACGAAGTAACTGAAAGAATACTGAATACCCATCCTGGGAAGTCCTGCTACATTCTCTAATAGAGTGGCAAGAATCCCTAGAATACAAGGGCAATGCCTAGCAAAGGAGGACAGAACAATAACACCAGGCCCTTGACATTGATGGTTGTATTTATGAACCTTGTTCTTATGAAGTTGAAACTAATCTGAGTGTTATATATTGCGTAAGTGTTACCTCCTGAAAGCCTCCTTGTTGGTCAAATGTGGCCTCTCCCTAAGCCAAACTCGACATATAAACTCACTACCTTCCCCCTGGCATGGCACATGACTCCCAGGGATGAGTCTCCCTGGTACTGAAGTATTATTACCAAGCACCAACTAGTGATGCATTTGGAAAAAGACCTTAACAAAAGGGGGAAACATTAAATACAGATGAGTTTTCATGGCTAAGAGATTTCAAAAAGTGAGTCAGGATGTCATTCCAGAGGTTACACTTATGTACATATCAGGAGGATCTCATAGAATGCCACAGTAAACAATGCCTCAAACAGGGGGGCTCCTGTGGAGACATCTTGACACTGTGGGCAGGACAATCTCAGGAATTCAGCACTCAGTGGGTCTTACATTGGAATATATTTTCCCCAATGTAACAGAGTTAGACTCATTTATAATTTCCCTATACATGGCTCTTCTGCCTTTTATTTGAACCTATAATTAACATTATAATTATTAAGTATATGTACAAGAGACTTAAATCTTCAATCTGTTCACATGCTGGTTGAACCTTGAATCTCAACAGAGTTGCAACACCCACTATCCAGTTCATCAGACTCACCCAGGATAACTAACAAAGTGATGATGATGGACAATCCCCATGCCAAAAAAACAGAGTATCTACAACTGCAAGCAAGACAGTTCCATTATCTGCCCCATGGGATCTAAGCCCACTCTCATTCAGAAACAGGGTGAGCATCACCATCCTAAAATCCTCAATATTGAGGAATGAGCAAACATAAGGGGGGAATGCAACTGTGGACTGAAGTAGATATCATTATTCTAGCAATGGAAGAATTTGTGACATTGAAATAAAGATGGTCACCAGAGGTTCTGAGGGGAGGGAGAGGGAAGAGAAGGTGTAACATGGGGCATTTGGGGCACATTAGAATTGTTCTGAATGACTTTGCAATGACAGATACAGGCTTTTATACATTTAGTCAAAACATATAAAAATGTGCTGTTGAAGTGAGTAGAGATGCACACGACAACTAAGGGAGTGCTGGGTTCCCATCCTGGGGAGCTATGTTATATTCCCCAGTGGAACAGTAGCAACCCCCCAAGTGCAATGGCAATGACCAGTGAAGAAGGATGGTCCAATGATGGGCCCTTGATACTATGTTTATGAGCCTATGGTGCTTGAAATTTGAACTTGGCTTAGTGTTTCAGGGTGCCTAAAAGTTACCTCCTGAGAGCCTCCATATTGCTCAAATGTGACCACTCTCTAAGCCAAACTCAGCATATAAATGCATTGCCTTGCCCCCAGCATGGGACATGACTCCTGGGGAAAAGCCTCCCTGGCGCTGAGGGATTACAACCAAACTGGATGGTGATGCAACTAGAAAAAGACCTTGAATAAAAGGGGGAAATAGTAAAGACAAACGAGTTTATATGGATAAGAGACTTCAAAATGAGTCAGGAGGACATCAGAGGGGTCATATTTATGCATGTCTCAACTGGATCTCAGAGACAGCCAAAGTAGATACAGCCCCAGGTAGTGGTGCTTTTGAGGGCTATGGAGACACCCAGGCACTATGGTCATGGCAGATGGCTCCAGAGTTTGGTGCCTTGCCAGTGGGCCCTACTTAGGAATTTGTGCTCCTGAGTGTGATGGAGTTGGGCTCAGATGTGACATCTTTACATATGCCTTTTCTATCCCTTTTATTGAAACTGTGATTGGTGCTGGGATTGATATATGCCCAGAAGACTTGAATCTCTGGACTGTCCATGTGTCAGATGGGCCCTGAACCTCAGCAGTGTTGCAGCACCTACTCTCCAATTCATTGGACTTACCCAGGAGAGCTGACAGGGAGGTGAGAATGGACAACAACAACCACACAAAGGAACCAAGAGAGTCTACAGCTTTGGACATGAGAGTCCCATTCACCAGCCATGTGGGATCGAAGCCCCCTCTCACTTGAGAAGTGGAGTGGGCATTGCCATCCCAGGGTCCTCAGAATGAAGGAATAAAATATGGATTAGAGTGAACTTACTATATTCTACAATAGAATTATTGTGACTCTAGTAATGGAAGAAATTGTAGAATTGATGTGGAGACTGACCACAGGAGTTGCTGAGGGCAGGGAGAGGGAAGAAGAGATGAGATGTGGGGGCATTTTCTGGACTTGGAGTTTTCCTAAATGATATTGCAGAGCTAGATGCAAGACATTATATATTCTGCCATAACCCACTGAATGGACTGGGAGAGAGTATAAACTACATGCTGTGTAGCAGTGCTTCAAAATATATTCATCGAATGCAATGAATATACCACACTAATGAAAGAAGTTGTTGATGTGGGAAAAGTGGGAGGTATGGGGAGTGGGGTACATGGGAACCTTCTATACTTTTTTAATGTAACATTTTGTGTGATGTATGTATCTTCAAAAAATAAATAAACATTTTAAGGAAATAATATGCAATCCCAGGATAATTTTAATGATTCCAACAAAATAACTGATAAAACTCGAGTAAAAAAATAAAAAAATGATTACAATCAAAGTCTTTAAAAAAAAATGTGCTGTTGAAAGTGTAAATTTTAATGTGAACTATTGACCATGGGTTAGTAGCAATGTTTCAATATGTGTTCATCAATTGTCATAAATGTACCACACTAATCAAAGATATTTTTAATGGGGAAAAGTGTGAGGGAGGAGTAGGTGGGGTATATGGGAATCCCCCTATATTTTCTATGTATCATTTATGTAATCTAAAGCCTCTAAAATTTTTTTTTAATTTTTAAATTCTTAATTAAAAGACGAATTTCAAAGATCTTATGTTTACTATAAACATGATAAGTATTGAATGCTTAAATTAATGATAATTGAATATGAAGAGGAAATTTGGGCCTGCGAGTTGAAATGGCTATGTAGAAAGATATCAGAAGAAGCCATGCCAAGCTAAAGGAAAGAGAATAAAAAGGAAAGCTTAGGAAATAATTTCCTTTCATAGTCACTTTAATTCAGCTGTGATTTCATCTGCCACAAATCCTTGCCTCCTTCTGATATGCCATAATTTGTGGGGAATGGAGGTTATCCCACTGCACCAGGGAAAGCTGAAAATCCTCTTGCCTTCTACCCCCAGAAGTCCAGGGTGAAGCTGGGGTTAGTCAAGCAACTGAGGTCATTGTTATTTGTG
Source organism: Dasypus novemcinctus (assembly GCF_030445035.2). NCBI lineage: Eukaryota > Metazoa > Chordata > Mammalia > Cingulata > Dasypodidae > Dasypus > Dasypus novemcinctus. The sequence goes on along the minus strand of NC_080694.1, from coordinate 50,882,268 downwards.
CACTATTTTGATGTGCACTGAAGGATGGCAAGAACAGTTTGACCTTGGCCGCTGGTGCCAGGCAGTTCTAAAAGCAAGCTACAGTGCACTGCCGCTCCACTGCCGTGGAATGCATGAAAAATCTCTTTTCACCTTCTGAAATAATATTGCCCTTTGGAGACATTGCTTTTTATTAATTTTTTTTTTTTAACTTTTACTACTCAAGTGTTGCCTGCAGAGACCATACAAACACAATGACTTTGAACTAATCGATCCGTGAAGACAGACTTGGTTTCAAGAGAAGTCACAGAATCGTCAACGGAAGGAGAGACGCCTTCCCTCTTCTGCATGCCCCTGGCCCCCGGAATCAGGTCCTGAATCATTGACGGTGGTGGGGACCCATTCAGCTCACCTCTGCTCCCTCGGATCTGGGGGTTCCTCCCATTTCCACCTACATATTCCTAGCTCTCATCACAGCTCTTGCAGGAGAAGTGGAAGCAACACCACTGACCTTCAGGCAGCTCACAGGCCAGCTGGAACTTCGAAGTCACAGAACATTTTTCCCTTTCAAAGAAATGCCCGTGTTACGAGCTAGCCTCACTATAAATTGTTTCGCCAACCTGCATTTGCCTCACCACTTCTTTAATGGAAAAAAACAACAGAAATTGTATACCACAGATTGCTCAAAATTAGAGAACTGGTAGCCCCTTCTCCCCCATGGCCACTCCTCACTATTCTAACCTACTAGAATCTACACAAAGTTCATTAGTCCCATGGATAATCAGCTTCACTAATGACTGACCAGCTAACCTTATTTTTTTTAAAATAGCTCTAAGACTAAGACTGGACTTCCTTTCCATCTTCTCCCTGAAATGCCCATGGCCATAGCTGCAGTCAAGGTCACCCTGATGTAACCCATCAGGTGCTGGAAAATAGCTGGGCCTGGTGGTGGATCGGCTGAAGCCTGTTCAGCTGCTCATGTCAGAAAGGCAGTGCTAAGCCTCTCCCCCTGCCCTTCTTACAGATGCATCAGAGAAGCAGAGAAAGAGCAGAGTTAGATCCTTGCTTTGGAGCCATAGTAGCCTAACCCATCGTCTTGTAACATGGCCCAGGAAATGTACTTTTTAATCAGCTACCCAACTTTCTTCTGGCAAGGGTGAGTAAAAGGTGGTGAGAGAGATAAGAAAAATGTAATTGTCCAGAACTGCTTAGAACTGAGATGTCCTAAGAATGTCCCGGTTGGGAGTTTGGGGGAAATGGGTATCCTGACACATAAATCTTAAAGACTTCTGTTGACTACAAACCCCCAAGAATACACTTTGAGCAAATGTTGGTAGAGAACATCAAGGTGGAGCTGCCAGGAGCGAGAGAATCCCCAAGGCTTTTCAGGTTCTCACAGGCGATGGGCCAGGCCTGAGGCGCAGGCAGGTTGAGGTTAGGCCTGTCACTGTGAAACTCTGAATAGCTATAAAATCTAACACTATTTAGCCACATCAGGTCCTTAGTACACTAACAACCCCATTGGTGCCATCTTGCTTTATTGTCCAGAGGTATTAGATGGACATAACACACGATGGTGAATGACCCTTCTTGTGCTTGCCCGAACAGTTATCTCTGAGGTCTAAGAAAACTGAGCTCAGTAGACACAGGCTTATTGTATCGTATCCCCATTTTATAGACAAGAAAACTAAGGCAGTGAGGGGTTTCCTCACTGCCTGAGGTCACAGCTAGTGTGTGGTAGAGAGGAAAATTGAACCCAAGGGATCTGGCTCCAGATTTATACTCTTAACCACTGCACTGTGCTATAGATCGTAAAACTACCTACATATGTTTCTAAGGAAAAATACCCAACTCAGATCAAAGCAAAGAATGAGCTTTGCTCTGTTCAGAAAAGAAAATTAGACTCCATTCTGATCGTCACCTAATGTCACCTTATAATTAATAAAGAACTGAGCCATCTTCTTGTCCCATCTCTGGTCCACAGCAGAAATCCCTTCTATAAAACCCCTGAAAGAACATACAGTTCTAGAATTGGCACTTATACCACCACCAATAAGAGATAGTATTTGTTGAGCACATGGTCTATTAAGAGCTTTATATAAGGTATCTCATTTAACCCCCATTAGGTAAGACACATCCCCATTTTACAGATTAAAAAAAATTAAGGCTGAAAGGATAAGTGATTTGTCTAAGATCAGATGCCTTGTAACCAGCAGATACAAGAGTTCCTAGGAAAGGGATCTAGGAGTTGAGCTGAGCAGGGCAAGCCTTTGCTAGGAAGCACCATGGGAGGCTCTGCAGGGCACAGCTGTTGTCTGAACCCCATGGCATGGCACAGCTCTGTGTTCCCAGTGCTGCTACTGATGTTCTTGATGCCATCAATTTGTTCTGTCTATGAGCTGCCCTTTTGCCCCCGCTCTTATTTAATTCACTTGTTTCATCTTTCACTCATTCAACAGGTTTTTAATGAGCACCCAATATGAGCAGAGATTGATCTAAACACTAGAGATAAGGCAGTGAACAGAAGAGAAATTCTTCTCATGAAGCTTATATACTGTTATTGGAAGCAGGAAGGTATATAAAGAGGGGGAGGGGAAGAACCATAAAAAAGAGAAAGAGAAATTTGTTGATAAGTATTATAATAAGAAAATAAAGCAGAGTAAGAGGAATTGAGAGTGACAATATGGGGAGGGAGGATGGAATTGTTTCTAGGCTGTTAAGGGCAGACCTTGCTAATAAAGTTACCTATAAGTAGAGGCTTAAATAAGATATTTCATGTACTTTGGGGCCCTTATATCAGGAAGGGAATGGGGCCAATACAGCTTATTTTAAAAAAGAAATATCCTAACGTCCCAGGAGAAATGCCTACATATCTTCATTCATTCATTTTGGAGTAGCTTAGACAGTGATTTCATCATGCTAGACTCTGTGGAAGATATAAAGGTGAATAACAATTAGCTGTCTTGAGTGGGGTTCCCTGAGAGGCAGATTCTGAGACAGATTTGTGTGCAGGAGTTTCATGAGGCAGGCCCTGGAGAACACCACCTGCAGGAGATGGAGAGCTGAGGTGACCTATGATACAGTTGAACAGAGGCGTCACCTGTTGTGATGGGAAGCTCAGGAACCAGCATGGCCCTACAGAGGCAAGGAGAACAGACCATTGGACTCTCCATCATCTAATCACTGATGCAGGCTGTCCCCAAGGATGGGGCATAACCCTGGGCAGGGCTGCTTCCTTCAGCCGAGGGCAAGCAAAGGAGAGCAACGCAGCTGTGACCAATAGCTGCCAACGGTCCCAGGGAGGTCTAGGGAAGCACCAGGGACCTGCTGCACTGACTTGGCCCAAGGCTTTCTCACAGTAGGTGAGATGGTTCAAGCACAGGTTCTGCATCAGAGTCTGGGTCTGAATCTTTTCTCCTCCATTCATTGGTTAATGACCAGTCAAATGACCTAATCTGTTTCCTTGTCTGCAAACTGGAGATTTAATGGTGACCATCTCCTAACGTGGTTCTGAAGATTCAATGAGTTGGTGCATGTAAGATGCTTTAAAAAGTACCTGGCAGAGGGTAAGCCCAGGACAAATGTTAGATATGTTGTAAATTTTCTTTTTTTTTTCTCAAAACATGCCCTATACATATTATGGTTTCCATTTTTAAGAATGAACTTAAATAACTTGCCTTCTCAGCCTTTTTTCTCCTTCTCTGATGGTCAGTGAATGTGGTTTGGATGAAGCCAACGCCACCACTCAGCTCCAGAATTGAGCACCTGACTCAAGCTAGCTAATCAGAGCACTACAATTCCCCAATTAACCAACATTTTGGCCCTCAACCCCCAGAGAAATTTAGCAGTAATCCCACCACTCCTTTCCACTCTCACTAGAACTGCTGTTTGGTTCCTTTCCTAGCTACTCCAAGATTGCCCTTATTGTTCTTCCCAAACTTCTTCCAGCAGTATAATAAGGTTGGAGCTCTGGAGGGAGTTGGCCATGAACTGGCTTCCCTCCCGAGTCTACTTCCTCAGTTTTCCTGACCTCATCAACCCTTACTCCAGGGTTCTCAAACATAAGCATCAGAATGCCCTGGGACAGATTGCTGGGACCATGGGGTTTCTGACTCAGTAGGTCTGGGATGGGGCCCAAGAACCACCTTCCCAACAAGCACCTGGGTGGTGCAGAGCCTGCCGGTCCTAGGACCATGCTCTAAGAACCCACAGCGTTCCTGGAGGGCACTTCCTCACCCTAGACTGAAGTGAAGAAGTCAATACACACTTAGATACATTCCTCATCTTTATAAATGACCCAATGTCTATTTGGTGACTGACTCACAGCTCCTGTCTGGTTTGACACATGTGGAGATAGAAAGCCAGCTGGGCGCCTTTCATGAAAAAACCTGATTGCCGTGGGATTGTAACGGGGTGTCACCCTGAGAAGTCCGAGCTAGGCCTCCACTGGCATAGGAACCAAAAAGGCAACTCCAATGAAGGACTGAAGTGGGGGTTCACATTTTGCTTTTTGAAGAAAATTACAGAATTGAAATTCGTTTCCCAAACTGCTATATTATATAGTTACATGAAAAAGAACTTTGCAAGTGATTTTCAAAAATCATTAAACATGCAAAATATTATTCTCCTTTTAATAGACATAACTGTCAACATCCATGGAAACAGCAGACGAGACAGATTCACTTCCTTTAGATATTGGGCAAGGTTTGCAAACTCTTGTAAGTTGCTTTTTCTTAAGCCTGCCTCGATTCCCACAGACCAGTTACTAGCTTCAGAATCTCTTTTTCACACTATATATTTTTTTCAAACTCTAGTTCGCCATCTTTTTTTTAATTATTACTTTTCTTTCTTTCTTTTTTTATTGTTACATTCAAAAAATATGAGGTCCCCATATACCCCCCACCCCCTCACCCCACTGCTCCCCCCCATAACAACAACCTCCTCCATCATCATGAGACATTCATTGCACTTGGTGAATATATCTCTGAGCACCGCTGCACCTCGTGGTCAATGGTCCACACCATAGCCCACTCGTTCTCCATCTTTATCTTCTAGATCTTATCCACTAACTCTGGAAAAATCTCTCACCTTCTTTCTTCCTCTGTTTATTTAAATTCTGGGTGGAAGAAGCAGGGAGCAGAGGTAATGGCTTAATCTGATAAGTAAACCAGTAAAGAGGAAAGCTGTGAGTCCAAACTCCACACAAGAACCAGTGCCACTTGCATCTCAACCTCTAGGAGCCCTTCAGGCTTTATGAAATTCTTTTTCATCTTCATGGTTCTCATAACACTGTATTTACTCAAACATCTTAATGACAAATAAAAATATATCTCAGTTTAGTGTTCATTATCTCCCTTATAATTTTGAATATTCTAGCAGTATTTTTTTTTATTTCAAATACACATTTAATTATTTGAACAAATTATGGGTTTAATAGATTTTGGTTGCTCTGGAAACTGATCCATGATTTGTAACGTTGTAAATAAAGGACAGCACATTTTTGCCTCAGTAAAGATTTAAAAACCAATCTATGTCTAAGTCAAGGACTATATTTACTTCTGCGTATTCTCAAACAGGTAGCACGTATTTAACAACAAAGGCCCTTAACAAATATGTTTTGACTGAAAGTTTATCAAGTTGAACCATGTGGTGATTACTTACTTTACAAAAACATTCCTTACTTTTGAAAAGAATTAACCATGGTTTCCTTTAAATAGTCACATTTAAAAGTATATTTCACGCACATAGCTGTGCTAAAGGTAAGTAAAAAATGAACTAGAAATGGAGAGCAGCATTACTCTTCTTTTGGACCTGCCTCAATAGACTGCCTCCCATTTCCTCCCCAAAAGGCTCAAGGCACATGCCTTTCTCTGTGGGTGTAAGAGTGGACATTGGCAGGCACCCCCACACAGCTTCCTGCCGCCCACAAGTAGCCAGGTGAAATCTAGGGCCAGGATGTCTGGTGATGCCTTACATACATCACCAAGGACTAGAATCTAAATGCCTAAAGAGGAAAGTCTCTGTTTCCGCATATCCATTCTGCAACTCAAACATCTCTTCTGTAACTCATATTTAACTCAGAAAGCTCTGCTGCAATGGAAACTGTTTAGAAGTTGGGCTCCGTCCCTCATCCAGGGTTCTTGGTTCTAATCTTAATCCTGGATTCCAAGGAAGGGACTACAAACGGATTTCTCTCCTGTTAATGCCTTCAATACACTTTATAATTCCATAGCTCTTAACTATCCTTTAAATAGAATCAATAGAATCCAGCCTTGTCTCTAAAAAAGGAGCCGGTTGGTATTTGGCCCTTGAAGGTAAGTGTTCCCCACAGTCACGCTACTGCCTCTGTGGAAATAATTATATTATAGTTCACTCAACATGCAAGAAGCCTGCTGAGCAGAGGGGTGTCCATTTTCCTCATCCAGGTGCCACCATGCCTGTTAATTCTGCCACCGTGCCTGTTAATTCTGCCATCAGCGGTGGATTGAACATTTATTTACCGGAACCTACTATGCGGCAGCTGTTTGCAAAGCTGGTAGTATAGAGATAATTAAGCCAGTCCCTACCCTCAGGTGGCTCAGAGAGCAGAGGGGTCCCTTTTTGGGGGTGAATTATCGTTCTTTCTCTGTAGCCCTCTTAACATGCAACTACTCACAGGCATAATCAACAGCAGTGCACTTTGTAAATAAAGGACAGTGAATTTGTTCATCAAATCTCCCCTCCTATCCTAAGGTATATCTGTGGGAGAAGATTATCTGGAAAGAAGAAAATGCTTGCAAATCTCAGAAATAATTACAAGGACCCACAGACCCCGGTGTGAGAAAAACGTCACTCTGTCATCCTCAAGACACACTTGGAGCAGAACCCTGTCCCTTGCATGACCGTCTGCCATTACTTCGACGAAGCACTAGATGGCAGCAGGGCATTGCCACACTGGAGCCACCGCACCGCCTCCCAGGCTCCCGGAACACTTTCTCAGGGCAGCTCCGCCTTGCACGCGCAAAGCCTCAGTTTTGCCCTCTTAGGTGTCCTTTTCTTCATAGAACAGCTGCAGAGCCAAAACTACACACACAAGCCAATGAGCTCGGCACCCGCCGTTCTCGCCGTCAACGGTGTGATGCAGCGCGCGAGAGCGCGCCGTGACTCGGAGACCCCTTCGACCCTTCCAGAAAGAGACTCGGAGGTTCCCGTTTCCTCACCTCAAATTCCAGGCTCCCTGAGAGGGATGTGTGAGGACCCAAGGCCTGACTGGAGTTGAAAGGTTTGTATAAACCTCGGTGGGTTGGGTCCTGATTCCGATGGGCGCAGATTTCCCTCTGGCACCGGAGCACATCCAGGGTCCCCTGGACCAGGGGTGTGCCCTGCCCGCTCCCTGGTTAACATGTCACCCCAGACTTTGTCCAGTCTGAGGCAGGAGCCCTGGGGCCTCACTCCCCGACCTCTCAGCTCCCCCTCAAAACTCCAAAAGGAACAGCAAAAGGCCGACCTAAGTGAGGAGGGTCTGCAAAGCCTCTCTCTCATGCCCTGATTTGAGCTTTGCCTCTCCAGATAATCCTGTGCCATCACTTTCACCCAAGCTGTCCCTGTCTGCTAAGAAAATGAAAGGAAGGCCTCATATTTCCATTCCAGAAACATCGGTATTTTAAGTGAGAATGGAGGCGAGGTGTGGTATTCACTTCAGAGGGAGAAACTTAAGGGTTCAGGGCAAGGCACTGTGGAGAGAGAGACTTTAAGGTGCCATCTCCACCTACCAGCAAAGAATTTTTCATCGTTTTTAACATACGGCCCAGCCAGCTGCCCCCTCCTCCCAATTTCTCCCCTCTGGTCCATGCAACTGACCATCCTCCATGAAATGTACCTCCTGTGCTCCTTCCTTCTCTCCATGCCGGTAAGCAACCCCACTTCTCAAACTTAGAGGACCTTTCTTTCTGAAGAAGGTCAACCACCACCCCAGGGAGCCAAGAGTGCCTACAACTGCAAGCAGAATTGCATCCATCGTCCATGTGGAATCTCAGCCTTCTCTTGATATAGAGGTGGAGTGGATATAACCATCCCAGGGTCCACAGGACGGAGGAATAGAGTGTGGATTAGAGTGGACTTACTGATATTCTACTATGGAACCATTGTGATTAGCAATGGAAGAAGTTGTAGCATTGATGTGGAGAAAGTGGCCATAGTAGTTGCTGAGGGTAGGGAGAGGGAAGACGAGATGTGATGTGGGGGCATTTTCAAGACTTGGAGTTGTCCTGGGTGGTACTGCAGGGACAGATGCTGGATGTTGTATGTCCTGCCATGGCCCCCTGGGTGGACTGGGGGAGAGTGTAAGCTCCAATGTAAACCACTATCCATGTGTTGCAACAGTGCTCCAAAATGTATTCACCAAATGCAGTGAATGTGCAACAATGATGAAAGAGGTTGATGTGGGAGGAGTGGGGTGAGGGTGGAGGAGGTATATGGGGACCTCATTTTTTTAAATGTAACATTTAAAAAAAAATAAAGGGGGGGGAAGGTTGAGTTCTCCCCCATCCCTATGCACAGGCACTCAACAGAAATCAAGCCAGCCAGCCCCAAAACAGCCACACTTTAAATCTTTGTACTATTTTACCACTGATAAGGAGTTTCCATCTAACCAGTGGAAGGAAGAAAATGAGGCACAGAAATTTCCAAAGGTCCGGTATTAACTGGCAAAGAATTCTAGGCCCAAGTGCAGGCCCCTGGCTCCCAGGAATCCAAAGACAGTTCCCTTCCAGCAGGAAGTGCTTTCTGGAATCTATAGGAAATGAGCTGAGGGATGAAGTATGCTGCCATGGACCCAAGGCAGCTCAGATCTGCAGCCACTGTGGGTGACCTTGCTTTTGCGGTGGGGGGAGGAGAATGGCACTGGCTCAGGCCGAGAGTCCTCTCAGGGGCCCTGAAACACTTAAGACAAACCCCACTCCGGGCTGAACACAACACAGAGTAACTTTCCCCCAACGCAGATTCAACCGTGAGCCTTGAATGCCTTGAAAAACCCAGAGGGAGGTAAGGAAAGAAGAGTTCTAGAAAGTAAAGACATGGAGCAATGAAACCAAAGTCCTGATTACAGATGGCGGCATCCTCGGTGAGGGTCTGTGTGAAAAGCGCCTTCGGGCTGTTGTGCTGGAAGGGAACTACCACATACCTTTTGCATTTTTCCGGAAATCCTCTGCTAGTGCACCCTCCACAACCCTCCCTCCCTTCTGACAGTTCTAACAAGGGTTTCCTCTTCCCAAAACAGCACAACTGCTGGGCTCTCCCTCCCACCAGCCCCTCCTCACACAAACCCAGAAAGTCCTTCTTGAGAGCTGACACCCTTATTCTCCTGGGGAGAGCGCCCAAGGCCTCCTAAGAGATTCCCTGTAACAGGGAGTACAAGCCCTGAAATCCTTTCCTGAGAGTTTCAATATTGGGGAAGGAAGGAAACTAGGATTTAGAAGAATTGAAGAAAGCTACTGAGAAGGGCCACCTGCACTCTGAGAGTAAGTTCTTGAGTGGCCCCTCTAAACCATCTCTTCTAACCTCCACGTGAGGAGCTTCATGACATCCCTCTCCCCATTCGACCCTTCATGCCGTATCCCATACCTGAAGGTGATTTTCACAGCAGTCCTCCCAGGGCAGGAGCAGAAACAGAGCATGAAGCTCATCAGGCCATCATTAGGATTAAATCGGGAAGCCTCGGGGGTACAAAGGTGAAGCTGCAGGCTGCAGCTGTCCTGGGACTTGCTATCACCTGCAGGTGGTGGTTTCTGCATGGCCAAGTCCTGCCCTAGACACATCCTTTCTTTCAAAGGCCCAAGGTATATGGTATATAGAGACAGACACACACACATACACAATCCTTCATGAATTTCATGAATGAGATTTTTTTTAAGATTCATTTCTCCCCCGCCTTGTTCTTTTGTGCTCACTGTCTGCTCTCTGTGTCCGTTTGCTGTGTGTTCTTCTGTGTCTGCTTGATTTCTCATTAGGCTGCTCCAGGAACTGATCCTGGGACCTTCCAGAGTGGGAGACACGCACTCAATCTCTTGTGCCACCTCAGCTCCCTGGTCTGCTGCTTCTCCTATTGTCTCTCCTCTGTGTCTCTTTTTGTTGTGTCATCTTGCTTTGCCAGCTCTCTGCATGGGCCAGCATGCTGTGCAGGCCAGCTTGCCTTCACCAGGAGGTCCCAGGAATCGAACCCTGGACCTCCTATATATGGTAGATGGGAGCCCACTCACTTGAGCCACATCTGATTCCCATGAATGAGATTTGATGGAACTTCAAAGAACAGGAATAACAACACCTTACACTTGCACAGAACTTTCTAACTTGATCAAATACTTTTGCATATATTGCCATATTGTTTCACTCCAAAACCATCAGGTAGATTGGTAAGGTATTACTTATTAACCCTATTTGATAGGTGAGGAAATTAAAACTTCCAATAAATTGTGCTGGTCTGAATCAAAACTAGACTCCTGGTCTGATGACATCCATTTTACCTTGCCCCCAATATACTTCATTTAATGACCTTCTATAATTTGGAATATAAACTTTCCATGTTTTATAAATCCATCTGTCTTCATTTCCTAGGGCTGCCGTAATAAAGTGCCACAAACCGGGTGACTGAAAACAACAGAAAGGTATTGTCTCACAGTCCTGGAGGCTGGCAGTCAAAACCAAGGTGCCAGGAGGGCCCTGCTTCTTTGAAAACCTGCAGAAAAACATCCTTCCTCACCTCTCCCAGCTTTTGCTGAATGCCAGCCATCCTTGGCATTCTTTGGTTTGCAGCTACAGCACTTGACACTCTGCCTCCAGCTTCAAATGAACTTCTACCCCCTTTTGTCCAAATTTCCCTCTCATTGTAAGGATACCAATGTGGCCTCATCTTAACCAATCACATCTTCAAAGACCTTATTTCCAAATGAGGTCCTGTTCAAGGACTAGGGGTTAGGACTTGAGCGTGTGTTTGGGGAAAATGCAATTCAACCCATAACAGCATCTTGGGAATTATTTTTGCTGACGATACCCCCCAGATAGCCTTTTATCTCTATAATTAAAATCAAAATGGAAATGGGCAACAAAGATCTGAATGTCACCCATCTTCAAGTAACTATTTGATCTATTATTTTCAACCCTACCTGTATATTACATAGATCTTTTCTAATACATCAATCCCTGACCAATTACAGCAGACTCTCTGGGACAGACAAGGCAAAGTATTTTTCAAAGCCCCACATGGCATTTTAATGTGCAACCATGAACTTAGATTGCATGGGAGTATGCAGCCTCATCCAATGGACCACATGGTGCCAGATCATTTTGCCTGTAAGAATGTGTGTGTTCTATTTATTCAATCCAGTGTCCCCAAGTCTACCAGCTAGGGGATGCCCTTTTCACTAATATCCAAAGAAAATGACAAGCCCCCGTGTAATACATGGTGAGAAGTCCAATATCCTGCCCCCATATTTTTGAGGAATCGTGTTCTCCTGGTTCATCTCACTCAAAATTCCTACTACTGCTGATTTCCTGATCCTATTGACCATCTTGCCTCCTGCAGTTGTTACCTGTTTCCACATCCTGCCCTCTCAATTTTGGACACCACTTTCCCAACCTTTTCAATTCCCCAAGCAGCATTATCATCACTACTGCCTGGGGACAAAACTTGCACTAAAAGCTGAGTTTCGCTAGAAGACTACAGCTCCTAAAGAAAAATTGACCTTGAATATTAGGCATCATCATTCATGAAGTTTCTCAGCCCTGCCATAGGGAATTCCCACTGGCTGGTTTTTTTCCCTTAGTCATGAATAGTTTTCTGAGTTGCTGTATTCAACTAGATTTTTCTACCATCTATTCTTTTCCCATAATTTCAGAGTTTCTCAACACCTTTCTACCAAGTTGCTACCTAAGAAAGCTCACATTTCTTCAATTTTATTACGCAAAGCAATTTGGCACTGTTTTTTAATTATTATTATTATTATTATTCATTCCCCACATTATTGTTTTGCACTCACTGTGTGCTCTCTGTGTCTGCTCATCTTCTCTTTAGGAGGCACCAGAAACTAAACCCAAGATCTTCCACGTGGTAGGTGGGAGCGCAATCACTTGAGCCACATCCACTTCCCAATTTGGCACTTTTGGCTCCCTCTTTTCCTTTAGAGATGTGGGAGGGAGGAGGAGGGATGGTTTGCAGAATCTCTTCTCCCAGGGCAGTTCTGCAAAGTCAGACACAGAGCTGAGTACTTTCTCACAACAAGACCATGAGACAGGGGATAAGAATCCAACAGCATATCAAACACAAGAATCCAACAGCATATCAAAAGAATTAGACACCATAACCAAGTGGGATTTATTCCTATTATGCAAGGGTGATTCAACATAAGAAAATCAACTAACATAATGCACCACATTAACAAATTGAAGGGAAAACTACATGATCATCCCAATCGATACAGAAACAGCATTTGACAAAATCCAGCATCCTGTCTTGATAAAAAACACTTTGAAAGATAGGAATAGAAGGAAAATTCCTCAATATGATAAAGGGCATATCTGAAAAACCCAAAGCCAACATTATGTAGATTGAATATAGACTTGCCACGTGACCCAGCCCTACCACTTTAGGGTATATACCCAGAAGAATTGAAAGGAGTGACACGAACAGACTTCTGCAGACAGGTGTTCATAGAGGTATTCACATTTGCCAAAAGATGGAAACAGCTCAGGTGTCCACCAACCAATGAATGGATAAACAAATTGTGGTATATGCATATGATGGAATCTTATGCAGTTATGATGCATAAGACAAGCATGAACCTGGAGGACATTGTGTTGAGTGAAGCAAGCCAGACACAGAAGGACAAATACTGTACAATTGTGCTATGAACTAGATATATTGTGTAAATTCATAGAGTTAATAACTAGAACATAGGTCACCAGGAAATAGAATGAGGTTAGAGAATGGAAAACTGAGGGTTAATCAGTGCAGTATTGGTTAAAAGAAAAAAAAAGGTTGTTTGCTAATCTTTGGAAATGAATAGAAAAAGTGAAAGCGCATCATAGTGTTTTAACTAGGAGAGCTAATAGATGGGTATGACAGTAGTTGAAAGGAAAGTCTGAGGTCATGGGTATCACTAAAGGAAAGCTAAAAAATGTTAACATGGGACTGTATAGTGCGGTCACCCCTCGGGCTGAAGTGTGGTTTGCTGGCCTGGCGAGGGGAGCGGCCGCGGTAGGCCTAATTCCGCTGCCCCCATAAAAGGGTGGTTGGTCGGACCCACCGCCACCCCTGAAGGAAGCTCGGCATGGGCGCAGAGTGCCCTACGGGTCTCCCCTTCTCGGCAGCCATGCTTCCGCGGCCGCCCCTCCTCCCGGATGGCGCCACACGATGCCTTGTGGGGCAGCACCCTTCTTCTTCCTTCTCCCTGCGCAGGCGCAGGGCAGAAAATTCCAGTCTGCCCTTTTCCCTCCCCCCGACAGCAGCAACAGCCAGGCGTGGGCGGGAAACTCAAGTCTGCCCTCCACCCCAGCAACAGCAGCCACCAATCCCTAAACCCTGCCCCTTCCCCCAGCAACAGCGACAGCCAATCCCTAACCACCACCCCTCCCCTGTCCAGTACCGCCCACTGACCTTTCGCCGGCAACCAATCAGAACAGGGCGTGGCTTCGACCAATCAGCCTTCCCCAGCCCCTATAAAACTGTTGCCTCTCCCTCAGTAAAGTGGACTTGCGTGTTTACCTTGTCTCCGCGGTAGTTCTTCTGCCATGCGCCCTCCAGTCCTGAGAGCCCCCGACAAGGGCCTGGCCTCCCTTGTCCCCAGTTCGTCGCCTGCTTCTCCGGGCGACCCCTTCGTCGCCTGCTTCTCCGGGCGACCCCTTCGTCGCCGGCTTCGCCGGGCGACCCCGTCAGCCAAACCGCGCAACCCCTGTGAGACCGATCCCTCGTCTGCTGCCGGACCGACCCCTCGTCCCAAGTGGGACCGACCCCTCGTCCCAAGCGGGACCGACCCCTCGTCCGCAGCCAGACCCCACCTCTACCGACCGAGCAAGCCGCTGCAGTATAGCACAGTGAAACCTCATGTGAAATATGAATATGGGTAACATTGCAGATGTAAGACTGTTTGTCTTTGAAACTGAACAAATGTAGGTTAATATTAGAAGATGTTAATATCAGGCAAAAATACAACAAAAGCAAGCTATGGAGAGTAGTATATAGTGCTAGATCAATCTTCCAGTAAGGGTTAAAAAATAAAAGGAAATACTAAGGGAAAGAAACTAGACACAAGGTACTACAAATTGCTTGACTCCATCTTTAGAAAATGGAAATACAAAGAGAGGAGGGAGACAGAAACAGAATAGTAACTATGTATGGCAGGGGAAGCAGAGAAAGATTGAGTGGTGGCGAGTTTTTGTTTGTTTTTTATTATTATTAATACTGGAATAATGAAAGTGCTCTAATCATGATTGAATTGATGAATGCACAACTACGTGATTATATCAAACACCATTGATTGTATACTTTGGATGGATTGTATGCTTTATTAATATATATCAGTAAAATTGATTTGTTTTTAAAAAGATCTTTAAAAAGTAAAAGAAATAAAATAGTGGCTTTTGCACTGTCATGATTCCTCAGCAACTCCCACCCTGTTATAGGCTTCCTCAGTGGCCATCCAGGAAGCCTGCTTTTACAAGATAAACAGCTTCCCCCTCTGCTCCCTGTGTCCTCCCTGAGATCGCACCTCCATGACAGTGAGATACCAACTCCCCAATTCCCGCTCTTGCTTGACCAACCCCACATGCCCACCCATGTTACGTTATAAAGGCCGAGTCCCATGGCCCTGGGTAAACTTTGCTCTCTACCCTCTTGACTGAGTCTACACACCTGGTGTGTTTTCCTGGGAGACCCGGCAAGGCCAACCACCCTTCTCACTTCTGGACCTGTGAGTACTGATAAAACTCCTCTCAGACATTTCTGGTGTCACTCGTCTTGCCACACCTGTCTCTCCATATGAAGTTCCTTATAACTCATCTGTCCTTACCCAACATGAAGAAGGTTGGATTAGATAATCCCTAAAGTCCCCCCCTGGCTACAAGAGTCTATGATTCCATGTCTCTGCGATATCCAGAATGATGGGACTTAGGTTGGTTCATCTAGAACAATGGACTTGGCTCCATGGGCCTCCTTGGTAAACCGCTTTAAGAAGCCGAATGTTACCAAGGAAAATTACTGTTGACAAAACGGGCTGGCCAAGTTGGAATTTGCCCAGAAACCTCCTTTCCTTGGAAGGTAAGCACAGAAGCCAAGGGACCCACCCATAGACCATCACCAAGGTTGAGGATTCTTGCCGCATCGTCCATGCATCACCTTGCCAACACAACAGGAAATGTGATACTGACTCAGAGGCTAATCACCCCATCCAAACTCCCATACTCTGTGTTCCTTGGAACTTTTTTTACAAACATTCCATTACAGCCCAGTCCTGCTTATCTAAACTAAACATACCAGGCTCCACTCCCCCTCATAGAGAGGCAGAAAAATAAGGAGACAAACAAACTCATGGCTACTTTAACTTCTTTCTTCCTGAGCAAGGAAGAAGAGGCACAGAATAAAGCTGAAATGGGAGGAAGATGCTGCTGCAAATATTGAATGGAAGAACCAAGGAGGAAAAAGAACCACTAACTTTGGTTATCATTAAGTCAAGAAAAGAAATCAGTTGGGGAGAAATGAGCAGTGACCTTTCTGCTACCTATGTGTTCCATTAATTATGGAAGCTGATGGGTATCGTGTATGATTTGTCTAATAGAGCACATTTCTTAAGTGCGTACATACAAAGGCCTTAATCTCAGTATATAAATTGGTGCATGCCCCTATGGCAGTCTTCAAATGTAACATTCAGCACCTCGGTTTAGAATACGACAGAGACATTGAAATGAACCAAATGACCTTGAAAGAACCAAACATGTCAAATGTGAGGAGGAGAGTGTTTCAGATGCTTCTCTCTATAGCAAAGCTCAAAGGGGCTGAGGAGGTGGAAGCCCTATTACGCTTTCCCCTCTCTTTGTTTCACCACAGAACTTGGCTCAGAAATCACAGTCCTTCCGTCAAGTTCTTTACCAAGACCTTGAGTTCAATCAACACCACAAAGCAGGTCAAATAAACCCCCAGGATCACAAGTATTGAGCAGAGTTGTCCTTAAAAGCAGACCTTTGCTGCTTCCTCATTCCTCCCTCTGAGTTCCCACCAGGTCGGCTCCACAAGGCATGTCTGAGTTCCTCTAGAGCAGGGGTTCTTAACCAGAGATCCGTGAGCTTGAATTGAAATTTTAAAAAAAAACAAAACATTATTCTTGTGGGGACGTGTTGGTGTGGGTGTGATATATTTATTAATTAATACACAGGATAGTGTGGACTTAGTAAGGGGTCTGTGGTTTTCACCTGACTGGCAAAGGGGTCTGTAGAACAAAAAAGGGCTGAGAACCCCTGCACTAGAGCTAGTCTGGCCGTTTGGGTTTTCTCTCATGCTCTGTGGCACCGTTTTGCTCTGTGTTACATGCCTTCATGGGGTTTTCATGGTCTGCATTGTTTTTCTCCATTTCTCTTCTCCCTGACGATCAATAATTAACACCTAAAGTGCAGCAGGCACTTCTCATTTGTTTTCTAGACTCTGCAGAGCCTAGCACAAGACTTAGCATACAATAGGAAATCAATAAATATTTGATTCATTCGTCAAGTAAAGAGCAGCAATTTTTGTGGTCAGGTAAAGGGCAACAATTCGTTACAGACTCTGCTTATGTCAAGGAAAGGCTGGCACCAGTGTGGTTTTCTCTTACTCAGCACCACATCTAGTAGCAAAAATTGTTCCTATTTGTCCCACACTTCGTAGCAAAAAGGTTGTCCCCGCTGGCTCCTTCCCACACGGGTGGGAAGTGGGCTCCTCAGATGACAACTTCTCGAAGTGCATGGTTTCAGAAGGTCCACCTCACGGAGCACCCCGCAACCCCTCAAGCATTAGCTGGGGTGGCACCCGAGTTCACCGCCTCTGGCAAAACATGCAATGTCCGGGTAAAAGGGTGCTGTTTAAAAACCTGGATTTACTCACAGGTGAGAGTCGTAAGGGAGAATCTCTCGACTTGTTCTAGACAAAGGGGAAATCTTTTAAAGCAGACATGATCAGCTTCCTCACATGGGAAACGTGCCCACAATCTGGGGATGGATGGAGCCGTCTGTTCCTAGGTGGTGTGAGAGGCAGAATATCCCCTGTGGTGTAACCTAACACACACGCTGGAGGGAAAGGGCTCTTGGCAATCAGCTCGCCTCACCCTATGGGCCATAGAATCACTTTTTTTATAGCCCTTAAGGGAAAAGTAAGTCATAAAAGGGTAGCAGAGCCAAGGGGTCCTTAGATAGAGAAGTGCATGCAAAAGAGGTTGGTAACACTCCTTCATCCAAAGCTACAAACAGAATTCCAATTCTTCACACCTAACGAGGAGGGTCAGGACCAGCGCTTTTTAAACTGCTTTAATAGAAAATGTCAGAGCACTCCACACCTAGAAAATGTCAGAAATGCTTCGTGAAACTTTTGAAATTTTACATATAGAACTGTACCAGGTCTTCCTGTAAAAGGCATTTCTTCCGACGGTGCTGGACAACAACATTGAAAAAGTTTCGGCCTAGCCGTGGCAGGGGAGCTGGTGGGATCCCACGGCTCCCTCCTTCGCCTTCCCGGGTGGCGTCACGACGACGGGACAGCATTGTTCGTTTGGGGACAGAACAGGCCACGCCTGTGCTCTCAATCAAGCGTAAGGCCCGCATGTGGCCTGGGGCATCCCGCATCCCCACATCCAGGCCTGGGGCCAGCTCCTTAACCTCTAGGAGGCTTGGGGTCCTTCATCCGAAAGCGGCTCTGGTGCTTTCTGTAAAATTCCTGTTACTAGGTCAGCAGTTACCTGGCCAGCTCGGGAAGTCAGCAAGATAAACTCAAATGCTGCATCTCAAGGGCCCAGGTGAGTGCCTGGTAGATAGAGAGTCAATAAAGGTAACGTCTGCCCCATTCAAGCGCCCTGCTCTGTCTAGCGATTTGTGGGGCACTCTGCATTTCTCCCCCTTTCCTAGGAGAGTGTCAGGCAGCGGCACTAGATGCTGCTTAACACTCCACCCTGCTCATCTCCGGAAGCAGTGACTGATTCAAAACGAGGTGAGCCGATAACTGACTCAAGCTTTCTGAAATGCCTGTCTCAGATAACACATCGAACAAAAACTGGGTTTTATCAAAAACTGGGTTTTATCTTGCCTTGCACATGGTAGAGGCCTAAGAAACATGTTTCGATGGACGGACGGTTTCAGTGCCTTCGGGATTCAGGGTATTGGTAAAACATCTGTTTCCTATTTTAAGTAAAAACAAAAACAAAAAATTCTTCGGCATGCGCTCCATCTGCCTACACATTCCTTGTGATCAGGGAATTTCCATAGTGCCCAGGAAGGACTTTCAATAAATATTCACTAAAAAAGAGAGATCAAGAAAACACTTCGCTCTTCCCCTTTTTTGGCTCAGCTGTTTGACCCCGAAGGGTCAGGAGACTTTGAGTTTTGTCCTTTCCTGTGGAAACACTTCCACCGTCCCACAGCCCCACCCACGGCCTGTCTCCAGCTCTAGCTTTGAAAAGCGATTGTCCCAAATTCAAACACTCTGAGGGGAAGCAAGTCAGTGGTAGGTGGCTGCCTGCTGGGCCACCCAGCCCAGCAGGGTTTGTGTGGGGCTATTTCCTCTCAGAATATTCTAGTTCATTGCCAGCAACAGGGCTGCCTCTCGCAGCCGCTCTCTTGCTCTCTCTCTCTCTCCTGAAACATACCCCATCTCTCCAGCCAGAACACGTCTGCCTTTTACGTTTCCTCACGCTGTCATTTCCACACCTTGCACGCCTTGCCTGGGGCACTTCCCAGGGTCTGACTTTAAAAGACGCCCGTCCTCCCCTGGGGCCAAGCGTGAACACATCCCGGGCGTCCCTGTCCCCTTGGCCCTGACGCTCACCCGTAACCCAAGGCCTGGCCCACCCGCACGTTCCCAGTGCGTGGTCGAGTTGCGCTGAACAGACTTCTCCTCGCCACTTGAGTTGTTGGTTTGTGCCCAAAACCCAGTTCCAGCGCCCGCCTCTGTACCCCCTAGTATCCAGAGAAAGCATTTCTAATAGCAGGGAAGGAACGGAGGGGCCGGAGGACGCAAGAAGCTAGAGAGCACGCGGAGAAGCTTCCGTCGGCTCCCCGGCTGCACGTTAGGCCGCATCCACCTGTTTGCCCAAAGCTGCGCTGGGATCGAGGACTGGTTTTACCTGAAGAACAGCTCACGAAGGCTGCAGCTTTCACAGGCTTCCTGGATCTCAAGGGAGAACGACCCTGCTTTTCCGTTTTGAAGCCTTTTTACCATCACCTGAAAAAGCCTTTTATGAGGAAAGAGCAAATCTGTAGCCCGTAGTTGCCTTTTCCTCCCACCCTCGGTGTCTTCCATTCGGTTCTTTGGAGGCACGTTGAGCTGAGACCCTGCAGAGAGCACGGCGCCCTCAAGCCCCTGACTGCCCACCCTGTCCGCTCTGGGCCCCGTCCTTCTGCGGGCCGCCTGCAGGCTGCCCCAGAGGCCGCCGGTGTCCCCGATTTCACAGGACACGGCCGGGAAAGCCATGCTGGGCACCTGTCCGCCGCGGCTGAACCATGTTCGGATACATGTTCCCACGGCCGGGACAATGCCCAAGCTCCTTTCAGTTCTCACCCCTCTTGCTCCCCACCCTGCCCCTGCACCCCATCCCGCCCCTGCCCGTTTGGCCTGTGCTCTTCGTGATTACTGGCTGAGCCCCTCCCTGATGGACACAGGACAGCTGTCCCCCTCAAGTCCCCTCCTCGCCTGGGCGCTGAAGACATTTGCATGCGGTGAACCCTCCTGCCAGTCTCCTCACCAGGACCCCCCGGGGGTGATTGCTGCTTCCAAGAGCAGAACAGCCTGAGGGGTTGACACAGAAGACGTTTCCCACCTCCGGGATCCACCCCAGCGGTTATTTGAAGACCCCGAGTACTATATCCCACTGATTGTATCAGTCCCCACATGTCTCACACCTCCCTCCACAAAGCTCGCTGAGTGCTGCATCTAATACTCAAGTCTAATCCCACCGCCCCCTTGCTCACAACTCTTCAGTAATGCCCTGTTCATCTTGGAGATGACAGCTGAGCTTTTCCAGGTGGCTTTATAAGTTCCTCCAGGATTTGATTCTTCCCTCCCTGTCCATCCTCCCTTATACTCCTCCACTTATTTCTCCAC
Source organism: Dasypus novemcinctus (assembly GCF_030445035.2). Taxonomy (NCBI): domain Eukaryota; kingdom Metazoa; phylum Chordata; class Mammalia; order Cingulata; family Dasypodidae; genus Dasypus; species Dasypus novemcinctus. Next base: position 50,861,987 of record NC_080694.1, on the reverse strand, counting down.
CTTCTCCTTAGCTGTCGGTGCTTCTAAATGACTTGGAGCTAAGCAAACATGCTAGGTTCCTGCACACACCTCCAGAGGTGTTTTCTCTAGAGACCATCTACCCTCTAACTCATTCTCACTTTCCAAGCCAGTCAGATTTTCCAAGGACTTGCCTAATTTCATCCTGTTCCCCCAAGCCAGGACACATGCCAGATCATTCTTATCTTAGCTCCACTTCTTTAATTACCCAAGGTCATCAGAAGTTTGAGAGAAGTTCATTTTCTCCACTCAAAAAACCTTAGGGGATGCTGATCCGCAGGGTGGAGTCTGATAACGAAGAGGACCAGGTGGCACTCTGAACAAAGGCAGAGGAGCTGGGCTCTTGGTAACTTTATTGGAATGACTGGGTCAAACCTACCTGGAGTCCATACTATATGGAGACTTTTATATGTGTGTGTATATATATATATGTATATATATATACATATAAATATTTTTTAAAGGTACTTAGATTACATAAATGTTACATAAAAAATAAAGGGGATTCCCACATGCCCCGCACCCTACGCCTCCCACATTTGCCCACATTATCAACATCCTTCATTAGTGTGGTGCATTCATTTTAACTGATTATCACATTTTGGAGCATTGCCACTAAGCATGGATTATAGTTTACATTGTAGTTTATACTCTCTTCTGCACAATTTTGTAGGTTATGGCAAGATATATAATGACCTGTATCAGTTGTTGCAATGTCATTCAGGACAATTCACAAGACCCGAAAATGCCCCCACACTGTACCTGTTTTTCTCTCTCCCTGCCCTCAGACCCTTATATGGAGACTTTCCATTTCATCTGCCAACAAATTCCCTGTATTGTTTAAGCTTATTTGGATTGAGTTTTCTATCTCTTGCAACACAAAGTTTACTGATGCAGCAAAAATTGTTATTCTCCTTGAAATAAGCAGCTTTCCTTAGAACAATAAAATAATATAAACTTGTACTGACCAAGGGGACTCTGTAAATTGCAGTGCTGAATAGAGTTGGAGAGCTTGAAATCTACCCAAGATTTTGCCTCCAACTTCCTGGGGCCCTAAGTTCTCTTACTTTGTTTTTCTATCCGTACCAACTTATTAATTTACATCACAGTCAGTAGTAATAAAGTCTGCAAAGAGACTGCATTTCTTGACATGCTAAGGTGGACGGAGTGATACAAATAAGTTCTGAGCCACCTTGCATTTTTAGCATATGGCACCAACTGCGCAGACAGCCCTGATCTGCATATTGTTGACCATCTGGTGGAAAGTCACAGCTTGTGGATGGTAGACTGGTGAAGAGGGCTCTAAGTGGGTCAGACTGTCTACTGTGAAATCAGTCAAACCTTGATTTTCCAATTTTGTCACCACTTTTACTCTCTGGTTCAGATGGACTTCAGAATGAAGAAACGCAACTTCAGTACAATCAAACTTTATTTAATCAGCTCAGTATTTTCTTTTTAAGATTTATTTTTTATTTATTTCTCTCCCCTTCCCCCCTCCCCTTTTATTTATTTCTCTCCCCTTCCCCCCTCCCCCCATTGTCTGCTCTCTGTGTCCATTCACTGCATGTTCTTCTGTGACTGCTTCTATCCTTATCAGCGGCACAGGAATCTGTGCTTCTTTTTGTTGCATCATCCTGCTGCGTCAGCTCTCTGTGTGTGCGGCGCCATTCCTGGGCAGGCTGCACTTTCTTTCGCGCTGGGTGGCTCTCTTATGGGGCACACTTCTTGGGTGTGGGTCTCCCCTACAGGGCACACCCCTGTGTGGCAGGGCACTCCTTGAGCGTATCAGCACTGCACATGGGCCAGCTCCACATGGGTCAAGGAAGCCGGGGTATGAACCGTGGACCTCCGATGTGGTAGGTGAACGCCCTAACCGCTGGGCCAAGTCCGTTTCCTTAATCAGCTCAGTTTTGAACTCAAACCTGATCAGGGTGATGATGGAGACACCCCCTGGTGCTGCTGCTCAACCTCAGCCAAGGACAAGCCTGGCCGACGCACCTTTGGAAGTGCCTTCAGTGTCACAGCTCATCCTGGGCCAAGGCACAAGCCTGACCGAGGCAGCAATGGAAGCGCACAGCTCAGTGCTGCAGCTCGACATGCTGCTCAATGTTCCCTATTGCAGCTCAGCTCAGTGTCATGTTTCACAGCTGGACATTTGCTGTTGCAGCTAGGCTCAGCATGGGAGTTTCACTCAGTGTTCAGTCGGCTTGCAGCTCAGTGTTCAGCTTGGCTCACTGTTCGCAGCTTGATGTTCCTCTGACCAGGGCAAAGATGGAATGCACACTCAGGGCTTTGGAGCCCTCTTGATATAGAGGCTAGCTGTGTGACCACCCCTGGGAGTGGAGCTCCAGTTGTGATGTTCTGATTGGTCAATCACTGGTTCCAGGCAAAGATATCAGTTAGGGTTTGAAAAGTGGATTAGCATATTATGTAAATAGGGTAGCCTGACTGGGAGATGCTGATTGGCTGAGTATGAGAGCTGCTGATTGGCTAACTATTAATTAAAGCAATGGGTTCTATTGGTTGAAAACTCTCTTATCCTATTGGTTGACTCAGGATCCCTCTTCCTATTGGTTAGTTCAGGATCCCTCTGTCTAGGAGTCCCAGGCTCAGTTACCTGCTCCCTCCTTCACAACCCATGTAATTTTGCAGATAGCATTTCTCCTTGTCTGACACAGTTTACATTCACCCATCCTCTTGCTCTGCTTGATTTAGCCAAAATGAAAAGAACAGAGTGATGTCTACAGTGTTGAATGAAGACTTGGAATTCAGTTCTTCCAAAGACATTAACCTATGACAAATTAAGACTCACCAGCATTAACAAAATCTTGGAAGCAACACTATTAATTGTTCCTTTATGCATGCAGTGTCTTTCAAAAAATGTATCAATCACTTTCTATGTGCTTGACAGTGGGTGCCTTATATATAGAAAAACCTGAGATATTCTCTGGGTTGAGTTCCATAAACTATGGCTTGCAAATCAAATCTGCACATACACACCCATTTTTTGTAAATAATGTGTTATTGGAACCCAGCCTCACTCATTCTCCTCTGTGTTGTCTATGGCTGCTTTCCACCACCACAGTAGAGCTGAGTACTTACCACAGAAACCATATGGTCTGCAGAGATTAAAATATTTATTATCTGGCCGTTGACAAAAAAACTTTGCCAATCTCTGCTCTAGGCTGTTCCCCACAGCTAAACAGTCTGCTTATAATAATACCTTCCTTCCCTGAAGAGCTGTAGTGAAGTATGCTTCCCCAACTTTGGGTAATAGAGTCGCCAATATTAAAGTACTTTCCTAGAAAATAAGCAAGGGGAAAAATTTTTAACACATGAATTCAAATGAATTCATTTTGCGTTTCCAGAATTAACTGGTACCACAAATAAGATTCAGGCCCCTGAATCATCATGAACCATCATTATGATCCTCTTTGGGAGACCAGGCAACAATAAAAAATGATCCCAGCTGGTGTCAGTGAAAAACCAAGTTCAAATAATGTGATTCATTAACAAAGAAGAGAGGTTTGCTTTTTTTTCCCCCTCTGCCATCCTTTCCCCTGGTGCTCTTTACTTTTTGGAAGAAAGATCTGATTTTAAGAAACCATCACCTAGGACTGGAAAAGAAAAATAAATACCCGCCCATTTGTAAGTACAAATGTAGAGGTTGAAATCCAGAAATTCAGTCCCAGGTCTTGGTTTTTTCCTGTAGTAAGCTATGATGATCCAGATGTAAGTTTCTAGTCCTAATAGCCCCCATTCCCATTGTGCAATCGAGGCTTTCCTGAAGCTCTTTCCAGGTGCTTTACCATAACCACTTAGATTATTGTGCAGTAGAGTGGAAACAATCCATGCTTTTAAATTCAACAGATGCCTGTTTGAATTTGTTTTGTCACTAATAATGTGCCTAATATGGAAGAAAGTATTTAACTGCACTGGCCCTGGTTTTCCTCATCAGTATGAAAAACACGAATTCTTATTTTCTCAAGTACTGGTGGGACCAGAGGAGGTCACATGTGAAAGTATCTAACACAGTTGCAGGCACATAGTTACTTTTCCTTTCTTTTATTTTCAAAGATTTATTTTATTTATTTAATCCCCCCTCCCCCTCATTGTTTGCACTCACTGTCTGCTCTCTGTGTCCATTTGTCTTGTCCTCTCTGTCTGCTCATCTTCTCTTTAGGAGACACCAGGAACTGAACCTGGGACCTCCCATGTGGGTGAGAAGCGCTCAATCACTTGAGCCACCTCAATTCCCTCGTTTGTTTGAGCTTCTCAGTGTCTTTCCTCTTTATGTCTCTTGGTCTTATCATCTTGTTGCATCATCTTGCAGTGCCCATCTGTCCTGCCAGCTCGCTGTCTTGCTCATCTTCTCCAGGAGGCACCAGGAACTGAACCGGGGACCTCCCATATGGTAGGGTGGGAGCTCAATCACTTGAGCCACATCTACTTCCCCATATTTGCTTTTCAATAAATATAGATTATTTCTTTTGCTTTTGTTCTTCTATGCCTGAAAGTCTGAATGAGAAAAGCCTAACCTCCTAAGATGCTGAGTTTTTTCTGGGTGGAAGGGGAAAACAAAAGTTAAAAGTTGAGAAACACCAAGAAATTTCATTGTGTTCCAGGACTTTCTCCTTCCCATTATCTCCACTCCCAAACCCAAGACTAAAGATGAGAACAGGTTCCTATTTCTAAATGAACACAATGCCACAGGCATCAATCAGCAGTAACCACTAATGGGAACTTGGCCCCCAGCCCCCTCTCAGAGTCTGCGGGACACATTCGGATCTAATTGGCAACTGCTTTAGAGCAGCCAAAAAATACAGTGTTCCACATGTCCTAGATCAAAGCAGAAGCCAAGTTGCTAGCAGCCAAGGGGCTTTGATTGCCAGAATTAGACAGGGAAGTCTGTGGGTTTTGTTTAGGAACAGGTTAAGCACTCACTAGCTTATTTAGAGAAAACCTCTAGAAGACCCTGACTTAACTAGCTTGGATCCAAAACATGAAGGAACAAGAAAAAGCATTCAGAGTAGCTGGCAGCTTGGGTGACCAAAAGGAAAGACTGATGTATTTTCATCCTGCCTCCAAATAAATTGGAAAGTCATTAATATTCTCTTCTGGGCTGCAATGTAATGAATGACTTGGGCTTTTCAGTAAGAATTATTCCCAGCCCTAAGCTCAAAAATGTCAACTAAAACTGAAAATACTTTTTCAAAAAACCTTTATTTAAAAATTTTAGTTACAAAATTCTTTTCTTTGTTTTTCTTAAGTCTACTATTTGATCTCTCAGGATTTAAAAAAGCAATTAAGATTCTAAAGAATTTGGGAAGCGGATGTGGCTCAACTGATAGATCATCCACCTACTATATAGGAGGTCCAAGGTTCAAATCCAGGGCCTCCTGACCCGTGTAGTGAGCTGGCCCACACGCAGTGTTGATGCGCGCAAGGAGTGCTGTGCCACGCAGGGCTGTCCCCGTGTAGGGGATCCCCATGCACAAGGAGTGCACCCCACAAGGAGATCCACCCCACGCAAAAAGCACAGCCTGCCCAGGAGTGGCGCCACACACACAGAGAGCTGACGCAGCCAGATGACGCAGAGTCCCATGCTATCTGATGAGAATGCAAGCAGACACTGAAGAACACACTGTCAATAGACACGAGAGAGAAGGCAATGGGGGGGGCAGTGGAGGGAAGGGGAGAGAAATGAATAAAAAAATAAATCTTTTTTAAAAAGATTCTAAAGACTTAAACAACAAAGGATGTCCCCTGGGATGTAATAGTTATTCCAGTTTAAGACCTAGCTTCAAAACAAAATGAATTTTTCTATTTTCTAAATGAAATGATAATGTATACCTACTAACTTCGCCTGAGCCTCTTTGTCATTTAAGCTTAGTGAAAAACTTTTACAGCAATGATGGTTACATATATATTATGTAACTTAAAACAGGAATTTTTGTATTACCTGCTCATACCGTGAGCCTGGGTGCTTCTCTTACTGCTTTTCCCACTACCTGGAATGTGCTTTCCTCCTTGTCCTAGCTGAGCCCAGACTGATTTTATGAACAAATAAATTGCTTGTTGATTTAAAGCTGTTAAGTTTGGAGAAAGTTCATTACCTAACAGAAGAGAACTAAGATAGACAGACACAGCCTATTTCATGGGCTACCAGCCCAGCAAGAGAAGTGGGCTAGTATAGTTGGGTTTTACTATCAAGTCTTCATCATTCAATTTCTACAACACTACCCTGCCCAGTTGAAGCCCAATTTATTTCTAACCAGGACAACTGTAACAGATTCATGGGTCTCTGTTCATGTCCCCAATCACTTCCCACACCAGTCCAACCTCCCCATAACCACCAAAGTAACTAGGACTCTACTTAAAAATTCTCCCTGACACTCCCTTCATACACACTTCTGCCTATGAGATAAAATCCCGAGCCTAGCATTCACAACCCATCACAATGAGGTCCTTAAACAGGAATTTTTTTAAACAATCCTCACAGTAAAAATGCCACTAATATTTAAATTAAAACACTGTAAAATCCATTAGTCATAGGAGAAAAAAAGAAATTTCTCCTTTTAATAAAATCCAACAAAAAGAATGTTTCTTTCTAATTCCAATATTACACAGAAATACATATCCACAGGAGGTTAAATTATAAGTATTCTCCCATTAAACATTACTAATATGTATAGTGTCACAGCCCCTGAAAATTGAACTTTCTCCCCAGAAAAATCATACACAAACACAATTTTGCATACCATTTCAGTATTGGCAGACTTTCTGAAAAATCTCCCATGGATCCCTCAGGGTTCCATATGCTATACACACCTGGTAGGGCCATGGCCCAGACTCCTAAACAATCTTAATAGAAAATGATTAAAAAAAAAAAAAGGAGGTAGTAGAAAGTATTCAGGTATTTGAATCATCCATTCAATCATTTATTCATTCACCAAATTTTTATTGAGCAGCTCTCATGGGCAAGGCATGACTCAAAGCACCAGGGAAACCAAGTGAACACAATAGCCAAGATACCTGCCTTCACAGCATTTCTACCCACATTCAAAACTTGACTCTGCATTTAACTCCCCCAGCTTATCTAAACTTTGTAGACCTGGTTTTCTCATTAAAAAGTTATTATTACATACAACTTGTAAATGGTGGTCACTAATGTATAAATGGTAATGCCAAAGCATTTAGACATTATCCATTAATTCCATTTGTGAGAAAAAATAAGATTATAATGCAAGCATTAATTCTTCAGATTATGTATCACTGCTAATAGGTTTTATAAAATTCCTGTTCTTTCTGAGTACGTATCTATTACCAAATAATTCCCAAGAGCATGCCAGTGACGGGGTTGGGCTCAATTCTACAGTGCCAGGTTCTCTTCTGCCAGCCTGGTTTGGGTCTTCCTTTAATAGCCATTGATCATTGTTGAATTGTTCCTTGATTAAGATGGTTCTTTCAGGGAAGTAGACTTGGCCCAGTGGTTCGGGCGTCCATCTACCACATGCGAGGTCTGCGGCTCAAACCCCGGGCCTCCTTGACCCGTGTGGAGCTGGCCCATGCGCAGTGCTGATGCGCTCAAGGAGTGCCGTGCCATGCAGGGGTGTCCCCCGTGTAGGGGAGCCCCATGCACAAGGAGTGCGCCTTGTAAGGAGAGCCACCCAGCGCGAAAGAAAGTGCAGCCTGCCCAGGAATGGCACCGCACACACGGAGAGCTGACACGACAAGATGATGCAACAAAAAGAAACACAGATTCCCGTGCTGCTGACAACAACAGAAGTGGACAAAGAAGAAGATGCAGCAAATAGACACAGAGAACAGACAACTGGGGAGGCAGATGGGAAGGGGAGAGAAATAAATAAATAAATACATAAAATCTTTAAAAAAAAAAAAAGATGGTTCTTTCAGCATGAATGCCACTGTTTCCTTTCAGGGGCTGCCAATCTTCCCTATTTTAAGACATCAATGCTTTGGCTACTCTATTTGTCAAAATAAAATCCCTTTTTATTAAGTTGCCAACTGCGGATTCCCCACTCAACTCTCCATCACCTAAATCTCCTGTATCACAAGATAGCTTTTAACACACAAATGACTCAACACTATACAACATCACCTGCTAAACTTCCTTGAAACCAAGGAACTTAAAGTTCATAGATCCAAAAGACCTGAAATTCAACTGCCAGGTAATTTACAATATTCAATGCCAGACACCATATTTAGAATGTGTTCCATTCTGCACAATACTTCTAGAATATTAAAAATGAATTCTGGGGAGCTATAAAACTAATTCCAAAACCCACCCACAAGAAGTTCCAGGCTCCTTGGACTGTCAAGAGCACAGAAGATACAGCATATGTTGAAAAGGAAAGATGAAGGAAATATGGATGATGACCAGGCTTGCTATAGAAGGAATGGGTGAGAGGTTGGATGGCTAACCACGTCACCATAAATCCAGGATTCCATAAATAGGAAATCACAAAACCCCAATAAGGGTAGAGAAGCAGCACCTTCAAGTAAGGCATGTCTCTAATTTTAGTCCTCAAGAGAAATGTCAAAATGGAAATGTAAAAAGTTTTCTAGGCAAACATTGGAAGAAAGTAAACCAATAACCATTTGTAAAATGTAAAGGATGAACAAAGAAATGTGTAGTGAATTTTCAAAGAGATAGACCATAATAGAGAGTCACAAAAATCTATCCTCTTGTGTCAGTTATCACTTTATTTGCCTCTCAGCTCCAAATCAACCCTTCATTTCCTGGTCTGCGAAAATGTAAAAGGGCCCTCTAATAATTTTTTCTTCACCAGCTGGCACCATGTCAAGCTTTGACTGTGGACAGATAAGGAGGGACTATGGAGGAGAAAGATTTTTTTCTTCTTCTTAGATCTGATGCTCCTCTTGCCAGGCTCCTACAGCCCTGGGTTTCTCCAGTACTGGACTCTTAAGTGCATCCCTTCTCCGTCTTCTGAATCCTATGGAGAATGATCCTGCAGTGAACACCTTCTCGAGTGACTGCCTTCAGCAGAACAAACAGCCAGCAGCACTCAATGGCCAGTAGTTTCCCCAGAAACCTGCTCCATCCAGGCAGCTTTGTAGTAAAATCCCATGCATAGCACCTCCCTGTGGCTTTCCCTAGCACCTCAGACAGATTTCCAGAAAGTTCCACAAGCCAGCACCCCAGTGACTACTCCTCTATCCACTGAGCCACTGCTGTGCTTACTCCAACAAGGTCTGGATCTCAGCCCTGAGAAGGAGAGAAAACTCTTCCTTGGGTGCTCAATCCCAGTTCTAGGGATAAAGGCTGTTCCTTGTATCAGATTCCTTAATTCTTTAGAGCTTTCTTCTTACTAGCCAATTCCCCCTTATTCTAACCCCCTGTTATGGTTAGCAGTTCTTTATATTAAACTTTCCTTATTCAAATTGCTGTGTGGTTTCCATCTTCTGGTTGGGCTCTGATTTATGTACCTGGATAACATCTGTGAATTCACACAGATGTACAAAGACCACCGTTTTAGGGATATAAAGCATTTCTCCAACTATAGTACTATAGAACTAGCATATCAGAAATTATAAGAATCTTTGCAATCAAGAGAGAATATTACAGCCACAATTGCTTGAAGCTTTACATAATTGTTTGGACCCATTCAAGGAAAACTGATCACACCTTCTTTTGTACCATCACTCTACCTAGACTACATTATTTTATTGCACTTAGGGTACTGTGTTAAATTTAGAACATATTCCAAATGTGGCCACTCTCTAAGCCAAACTCAGTATATAAATGCATTACCTTCCCCCCAGCATGGGACATGACTCCCAGGGATGATCCCCCCTGGTGCTGAGGGATTACTACCAATCACCAGCTGGTGATGCAACTAGAAAAAAACCTTGAATAAAAGGGGGAAATGGTAAAGACAAATGAGTTTGTATGACTAAGAGACTTCAAAATGAGTTGGGAGGTCATCAGAGGGGTTGCATTTATGCACATCTCAGCAGGATCCCAGAGACAGCCAAAGTAGATACAACCCCAGGTACTGGTCCTCCTGAAGGCTATAGAGACACATAGGTTCTACAGTCATGGCAGATGGCTCTGGAGTTCAGTGCCTTGCCAATGGGCCCTACTTTGGAATTTGTGCTCCTAAGTGTGTTGGAGTTGGACTCAGATATGTCCTTTTTACACATGCCTTTTCTGTCACTTTTACTGAACCTATGGTTGGTGCTAAGGTTGGTGTATGCTCAGGAAACCTGAATCTCTGGACTGTCCATATGCCAGCTGGACCCTGAGCCTCAGCAGAGTTGCAACACCTACTCTCTGGTTCATTGGACTTACCTACGTCAGCTAACAGGGAGGTGAGGATGGTCAACCACCACATCAGGGAATGGAGAGAGTCTACAGCTGCAAGCAGGAGAATCCCATCCATCAGCCATGTGGGACCTAAGCTTACTTTCAATTTAGAGGTGGAGTGGACATTATCATCCCAGGGTCCACAGGATGGAGAAATAAAATATGGATGGGAGTGGACTTACTGGTATTCTACTATAGAGCTATTATGACTCTAGCAATGGAAGAAATTGTATCATTGATGTGGAGACAGTGGCCATGAGAGTTGCTGAGGGCAGGGAGAGGGAAGAAGAGGTGTGAGAGGGGGGTATTTTCAGGACTTGGAGTTATCCTGGAAGATATTTCAGGGACAGATGCAGGACATTATATATCCTGCCATAACCCACTGAATGGACTGGGAGAGGGTGTAAACTACAATGTAAACTGTAATCCATACAGTGTAGCAGTGCTTCAAAATGTATTCCCCAAGTGCAATGAATGTGCCACACTGATGAAAGAGGTTGTTGATGTGGGAAGTGTATGAGGTGGATGGGGAGTGGGGTATATGGGAACATTTTATATTTTTTAATGTAACATTTTATGTGGTCTATGTATCTTTAAAAAAATTTTTTTTTAATTTGCTAAAAGAAAAAAAATTTAGAGCATATTCAGAGCATTGCTCATACTTTGTCTTTGTATTCCATGTACCCAAGCAAAGGGATTGGCACAAAATAGGAGTTTCATGAGTAATTGTCCCAGGTAAGGCAACTAATTAATTGCAAAACCAATGTATTTTAATTATATTTTCAAGGCTATAGTAACATTTTATCTTTTAAATTTTGAAGGAATTGGACCATCTATAATTAAAATAGCTCTGGGTGGGTAACATAGTAGGTCTTCTCTTTTATTAATAGCAGACTTTTCCTTTAAATTAGTTTTGGTTAATTCTTACATGTTAAAACTATTACTTAAGTTTCTCTGGTTATCTTCTTAAAAGCATATTCCACCCTGATCAGATTTTGTGTTTATTTTAATATTTTATTGTATTTACTTTAACAAGTAAAGCAGCTAAAAAAAGTAAAATAGAAGCTGCAGTATTAATATAAAAGTTAAATTCAGGACAAAAAACATAAAACAGTACAACAAAAGTGACTTTATTTTTGTATAAGGTAGAATTTACAATGTAGACATAACAGATATTAACATTTTTGCACCAAACAACATAGTATATGCATGGGTGTTTAATTACACAAAACAGAATTCCATTCAAAATTGTAGACCTGAGGATATGTATTTTTTTTTTTTGCTAAGGGAAAAGTAGTACTCTTTAAAAGTACAAACCTCCCAAAACAAATAGTAATGACAGGGGATTAGCCATTGATGGACTAGAGAGTTCACTAAATTTTCAGAACATAGAACATGGAGGGAAAAGAGTTGAATGAAGGATGAAGCAGAGCAAAGGAGGTAGTTACTTAGTATATAAACAAAGGAGAGGAAGGTTATGCAATGAAAGGATTCAACCTATTTGACAGAAGGACAGAGAGGATTTGGACTCAGAGGCAGCATGTGCAGCAGATGCAGGGAATGAGAATTGGATCTGAGAACAGGAGAATTGGTTGAAGGCCTGTATAAAGACCAGCCAACCACGGCTCCCTCTCTGCCTTCCCTTCCTTTACCTGCAGAAACTAAAACAAGGCCTGTGCCCCCAGACTCCCCCCTCCAAAAAAATAAAGAAGGAAAAGGATTTGTCTCTAAAGAAAGGCAATGAATGTCTGAGGAGAAGTAGGGCAATTAGCGTGGGTGTTGGCGCCTTAGAGGAAATCCCTACTAATTGTGGCACTTAGAGGATTACAGTGTAAAAGGCAGTTCCCTGACCACTTAGCTCTGAGGGAAAAACAGAACTCAGCCATAATACACAGGGCTCCCAACCATTGTATTCACTCATTCATAAATATGAACGGACAACCAAGAGTCATCCAACATTTGAGGGAAGCTTGCAGCATGAAAGAAAGAAACTGTGGCACACTTTTAATCAGTAAAATTAGTACCCATAGAGAGATTAGAATAGTTATCTAATTCATAACAGGGTGTTATGGAAAAGGACAACATGATAATAAGAAAAGACTCTCAGAAATTAAAAACAGGATTGATAAGACACACATTACAATGTTAAAAGGTAACAATAGAGGAAGTCTCCTATAAAGGAAAACAAAAACACAAAGAGATGGGAAATATGAAAGAAAAGATGAGACACATAGGATCAGTTCAGAGGGTTTGATATTTAATAGAAGTATTAGAAATAGAAAGTGAAGACAAAGAAATAATAGAAGGAAATTTCCCAGGATTTAAAAATAAATTTTTTAAAAGATTTACCAACTAATACTAAGGATGAAGGGAAAAGACCCAAAGTTATAAATATTCTGAATATTAAGAATGGAGAAAAAACCAAAAACAACAAATCCCCTGCAAAACAACTTTATACCAGAAGACATGGAATTAATGTCCTTAGAATTCTGAAGGGAAAATCATTTACAATGAAAAATTTGACACTTATCCAAATCAGAAAGCAAATATGAGGGAAGACTTAAAAAATATCCAGACAATCAAAAATACAGAAAGCTTACCTTCCATATACATTTTTCAGTTGATAATTTTTCCAACAAAATAAGGGAATAAGCCAAGAAAATAAGACATGGGGTATAGGAAACAGTAGCTCAGAATTTTAAGAGCAGGGAAGGGAGGTCTCAGCATAACAGCTATGGAGCAGGTCTAGAGGTAAAGGTCAAAGCAGGAAGAAGGGGGAAAGAACTCATAGGGAAGGGGGGGCAACTATTGGATAAATGGGATTTGAGCAGAGGAAGTACCTGAATACATTATAAAAATCACAAGTGCAAAAAAAAAAGAAAGACAATATGCTCCGGAAAACAAAAAGTAGTACTAGAAAGCCATGGTGACGATATAAAAGAAATTAACCAAATTAGAACTGTACCTCAGTAAGCACCAAAATAAATATTAAAGTAGGTTTCAGGCAAAATGGAGAATGAGTCCAAATCTTAAAAATGATAAGGATCAAATAATAAAGATAAGTGTTTCTTTTCCCAACAAGAAAAAGAAAAGGCAATCAGAAACTCCAGGATAAACAAACTGTTCAAGGAAGCCATGGTCCAAAAATGTAATATTGGGGAAGCGGACTTGGCCCAGTGGAGAGGGTGTTTGTCTACCACGTGGGAGGTCCGCGGTTCAAACCCTGGGGCCTCCTGACCCGTAATGAGCTGGCCCATGCGCAGCGCTGATGTGCACAAAGAGTGCCTTGCCACGCAGGGGTGTCCCTGCATGGGGAAGCCCCATGCGCAAGGAGTGCGCCCCATAAGGAGAGCCACCCAGCATGAAAGAAAGTTCAGCCTGCCCAAGAATGGCAATGCACACACGGAGAGCTTACCCAACAAGATGACGCAACAAAAAGAAACACAGATTCCCGTGCTGCTGACAACAGAAGTGGACAAAGAAGAACATGCAGCAAATAGATGCAGAGAACAGACAACTGGAGTGTGGGGGGGGAGAAATAAATAAATAAAATCTTTAAAACAAACAAACAAATGTAATACTGTTTTGAACAATTAATGGAGTGTAAGAAAGAACAATTCACTTGAACACTCTCTTTTACGTGACTCTTTAATTAATGAAGTATAGCATGCAGCTTGGCTCTATAATGAAAATAGTTAAATAGTCATAAAAATGAAAATGACATTTACTAGGTTTTAACTTTTAAAATCAACCCATTGACTATGTTTGTAGCAAGAACCAAAATAGAAAATAAATATTATTTACCTTGAAATGTATCAATACTAATAAAAATAATAACAAATATTTAATGAGCATTTACTCTGTACCAGAGACTGAATTTAGAAATAACCTTAAAATAACCACTAATGAATTTGACAAATTAAAATGGAGGGGAGATGGAAGGAGAGGAAAATGAGAGCATAAGGATGCTAACAGCCTTATTTTGTAAAGTGAGGGAGAGGGTGTCAAGAGATACTATCTATAGTTGATGGAAAGAGGAATGAAGGTCTTAGTTTTTAAGTTTGCAAAGGTAACCTAAGAGGAATAAAATGATGTAACATTATTGGGAGGATTTGGGGTAGAAAGGAGGAGTTTGTGTAGGTGAGCTCAAATAGATATTGTGGTTATATCAAAATGAATTTTCTGAACAAGAATCTGTAGCATACATATTGTGATGGTTAGCCTAATGTGTCAACTCAGCCAGGTAATGGTGCCAGTTGTTTGGTCAAGCAAGCCCTGGGCTAACTGTAATACAAGGGCATTTCATGGACTTTAATCATCGGTGAGTTGATTACATAGATGGCTGATTACATCTACAATCAACTGAAGAGTTTGTCCACAACAATCCACAGCAGTCCACAGGTATTATCCAATCATTTGAAGACCTTAAAAGGGAAGTGATTTCAGCATTCAGGGAGAGAATCCCCATCTTTACTTTAGACAGCCAGCGTCTCTTGGGAATTCCATGAGGACCTTCATCAGAGACCCTGGCTCACAGCCTGCCCTATGGAATTTGGACTTGTGCATCCCCACAGTTGCATTAGACAGTTTTAAAATCTCATCCTATTTACAGATACCTCCTGTCGGTTCTGTTTCCCTAGAAAACCCTGACTAGCACATTTATATTACCAGATACACTGAGGTACCACCTGCTGTACTCAAGACCAAGATAGTTAAAAGGTATTGCTTGAGAGTGGACAAAAGTCAGCGGGGAGAGGACAGGAATTACCATTTTACTCTATACGATCACATTTTTATATGTATGTTAGCAATATGTATTAACGATATATTAGATTGTGAATTTGTCACTTTGATTGAGATAAAATAATTTTAAGAACAGGTACGCAAAGACCATTAGTAAAATACGGAGAAATTCATAAAATGGAGAGTTTAAAGGGAAACTAACACCTTCCTTTCAAGTAGTTCATGTACACTAATAGCAAGCAAGATACAATAGAATTGTATAATAAAACTAATAAGATTTGATGTTCATATATCCAGTTTGTACCTGTCAGAGAAAATACTTCTGTTTATGGAGCATATTCAAATTTTTTTTTCCCAAAGAAATTCTTGGTAAAGCCCCCAAGGGAGAGAGTGTACAGATTATGTGACTCCAATTAGAAAACAAAATTAGGAGTTTGTCATATTTTTAAGGATAAACAAAATATAATTGGAAACCAAACATACCAAAATCATAATAGAATGAAAGTAGAACTCAATATGGTAACTAACAATTACAGGGAAAGTACCAACAATGGCAACATTACTTAGTAAAATTATTGGAGGCTATTAAAACTATATAGGGAGCGGATGTGGCTCAAGCAATTGGGTACCCACTTCCCACATGGGAGGCTCCAGGGTCGGTTCCCAGTGCCTCCTAAAGAAGACAAGCAGACGCCACAATGAGCAGATGCCGCGAGCAGCAGGGAGCAGAAGTAGCTCAAGCTCCCACATGCGAGGTCCCAGATTTGGTTCCTGGTGCCTCCTAAGGAAGATGAGCAGACAAGTTGAAGGAGCCATGGGGGGCGGGGGAGGCAGAGAAGGGAATTTAAAAAAACTGTAGAAAGGAAAATCAGTAGTTTAAAATGCTTTTATTACTAAGCAAGAAAGAGTGAAAATAAGTGAAGCATTCAACCCAAAAGTAAAAAAGGCAATTAAAAAATATCTAAGAAAAGCAGGAGGGAAAATTAATAATGATTGAAAACATGAATGAATTAGAAAGCAAAAGTAAAATAAATCCAAGAGCTCATTGTTTGAAAAGACTAAGAAAATAGACAAACTAATTGGCAAAGATAATTAAGGAAAACTGAGAGGAAACCAGATAAACACATCATTTCGAGATTTTTTTTTTTAAATTACAAAAATCTTCTCTGTGTGACTCAGTTCTTAAAAAATGTCACCCTCTCAATACAATAAAAGTATGAACAGAATTGATAGAGGAGCATTTGCATATACTAATATCCATGGAAGAGAGTAGGAAAACTGTCAAAGCATTTCCGCATACCCAGGGGGCCCAGAGCTTCTTGTACCATTTGTTACGCTCAGGGTCACGCTGTTCCCTGATCATTATAAGCAGCTGTTCCTTTTTTCCCTCCTAAAATAATGGGCATTGATTAACAGAAGGCCAGTTTGGCCAGAATACATGTCCCTCCCCTCTCCCTTCTAATCTCTGTGTTCAGCTGAATTAAGCCGAGTTCCCGCAGCTACTCTATCAGACCGAGAGAGCAAATGGTTTCCATGGTCATAGGGCAAAGGAATATTCTGAGAATGGGCTAATCAGGAATTAGAGCACGGACGTGTTAAGTGGGATCCCTACTCTTTCAGTTCTAGCCATACGAGACAGAAGTACATAGGATTACATCAGGTTTGTCTTATTAGCAGAGAGGCAACTTATTCTGGGGAGAGACACACCTCACTGCACTTTCAAGGGGAATTCCTTTCCAAGCAAAGGGCAACAGCGTCCTTAATTAACTTCCTCAAAGCATTTTCAGAGCTCAGATTCGTTTCCCGTCTTTGTCAAGCTGCGTGTACTTCAACATTCCTGGCTTTTTCCCCCGATAGGAGAAGGTAGTTGGACTGAAAGCGTCTCTTAGACATAAATGAATTTGTTAGGATGAAAACGCTCTCCTGTGGCCCCAACTTTCCTAAGAACTGACTAAAGTTGTACAAGAAGAAATGCATCTCCTCCTGGTCAGGGTTTATACATTCAATCCCGCTGCTCCTTCATTATGCCCTTTGAGTAATTTTCTTTGTTCCAAAAAGAATTTAAGGGTGAGTCCTCTGAGGAAGGCTCACATGAGCAAAGACCCTCGCCAAGCTGGCTCTAGGCAAAGACCGAGAGCAAACATATGGAGGTTTTAAGATTCGATACAGTCATAGTTGGAGTAAGAAGACAATAGTATAATGCAAAACTAAAAGAATTATTCTATAGATGTTATTAAAAATATATAGACCTTTGGTGATTTTGACGTATTTCCCACTGGCTCTTTTTTATTATTCCCTGTGGACACGGCTCTGGACCAGGCTCTCATGAAATCATGCCTGGACTCGTGCAGTAGTCCCCTAACTGGGCATGCTACTTCCAGCTTTCTCCCATACAGGTCAACCATCCCACTGCTGTCAGATTAATCTGCCTAAATTGTAGCTGTGCCCATTATCACCTCTCAGGACCCTTCCATGGCTCCCCACAGCTAAAAGAACAAAGCCCACCAACCCCTGAGCCGGGCAGTCAAGGTTAGGGTCACCCTTTCCTGGCCTCCACTCATTTTGCAAGCAGTTCGTTTCAGCTTCATTAGACTCAGTCTCTTCCCAAGGCCCCTCTCTGGAATATCCTTGCCTCTTCTCTGTTGATCACAGTCCTAGCAATCTTCTGAGAACCTGCCCCTCTACCATCTCTGTAAAGCCCTAATCCAAAAGTTTCAACAATATGCAGCCACCTTTAAATGCCACTCACATGGCACTTATCAGGCAGTACCCCATAAAAATTCCTTTTTATAGAAGACTATATACAGTCTTAAGCCAAACAAAGCTTGACATTTGTTTGTACAAAATAGGCCCTTAATCAACATTTAGTAAGTAGAATGGCAACCTTCTATACTTTCTTTTTCAGTGTTCAACTTTAAACCCACACTTCTAGAACAGGTTAAATATTCCAGGGGTACACCGGGGGTTCCAGGGAATACAAGGTGAAGATGTAGCATCTTTAAGAGATTAATTTTACTTAAGCAAGCTACAGTGTTCTGTTTACAATAAAATTAAGTATTGTGGAGTAGATTATAATCTTAAATGAATTTTAAAGACATTAAAATGTAAAAAATAAAACAGGGGACTTCAAGCAAGTTTCTAGCCCTCAGCATTTTACTTTGGGTAATTCTTCCAGGTCACCTTCTCTTCTTTCTAGAGGTAAATTCATGTTCTTATAGCAGTTAAGGTTATTTTTGTGAAATGTTTGAGAAACACCCTGTAGATTTTGAATGTGTAATAGGGAAATTTCTGTTCTTTAATCACTTTCATTTTAAGACACAATCAACTTTTTTTTTCCATTAAAATGGGAAACAGAATTAAACCCTAATTTTTAAGATTTTGCTTTTACTTACTAGGTTACAAGACATATTTACAATTTATATTAAGAATGGATTCTCATATAAGCGCTATTAAAATTACTCAAGGGAAGCGGACTTGGCCCAATGGATAAGGCGTCCACCTACCACAGAAGAGGTCCGTGGTTCAAACCCCAGGACTCCTTGACCCGTGTGGAGCTGGCCCATGCGCAGTGCTGATGCACGCAAGGAGTATCGTGCCACGCAAGAGTGTCCACCGCGTAGGGGAGCCCCACACGCAAGGAGTGCACCCGTAAGGAGAGCCACCCAGCGCCAAAGAAAGTGCAGCCTGCCCAGGAAATGGTGCCGCACACATGGAGAGCTGACACAACAAGATGATGCAACAAAAAGAAACACAGATTCCCGGTGCCGCTGATAAGGATAGAAGAAGTCACAGAAGGACACACAGCGAATGGACACACAGAGCAGACAACTTGGGGGAGCAGGGGGGGAGGGGAGAGAAATAAATAAAAAATAAATCTTAAAATAAAATAAAGTAAAAAATAAAATTACTCAAATATTACAAACCCTAAGTGAAAACTTACTGTCACAAATGGGAGCAATTATCTCTAAGAAGAATTCGATGGTGGGTTTCAGGAATTACATGGAAAGATAGGCAAATTTAGTTCAAAAATCAAAACAGTTTTTTTTAAAGCATTCTTTGGATATTTAACCTTTGTTTCTCTATTTACTGCTTTTGGAATCAGAGTTACTTTTTTGTTCGACTTTTGGAAATGAAATTCATTGTTTAAGCCTGAATAAAAATTTCTCTGTACCTAAGACCCTGCCAACTTAAATCAATATGTGTGTATTCTACCCATTAACACACACATACACACAAACACACACACTACCCATTAACACATATACATATATATCACAAATTTAAGGTACATATGTATATGTGTTAAGGGTAGAATTCAAATTCAATTCATAGAATATACAATGTGTACCAAGAAAAAAGAGAAATATTAATAGCAGGCAACCGAATGTTGAAAAGAAGCCTCAGGCTGACACCTCAGATTACACAATCCATCGTGTGCTTCAGGTAAGGACGCTGAAGCCTGATATTTTAAATACAGACGCTAGAGGAAAGCTACCCTGGAAATTCCCCAAAGAAATTTTGTTGTTTAAATTAGTTCCTGAAATGAGCTGTCCTTCCTAAGTCCAACACACCCTTTTTCGGCATGTTGATTTGGAAAGATGAGATCAGGTTTCCTTCTGCGCCTAGTTGGGGGACTCTGCCCTGTGTGAAGGCCAAGCGGATCTCCCAGTGACACCAGCAAGAAGCAATCTTGCTAAGGTCTTGGCCGTCCTGGGCTCAATTGCTGCTTTAGATCAACAGCTTCCGTGGAGGAAACCAGATATTGCTGTTCGCACTTCTCTGAGGATGTGAATTCTTCAGGCCGATTCTGTCATGGATACAGAAACTCTTTGCTTTCACAGAGCAGTAAAATAGAAGAGCAAAAAGTGAGTTTTCCTGAAAATGGCAAGCAAACATGCAGCCATAGACACTTTAAAACAGGGGAGTGGATGTGGCTCAAGCAGTTGAGCGCCTGCTTCCCACATGGGAGGTCCCTGGTTTGGTCCCCGGTGCCTCCTAAAAACAGGAAAAAACGAACAAGCAAACAAATGAAAAAACCAACTCAGGGGAGCTGGTGTGGCTCAGCGGCTGAGCACTGGCTTCCAACATATGAGGTCCTAGGTTCAATCCCCGGCTCCGGTACCTAAAAAAATTTAAACAAAATTAAAACAGATGGAGGTCAGAGAGATATGACAGCAGAGGAAGTTGACGAGAAAGGCTCGGTGTGCCCTTGCTGGCTTAAAGGTGGAAGGGGCCCAGGGGAAGTGTGAGGAGGAGATGAATCCTGCCAAGCCCAGGGAGTCTGGAGAAGGACCCCGTGTCCCAGAGGAGAATGCGGCCCCTGGAAACACCTTGATTTTTGGCTGGATGAGACACAAGCAGAGAACCGAGCCATGCTGTGCCAGACTCCTGACCTTCAGAAACTGTGAGGTAATAATAAATGCGTGTTGCTTTATGCTGCTTTAAAAACATTTTAAAATAATGCTAAAAGGCCCTGTCATGGTTCATGAAAGATGTGGGTTCAAATTCTAGCTTTGCCACTACCCAACTGAATGACCTTTGCCACGTCCCCTCAACCTCGAACCTCACTTCCCATCTGTAAGTTGGGGTGCAGGGAGTATTAATAGTTCCTTTCTGGGCAGTGGACTTGGCCCAGTGGTTAGGGCGTCCGTCTACCACGTGGGAGGTCCGCGGTTCAAACCCCGGGCCTCCTTGACCGGTGTGAAGCTGGCCCATGCGCAGTGCTGATGCGCGCAAGGAGTGCCCTGCCATGCAGGGGTGTCCCCCGCGTAGGGGAGCCCCACGCGCAAGGAGTGTGCCCTGTAAGGAGAGCCACCCAGTGCAAAAGAAAGTGCAGCCTGCCCAGGAATGGAGCCGCAAACACGGAGAGCTGACACAACAAGATGACGCAACAAAAAGAGACACAGATTCCCGAGCCGCTGGCAACAACAGAAGCAGACAAAGACGACACAGCAAATAGACACAGAGAACAGACAACTGGGTTGGGGGGAGGGGGGGAAGGGAGAGAAATAAATAAATAAATCTTTTAAAAAAAAAAGTTCCTTTCTGGCGTAGTATGAGGAGTAATAGTTTGCACTTTGCACACGGTAAGGCATCATATAAATGTACATTTTTATAATGACCTTCCCCAAATCGTTACATTTATATAAATTCTGCATCTCTCTGTACCCTCTACCCCGTCATACAAGTAGATGGAAGTTAATTTTCTGAAACAATTCAGTGAAAAGTGACTTTAAAGGAATCTTTTAAATCTAAAAGTATATTTATGGACGGGGTTATGCCTCCTACCACACACATTCACAAGCTTGAAATGTTTCTTGGGGTCCCGCCCCACCAATTCCCACTCTCCTTGAGGAACGGTGTCTGGCTTTGAATGCTCGGCTCCACGGCTCCTGCTCCTCAGCTCCGAACAAATAGCACCTCCACGCTTTCACTTTGGGGAGCTCACCCCGTTCTCCTAAGCCGAGGGTAAGAGGGGGCTGAAATGACACTGTGCGGTGAAGGCGGGCCCCGAACCCGCCACCTGCCCAGGGCAGAGCCGGGCCTGGCCCTGCGGCCGTCTTGCTGCAGCCCGGGGGCCGTGCCCAGCCCCAGGCCACCCGGCCCCTCTGGTTTGGCAGAGGGCAGGGAGAACGGGGTGTTACACACTTGTCCTGTGCCCGGGGTGACGCCAGATTTGCCAACCCCCTCTGTTCACATGCCCTGGCGGTGCCAAAGTCCCAGGGCCAGGTTGGCTTCCAGGACACGCCACGCAGGCGGCGTGTGGCTTTCTGGACTTGTTTGCTTTCAATTCTACTGGCTTGGCTTCAAAAACCAAGCACAGGCTCACCAGTAGTCAGAAGTCGCACAGCTTGCCTGGAGAAAACCTTTGTGTTCACTTGACTTGAACCTTTTCAACAGTATTCAACCTGACCGCTGCCCCTGAGACAACGTGCCCTCTTAAATCCTGCCAGCTCGCCAAGGAACTGCTAGATAAAATGTGTGACGTTAGACTTCATTTCCTTATCGAAAGCCTGAATTCCAGCTTCCAAATAAGAAAAGATAAAACTGAGGACAAAGATTGCACCGATGAAATTGAAAAAGGTCAAGGCAGAAAACAGAATTCAAAGCATAACTTCTTTATGCACATCCGGTAATTAATTCAGTAAATTCATCACCGAGAGCTCCATTTCCAGCGTCTTTTGATTGACTGAATGATAGGCCCTAAATAGATATCTGGGTTAACAATTGCCTTGAATCTTGACTGTCAACATTCAAAGGAAGCTGTAAGAATGTACTTTGTATTTCTGGGGAAGGGCCAAGCGCTGTGACATATGGATTCAGCTATACTCCAGTTCCAATATTAGCAAGGCAGATACACACCACCTCGTTATGGCTCTAATGAATCACCCTCCATTTCCTGCCCTACTGCTATAGCTGAACCCGGGAAGGAACTCTGGCTGAGCTCAGGGAGTGCTTTCAGCCATAGGCATGCTCTCAGATACAACAAAACACATTTTACACGATTATGTGAAATAAGAATTTCCTCTATGCCACTGATGTGGATAATTGAGACAGGAGAGCATTCTCTTGGGACTTACAGATTTGAGAGTGAAGGAAGGCTCAGAAGTAGTGACTAATGAAACACTGAACTGCTTTTCAGGAGTCTTGCATTCTTTTTCTGGCTGCCACTCATTAGATATGTGACCCTTGGCAGGACATGAACAAAAAACCATTGCATCCTTTATGAAATGGCTGTAATATTTGCTCACTTACCTCAAGGAATTATTCTCAAAAGTTCTTTAAAAAGCGCAAGTAAAATTACATAAAAAAAAAATATCTTCAAATTGCTATTAAACTATTTGAAGAAATTAATTTCTTCCTCATAATATGGAACTGGACGCTCTCTTGAGAGTGTAAAGAAAAACTAGATTTATGCAAGAGATGAAAAATAATTGAATTACAGAAAGGCCTAATTATATAATTCTCCAAATTCATGAGATTCATAATTTACACTGCAATTATTCTGCTGGTTAGGGTATTGATTAAATTCACTGTGGTATAAGTTCCTTGGAAGTGCAAATTCAAGTAAAGCAAACAATCAGCACACTTTAAAAAGATGAAATAATGTTGACATTCTAGATGATTAAGAACATTAAGAAAGCACCACCCAAAAATGCTTAAAGATGATCTTGATTTCCGATTTTAAAAATGAAATTTGAATTACATATCAATTGTAAGCTTTTGTACTCAGGTACTATTAGAGCATCTAATAGTAAATAAAAAATAACAATCACTCCAGGACAGGAGCGTCCTGTGAGCTTTTGCTTTTGTAGACCTCAGTTCCACTTCTTAACCAACTCCTGGCACTCAAATGTAGGTGAGTCCTGCCTTGAATACTAATCAAATGAAAATGACCTCAAATTAACGCAGCAATGTAAATCCTTTGTTTAAAACTACAACAAGGAAATACATTTCTCTAATAGACTTTTGGAAAGTTAGAACTGACCTTAGTCCAATCCAGTTTACAGAAACAATGGCTTTGATGCTTGGAAGCCTTTTTTTATTAGAATGGCCAAAGACCTCTATTATTGGATTGGTTCTCTGGATAATGACCAGTTTCTGTGCAGTGGGAAATATCATGCAAACAAGAAAGTCTGCAGCAAGTAAAGGCATTTCACTGGCCCTGTCTCTTTTATGAAACAAACGAGGTAACAAGAGTTACTTCCAAAAATGGTATCGCAGATCTTTGTGGTTTTTGTAAATTGCGAATCTAGGATTTAATAGTGATTTGGCTAGTTCCTGGAGGATGCTGTTGAATATGTCTAGAAACATGTGCAAAGAACACAAGTTAACATGCTTTGATCTCCTGCTCCACATTTATTGGGAGAGAGTTATTTTCCTCCCGAAAAATTTGAAAAACATCATACAATAGCAATTTCTTAAATATATAACCAAACTTTCTGGCTCATTAATCAACACAAGATGTAATAGCCTATAGATATCAATTTTGGCAGCTTTATAAAATTTCATTCATCTAAAGCATTCCTGAAATTGTCCTTACAGCTACACAGATACACGATTCCATATATATAAAGGCTTCCATTCATAATCAGAAAGAAAAGGCTTTTAGAAGCCCTGGGTAGGGAAGGCTAAAATAATACATATTTAGATGCTGAATAATTTTTAAGAGAAAATTTGGGATTCAAAGTCACAGTGATTTACATTCAAATAAACTTGTGGATTTTCAAGCCTGGATAGGTAAGATTTTCATGACGCAGGCTACAAGAAAATTCACACTGTGACATTTGTTTTTCAAAGGCCACTTTCAAAACATGGATTTCAAGTCAGATGCAAACACTCATGGCACAAATCAACCAACTGATGCCTGAGATTGGAAACTGTGCTTCCGTGTGGGCTTTCCTTCTTATTTCTCTAACAAGAGAAGATTTCCTTGACAGAGCAATGACCAGTGTGCTGGTACATGCACTAGTGTTTCTAGATGACAGACTATTACACCCAGCTTAAAATTGGATGAATGTTTGAGTTCTATAAAAAATGGCCTATACGACTCCAAAAGATGTTTGCCACAACATCCAAACATTCTTATCTAGACCGATATTTCTTCCTAGAACAGAAAGAGAATAACTAGGAAAGGTTAAAGCTGACAGAGGACGGGGACAAGGTTAAACTCCTTCACTGGCCAATTACCCAAAACGAAAACATCAGCCTCTGGTATCAAAGCTGTCAGCGCTTTCCAGGTAAACAAAGCCCCTACAACCCAACCCGTGGGTCTTGCCTTCTGAGGCCCCAGAGATGTTTGGGGGTAACCTACCAACCCGTTCCTGAGGATTCTTTTGATGTCACACAGGGCAACGTATACAGCTAAAGAAGTCACCTTTTTACAGGCACATTTCAACATTTTACAAGTTAAATCCAGGTACTTAAAATCTGTTTGGCAAAAAACAAACAAAAAAAAAAACCTGTCGGGACACCCCTACCTCCCACCAAAGCAGCTGATTCTGTTGTATCTCTGAGAGAAAACAGGTTCCTTCAGTTTTTCCAAGGAAATAGATATTTTCTTCTACCTTTACTCCAAATTCAGGAGCTCTCCCTCTGAGTGCATGGCATTTCAGATTACTCTGAAATCACCTCCCATGTAACGGTAGTTTGTAGAACCAAACTTAGAGAGGTAACTAACGGAGGAGATTCTGATATTCTGGTTTCAATTTCAGTTGAGTCTCTATGATCCCCTGAGCAGTTATAAATGCCCTTTTCCATAAAATGAGGCAGTAGGCTATATGCATGAAAAAGCATATTAACTACTCAAATACAAGTACACTTATATTTATACTAACATGAAAGACATTGAAAGAGGAGGGTTTTTTTCTGAAGTGTTTAGAAGGAAAGCAAAGACAAGAGTTGAAACATTTTCTAGTAAGTGATTAAAAATGCTTTTGGTTGGTTGCCATTCAAAAGTTTTCCCAGAGTTCTCATCTATGTTCTATACAAACTGTAAATAAAGTGTACGTGACCAATAAATGTACTATACAAATACCAAGTATCAATATATACATGTTCTTCAAATATGCATGTCCCCACGTAGTATACATTTCACTATACAGGCAAAGCATTACCCTTTAATTATAGGTTCAGGATAGCAGCAATTTAACAAACTAGTTACCCAGTTAACTCAGAAAAGACAGTAAGTCCTGGCAGTTCCTAATATTGTACCCCTGCTTTCCAGGAAAGCTCTCCATTAACATTTAGTCCAGTTATCACAAAGCACCTCGCTACATTGCTGATGTAATTACATTACTGGAGAAAAAGGTTCTGTCACTTCAAAAGCTGACTAATGGTCTGATGGGAAAAATAAGTCACAATGAGGTGATATAAATCCAAACTAGGATAGAGAAAGCATTTACATTTTATTTCTTATCTATTTGTATTTTGCCAGTGCCTTGTACAGAAAGTATTCTCGTTGCCCTAATAGGTGCTGAAAGAGCAATACTAAATTATGATAATGGAGCTGCTCTGAATTGTTGGAAAATATATAAATAACTTGATGACCAATTTGGTTTCTTACAAACAGAGATGGCACATTATTTACTGTTTTAGAAGAGTTATGTTTATGAATTTATCCCTTGGGTAAAGTTATGAACTTGAACTAAAATTCACATATATAATATGTAAAAAAAAATCTTTAGGTTGACTGATAATAAACCATTTTGTTCATGGAAGGAAAGATAAAATGGTTTTTAAGTAAACACCTGTTCTGTGTGTACTGTTGAGCATATCCATGCATGCCCAACGGATACAAATTCTAGGTAGGCTACAAATTATTTGGGCTTAAGATGTACAAATGGACTTTAATATTGGCTTATGGTGTGTACTTCTGGGTCCAATTCTAAATCTCTTGGGGTAGAAACACAGATCCCAAGGAAAGTGTATTAACTATGGGGACAGTTTTGAACCTGTCCTACTCTGCCCATATTTCATATAAAGTAATTTTCTAGAGCACAGCTACTGCCTGTAAGAGAAGAGTTGGTCACTTTGGGAAAGTTATGCTTGCCAAGGTAGGGACACTCAATTAGACCATATTGCTTTATGTGCAACCCTTTTATCAGAAAGGAACAATCCCTTCTGCTTGGAGCTGAGTTCACACAACAAAAAACCTATTGTACAGCTGCCAAGTCACGGTGGGAAGGTGGAGATCAACACACCCCGTAGCCAGGAGAGGCAAGCATCCTGCTTTAGAGCCCTTCTGCAAATTTTCCCTTAAACAGTCCTATCCAAGGGGTGTCCCCCACGTATCTCACGGCGGCCAAATGAACACAGGGCAGTCTCCTGCTTCTCGGTTATCGTGCATGTTGCCAACTACGACAACACATTTATTACATTGCATGTTCACTCCGGCTCCTTGAGCCTTGCTGGAAGTTGAACAGTCCCGTGGGATCCTTTGGATGACAAAATGACGACGCGCTCATGCCTCCCAAGTGGCTCCAAAGCTTCCAGACACGTTCCGTTAACACAGCCTGGCCTGGAGAACCCAGTGCTCTTTACATAGGACACACAGTCCAGGGGTTAGCCTTTTCTGTTTCCTGAAGGCTGGCAGGCAAATTCCAAGTTCAGACACGAGAGGCACTTCCAAAGTTTGGCAAGGAGAAGGAGGCGAGTTCACTACGTGGGGCTTTATCAGCGTACTGTCTCATACAGCCCAGGCGTCCATGGCACGTGGACCTCAACGGAGATCTCTAGGTTGTGGATGGGTCGTGTTTTTTCTTCTTGCCCCGACAGGACTTGCAGACACAACAGATAATACACGGGGAAGCCAGGAGGAGCAGGGGAGACGTCACCAAGGCAATGATGCCCAGTCCTACAAGGATCCCCACCACCTGGAAACACACAAGAGGA